>NC_064643.1:103902151-104517151 GCF_023864345.2 Schistocerca serialis cubense | reverse complement strand
CATCATGATGGAAGTGCGGTGGAGCACCATCCTGTTGAAAGATGAAGTCGGCGCTGTCGGTCTCCAGTTGTGGCACGAGCCAATTTTCCAGCATGTCCAGATACACGTGTCCTGTAACGTTTTTTTCGCAGAAGAAAAAGGGGCCATAAACTTTAAACTGTGAGATTGCACAAAACACGTTAACGTTTGGTGAATTGCGAATTTGCTGCACGAATGCGTGAGGATTCTCTACCGCCCAGATTCGCACATTGTGTCTGTTCACTTCACCATTAAGAAAAAATGTTGCTTCATCACTGAAAACAAGTTTCGCACTGAACGCATCCTCTTCCATGAGCTGTTGCAACCGCGCCGAAAATTCAAAGCGTTTGACTTTATCATCGGGTGTCAGGGCTTGTAGCAATTGTAAACGGTAAGGCTTCTGCTTTAGCCTTTTCCGTAATATTTTCCAAACCGTCGGCTGTGGTACGTTTAGCTCCCTGCTTGCTTTATTCGTCGACTTCCGCGGGCTACGCGTGAAACTTGCCCGCACGCGTTCAACCATTTCTTCGCTCACTGCAGGCCGAACCATTGATTTCCCCTTACAGAGGCATCCAGAAGCTTTAAACTGCGCATACCATCGCCGAATGGAGTTAGCAGTTGGTGGATCTTTGTTGAACTTCGTCCTGAAGTGTCGTTGCACTGTTATGACTGACTGATGTGAGTGCATTTCAAGCACGACATACGCTTTCTAGGCTCCTGTCGCCATTTTGTCTCACTGCGCTCTCGAGCGCTCTGGCGGCAGAAACCTGAAGTGCGGCTTCAGCCGAACAAAACTTTATGAGTTTTTCTACGTATCTGTAGTGTGTCGTGACCATATGTCAATGAATGGAGCTACAGTGAATTTATGAAATCGCTTCAATCATTTGTAATAGCCCTGTACTATTCTAGGTTTAACACATCTTGACGGAGTCCGCTTCGAGCATGTATATATTTTTTCAGAAATCCTGTTTCAGCCAAAATAGCCAGTATGGCAGAAGTTTTGCACAACATCGAGGGAGTAATATACCAGATGTTCAGTGAAAGCATCGATATTCCACCGCCTGAGAAAGGAAAGCCAAGCAGCGCTCTCATATTTGACAATCAAATTCGAATGACTCTAAGCACTATGGGACTTAACATCTGAAGTCATCAGTCCCATAGGCTTAGAACTACCTAAACCTAACTAACCTAAGGACATCACGCACATCCATGCCCGAGGCGGGATCCGAACCTGCCACCGTAGCAGCAGCACGGTTCCAGACTGAAGCGCTTAGAACAGCTCGGCCACAGCGGCCGGCCATATTTAATAACGCTGCAGTGGAAAATCAGGATAAGATCTGGAGATATTTCTGCTTTGACCCCCCATATGCAAGTTACTATACTTTATTTGAGCCAGACATATTCAAGGATCCTGAAGAAATTGGTTTGGAATAATTTGAATCATATTATGACTTTCAAACAGGACAGTCTGAATTTAGATCATATCTACCAAGCACAGGTAGGAACTTACATGTTTTTCTATGAATATGTTACCATATGCAGGGATGACTAGAATAATTTACGGAATATATGACGATAGTAACTGTTCTTGAAAAAAACAGACACCATTGATGACCGTGCAGCTTCTCTAGAATAAATGATAATTAGTTGAAACCTCAGCTGCCGACAGGTGTTGTTGATATACCTCGATGGGGACAGCTGAAAACGTGTGCCCCAACCGGGAATCGAACTCGGGATCTCCTGTTTACATGGCAGAATGTGAGTCTCACGGGAAGCGTGCAAGGGATAAGTCCCTGCAGTCGTGCTATTCATCTGTGTCCTCGGTGGCTCAGATAGAAAGCGCGTCTGCCCTCTAAACAGGAGATCCCGGGTTCGAGTCGCGGTCGGGACACACATTTTCAGCTGTCGTCATCGAGGTATATTAACAATGCCTGTTGGCAGCTGAGTGTTTCAACTAATTATCGTTTACTTACAGTATGGCTTTCTGGTTATTAATAAAACTAGGAAACTGAATGAGGGCCGATATAGACAAAACTCTGATGAGGTTCTGCACAAAAGACAGTGTACCAAAGTGTACACTACGTGATCAAAAGTATGCGGACGCCCCCAAAAACATAAGTTTTTCATATTAGGTCCACTGCACGGCCACCTACTGAAAGGGACTCCACATCAGCGACCCCAGTAGTCATTAGACATAGTGAGAGAGCAGAATGGGGCGCTTCGCGAATCTTAACGGACTTCGAACGTAGTCAGGTGATTGGGTGTCACTTGTGTCGTACGTTGCTACGCAAGTTTTCCACACTCCTAAACATCCCTAGCTCCTCTGTTTCCGATGTGATAGTGAAGTGGAAACGTGAAGGGACACGTACAGCACAAAAGCGTACAGGACGACCTCGTCTGTTGACTGACAGAGACCGTCGACAATTGAAGAGGGTCGTAATGTGTAATACACAGACATCCATGCAGACCATTACACAAGAATTCCAAACTGCATCAGGATCCACTGCAATTACTATGACAGGTAGGCGGGAGGAGAGAAAACTTGGATTTCATGGTCGAGCGGCTGCTCATAAGCCACACATCAGGCAGGTAAACGCCAAACGACGCCAAGCTTGGTGTAAGGAGCGTAAACATTGGACGACTGAACAGTGGAAAACCGTTGAGAGGATTGACGAACCATGGTACACATGTGGTGGGTATGTCGAATACCCGGTGAAATTCATCTGCCAACGTGTGTAGTGCCAACAGTACAATTCGGAGATGATGGTGTTATAATGTGGTCGTGCTTTTCATGGAGGGGGCTTGTACCCCGTGTTGTTTTTCGTAGCACTGTCGCAGCACAGGCCTACAGTAACAACTTAGGTGATCTAACGGGAACCGGTGTTACCACTACGGCAAGGGGGTTGGCCCCTCTCGGCTAACGCAAAAACAATTTTTTTTAGGTGAACAACAAGTAGCGGTAGTCTGAAAGGCAGCCCACACAACTGTCTTGAATGTAGTGTAAACACTGTAAGCTGATGTCCTGACTTTGTGTGCCGCTCATTGTGCCGTAGAGTCAGCCAACCAACAGCCTGGTTCATCTATAAGCTGTTGTCACGTCTCTCATTAAAATGTGGTAGTGTGGGCTGAAAAACGGTAGCAACACGTGAATAGAATGCCTCAGTGTACTACAGTAAACGCATCTTCCAGCTTCCCCACCACGCACTATCTCTCATCCCTGGACCTCCAAACGCAACAGTTGTCATCTCAATAAGTCGTCATAAATGCTAAAATAGGCGTTATGATTGTACTTGCGAAGTGCCTAGCTAGCAGTGTATTTATCGCTAAATTCTTCTAGAATCTTCATATGGAAATGATGCTCTAAGCCCCCCCCCCCCTTTTCAAACTCCGACTTTTGCTGTTCCACATGGATTAAGAAGAAACGCGAACTGACTGTAATCAACCCTGCAAGTGGAGTAGAAAAGAGTTTGGCTCCTGCAATAACTTCATTTGATAAAGCAAAGTTTCATTAACATAGTGAGAAATGAAAGGGTTGCTCTACCGATCTACAGAATGAAAGTTCTGCCCAAAATAACAATTTGATTTATTATGAATAAACTCAAAATAATTAACAAAACACATGAAACATTTACAATACGTCAAATTGAATACTCAAATAAATGCTGTGGACGTGAAGTTGTCCATAAACTAGCTCGTGACATTTATGATCAAGTGGTATGTGGAGCCACTTCCTTGCAACTCAGATCTTAAGTGAAACACCCAGCCAACCCAACATTAATTGCTGCTACAGTAGTGAGAACTCAGACAGTGAACACCCAAGACAGAACCACGTTAGAAAAGACGGGAACAGGCGCGCTCTGCTGAGCTCTGATTGTCAAATAGCTAAATTCCCTAATCTGCCGGTGCTGCGGACATACATTACCAAGTTGTCTTCTTAACTGCAAGGACACGATCTGGCGTACCGTAGGCTATGGCTGGTTGCTTCGACGACCCGTCGTGGTGATGATAATGTCGCTAGTATAACCTGAAACGAACTATCCTGGTCTGGTTCTTCCAGACTAAAGACTTCCTAGCAATTCAAAAGCGCCTCTGAGGGAGAAGAAGAAGCCTTTCCACACAATCACTGACGGTACAGTGATTGATTTTAACAACCGAAGTCACACAGTAACTCCGATACAATCGACTTTAGCCAAAACTGCTCAAGACAGACAACATAGACCGCTTGTACAGAGAACGCTCAATTGCCAACTTTACTCGGAAAGTAACGTTGAAGTAGAAATTTCTGCAACTTCGTCAAACAGTTACAATTAAATGGAAGTATATTAGACAGCCACTGGAAGGCAGGCTGTCCAGAGCAGCGAGAGCTCAGTCTTGTAACCTACCCCGTCCGAAAGGCGAGACTCGACTCTACAAAGAGCACCTGTACAAGCCGCACACAGAACATTACCGCCCCTACGACAGTCACCGTGGTTAAACGTGCCAATCAGCAACTCGAAAACCGGCGGAAAATTCCACTCTATTGCTGAAGTGCTACTATTCCACCAATGGAGATACTTGGCGCCAATTGCAGCGCCGATTTCGCTACGTCACAGAGCTATCCCCTGAGCAAGCCAATCACAGCTATGATTTTGCAGAAAACGCGGGAATTTGCCCACCCACGACTGCCTGGGAACACAAGTCATTCCCGCATCTCGCTGGTAGCCCGTCAGAAATTGTTTTCACTAAGTTTCTGCGAAGTAACGGAATCTCTAACCCCAGCCTCTCCTACAGGCCCCTGTGGGCGTGTCGCCTCCATTCTTATGACAATGTCGGCGTCTGGACAGCATCTACTCGACTCCCTCACATCCGTTGGCATAACCCTTTCAAGATCAGCAGACCCCGTCTATCACCAGACCACCCGGGTGACGAGAGACGCTGCGTGGGAAGTCAGCATGTGAAGGAATAGCAACTTTTCACCGCATGCAATTAGAGAGGAAAATATTCGTATCTTCTGAGTTCTCAATACTAGCCTTGTAATGACCATACTCGGTTATACTTCCCCAAATCGAATTACTCAGAGTAAGATATAAATATGAGAGGGGGCAAGTCACTATGTGCATCGTAAGGGTATGCCACCTCTCAAACTCATCCAGCGGGTGTGGCCGAGCGGATCTAGGCACTTCAGTCTGGAACCGCGCGACTGCTATGGATGCAGGTTCGAATCCTGCCTTGGGCATGGATGTGTGTGATGTCCTTAGGTTAGTTAGGTTTAAGTAGTTCTAAGTTCTAGGGGACTGATGACCTCAGATGTTGTCCCATAGTGCTCAGTCCCCTAGAACTCAGAACTACATAACTTAACTAACCTGAAGACCGAGGCAGAATTCGAATCTTCGACCGTAGCGGTCGTGCGGTTCCAGAGTAAAGCGCCTAGAACTGCTCGGTCACAGCGGCCGGCACTAAGTTTGCCACTAAGCCAACAGGAAGTAGAAAAGGAGCTAAGCATTTTAAGACAAGTGGCCGTAGCGAAGGGATATACGTGCAAGGAGTTGATGAATATTTATTATTATTATTCACGTTTGGGCCCTACTGGACCACGCGAAGTACAATCACGGGGCATTCAGTTATTTTCTTTTAGACTTTCTCTCTGCCCAAATTGTTTTCATTCTCTCGGAATGAGCTCTTTTCCTTTCATCAGACCATGTGGTTCCAGTTTTCTTTGGTTTTTCAGCTTGACCAACTACCCAGTCATGAATTTTTTGCCTAAATAATTTTCTGTCTTGAATTTCATCTTGTTTTATATCTGCCTCTTTCATGTGCTCTTTTATAGCAGCAATCCATTTTATTGTCTCAAATTTAGCTTTACTTCGATTTTCGTAGAATTCCACTACTTGTTTAGTTAGTCTGGTAGCATCCATTCTTTTAATATATTTATAATAAGATAAAGAATAGGTAGATGAAACAAAAAGAAGGAAGTGAATTTGCAGTTAAGAGGAACAACAAGAAAAAATACATGGTTCTCACGTACAGTGGAAGAATTACAGATGAGATTGAAAGATGCTTTCATAAATCCGACGTTAAAATAGGGTTCCGATCAAATAACACGCTAAAATTAAAGCTCTGGCACAAAATATGTAATAGTAGGAATAAATTTCAGGATTCAGGTGTATATAAGATCAAATGTGATGACTGCTGTAAACAATATATAGGGCAGACTGGTAGGAACTTTGAAATCAGATTCAGCGAGCACACCTACTCTCAAAACCAAACAGCGTTTGGTTCGCATATGGCTGCCTTAAAGCACTCTGTCACAAACACTGAACAAAATTTAGACATCCTGCATAGAGCTCACAAGGAACGGTTTCTCAACATTTGGGAAGAAATTGAAATATGTTGTTGTTGTCAGTCCTGAGACTGGTTTGATGTAGCTCTCCATGCTACATCCCTCTGAATCTGCTTAGTGTATTCATCTCTTGGTCTCCCTCTACGATTTTTACTCTCCACGCTGCTCTCCGGTACCAAATTGGTGATCTCTTGATGCCTCAGAACGTGTCCTACCAACCGATCCCTTCTTCTGGTCAAGTTGTGTCAAAAACTGCTCTTCTCCCCAATTCTATTCAATACCTCCTCATTAGTTATGTGATCTACCCATCTAATCTTCAGCATTCTTCTGTAGCACCACATTTCGAAAGCTTCTATTCTCTTCTTGTCTAAACTATTTATCGTCCATGTTTCACTTCCATACATGGCTACACTCCATACAAATAGTATCAGAAACGACTTCCTGACTATTAAATCTATACTTGATGTTAACAAATTTCTCTTCTTCAGAAACGCTTTCTTTGCCATTGCCAGTCTACATTTTATATCCTCTCTACTTCGACCATCATCAGTTATGCTTATCGCCAAATAGTAAACCTCCTTTACTACTTTAAGTGTCTCATTTCCTAATCTAATTCCCTCGGCATCACCCGACTTAATTCGACTGCATTCCATTATCCATGTTTTGCTTTTGTTGATGTTCATCTTATACCCTCCTTTCAAGACACTGTTCATTCCGTTCAACTGCTCTTGCACGTCCTTTGCTGTCTCTGACAGAATTACAATGTCATCGGCGAACCTCAAAGTTTTTATTTCTTCTCCATGGATTTTAATACCTACTCCGAACTTTTCTTTTGTTTCCTTTACTGCTTCCTCAATATACAGATTGAATAGCATCGGGGAGAGGCTACAATCCTGTCTCACTCCCTCCCCACCACTGCTTCCCCTTCATGCCCCTCGACTCTTATAACTGCCATCTGGTTTCTGTACAAATTGTAAATAGCCTTTCGCTCCCTGCATTTTACCCCAGTCATCTTCAGAATTTGAAAGAGAGTATTCCAGTCCACATTGTCAAAAGCTTTCTGTAAGTCTACAAACGCTAGAAACGAAGGTTTGCCTTTCCTTAATCTTTCTTTTAAGATAAGTCGTAGGGTCAGTATTGCCTCACGTGTTCCAACATTTCTACGGAATCCAAACTGATCTTCCCCGAGGTCGGCTTCTACCAGTTTTTCCATTCGTCTGTAAAGAATTCGCGTTAGTAGTTTGCAGCTGTGACTTATTAAACTGATAGTTCGGTAATTTTCACATCTGTCAACACCTGCTTTCTTTGGGATTCGAATTATTATATTTTTCTTGAAGTCTGAGGGAATTTCGTCTGTCTCATACATCTTGCTCACCAGATGGTAGAGTATTGTCAGGACTGGCTCTCCCAAGGCTGTCAGTGGTTGTAATGGAATGCTGTCTACTCCCAGGGCCTTGTTTCACCTAAGGTCTCTCAGTGCTCTGTCAAACTCTTCACGCAGTATCGTCTCCCATTTCATCTTCATCTACATCCTCTTCCATTTCCATAATATTGTCCTCAAGTACATCGCCCTTGTATAAACCCTGTATATACTCCTTCCACCTTTCTGCCTTCCCTTCTTTGCTTAGAACTGGGTTTCCATCTGAGGTCTTGATATTCATGCAAGTGGTTCTCTTTTCACCAAAGGTCTCTTTAATTTTCCTGTAGGCAGTATCTATCTTACCCCTCGTGAGATAAGCCTCTACATCCTTACATTAGTCCTCTAGCCATCCCTGCTTAGCCATTTTGCACTTCCTGTCGATCTCATTTTTGAGACGTTTGTATTCCTTTTTACTCAAGGGATCACCAATTTAGCATCGGAGGGCAGCGTGGAGGGTAAAAATGGTAGAGGGAGACCAAGAGATGAATACACTAAGCAGATTCAGAAGGATGTAGGTTGCAGTAGGTACTGGGAGATGAAGAAGCTTGCACAGGATAGAGTAGCATGGAGAGCTGCATCAAACCGGTCTCAGGACTGGAGACCACAGCAACAACAATTGAAATATACACCCACAAAAAGAAAGATACCGAGTTAATGCTCAACGAGCAAAGCGAGTTCAATCATGACGCCTATTTTAGCATTTATGACGACTTACTGAGATGACAACTGTTGCGTGTGGAGGTCCAGGCCGAGGGATGAGAGATTGTGCATGATGAGGTGGCTGGAAGATGCGTGCAGCGCCTGCGCGGCCCTCTTGCCCACGGCGATGGACGTTACACGACTGGGCGGATCGCAGCACAACACCGAAATGGCGGGAACCACGGAAGCAGACCATGAAGGATAACAAGTTTACACCAGCGCCATGGATATAGATATCACCCTTTGTTTTTAGATCGTATAAAAATGATAATTTTACTGTGTATTTCAATTTTGACAAATAAAAATTTTAAATTCTGAAGGTGGCAGGGGTAAAATACAGGGAGCGAAAGGCTATTTACAATTTGTACAGAAACCAGATGGCAGTTATAGGAGTCGCGGGACATGAAAGTGAAGCAGTGGTTGGGAAGGGAGTGAGACAGGGTTGTAGCCTTTCCCCGATGCTATTCAATCTGTATTTTGAGCAAGCAGTAAACGAATTAAAATCCATGGAGAAGAAATAAAAACTTTGAGGTTTGCCGATGACATAGTAATTCTGTCAGAGACAGCAAAGGACTTGGAAGAACAGTTGAACGGAATGGACAGTGTCTTGAAAGGAGGGTATAAGATGAACATCAACAAAAGCAAAACAAGGATAATGGAATGTAGTCGAATTAAGTCGTGTGATGCTGAGGGAATTAGATTAGGAAATGAGACACTTAAAGTAGTAAAGGAGTTTTGCTATTTGGGGAGCAAAATAACTCACGATGGTCGAAGTAGAGAGGATATAAAATGTAGACTGGCAATGGCAAGGAAAGCGTTTCTGAAGAAGAGAAATTTGTTATAATGGAGTATTGATTTAACTGTCAGGAAGTCGTTTCTGAAAGTATTTGTATGGAGTGTAGCCATGTATGGAAGTGAAACATGGACGATAAATAGTTTAGACACGAAGAGAATAGAAGCTTTCGAAATGTGGTGCTACAGAAGTATGCTGAAGATTAGATGGGTAGATCACATAACTAATGAGGAGGTATTGCGTAGAATTGGGGAGAAGAGGAGTTTGTGGCACAACTTGACTAGAAGAACGGATCGGTTGGTAGGATATGTTCTGAGGCATCAAGGGATCACCAATTTAGTACTGGAGGGCAGCGTGGAGGGTAAAAATCGTAGAGGGAGACCAAGAGATGAATACACTAAGCAGATTCAGAAGGATGTAAGCTGCAGTAGGTACTGAGAGATGAAGAAGCTTGCACAGGATAGAGTAGCATGGAGAGCTGCATCAAACCAGTCTCAGGCCTGAAGACCACAACAACAACAGATTTTAACCTTGACATCTATAGATTTTAATGAAGTATTTTTAAAGATAAATGTAAGTCACAAAAATCTTATTAATACAATGTGTGCGTATGTAATGTAACAAATGTACCAGACGCCACCTGTCGGTAATAGTGTTATAATTAATATAAGTGACGTGCATTCTGCTGACCAATTTTATGTGACACAACACGTGAAGGTTGCTGTGTGTGGACGGGCTACCCCTGTAACCGAAATAGCAGGTAAGTTCTGGTGCATTTGATGGTGATTGGATAGGATGGAAATGTTTGGCTTCGTGAGATAGTAAATTAGTATCATCATCGTTACAGATCTGAAGGTGGTTCTAAAGGAACCGAAACCGGTCATGTGAATAAACGTTTTATGCAATCAAGACGGATTATAAGTAAAATTCCAAAAATATATGTTTTTCATATTAGGTGCATTGTGCTGCCACCTACTGCCAGGTACTCCATATCAGCAAACTCAGTAGTCTTTAGACATCATGAGAGAGCGGTTGGTTGGTTGGTTTTGGGGAAGGAGACCAGACAGCGTGGTCATCGGTCTCATCGGATTAGGGAAGGATGTCGGCCGTGCCCTTTCAGAGGAACCATCCCGGCATTTGCCTGGAGTGATTTTAGGGAAATCACGGAAAACCTAAATCAGGATGGCCGGACGTGGGATTGAACCGTCGTCCCCCCGAATGCGAGTCCAGTGTCTCACCACTGCGCCACCTCGCTCGGTGAGAGAGCGGAATGGGGCGCTTGGCGGAACTCACGACTTCGAACGTGGTCAGATGATTGGGTGGCATTTGTGTCATACGTCTGTACGCTAGATTTCCACACTCCTAAACATCCCTAGGTCCACTGTTTCCAATGTTATAGTGAAGTGGAAACGTGAAGAGACACGTACAGCACAAAAGCGTACAGGCCGACGTCGTCTGTTGACTGACAGAGACCACCAACTGTTGAAGAGGGTCGTAATGTGTAATCGGCAGACATCTATCCAGATGACAGGCGGCAGGTGAGAAAACTTGGATTTCATGGTCGAGCGGCTTCTCATAAGCCACACATCACACCGGTAAATGCCAAACGACGCCTCACTTGCTGGAAGGAGCGTAAACATTGGACGATTGAACAGTGAAAAAACGTTGTGTGGAGTGACAATGTGGCGATCCTATGGCATGGTATGGGTATGGCGAATGCCCGGTGTACGTCATCTGCCAGCGTGTGTAGTGCCTACAGTAAAATTCGGAGGCGGTGGTGCTATGGTGTTGTCGTGTTTTCCATGGAGGGGATTGCACCCCTTCTTGTTTTGCATGGTACTATCACAGCACAGGCCTACATTGATGTTTAAGCACCTTCTTGCTGCCCACTGTTACAGAGCGATAAGCGGATGGCGACTGCATCTTTCAACACGATCGAGCACCTGTTCATAATGCATGGCCTGTGGCGGAGTGGTTACACGTCATTAACGTCCCTGTAATGGACTGGCCAGCACTGAGTCCTGACCTTAATCATATAGAACACCTTTGGGATGTTTTGAAGCGCCGGCTTCGTGCCAGGTCTCACCGACCGACATCGATACTTCTTCTCAATGCAGCACTCCGTCAAGAATGGGCTCCCATTGCCCAACACCTGATTGAACGTACTCCTGCGAGAGTGGAAGCTGTCATCAAGGCTAAGGGTGGGCCAGCACCATACTGAATTCCAGAATTACCGATGGAGAGCGCCACGAACTTGTAAGTCATTTTAGGCCAGGTGTCCGAATACATTTGATCACATAGTGTAGTTTCATGAGGAAAATGATTAAACAGGTACAAACAGTCCATCACTCAAGTAAAAAAGGATTTAGAAAGAGAAAAATTACCACACCACCACATCTACTGGAAGTACTACAAACTGGGCAGAGAAGTAAGACATCACGATGATGTTGTTGTTGGTGTGGTCTTCAGTCCAGAAACTGGTTTGATGCAGCTCTTCATGCTTCTCTATCCTGTGCAAGCTTCTTCATCTCCCAATACCTACTGCAACCTACATCCTTCTGAATCTGTTTAGTGTATTCATCTACGATTTTTACCCTCCACGCTGGCCTCCAATACTAAATTGGTCATCCCTTCATGCCTCAGAATATGTCCTACCAACCGATCCCTTCTTCTAGCCAAGTTGTGCCACAAATTTCTCTTCTCCCCAATTCTATTCAATACCTCCTCATTAGATATGTGATCCACCCATCTAATCATCAGCATTCTTCGGTAGCGCCACATTTCGAAAGCTTCTATTCTCTTCTTGTCTAAACTATTTATCGTCAAAGTTTCACTTCCATACATGACTACACTCCATACAAATACTTTCACAAACGACTTCTTCACACTTAAATCTATACTCGATTTTAACAAATTTCTCTTCTACAGAAACGCTTTCCTTGCCATTGCCAGGCTACATTTTATATCCTCTCTACTTCGACCATCGTGAGTTATTTTGCTCCCCAAATAGCAAAACTCATTTACTACTTTAAGCATCTCATTTCCTAATCTAATTCCCGCAGCATCACCCGATTTAATTCGACTACATTACATTATTCTCGTTTTGCTTTTGTTGATGTTCATCTTATATACTCCTTTCAAGACACTGTCCATTCTGTTCAGCTGCTCTTCCAGGTCCTTTGCTGTCTCTGACAGAATTACAATGTCATCGGCGAACCTCAAAGTTTTTATTTCCTCTCCATGGATTTTAATTCCTACTCCGAATTTTTCTTTTGTTTCCTTCACTGCTTGCTCAATATACAGATTGAATAACATCGGAGATAGGTTACAACCCTTTCTCACTCCCTTCCCGACCACCGGTTCCCTTTCATGCCCCTCGACTCTTATAATTGGCATCTGCTTTCTGTAAAAATTGTAAATAGCCTTTTGCTGCCCGTATTTTACCCCTGCCACCTTAAGAATATGAAAGAGAGTATTCCAATCAACATTGTTAAAAGCTTTCTCCAAGTCTACAAATGCTAGGAACGTAGGCTTGCCTTTCCTTAATCTATTCTCTAAGATAAGTAGTCGTAGGGTCAGTATTGCCTCACGTGTTCCAATATTTCTGCGGAATCCAAACTGATATTCCCTGAGGTCGGCTTCTACCGGTTTTTCCATTTGTCTGTAAAGAATTCGTGTTAGTATTTTGCAGCCGTGGCTTATTAAACTGATAGTTCGGTGATTTTCACATCTGTCAACACCTGCTTTCTTTGGGATTGGAATTATCATATTCTTCTTGAATTTGAGGGTATTTGTCCTGTCTCATACATCTTGCTCACCAGATGGTATAGTTTTGACATGGCTGGCTCTCCCAAGGCTGTCAGTAGTTCTAATGGAATGTTGTCTACTCCCGGGCCTTGTTTCAGTGCTCTGTCAAACACTTCACGCAGTATCATATCTCCCATATCATCTTCTTCTACCTCCTCTTCCATCTAGTTTCCAGCTGAGCTCTTGATATTCATGCAAGTGGTTCTCTTTTCTCCAAAGGTCTCTTTAATTTTCCTGTAGGCAGTATCTATCTTACCCCTAGTGATACATGGCTTCTATATCCTTACATTTGTCCTCTAGCCATCCCTGCTTAGCCATTTTGCGCTTCCTGTCGATTTCATTTTTGAGACGTTTGTATTCCTTTTTGCCTGCTTCATTTACTGCATTTTTGTATTTTCTCCTTTCATCAATTAAGTTCAATATATCTTGTTACCCAAGGATTTCTATTAGACCTCGTTTTTTTACCTACTTGATCCTCTGCTGCTTTCACTATTTCATCTCTCGAAGCGACCCATTCTTCTTCTACTGTATTTCTTACCCCCATTCTTGTCAATCGTTCCCTAATGCTCTCCCTGAAACTCTCTACAACCTCTGGTTCTTTCAATTTATCCAGTTCCCATCTTATTAAATTCTCACCTTTTTGCAGTTTCTTCAGTTTTAATATACAGTTCATAATCAATAGATGGTGGTCAGGGTCCACATCTGCCCCTGGAAATGTCTTACAGTTTAAAACCTGGTTCCTAAATCTCTGTCTTACCATTATATAATCTATCTGACACCTTCCAGGATCTCCAGGCTTCTTCCATGTAGACAACCTTGCAAGTGTTAGCTACGATTAAGTTATGCTCTGTGCAAAATTCTACCAGGCGGCTTCCTCTTTCATTCCTTAACCCCATTCCATATTCACCTACTACTTTTCCTTTCCTCCCTTTTCTACTATCGAATTCCAGTCACCTATGACTTTTAAATTTTCGTCTCCCTTCACTATCTGAATAATTTCTTTTGTCTCATCATACATTTCATCAATCGCTGAAAAAGACAAGTTTGTGGTGCGCCCCATCGGTAATGCTGGAATTGAGTATGGTGTTGGCACACCCTTAGCCTTGATGACAGCTTCCATTCTCGCAGGCATACGTTCAGTCAGGTGCGGAAAGGTTTCTTGGGCAATGGCAGCCCATTCTTCACGGCGTGCTGCGCTGGGGAGAGGTATCGATGTCGGTCGGTGAGGACTGACACGAAGCCGTCGTTACAAAACATCCCAAAGGATTCAGATCAGTCCATTACAGGGCTGTTACTGTCGTGTAACTACTCCACCATAGGCAGTGCATTATGAACAGATACTCGATCGTGTTGAAAGATGCAATTGCCATCGCCAAATAGCTCTTCAACAGTGGGAAGCAAGAAATGCTTACAACATCAGTGTAGGCCTGTGCTGTGTTAGTGCCACGGAAAACAACGAGGGGTGCAAGCCCCCTCCATGAAAACACGACCACACCATAACACCACCGCCTCCAAAATTTGCTGTTGGCACTACGTACGCTGTCAGATGACGTTCACCAGGCATTCCTCACACCCACACCCTGCCATCGGCTCACCACATTGTATACCGTGATTCGAGACTCCACACAACGATTTACCACTGTTCAGTAGTCCAATGTTTACGATCCTTACGCCAAGCGAGATGCCGTTTGGCATTTACCAGCGTTATGTGTGGCTTATGAGCAGTCGCTCGACCATGAAATCCACGTTTTTTCTCCTCCCACCTACCTGTCATAGTACTTGCAGTGGATCTTGATACAATTTGGAATTACTGTGTGATGGTCTGGATAGATGTCTGCCTATTACACATTACGACTCTCTTCAACTGCCGGCGATCTCTGTTAGTGAACAGACGAGGTCGGTCTGTACAGTTTTGTGCTGTACGTGTCTCTTCACGTTTACACTTATCACATGGGAAGCAGTGGATGTTTAGGAGTGTGGAAATCTCGCGTACAGACGTATGACACAGTGACACCCCATCACCTGACCACGTTCGAAGTCCGTGCTTTCCACGGAGCGCCCCATTCTGCTCTCTCACGATGTTTAATGACTACTGAAGTCGCTGATATGGAGTACCTGGCAGCGGGTGGCAACACAATACACCTTTGATCACATAGTGTAGTATGGGAACGACGTCTACAGCGGCGAAAAAGAACGAAAAAACATCTAGTATGAATGTGGAAGGTAGTGGAGTACCCGTTCACCAAATAGTCTTGTCTGACACATTTAAGTTAATCCCGAGAGCCTTTGATGGAAAGAAAGATGAACTTCGACAAGTCATAGACATTTGTGACCTAGCATCGAAATAACGCCAAGCCTTTGTCATTGGGTGCTACTAAACTTTGTTAAAACTTGTATTGTCGTTGCAGCTCGGAGTAAACTACTCGTACGCGATTTAGCAGCAACTATATCAGAGGTGAAAGGAATTTTATTGGTTATCGTGCTTTTTTTTCTTGGTAGACAGAAAAGGACCGAAACTGGTAAATTGGGCCAATCACGTTGACGCTTTGCAACACCAGTTTCGAGAAGCCGTCCAGGGAATGATGATGGCATCAGACGTTCCGAGTAGTCTTCTCTAATTGGGAAGCTGGCCCGATCAGTGCTTATACAGGGAACTGGACATGAGAGGACTAAATCAGTCGTGAAAGCAAGAGGAGAGGTTTTTAACGTTAGTAAAACCCGAAGATATAGTGTTAACCGAAGAAGCACCCACCACCCCTTGTAAAGAAAAGTTGGATGAATCCGGTCGCCTGAGAGATTACTGTTTCAGACGTAAGAAAAGAGGTCAACATGCGAAGAACTGCACTACAGAGAAACGCGTCAGGAAAATAGACGCCAAGCAACATAGTTGTAATGGAGCGGAGAAACAAGCACGCCATAGTCTATCACCGCCGAGAAGAACAGAGTAAACGCTATGGAGAGGTCATCACAGAGGAACTGGAAGCAAACTACCGATGGTGTGTTGTCGATGAGATCACCAAAGGCAGCCAGGCCTAACGATCTGGCAAGACCCGTGGTATGTTTCATTTACAAAGAACCAGGACACCGACAATGTAACGCCGATGCTGCGTTAGCGAATACAAAGACTCAGAAAACGGGAAACGAAAGAAAGACAAAGTTATACTCAGTAGACTGCAAGAGGAGGAATGATTCTGTCAATTTAAGATGTGCACAGGGATGCGCAGGAAATACAAGTTTCATTGTAGACAGTGCTGCTCAGGTGAGTTTAATAAAGGAATCAGCACTGTAGGGTACGTTTGCCAGTAACGCTGACGAAAGAATAAAACTTAAAGGGATCACTAAAGCAGTAATAGAGACTCACATAACAGCAATGTTAACGCTGAGGATAGATGCCGATGTCTTTGTGGAACAGAAGTTTCAGATAGTGGAGGATGAGTTAGATGTCCCGTATGAAGGAATTTTAGGCAGGGACGCCTGCGACAATGTAAGAGTAATCATAGATTACGTAACGGAGACGTTGCGGATATGGGCTGAACAGTACAGCTGTACACGGAACGAGCTGAAGCGCGAATCCTGCGGAGCGGAAGAGAACTGTGTCGAAAGAAACGGGTCGCGAGGACAAATGAGACAACTGGAAATTGTTTTATGTTTTTTGAGTCATCAGTCTCTCGATTGGTTTTATTCGACCATTCCAGGGATGGTCTCGGTGCCACGTGGCTGTATTTGATGACAGCTAACTTTTAGGAACGGTATTGATGATCATAAAGCGCTGATGCTGATGTCTGCACGTTTTCCGCCAGAACCAACTACTATTGTCATCGATCATTCTCCATACAGTCCCTACTTGGCCCCAACCGATTTTCATTTGTTTCCAAAACTTAAAGAACACCTTCGAGGACTTGACGTTGATAGGAAGTGGCGCAAGTAGAGGTGAGATTGTGACACCATCTACAGAGACAGTGTCAACAAATTCGTCTATCATTGGAAGAAATGTGTTTGTTGTCAGAATAATTATGATGAGAAATAAATATGGAGCATGAAGAATAAAGATGTAGAATGTTAAAAAATTTGTTTTAAGAGTTTATACATAAAAATTCGAGGGTATTAAGTTTTAGCACGTCCTCTTAATAAAATGATTTGAGACTAATACTGAAACAAAGGAACGTAAAGTAGGAATTATTCATAAGATATAAGTATGACGATGGCAGAGGGCACCGTTTCTAGTGAGTTGTTGGCTGGTGGCTTTTTGTTACTTGCGACTGGAAAGCTGAAGGCTCTGTATAACGCCTGTTGCAATAAGCAGAAAACAGAAGTATTTACTTTCATTTTATTGTACGAAGGATGCACGAGAATCACATCTCGTTACCAGACTTGAGTATTGAAGTCTTGTGTTTAAAATTTGGTTGTTCTATCGCTCACGTGTGATGATGTCCTACAAAAAATCACCTTGCTCTGTTAAGTAAGTGTGTTGTGATTAAAATAGATATAATTTGGTGGCGCAGCGACGTCAGAAACTGTCCAGAGAAACGTATTTCACAGCGGAAACTACTTGTCACCTCCGTCCGGTAGACTCGTCGATTTGTTGCTGAGGTAACATAAATCGACAATCTTAGAAAGTGCACTTATTTATTGTATCGATTGTGATCGATTTTCACCATGCGTAAATTCATATTTTACCTTCACCAACAGACATTGTAAGTTGCGAACATGTTTTATTCATATGCGTTCAATGTCTGCTTTTGTGACGACAGCAATGGTAGATATCACGTTCAGAAAATCATCTTCTCTCCAGGGCTTATCAGCGCTGAAGTGTATCTTGCACTTCTTCCGAGACCTCGCTTTGTTTATCGTCTGATTATTACGGTCATACGCAGTACACCAGGAATAAATATTATATCACTTGCTTATCGAAATATTTTTTCCACTCTCGCGAGATATCGGATGTCGTCACAAAGACTCTGTTAGCAGTCGTTTTGAGCAGGTTTATCGAAAAAGCTGTGTCCTAACGCATTCTATATCAGATTACTAAGAAGCACGTTCAAATGGTTCAAAGGGCTCTGAGCACTATGGGACTCAACTGCTGAGGTCATTAGTCGCCTAGAACTTAGAACTAGTTAAACCTAACTAACCTAAGGACATCACAAACATCCATGCCCGAGGCAGGATTCGAACCTGCAACCGTAGCGGTCTTGCGGTTCCAGACTGCAGTGCCTTTAACCGCACGGCCACGTCGGCCGGCTAAGAAGCACGTGCTTGAGCGAGAACGAAATTGATGTGCTACGATAAAAGGTGCAATGAACATCACGTTTAAGGAAACGCATTAATGGAAAACAGCACCTGAGTATGGTAACAGCAATTAAGTACGAAAATGTGGCTGGGTGCACCAGTTGCAATGAACGGAAAAAGCATGTGTCATGTGCAGTTTTTATCTAAGTAATTATTACGGCTGTTTAAATAACGTCAAACTGTTTTATGTAGTTTTGTTGGTTATAAACCGACCAGTACACGATTTTAGCGGGTCCGTAACAAAAATGGTTCAAATGACTCTAAGCACTATGGATTTTAACATCTGAGTTCATCAGTCCCCTAGACTACTTAAACCTAACTAACCTAAGGACATCACACGTCCATGCCCGAGGCAGGATTCGAACCTGAGACCGTAGCAGCCGCGTGGTTCCGGACTGAAGCGCCTAGAACCGCTCGGCCACAGCGGCCGGCAGGCCCGTAACAGTTCAAAACATTGTAGAAAAACTAAAAGGCTATTGAAATATGTTATCAATATGTAGTGCCACAAAAGTAAACTGTGACATTCGCATTTGTACCGCTTCTGAAACATGGTAGTGAGAGCGAAAAATATGTAGTTATCAATTTTCAGAGTCTAAGAATAGATTTCTCGCTTTGTGTTTTTCTACGTTCACTGAACGACGGGGCCAAACGGTGTTCGCGGAGAAAAGCAATGTGCGAGTCTAAGAAACGTAATTGCTCAAGAAGATACAAACTGCATGATTATTGTATGATAGCCAAGTGTAAACAGATAGCTTGGGAAATAGGGAAACATACATACGAGGGCTATTCAGAAAGTAAGGAACGATAGATCGCGAAATGGAAACCACAGTGAAAATCAAAACCGTTTTATTTGCAACGGTTTGCTACACCTTCCAGCTACTTCTCTACGCAGTCGCCGCTCAGACTTCGACATCTGTCGTGGCGTTGTACCGACTTTTCAATTCCCTCGTTATAGAAGACAGCCGCCAATGGTTTTCGACAAGTTTCTACTCTGGACTGCCGCTCGTTGTCTGGTGTGTCAAAATATTGGCTTCATAGCCAGCGGTTTATTTGAGCAGAGATGAACCTCATGGGTAGCCAATTACTTTCTATATTATGGGTGATCAAACACTTCCCATCGAAAATGCTGCACGAGCATCTTTATTGCCCCTGCAGAGTGCGGCCGATAATTGTCGTGACTTGCATGACAATTATGTTATGTGGATTGCTTAGCTTCATCCGACATCTTTCGCCAGGCCCTCATACTTGGCGGGAGACGCTAATTTGTAGCCATCTTTACGTTCTCACTGTGGACTCAGAACTGAAAAGAGCGACACGATGCGATCGACGGGCGTACTAGACACAGTGCCCAACGCATCTGTGCAAAGCTTCATCAGATTTTCACTGTATTTTGCATTTCGCAACCGGTCTTTCCTTACTTTCCGAATAACCCTCGTACAATATAGGGTCTAAAGAGATGTTTCAAGGAGCTAGGGCCTGTGAAGAATGGTTCCCTGAGATGTGATATTGAACTATAAATTGGAAACCGCTCACGATATATCAAGAAAAATTGGCACGTAGGCAAATGTTAATGAGACAATGAGACACGTTAGCAAATGGTATGACGTCGCCATGACTACACTGCTCTTGCGTTTTAAAAAGGGAGTCACACGTTTAAATTGCTTGGAACTTTTCATCCCTGGACTTGAAGCAAGGTTCTTATACCATGTATTGGGAGGCATCATCCAAAAAATAATAAAAAAAGATCGGATTTGTAGTTAGTGCTAGCTGTTTACACTGTGGGTTTTTCTGCCTTTTATTCCTGAGATGGAAATAGGCTGGGGGCTAGACAGCCCATTCCAGTGTTGTCTGCATCATGCGAGAGGATATACCAGCCGATGTTTGCAGTCCTAAGGCAGACATACACAACTGCAAAATTTCTACTACAAAACACGGATTCCACATTTTGTGTCATATGAAGTGTCTCCCAGGTAGTTCTGTGGCGGTACTTTAAACAGCAGACTTTTTTTCTCTAGCAAGCACAGGGGAAACAAGAAACTGGTAAAGCAAAGTGCTAAGCAACTGATACGTCTCGTTCAAGGTTGGTGGCCCACACTTTTAGCATACGCTGCTACCAAGTCACCTTGTTATCTTAATCGAAATTAAGCAAATAAAACGATGAGATTGGAAACCTTAGTAGATTTTTGGTTTTCCTTCATCCGACATTACCACATTTAATAAGAGACCCAGTACCTGCGCATGGGTTGAACCAGGCTGTAGGTTGGTTATATCTCAGACGTAGTGGGCGACACAGATATCCAGGATATCAGTTAACAGTGTTTACGCTACATACATGACAGTTGTGTGGACTGTCTTGCATGCAACCACTAACTTGCTTTCCACCTAAGAAATGTTGTTTCTGTGTTAGCGGAGAGGGATAACTCATGCTATAAAGACAGCAATTTTTATTTCAGTTTCAATGATTTTGATAACAGTCCATGTATACCTGCTTAAAACCCAGGGTCAGGAAGGTCGAGCAAATTCAGTATGGAATTCCATGCTCAGTATACGAAGGGACGTGGTCTCCAAGTAAACCATATTGTTTGGTAATGTATCTTGAAACAGCTTGGTGGTAGGCCAGTATTAAGAGTTAACCTTTCTTAGTGTATCTGCAGTGTCTGTCAATTTGTGACCAGAAGATGGTCGCTTGCTGAGAATATTTTTCTGAAAACAGGGGAAGTTTGCCTACATTGGCCCACTTTTATATTTTGCTACCCCCAAGCCTTTGTTATATATTTAATTGAAACGGAAAATACTGTAAAATAATTTAAATGTTATACACTTGCATCACCCGGTATTACATTATGAATAAAGACGTAACTTAAAGGCGTATAATTTAAAATTTAGAAGTATATAAATGTTCCGAATATTAGAAAACAGGTTGTTTAATTTGGACCTTCAGTTGCTTAAGTTGGACTTGTGGCAAAACTACGAGTAAAAAATAAACAAAAACTGTAATATTTTAAAGAACTTGTATTTCAACACATTTATTAGACACCTGATAATTAGGTAGTTAGACCATTTACATAAAGCTGGATCAATCGTAAAACTGTGAGTAAAAGATAAATAAAAACTCTAATACTTTAAAGAAGTTGTATTTCAACACATTTATTAGACATACAAGATATTTAGGTAATTATGCCATATTACACAAAACCAATATTTTTGTAGTATTCATCACTAGTAAGATGAAAGAAAATACAGCACTAACCTGACTACAGCAGATGTTTAAAGTGACCCCCACTCGTCTCTTGGCACTTTTGAGCTCTGGTCAGCAATTGCTGAGGACGGACCGAAGCAGGACTGCTGGAATTTCTCCAGTTTCATCCGAAATGTTCTGCTGCAGTTCTTAAAGACTATGAGGGTTGTTGCGGCACACCTTAGACTTGAGCGCTCCACGCCCAAGATAATCGCACACTGACATATCAGGTGATCTTGTTGGCTAGCTATGACTGCGACCGGGCTGACCTCTGCTAACACCCCTGTTAGGCGTGAAGATTGTGTAAACGTGGTCTACGGTTCGGCCGGCTGTATGGGCAGTTGCCCCATACTGTTGGAAGTTAGTTGGTGTGGTTATATGCATATATTCACGTCCAATCGTATCCACTTGTCCGGGACACTTTTATTTGTCCCACCCTGCTTGAATCTGGAGGGAGTAACACCTTGTTCACAACCTTCCTGAACATCCTTTTAAGTGCCGTACGCTGATCATCACTTAAAATGTCTTCTGAAGAAGATTCCTGGCTTCCACTGTTTCTAGAGATGAATTTCTCTTGGAAACTATGATCAATTTTGAAGCACTCTGCTGGAGAAAAATTGTGATCTGAAAACGCGTTCATATTCACAGTCCAAATTCCTGCTGGACAGAAGGCACTCTCTGCGGTTCCAGTTGTTGTTGGTAGGCCATGGGTTTCGTTCAACAGTCCAGATATCTGAATCTGTGTTATAGTTTCACCTACGTTTTCAGCAACCATTTGTTCCGGGCTTGAATGAGAAAGGTTTGACGAGGTGCACAGAACGAAACATCAAGTGGCTGAGATCTGTCGCTGGTGTGCCCACATGACTGCAATATTACGTGATGCACGACAATTAGTTCTTGCTTCTTTGCACGACGACTTTCAGCTGTCTTTTTCGAAAGATTGATTCACATTCTCTCCATTAAACCCCTCAACTTGTAACGCCGGAAATGCATATCCTCCTATTTCCATCTATTGTACTATTATTTTTTTTCCTTGTTTTGTTACCTCAAGATATGACATTTCTGTCTCTTTATATATTGTAATTGTTTTACTGTTTGTATATATATATATTTATGCACTTATGTCGATGTATAATTGGTTTGTTGTGTAAAGAGTATTTGTATTTTTACGCTGGGTCTTGCCTAGGGAAAACTGCTATCGAACGATTACATCGATAGGTCGTGTGAAGAATCAAAGTGTGTAGGATCTTTGGGAGTGTTAACTCTGCCGCGTGGGGCGCGGGCAGTGAGAGTGTGGCGGGAGTAGCGAGTGGAGCAGGTGTGTTGTGTGACGCTCCCGCGAGTTGCCGCGCTTTCGGGGTTTGGCAGCATGTAATTGCGCTCGACTTGCGATGATAGTTTCTGACATGGTGTCGCGGACGGGAAACATTAACTAGCGCACATCAAGAGCCCGTTTCGTCTGGTGACCGTGTCGAGAAGAAGGCCCGCCAACATCCAGCTTCTGCAACAGCGACGGCCGACAATGAGTGACTGTCGCCACCTCCTCGATCGACGGCTTCGAACCTTCAATCAACCAACAAGGAAGACTGGAAGCACGTAAAGTTTTAGAACTGTATGGCAGACCTCAGCTTTTAATCTTGTTCCATTTGCCTCGCAAAATTACAGCAACTTAGCATGAACCTTTGTTGCTCATTGTCCCAATTGCATTGCCAAGCAGGGTCCCTTCCTTTTCCGAAATGAACCCGAGTGTCGTTGAAATTCAAACGCCAGCATAATTCCATTTCACTGCTTTAATTTCAAAGTTCAATTCAAGCATTAGCTGGCTACAATAGTTAGATTACACAAGCACAAATTAAGAGTGCGAGTTTTGTTACCGTATTTTAGCTACCTGTGACTGCAGCTCAGCTTGGTACGTACTAAATTTTACTATTGTTAATTGTTCAGAATCATTTAATTCAAGTTCAAAGTTAATTCTCTTATTTCTAAATTGCGTAGATTCAAGTAGCTTTTGAAATGATTGTTGAGGTAGTCCAAGACTAACTGTATGTTACTGAATGTCGGTGTGCTTCAGAAAGAAAGCTCACTATTAACTTCAGTCACTAAATTAACTTTCGATTTTCCAGTTTTATTAATCCTTTTGCTAAATTAAGTCAGAGTGTAGCGAAATTTATTACTTCTGACAAACTTTCAGTTTTCACACTACACGTGTCAACCTTCAGTTGCCACGCTTCTAGTGCTAATTATATGTGTAATTACCTTTCTTTTTCAGTTACTATAGTAATTGTCCTTAGGACTGGCGACCGTGATTTCCCCAAATCTCAAATACCTAATTACCGCTAGTTAATTGTTAATGTAACGGCTGCACATTTACTTTCTTTATTAACTTTACCCCTTTTCAAAATTAATTTCCACCAGTTTCATTAGCACATTTCCTTTCATTTAGATGTAACCCTTTCCTCCCTCTTTACCGACAGGTTAACTTCGGTGACGATTGCTTTTCCCAAATTTCCATTAGGTACACGCGGTTTCATTTTTCACTGTCATTAAGGTCGGTAAGTGAGGGGGAGGTTACACGTGGCGACCTGGTGACAGGACAATCTTCAGATTTGAGGTTGTTCTGGACACGAATTTTCTTTGGTGCAAATGTCGTAACAAAGTACTGGTTACGTACAGGCCGTTACGTCAGCGAGAATAAGTAGTGGGAGTAATCCTAATTACATTTGAGATTTGTCATTTATATTGAAAATTATTAAAATGAGTGAAGGCAACAATTACCAAAATTTGGTAGACTTGGATACGGAACAATCGGTCGAACAGTGGGAAACGCGCACGGCGGTTCCCATTGTTCAGGGGCAGGCGGCTAGCATGAAAGACGCGACCGCCGAAACGCAACAAAGAGCAGAAATGGAATTCCAAACTTTAGAAAATGTTTCGGAATCGGAAGCGAAAATCGAATCTGTACCCCTTGATGATGAATACGGGGGAACATGTATAGAGGAACCAGCTACGGAAGTAAAACCGGTAGTCTCCGGGAATTTAACTGATTTATTGAATGTTTTGATTAATGAAATCAAGAGTCAATCGGCAGAAATTATAGCTCTGTCTGCCAAGCAAGAAGCTCAGTCTGAAAAAATTGAACGAAAGCTAGACAATCAGAACAAAGCTATTAATGTTGTTAACAACAATCTTGGAGTTGTTAATACAAAAGTTGATAAAATCAAAGAAGATATTGTTGTAATTAATACCGAAATCGGTAATCTTAAACAGGAAATGATAGGCGTTCAGGCGGAAATTGCGAGCATAAATACTCGTTTTGATTCCGAAATTAGCAGAATCGAGAAAAGTGTAGGAGAAGCAGTTGCTCCGATCATCGAGAATAAGGTGACGGAACAAATTCAATTAGTGAAAAAAGAGGATCAACAGAAGGTGGAACTTTAAAGGCTTTAGTGTCCGAAGTAGACACTAAAGTGAGGGAGCAGGCTAATACCTGCGAAGAGAAAAAGAGGGAAGTGGAAACGCTTGCGACAACCACTTGCCAAGTAATTACGAGAGTGTCGGAATTAGAAAAGAAACTTGATGAAAAACAGAGCTATGTGCCAATCTGTGCACATAGTTCGGAATTGTTGACGAAAGAGGAGCGGTTCGACCCCTTGAAAAAAGGCGGTATACACGCGACGGATTTCATTAAGAATTGTGAAAGAGTTTTACCCAGATCATGGACTAATGAGAGAAAAATTAATGCGGTTATTGATGTGCTGGCTGGTGATGCCAAGCGTTGGGGCTTAAACCTCAACATTACGAACCTGACTTTTGACGAGTTTAAAAATTTGTTTCTGGCTGAATACTGGTCGGAGCAAAAACAGCAAAGTGTCTGGCGCGAATTTGTCGTATCGAGGCCTTTCGATGCGAATTCGCGCGGTTCGATGAGGGAGTTTTGTGAGGGCTGGATCCGCAAGTTGGAATATTTGCGTGATCGCCGCACGGAATCCGAAATAGTCTGGGAACTCTACAAGAAGCTTCCAGATGATACAAAACGCTACGTAGGAAGCAATTACAGGACAATCAGTGATTTCCTGGAAAGAGTTGAGGACGAGGACAATTGGCGCAATAATCGCGACAGTGGTAGAGGCCGTGGTAACAACAACGGGTACCACCCCAACCATAACAACGATAACCATGGGAATAATGCATACCGCAGCAATAACAATAATGGTTCGGGCCGTAATAACAATCGGTACAATGCAAATGATAACAGGAATGACAGAAACCAGTATCATACTAACGTGATACGGGCTTCACAGAATAGTAATAACGCCAGAGGGTGTGATCAGCCGCCTCAGCAGCATCCGGGGAGCGTATCTGCTGGGACGAGACAGGGAAACCATTAGCCGCGCCGGTGAGGGGCCGACCGGGCGTGGAGAAATTTTGGCGGCCCAATAACAGGAGAAAACCCAGGTGTCGTCGTTATGAAAATTCCGTATGGAATAATCAACGGCGGGAGAGTGTGCCAGTGTTAGGAGAAAGGAGTGCGCCCACAAGTAGTAAATCAGCTGTATACATGGCAGCAGAAAATACATTCACTGTCAGTGAGAACAATTTAAGTAGTGTTCCGGAAATCGATTATAAAGTGGCAGCTGTAATACCCGCAGCGGAACTGGAGATTGAGTTTAAGAATGATTCGCAATTGTTTAGAGAAGATCAGATGTCGGATAAAACGTCCGTCATTGAGCGAGGGGATGCAGAGAGGGATGAGGTCTGGTTAAGGCAGTTCGGTCGCTTATACGACGAACTAAGAGATTATAGGGGTCTGTATGGGAGAAGTGTTTATGGGGAGCGCGTGCAGGATTTGCCACGTCTCGTCCCGCAAGAAGATAGTGTTTGTGAAATGATAGAAAGTTCTGGCCTTAATCGGCAGACTTTACTAGAAATAGTTGATGTTAAGGGGGAGCACGAGCAAGATTCGTCGTGTCTCGTCCCACAAGAGTTGGATGTTGAAGTAGTAACGGAAAGTTCTGGCCCTAACCGGCAGACCTTACCGAAAGTTTCAGTGGTAGAAGTAGCCGACCCATCCGACGCAAACCTCCAGTTTAAACATTGCGAAAGTATTAAGGAGAAAGGTTGCGAAAATTTTAGTGATAGCCGGACACAATTGGTAGAAAAGCACATAGATTTCAGCGTGTATGAGGTTAGAGCTGACGTTGTGCGGTCAGACGGTAGCAGTGTGGGTTGCGCAGATCCAGAGGAAGTAATTTCAGATGCGACTGGGTACATTCCTCCAGGTAGATTGGCAGATGAGATCGATCTGACCAAAGAGGAATCAACGAAGGTGACAATTAGTGAATCGATAGCAAAGCAACACTCACTAGTTGACGAGTTACAGGAAAAGGTTTCGGTATTGGAGGCGAAGCTACAGACTAAGCCTCAGGACAAACGTGTTGAAATTAAAACTGTATGTGAACAGAGGCTGAAAAAGCCGCCAGATAAACCGGATTTGGGATCAAAGCCGGATGGTTTTTTCTGGAATGACCTGGATATAGACGAGGATTTACTGTGGGAAAATAAAGAAACAGTCGAGGACAAGTGTAGACAGATAGTAGTGTCTGTTAATATGCACGACCTACAACTAAACGTGTTGATTGACACCGGTGCAGAATTGAGTGCTGTATCTGGGAAAATATTTGAGTTACTGAAAGACAGACCTGGCATCGTAGTTATGCCAGTAACAGGAGTGAAAATTATCGGTGCTACTGGGAAGGCCAGTAAACCGGTCACAAAACAGATTTTTGTCAACTTCGAGATATGTGGGGCACGATTTGAACAAGAGTTTGTCGTCGTGCCAGACTTAACTACGGAAGTAATTATCGGGTTAGATTGGCTATTAAAGTACCGTGCAGTGATTAACTGCGAAAGCAAAACGTTGACATGTACGTCCCAAGATAAAACAATAGTAGTTAGTTTTGACGAGGCAGGAGACGGTGTGCATAGGCAATACCAGCCTATACACATTGTTAACTGGCCGGATGGTATTGACGTAGGTATGAATCTGAACTACTGTAATGTGAAGAATCTCGGCATTGACAATAATGTAGAAAGTGAATTGGAAAGTATTGTAGACGGTGTGTCAAACGTAACACACGAACAAAGACGAGGCCGACTTTCCCGTACCTACTGCCATCACAACCATAGGGCATGGGGCAAATATGAAGCAGATTTTAAGAGAATTATGAACACCTTGAGACATGAATCTACGGGATTTTCTCCAGAGGAAATCCTGTTGGATGACAGAAGTAAAAGTTTAGTGGAAGTGATAATCAAATTCCCTCCACGGATTGACATTAGTATTGGTGTGAAAAAAGATCGTTTGCGAGAAGTAACGAAGCTAAAAGCTGATGCTCGCATACGTCGTCATGACGCTAAAGCGCGTTTTGCTAAGTTTGCAATCGGAGACTTAGTACTTGTAAAAGCTCATGAGAAATCGAGCGAGATAGACCATGAAATCTCTAAATTTAAGTTTGTTTATAATGGACCATATAAAGTCATTGGTATACCTCACACAAATGCTTACGGAATATTGTAGACTTGAAATTGTACCAACCAAGGATTGATTAGTACCACAGATAGGGTAATTTGCACAGTATGTAGATATAGAGTGTAAGATTTAAGGATGTGCCATGTGGCGATGCTTTTGCCTGACCTAGAGGTCATTAAAGAAGTTGTAATTAATAAGTAATTTATGTTGATTAAATGATTTAAGAGTTACTGAATATTAATCAATTTAAAAATCCAAGCTGCTAGTTTAAGTTTTCAGCTGAGTCACAGTAGATTAAGCAATGTAAATATGATTTTGTAACTAGCTGTAAGATTCCATAAATATGTGATTTACTAGTCATTGCCGATGTACTTAGACGCTGTTTTAAGTTTCAGGCTAGTACATGCGTGTGATGATGGACAGTGTTGAGTTATCCACTGTGATAGTGTTTATGGACTCCTTGAGATTACTCGGGAGTGAGTTTTTCCGAAAGAATTCATTGGAACGGACGTTCTGGAAACGCCGTCACAAGGGCGAGTGAGATCAAGCGTGCCGCACACGCGGGCGCAACAATACTGGCGAGGCGAGCCGCTGTCGGCTCTTGTGCCGCTGTTGGCTCTTGGGCCGCTGTCGGCATTCTTTGTACTTGCGAGTACGGAAGGCGGAATTGTTTTTCTTCCTGGACAGCTGAAAGAATTCTACTGTCAATATTTATGTTTTTTTCGATCTGATGTGTATTATTTTTTTGTTTAGCGTTAAGTAGATTCTCGTGACGAGAATATTAATTATGAAAAGGTTATATAAAATGTGTAGTCTATTTAATTATTTATTTGCGTATTTTGATCTACCTGGTTTTATGACCATGCAATCTAATTAATTTTGCAAATAGTATTCCATTCCTCATAGTGTTACGAATTTTAATGATTTTGGAATAGCTAAACCATTTTCTATATTTTCTATGAATTTTAATATGTTGTCAGCCTGTTTTATTTTGATCAAGATGACAGAGTGGAATAAGATTAGGAGTGTCTCCACTCAATTATTATGGTCTAAAAAATTGATTTATGGTTAATTAGACGAATGCTAAATTTTGTTGATGTTTTGAGCATATGCATTTCCGCTGTTTCTTTTTTGGGACATTTTCTGAGTCTGTTTACGTTACACGAACATCCTCAGACAATGTGGGGCACGTGTAACGCCGGAAATGCATATCCTCCTATTTCCATCTATTGTACTATTATTTTTTTTCCTTGTTTTGTTACCTCAAGATATGACATTTCTGTCTCTTTATATATTGTAATTGTTTTACTGTTTGTATATATATATATTTATGCACTTATGTCGATGTATAATTGGTTTGTTGTGTAAAGAGTATTTGTATTTTTACGCTGGGTCTTGCCTAGGGAAAACTGCTATCGAACGATTACATCGATAGGTCGTGTGAAGAATCAAAGTGTGTAGGATCTTTGGGAGTGTTAACTCTGCCGCGTGGGGCGCGGGCAGTGAGAGTGTGGCGGGAGTAGCGAGTGGAGCAGGTGTGTTGTGTGACGCTCCCGCGAGTTGCCGCGCTTTCGGGGTTTGGCAGCATGTATTTGCGCTCGACTTGCGATGATAGTTTCTGACATGGTGTCGCGGACGGGAAACATTAACTAGCGCACATCAAGAGCCCGTTTCGTCTGGTGACCGTGTCGAGAAGAAGGCCCGCCAACATCCAGCTTCTGCAACAGCGACGGCCGACAATGAGTGACTGTCGCCACCTCCTCGATCGACGGCTTCGAACCTTCAATCAACCAACAAGGAAGACTGGAAGCACGTAAAGTTTTAGAACTGTATGGCAGACCTCAGCTTTTAATCTTGTTCCATTTGCCTCGCAAAATTACAGCAACTTAGCATGAACCTTTGTTGCTCATTGTCCCAATTGCATTGCCAAGCAGGGTCCCTTCCTTTTCCGAAATGAACCCGAGTGTCGTTGAAATTCAAACGCCAGCATAATTCCATTTCACTGCTTTAATTTCAAAGTTCAATTCAAGCATTAGCTGGCTACAATAGTTAGATTACACAAGCACAAATTAAGAGTGCGAGTTTTGTTACCGTATTTTAGCTACCTGTGACTGCAGCTCAGCTTGGTACGTACTAAATTTTACTATTGTTAATTGTTCAGAATCATTTAATTCAAGTTCAAAGTTAATTCTCTTATTTCTAAATTGCGTAGATTCAAGTAGCTTTTGAAATGATTGTTGAGGTAGTCCAAGACTAACTGTATGTTACTGAATGTCGGTGTGCTTCAGAAAGAAAGCTCACTATTAACTTCAGTCACTAAATTAACTTTCGATTTTCCAGTTTTATTAATCCTTTTGCTAAATTAAGTCAGAGTGTAGCGAAATTTATTACTTCTGACAAACTTTCAGTTTTCACACTACACGTGTCAACCTTCAGTTGCCACGCTTCTAGTGCTAATTATATGTGTAATTACCTTTCTTTTTCAGTTACTATAGTAATTGTCCTTAGGACTGGCGACCGTGATTTCCCCAAATCTCAAATACCTAATTACCGCTAGTTAATTGTTAATGTAACGGCTGCACATTTACTTTCTTTATTAACTTTACCCCTTTTCAAAATTAATTTCCACCAGTTTCATTAGCACATTTCCTTTCATTTAGATGTAACCCTTTCCTCCCTCTTTACCGACAGGTTAACTTCGGTGACGATTGCTTTTCCCAAATTTCCATTAGGTACACGCGGTTTCATTTTTCACTGTCATTAAGGTCGGTAAGTGAGGGGGAGGTTACAAACTCCTACCATTGACCTTCCTTCTGGCTGACAGGGGGAAAGTTGTAGATTTCATCTCATGAGTAAAACCACTTTTTCCTCGTCATTTCCTTCTCTTTGTTGAAACAATGAAGTAGCTCACATATCTCTGCTACGTAAATGCAAGTCTATGAATATCTTTGATGGTATACCCGAAAAACTCCCTTCAAGTAATAGGAAGTGGTTTGCGAGTTTTTTTCCATTTCAGACGTAGAAGTTTACTGTCTTCCGAATGTGTGTTTACTATCAGCATGTGTGTTTACCATACACACGAGCACACTCGTTAAATCAATAGTCACAGTTTCTGTCTGCTGCCACGGTGACCCTCATCTTCTATTTCCCATGCATCCTCCTTGAGAAGCTAAAAACTTATCACTTATTGTAAAAGTGCATTTCAAAATTAATTGTTATGACTGTTTCCTAAAATAGACCGGTTCAGATTAGGAAACACGCGTTAGTTCGACATCGGCAAATGGCCGCCGTAAAAGAAAAGGAAAAATTACAGGAATGCACTAAATTAAACTCTAGTTTTGCAATGTCTAGTTATTAATTAACAAAAGGTAGTCATGGACTAGTTTGCAGATAACTTATTTGTTACTCGTACGGTGTAAAACTGCTTAAGGTTTGTTGCGCAACACTTTTAACGAAAACGGAGAGAATATAACAATGGCAACTATTTTTTGCTCCATGGCTACAGTCGACTGACCACTGCGTCACGCGACCTTGAGAACATTTCTCTCCAGTAGAGCCACTTGAAGGTCTAAATTAGCAACACAAAGCACAATACGAAGGTGGCACAACTTAGGCAACGGCCCAACTTTGGAAACTCTCCCTTAAATATTCGTTACAATAGTTTTAGGTGCTTCCACGATGTCTTACATTAAATACAGACTCCGCCAGAAAAATGTATACACATTTTAAGGAACGAAAGGTATTACTTGTGTGTTTATTTTACATTTAATAATTTATCACACATGTTGTACAACCTTCAGTTTAGCACGTGGTTACTTTAAATGTTCAAAATGCTATACACATAACAGAACGACGAGCTGTCGCCGCAACTATGTCAGTCAATGTTACAGTGGAGACCGCTGCACATGTCACTGTAAGCTCCTGGCGAAGTTCCTCCAGCTTGCGTGGCTTACGTCGATCTTTCACAGTTCCCCACAAATAAAAGTCCATAGGTGTTAGATCTGGCGACCGTGGAGGGAGGTCAATGGGCCCTCTTCGCCCATCAAATGCCCCGGAAAATTCTCATCCAGGGAAGCTCGTACGTCTAGGTGATAGTGTAGTGGCACCCTGTCCTGTTGGTAGAAGACCTCTTCATCAGCTCCATAAAGCGGACGTATACCTTTCAAAACCGATGTGCGTAACATTTCCAGGTACACTTCTCCAGTGACAGTAGCATCGAAGAAAAAGGGTCCTACAAAGCCTCTGGATGATAATCCACACCACACATGAACCCCTAGTGCACTGACCGCTTTATCCACATAAACATACGGATTTTCCGGTGCCAAGTACACACTGTTATGCCAATTCACAGTTCCATTAAGATGAAATTGTGCCTCGTCACTCCACACTACCTTCGTCACAAATTGTTCGTCATCAGTTAGCATTTTTTGGTAGCATTCGCAAAATTGCATTCGGCGATCAGGATCATCACCATTAATAGCGTGCAGTAATTGTGGAATGTAAACTGTCCACTTTGCAGCTTCCAGAATTCTTCGAACACTTGTACTGCTAACCCCCACTTCACGTGCACATTGCGTAGCAGACTTCTGTGGAGAATTAACAAACGTTTCCAACACGAGAGCCGACGAAGCAGGGCTTGTAGCTGTACCCTGTCTTCCTGGTCTTCCTTTGTAAGTATCACAAATCGTTGCATGCAATTCAAACTTGTCAATGACGCATTTAATTATTAGGCGAGTTGGTGGTTCTGTTTCAGACTCCCGTCTCCATTGACGTTGCAATCCAACGGCATTATCAAATTTGAAAAACGGCTTCACAATACATTTTCGTTGCTCGAATGTCAAGTGTGCTCCAGCCACCTTGTTTTATCAATACCGAGATGAAAGTACTAACATCTGTTGAGCCAATACCATACTACAACACACTCGTAACTCAAATCGAATGACAATATCGATACCGAGGGATCTAAGGTGCTGCAGTCATGGACTGTGCGGTTGGTCCCGGCGGAGGTTCGAGTCCTCCCTCGGGCATGGGTGTATGTGTTTGTTCAAATTCAAATGGTTCAAATGGCTCTGAGCACTATGGGACTTAACATCTGTGGTCATCAGTCCCCTAGAACTTAGAACTACTTAAACCTAACTAACCTAAGGACATCACACACATCCATGCCCGAGGCAGGATTCGGACCTGCGACCGTAGCAGTCGCGCGGTTCCAGACTGAGCGCCGAGAACCGCTAGACCACCACGGCCGGCGTGTGTGTTTGTCCTTAGGGTAATTTAGGTTAAGTAGTGTGTAAGCTTAGGGACTGATGACCTTAGCAGTTAAGTCCCATACGATTTCACACACATCTGAACATTTGAGAATATCGATATCTCGATAGAGCCTGACAAAGAGTGTATAGATTTTTCTGGCGGACTCTGTACATTGGATCTGCTCGGCAGTGTCAAAGAAAACTACTTCTCCAAACTTCACTGTCTAAAGCCAAACAAAATTTGAGTACATTTTTATAAAATTCGATTACTTTTTGCTTGTACTGTACTGTTCTAAACAGCTGAAAATGACAAAAAAAGCTTCATGTTTCATTTTACATTCAAGCGATACTAAGTTTATGCGTGCATTTACACGACATTCCAACAAATTGGGTGATCTTAGGAAATGGTACTCCGAAATAGTGTTATGAATGACAAACTTTCGTGGAAAATTGTGGTTTTTCAGGGAGAAGCTCAATCGTAGGTATGTTACAGAGAAAGGAATGCTCTTTAAAATGGTAGTTAATTTAAGTCTGGATAGGTGTCACTTTAAGTTACAAGAATTTTCATGTCATTGTTTTTGCAGCAAATGGTACCTTTCGGTTACTTTCTCTCCCATTTATTTTAAAAATTATAAAACTAAAAGTGATAAGTAATGCAGGTAGTCGAGCGCACAACAACCAAATGATGTGTTGCATGTGTTATGAACCAGCTATTAGAGAACAAGACCGCAACAGGGAACCCGTATGTGAGGAGACCAAGATACGAGGGCCGTTCAGTACAGAATGCAATACATTTTTTTTCCGAAAACAGGTTAGTTTTATTCAGGATTCCAATATACCATATTATTCCCTACTCTCTTGGCTACAAAACCCTATTTTCGAACGTTCAGTGCGACGGCTTCATGCAATCTTACTGGGACGGCCTGTACGCCCGCGTGGTACCACTCTACTGGTGAACGTCAGAACCAATGCTGCGCCCATAACCCCACCCCACCATCCACGTACTGCTTCCCTCGGCGTCAATCCTTCATTGGGCCATACTCGTAGAAGTCGGAAGATGCGAGATCGGGGCAGTAGGGTGGATGAGGAAGGACAGGCCAATGAAGTTTTGTGAGCACCTCTCGGGGGGTCAGACTTGGGTGAACTCTTGTGCCGTCACGGGGACTGAGGAATTCGTTTGTATTTTCGTGGCGTTGAACAAGTTGAAGTCGTTTCCTCAATTTCTTGAGGTTAGCACAGTACACTTCCAAGTCGACTGCTGCACTTTGAGTGAGTCTATTAAAAACAGGATAACCCCTTCAGAGTCCCAGAAGACCGTCGCCATCACTTAAACGGTTGAGGGTGCGGCGTTGAACTTTTACCTCGGAGGAGAGGTGGTGTGGCCCCATTACGGTTCGAAGTGATGAACCCATCGTCTTTGCGATATTCGACAAAAAATCGTTACGTTCAGCCTCGTAACACGCAGACAATTCCTCACATACGATCCTTAGTTGCTCTTTATGGTCTTCTGTAGGGGGGCAAGGAATCCAGCGGGCACACACCTTTGAGTATCCCAACTGGTGGGGCCGGCCGGTGTGGCCGTGCAGTTAAAGGCGCTTCAGTCTGGAATCGCGTGACCGCTACGGTCGCAGGTTCGAATCCTGCCTTGGGCATGGATGTGTGTGATGTCCTTAGGTTAGTTAGGTTTAATTAGTTCTAAGTTCTAGGCGACTGATGACCTCAGAAGTTGAGTCGCATAGTGCTCAGAGCCATTTTTGAACGCAAATGGTGGACGAGTGTGTCAACAGCACCAATAGAGACGTCCAGTTGTGCAGCAAAGTGTTTGATTGTGATCCGTCGATCACCTGGAATGAAGGCGTCCGCACGTTAAAACACTGCCGAGTCGCAGCTGTGTGCAAATGGCTCGCACGCAGGAGATGCGATAATAACAGGCGCGTCGCCCAACGACTCACCGTGCTTTTGTTCACTGCCAGGTCTCCGCCCATGAATACCAGCGATGCTTTGCTTTTCCGTAAAAAAAAAAAAAAAAAAAACAAAAATCTGTGACAGCTCTCTGCTTGGAACGCAACTCCGGAAAGACGTCATTTTGAGGGCTGCTTACAACGCCCCCACCTATTGGAACTTCACGAAACTATGAAGGACGAAGTGGGAATATTCCATGAGGTCCCACAACAAAATGTGCATTTTTTCAATTGAAAAAATGTGTTTCATTGCTTATTGAACGCCCCTCTTATTTAAGCTTGGGAGACATGGCATCATAAAAAAATTTACTGACCATTTTTAGTGTCGCTTGGTCCAGAAATATTGGATCAAGCGATATAAAATCTATGCAGAATGCACAACATTAACTGTTATAGAAGTGTGCTAAGGTTGGAAGCTTTTAGGTAATTGTCATAATTATTCAGTGGTATACAGTAATTCATATACTGCCATAAATTCTGAAATTTTGCCGCGATGTTTTGTTGTTCTTTATTGCAGGCACCCCTATTCACAAAACACTGAAGTTTGTATATCTTGTATATCACCACTGAGTCGATTAGCAAACTTACACACAAAATTTGAACCAACTCTTCGAGGATCGTGGGGGAAGGGCGAAAGACATCCCTTAATCATTTGACCTGGAATCACCCAAAGGTGACTCGAAAACACATGTAGTGAAGTAATAACTTTCCAAAATTGCTGCCAGATGGCGCGTATATATAGCCATTCAGAAATAGAAGGGAATGCCTGCAAATGACGCTTTTTGAAAAGAATGGTCAGAGCTGCAAGCGAAGCCATAGAAAAGGACCTTCCAGAGACAAGACCCCAAAATTATAAATATTCTGTAATTCATCTACTTCACCTGAAAGGAGAGAGGCAAGACATAAAAAACACTGGATCCACCAGACTCCTCTCCATGATATGCAATATGTTCACAAAAACTGACACCAAATGATTTCAAAGAAGCACTGGACCGAAACATCACAGTGAACAGAACAGCTTTAGAAATGAACACCACAGTGGAGTACTCGCACGAGCGCGGCACCTCGTGGCCGGCCGCTGTGGCCGAGCGGTTCTAGGCGCTTCAGTCCGGAACCACGCTGCTGCTACGGTCGCAGGTACGAATCCTGCCTCGGACATGGATGTGTGTGATGTCCTTAGGTTACTTACGTTTAAGTAGTTCTAAGTCTAGGGGACTGATGACCACAGATGTTAAGTCCCACAGTGCTTAGAGCCATTTGATCCATTTTTGAGCACCTCGCGTTCTTATCAGACTTAGAGTGGAGAGCTATAGAAATTACTCCTACTTCCTGCAATTCTTCTCTTGTGACCTCGTCTCCTTAAGCTATTTAGTACCAATATATGTGCACTTTTTCTGACGGTCACATCACACATTATTGTCCGTAGAATGAACTACATCCAAATGTAATGGGTTGCTAAATATTCGTCACGCCTCAATACACTGCAGTGATTAAAACTTGCTGTTAATTCAGTTTCATTATACTACGTTAATTATTTGCCGGCCGCTGTGGCCGAGCGGTTCTAGGCGCTTCAGTCCGGAACCGCGCTGCTGCAACGGTCGCAAGTACGAATCATGCCTCGGGCATGGATGTGTGTGATGTCCTCAGGTTATTTAGATTTAAGTAGTTCTAAGCCTAGGGGACTGATGACCTCAGATGTTAAGCTCATAGTGCTTAGAGTCATTTGAACCATTTTTTGAATTCAAGACCCAGTGCGTATCACACATTCACTGAGCGGAGCATCTTTTCCCTTCCTCCTCTCACTGATGTTTCTGATATTCTCGTTTATAAACAACCTCCCATCTAACATACAACAAGCAGAATTAATTATTTTTGGAGATGACAGTAGTACCGTACTGTAAATAAATGTAAACACACATTCAAACGAGGTGGCGCAGTGGTTAGCACACTGGACTCGCATTCGGGAGGACGACGGTTCAATCCCGTCTCCAGCCATCCTGATTTAGGTTTTCCGTGATTTCCCTAAATCGTTTCAGGCAAATGCCGGGATAGTTCCTTTGAAAGGGCACGGCCGATTTCCTTCCCAATCCTTCCCTAAGCCGAGCTTGCGCTCCGTCTCTAATGACCTCGTTGTCGACGGGACGTTAAACACTAACCACCACCACCACACATTCAAAAATGGTTCAAATGGCTCTGAGCACTATGGGACTTAACATCTGTGGTCATCAGTCCCCTAGAACTTAGAACTACTTAAACCTAACTAACCTAAGGACATCACACACATCCATGCCCGAGGCAGGATTCGAACCTGCGACCGTAGCGGTCTCGCGGTTCCAGACTGCAGCGCCAGAACCGCGCGGCCACTTCGGCCGGCTTTAATCTACAGGTCATAACCAATAGATTGTGGTCAGAGTCCACATCTGCCTCTGGAAATGTCTTACAATTTAAAACCTGGTTCCTAAGTCTCTGTCTTACCATTTTATAATCTATCTGATACCTTTTAGTATCTCCAGGGTTCTTTCATATATACAACCTTCTTTCATGTTTCTTAAACCAAGTGTTAGCTATGATTAAGTTGTGCTCTGTGCTAAATTCTACCAGGCGGCTTCCTCTTTCATTTCTTAGCCCCAATCCATATTCACCTACTAGGTTTTCTTCTCTCCCTTTTCCTACTACCGAATTCCAGTCACCTATGAGTATTAAATTTTCGTCTCCCTTCACTATCTGAATAATTTCTTTCATTTCATCATACATTTCTTCAATTTCTTCGTCATCTGCAGAGCTAGTTGGCATTTAAACTTGTACTACTGTAGTAGGTGTGGGCTTCGTGTCTGTCTTGGCCACAATAATGCGTTCACTATGCTGTTTGTAGTAGCTTACCCGCATTCCTATTTTCCTATTCATTATTAAAACTACTCCTGCATTACCCCTAATTGATTTTGTGTTTATAACCCTGTACGCACCTGACCAGAAGTCTTGTTCCTCCTGCCACCGAACTTCACTAATTCCCACTATATCTAACTTTAACCTATCCATTTCCCTTTTTAAGGTTCCATTTGAAAATAACGTAGGTTTGTGGTAAAAAACATACTTCCGTGCATTTTTGTATGGTTTGTATTAAACAATTACACTAGCCCCTCTCCTCACATTCGGTCTGTGGAATCGGTTCGTCAGTATTTGATGTGGTTTACGAAATATATCCAGCGGTAACGTTAGGTGACTCACCCTGTATATCACCAGTTGTCGTAAGATGACTATTAAAAGATTATAATTAATGTTAGTCTGGTTGGAAATTTGGTAAATAGACTGGATACCTGGTGAAACAGTTGCTCAGTAATGCAAGGTTAACTTCCGCAGATAGCTCACGGCTTTTAACCCGCATTTATTGTCTTCAATATCAGCACCGCTTTCAGAACAACTTAATGCATCAACATTACAAGGTAACTAACGCTCTAGATCGTTACGGCATGTATTTAAAGAAAACCTGAATGCCATCGTCACAGTGAAGTTACGAGCGCCACTCTAATGTGACTGGCGAGAATTTGAAAAGAGATAATGTTTCAGATTGTACTGCTTGCCTCCTGGAGCAGACACTTGTGCGATTATCTTTCGTTAAAGTGAACTTTATTTACCACTAAAACCTTCGTTACGAGTTATAAAGTGTCAAAAAATGACAAAGAAGAACTTTCTTTACAAAATTATTGCGAAAAGTATTGATTAAATCTGTCATGACCTGCAAAGAACTGTTAGACGACACAATAATATGTAAGATCATAGTTATTTTTAGAAAAAATGCTCTGATGATCTTCTTGTTCTCACTTTTTCTTCTTCTTTGATTTCTGATGTATCTCGAGCGTGCTGGGGGCCAGACGTGTTTGCTGTATGTGTCATTTGGTGATTTCAAGCAAAACATGAAATTTTGTCTAATTTTGTACTCTTTTACTGCAGTATTTGCTAACCCCAACAGCCTTTGCTTTAAGAAGTGTCTGTGAATATTTTATCAATGCGCGAGAGGCGCAGATGTTATTCATATTTTTGTCGGCCATCTTAAGAACGATAACGTTATTTCAGTATAGTTCTGAAATGATTAATAATATTCAACTCAGATTAATTTAAAAAATACTAATAATACTCCTACACTGTAGATAGGTATTTTGCTTAATTTCAAGGAATTTTACGTAAAAACATCGTGCTTGTGTGTTCTGATAGAATCTGTGGCAAAGAAGACGTTTCATCGATAAAACAAAACAGATATTTATCGAGAGAAGTTTCAAATATTACGAGATGATACATTTCACAGCGTTTACATTTCTTTACAATACATTAATACAATAACACGATTTATACAGCCAGACATTCCACACAACACCACACGATACACACTGTAACCTTCCCACAAAAATTTTTATAATGACAGAAATAATAAATGAATAGGAGCCAAACGTAACCTCCCTAGCAATTAAATTTTAATGACAATAAAAAAATGAGAATCGCAATCTGACCCAAGTATAAGTTCCTCACGAAAATAATGAAAGTCAATTCAGTGATAAGAAAATCTCAGTGATAATGATAATTCAATTAAACCGAAATATCGGTCTTTGGCCCTTGTGCAAAAATCAGAATTAATTTCTTACCTCATTGTAACTGCTAGTCAAATTTCTGCTCTTATTCTTGCACACGGCTTGGAGGAACTGCATTGCAAATAATAATATCCTTTTTTTTTGTAATTTAACTGAAACTTTTCTTTAAGGGAAGTGGAACGAAATCGTTAGTTCAATTAAATAAATTTTTTTTGTAAAATTGCTTTTGAAATCAAAATTATTATTGGGGCGCTTGTTGGAAATTAATTACAATAAATAAACTTTACATTATCTGATGATTACCATAATTAACAATATACCTCATTCAGCATCTTGACCAGTATTGCCGACAGACTACATCACACAACCGCACTGGGCTGCTACTACTGACTGACTGCTCTGCATGACGACTACTAGCGTACACCACGACGACGACTACTACTGTACTGCTCTGCATGACGACAACTAGCGAACTGCTCGCAACACTCGCGCGGTCAAGCGCAGACTAACCACGATAATAGGCTCTCTGGTCAAAGATTTTAACGTGCCTCACCATCGCTTCTATGTTACATACGTTTCATAACCCTCCACTGAGGGGGCAAAAATTTGGCAGCGATGGTGAGTCATTTGGACTTGCCATCGCAAGAAATTTTTACAATTTACAGAATATTCAAATTTAGTACATAAATTAAATGTTGTGCACATGCACCGAGTACAAAATACACTCTTGGAAATTGAAATAAGAACACCGTGAATTCATTGTCCCAGGAAGGGGAAACTTTATTGACACATTCCTGGGGTCAGATACATCACATGATCACACTGACAGAACCACAGGCACATAGACACAGGCAGCAGAGCATGCACAATGTCGGCACTAGTACAGTGGATATCCACCTTTCGCAGCAATGCAGGCTGCTATTCTCCCATGGAGACGATCGTAGAGATGCTGGATGTAGTCCTGTGGAACGGCTTGCCATGCCATTTCCACCTGGCGCCTCAGTTGGACCAGCGTTCGTGCTGGACGTGCAGACCGCGTGAGACGACGCTTCAGCCAGTCCCAAACATGCTCAATGGGGGACAGATCCGGAGATCTTGCTGGCCAGGGTAGTTGACTTACACCTTCTAGAGCACGTTGGGTGGCACGGGATACATGCGGACGTGCATTGTCCTGTTGGAACAGCAAGTTCCCTTGCCAGTCTAGGAATGGTAGAACGATGGGTTCGATGACGGTTTGGATGTACCGTGCACTATTCAGTGTCCCCTCGACGATCACCAGTGGTGTACGGCCAGTGTAGGAGATCGCTCCCCACACCATGATGCCGGGTGTTGGCCCTGTGTGCCTCGGTCGTATGCAGTCCTGATTGTGGCGCTCACCTGCACGGCGCCAAACACCCATACGACCATCATTGGCACCAAGGCAGAAGCGACTCTCATCGCTGAAGACGACACGTCTCCATTCGTCCCTCCATTCACGCCTGTCGCGACACCACTGGAGGCGGGCTGCACGATGTTGGGGCGTGAGCGGAAGACGGCCTAACGGTGTGCGGGACCGTAGCCCAGCTTCATGGAGACGGTTGCGAATGGTCCTCGCCGATACCCCAGGAGCAACAGTGTCCCTAATTTGCTGGGAAGTGGCGGTGCGGTCCCCTACGGCACTGCGTAGGATCCTACGGTCTTGGCGTGCATCCGTGTGTCGCTGCGGTCCGGTCCCAGGTCGACGGGCACGTGCACCTTCCGCCGACCACTGGCGACAACATCGATGTACTGTGGAGACCTCACGCCCCACGTGTTGAGCAATTCGGCGGTACGTCCACCCGGCCTCCCGCATGCCCACTATACGCCCTCGCTCAAAGTCCGTCAACTGCACATACGGTTCACGTCCACGCTGTCGCGGCATGCTACCAGTGTTAAAGACTCCGATGGAGCTCCGTATGCCACGGCAAACTGGCTGACACTGACGGCGGCGGTGCACAAATGCTGCGCAGCTAGCGCCATTCGACGGCCAACACCGCGGTTCCTGGTGTGTCCGCTGTGCCGTGCGTGCGATCATTGCTTGTACAGCCCTCTCGCAGTGTCCGGAGCAAGTATGGTGGGTCTGACACACCGGTGTCAATGTGTTCTTTTTTCCATTTCCAGGAGTGTATATCAGACAAAGACAGGATGTGAGTACAAAACATAGTAGTAAATCAGAAAACTGTGTATACAAATTATTTGACAGAAAACAAAGTGCACATGCACTGAAAAAATTCTTTAGCATTTTCAGAACAAATAAACAGAATGGCATAAAAAAAAAATCATGTTGACAAGTGACATGAGTGCACATGCACTGCAGTTGAGAACATATCAGTAAATGATGAAATGTATATACAATGAGTAACAAATGACATAAGTGCATACGCACTGAAGTATTGAATATACAGAATGAGTACAAATCATATTGAAAAATGAGAAAAGTGCACAGGCACTGAAGTTCAGTAGAAAACATATTAACACCTAACATAAGTGCACATGCACTGTAGTTCAGAACATATCATCAAAATAAAAATGTATATACAATATAAAACACAAGAGTGTACATATACTGTACTTCAGAACAAATCGAAATAATGTCTTTAGCATTTTCGCAATAAATAAACATAATAGCAAAAAATCATGTCGACCAGTGACATAAGTGTACTCGCACTGGAGTTCAGCGAATTGAAAAAAATGTATAGCCATGAACATAAATGATGTTAGCAAAAATGATTTTCACTATGTGACAAGAATTAGGATAGGAAAGGGAAGGATTGCATCATTGTTGTAGCACTTTAGATTGCACACAGCTGTTCTGAAAGTCCATATCTCTCCACAGAAGTACAACACCAAGTGACACAATTTGCAGTTCTTTTCCCATCAGAATTTATCAGTGTAGCCAAGACACTGAACTGTCGTAGTAATGTCCCATGTTTTCATTTTGGCAGTACACTAGGTACACCAAACAGTGGGACCATAATAACGTTTTCCGCTCACGGTGGTGGACAGCATGTCATGTCAACACCACGCTCTTACAAGGCACACCAATGTAGAATTAGTGCAAAACCAAATATAGTGCTCCATGATCACTAGGATAGACAGGACAAATGGACATTGCAGTAAGTCAGGGTAGTTAGCTCATAAGGTGAAGTACATTAGTAGTTTGCGGCATTCATAGCCCAGTTATTGAACATTTCTGTACCATGTATGTAGTATTACAGAAAAATGTTCATTAATTGATTTACATAGAATCAGTAACCTTCTTTTCCTAGTTACAAAGCATTATTAAATAATCGCATTCTTTTCCAGTTACAAAGTATAGCATAGTTAATTAATCATTTGTCATTCTAATATAGTAAGAATCATTAGCCTTCTCCTAATTACAAAGCATTATTAAACAGTCGCATTCTTTTCCAGTTACAAAGCATAATTAAGAATCATTAGCCTTCTCCTAATTACAGTTAATTAATCATTTGTCATTCTAATATAGTAAGAATCATTAGCCATCTCCTAATTACAAAGCATTAATAAACAGTCGCATTCTTTTCCACTTACAAAGCATAATTAAGAATCATTAGCCTTCTCCTAATTACAAAGCATTATTAAACAATCACATTCTTTCCCAATTATAAAGCATAGTATTAATCATAAGCCTTCCCCTAATTACAAAGCATTATGAAACAGTCGCATTCTTTTCCAGTTACAAAGCATAATTAAGAATCATTAGTCTTCTTCTAATTACAAAGCATTATGAAACAATCGCATTCTTTTCCAGTTACAAAGCATAGCATAATTAATTAATCATTTGTCATTCCAATAGTAAGAATCATTAGCTTTTTCCTAATTACAAAGTATTATTAAACAATTGCATTCTTTTCCAGTTACAAAGCATAATTAAGAATCATTAGTCTTCTAATTACAAAGCATTATGAAACAATCGCATTCTTTTCCAGTTACAAAGTAACAACATTGAAAACAAGAGCTAATTAATGGCATAATTAATAACAATTCATTGAGTGACATTAATTATTGGCACTCAGTGGCCAGCAAGTATTGAATAGAATAAAACATTGTTCATCATTCAGTATTATTCAGATCATTACGAAGTCATTATTAAAAATCTGTTAATTACAGTCATAGCATTAATAATCATGGGCATTTTAAGTAGTCTCATTACAATAAACAGTGGCAGTTATTAGCCAGTTACAAAGCATTATTTTATATATATATATTTTTTTTTGTCTCATTAAGAAGTCATTACTCAAGTGACATACTATTCAGAGCTAATCAGCATTACTCAGAACTTTCTCAAACTGGAATCACTATTTGTGACTGGTAATACTTTTTTTTTTGTTAGCAATGCATTGCGTTGGGATCGATAATTAATTGCTGAGGCATAACACTTTTTGCTTTTGACCTATTACTGCAAATGAGGATAGGTAACGTCATTCGTCATGAGTCAGCTGTAGCAAGGTTATGTAACAAGGCAGTATATATGATCACATTTATAAATGATAAACACAAATGGGTAAAAAAAATAAAAATGCAAGTACTAGAACAGATATAATAAGTAACAGGTTTAGTAAGTATCATGAAGAGCTTCTCCTGAAAAAAAATACGAAATGGATTATTGACCTGAAAGAAGAAACGCACACAATGCTGAAAAGTAGTGAACTTCGAATTAACAGGAAGTGAAATGTGTATAAAAATGTGTTCCATGGCTGTCCTTTCCAAAACTTTCCGTCATCCTACTATGCAATATAACACCTGCTGTCAAAACAAACTGCAACAAATACTTAAACAACTACATAGCCTAAATACATAACTTCAACATTATCCTCATCTGTAAAAAAAAAACTTCATTATCAATCACTTCATTATCCATATTATCATAACTTCATTATTATCATCACCTGTAAAGAAAAACTTCATTATTCATAACAGCATATTCTTCACCATTATTCATCAGCATTCATTATCATCTGCAAAATATCACTTCATTACTCATTATACAACTATTCCTTATCTCTAGCATATTTCATCACTAAAACTAAGATGTGTAGTTCTCTCTGACAGCCTGCATCAATCACCTTGTATTCTGAAAGAAACAATTAGTTAAGACTGCTATTCTACGATGAGTATAGTATACTCTTGTTAATGTTTGTTAATCCTGATCCATTTACTCTTCCTCATAAAGTTATTGCATCTTCTTTCGTTTATTCCGTAGGTGAAATTCCCATTTCTGTTGAATTTATTTCTTACACGCATCATTTCTTTCTGAAATTGATGAACAGAGATTAATGTCTTGCATTTAAATCATATACCCACTAAATAATGACTGGTTTATGGTAACATAATTAACCATACAGCATAACATGACAGAAAACGTAATATGTCAAAGACATTGACAGTGTTCAGATGCAAAAATGTACAGAGAATATCACAATGCAGCAGCAAAAAATGTAAAACAGTCACGATGTTGAGATATCATAGGGCAAAAAAAATGTCAAAGTCAATTGGTGTGTGTTATATCCTAACTATTTCACAATACATACAAACAAAACTGGAGTACAATCATATACACAAAAAAAAATGGAAAATGTGCACGGTCTAATGTGTAACGACAAGAAAAGCGACCTGCTAACCTTACCTTGTCGGGCACTTGCCAAGAAAAAATACGATAATCATCAGTAATTAGTCATGTGAATATAATTGCATTAGTAAATGGCATCATAGTGTGTTGAATCATACAGTGTCTTCATTCAATAAACGGTTTAATGTTTGAGATATGGTGATTGCCTTTCGATTTTCTGGTTCTCAAAGTTTCGACGTGTACAACATTGGGGTGAGGGATGCTGCGAATCCGATATGGACCTGCGTATAGAAGTTCAAATTTACTGCACTTACCTTTTAATTTACTGGATAAATAGTGTGTACGTACTAATATCTTCTGTCCAACGTGAAAGTCTCGGCGTCTACAAACCTGTTTTTGCTGTCTTCTCCGGCGCTCTGCGGCACGTTTGATGTTGTTCAGCGCAATGTCAATTATTTCGTGGTGTCTTAGTCGACGACAGGTAGGGAAGTTTACTAATTCTTTAATTTTGTTTGGTGGTTCAACGTTTTTCAGTATAACAGTGGATTCATTTGGAATGGAATTAATTACATCTTGGAATGAGAGTATGTATGTATCCCAATCAATATGTCTTTTGTGGCAGTATATTCGGCACAGCTTACCAATTTCTTTCATTAATCTTTCACAGGGGTTCGAAGAAGCGTGGTACTTGGATATATAGATCGGAGAAATGTTTCTGGCTCGTAACATGCGTGTCCATACGCTACTACGAAATTGAGATCCATTGTCAGAAATTACTTTCATCACATGCCCTACATGAAATAGAAAATGTTTTACAAATGCTTTCGAAACAGTTTTAGCAGTAGCTTTGCGTAATGGAGTGAAAGTAACAAATTTTGAAGTGAGCTCAACAGCGACAAAGATGTAGCAAAAACCTCTGTTAGTTCTGGGAATCGGACCAAAATTATCTACAGCGGCCATATGTCTTAATTTAACAGGTATAATGGGATATAATGGAGGAATATGTGAAGTGGTGTCTGATTTAGCTTTCTGGCAAATTTTACAAGACGCTAAAACTCGTCGTATACGTTTCTCCATGTTGGCAAAATAACAGTTCTGTCTCAGTATAAGAAAACATTTTCGTGCTCCGTAATGTGCGTAACTTAAATGAGTGTACCAGATTAGTTTGTTAACCAGTTCGTCAGGAATGCATAATAACCAATTGTTGCTGTCAGGATGAGAGCGGCGAAACAGAATGTCATTGCGTACAGTGTAATGGTTTCTAATCGTAACATTATTCCTATCTTGCCAAAGGTGTTTAATTTCTTTCCACACATTGTCTTTATTTTGCTCCTTTGCTATGTCCTGTAATGACGATGAAATAAAGTTTTCAAATGCAACTTGCTGAATGTACATGACACTGAAATTTGTTTTGCAGAAGTTGGTTGCTACGTCTTGCTGATTGTTGCCGAGAGAACGCGATAGTGCGTCTGCTATAACATTTTGTGTGCTGGGAATGTGAACTATTGTAAAATTAAATTCCTGTAAATAAAGTTTCCATCTACTTAATCTGTCGTGAGTAAATTTAGCTGAAAGCAAAAATTGTATAGCTCTATGGTCTGTGTAAACGGTGGTATGTCTGCCATAAAGAAAGTGCCGAAATCTCGTAAAAGCCCATACAACACATAATGTTTCAAGTTCTGTAACAGAATAATTTCGTTCAGCAGGTGACAGAATGCGACTTGCAAACGCAATGTTTTTAATTACTGTAGAGCCATCTTCTTCAATTTCGTGGAAAATGTGTACGCCTAAAGCGGTGTTGGAACTGTCGGTGGCAATGGAGAAATTTCTGGTAAGATCTGGATGCGATAACAGTGGAGCATTCAACAAAGCATGTTTCAGGTTCACAAATTCAGAATGTGCTTGCTTATCCCATGACCAAATAGTGTTTTTACCTGTTAATTGGCATAATCTGGGTGTGTCTAAAGCAGAATGATGAATAAATTTACGAAAAAAGTTAATTAAGCCCAAAAAATTGCGTAATTGCTTTTTTGTTGTAGGAACAGTAATGTCACGTAGAGCTTGAAGTTTTTCTGGATCTGGCGCAATGCCTTCTGCTGAAATTACGTGTCCAAGAAATTTTATAGAAGTTTTGCCAAAGTGCGATTTTTTAAGATTAATTGTAAGTCCTTGTGCACGAAAAGTTTGTAACAGTTGTTCAAGAATCAGATTGTGTTCAGACCAGTTAGCTTCTGCGATAAGAATGTCGTCTACATACGTCGTAATTCTGTCCTTAAGTTCTGTCGGAAGTATTGTGTTCAAACCGCGAATAAAAGCTGCAGAAGAAATAGTTAAGCCGAACGGTAATTTGCAAAATTGATAACAGTCGCCGAAACAGAGAAAAGCTGTATATTTTCTGCAATTTGGATGAAGTTGAATTTGCCAAAATCCCGATTTCAAATCTAATGTGGAATAAATAGCTGTACCGTGAAATTTCTGTAGAAGTTCCTCTAATGTCTGTGGTCGATCTGTTTCATTAATAATAATGTCATTAATGTGACGTGAATCAAGTACGAGGCGAAGTGAGCCATCTTTTTTCTTAACAATATGTAGCGGGTTTATGTACGGACTAACTGCTGGTTCTATAATTCCTTGATCAAGCATATCCTGCAATTCTTTTTTAACTTGTTCTCTGTGAATATATGGAATGGGATAATGTTTAGCTTTAAATGTATCGTGCTGTTTGACTTGAAATTCATACATAAAACCGGACATAGTACCAGGAATATTGTCAAAAACTGGAGCTTGCTGTAAAAGAATTTTGTGTAACTGCGTTCGTTCGTCGTCTGTAGTTGCACTGCTCTCTTTAACCTTATCAGAAATCATCTGTATAACGTCGTAGTCAGCTTCGTCTGGAGTATTATAGTTGTGTACGTACGTATCCGTGAACAATGTGGGATTACAGTCTATGTTACGTGTTGGGGAAATGACCTCTGTGCGGTTAATTGTTTGTTCTTCCGCAGATAAAAAGTGCTGAAATTCTAAAGCAAGTTGTACATTTTCATCCTTTAACATTAAATAAGAATTCTGAAAATCAATAACTGCGTCGTGTTGTACCAGAAAATTCGTACCTAAAATTACGTCTGTTATCAATAAAGGAACAATCCAAAAATTTGAGTGGAAAGTATGACCTCCAATACAAAATGATAAATGCGTCTGTAATTTAACGTCTACACCTTTACTCGATACTGCTCCCTTCACTTTGGTTTTGCCTAAAGGTAATGTCGGATAAGTATTCTCTTTGTTACACTCGTTAAAAGTCTCCTCATTTATTACTGATATAGGTGATCCGGAATCAATTACTGCTGAGAATTTCGATGAACCAATTTTAATTTCGATAACAGGATGTGAAATAGTTTTCTGAACAACTGGTCTTTCCTGCAAGAGAGTGTCTCTGATATCGTCAAAAGTAATTACATTTTCGTGAACAACATTTTGCTTGTCAAAGGTAGTGCTTGTGTTATTAGAAGATGCGTCCTGTGCAGTATCTAGTCAGATTCTATCTGACGTGTTATTATTATTAGGAGGATTCTGTGGCATTTCTACTATTTGAACTGTTCTATTACTTCTTCCAGACGTGTTACGCTCTGGATGGTACCTACTGTCGGGTTCATTCATGAGAATATGTTCTTGCGTATAATTTTGCTGTTGGTGAGACCGACTGTTATTATATGTACGCTGATAATTGTGCTCATCGTTTTTACGTCTGTCGTAATAGTCATTCCTATACGGTGCATTACGATAGGAATTGAAATGCTGTCTTCTTTGTACGTAGTTGTTTCCTTGCTGCCGTACGTTACTATTTCTTGTATCAGGGACTATACGTGCACGCGGCGAAACATTAAAGCCTGGTTGACCTTGTGTATTCCATTGTTGGTTAGGTATGCTAACCGGCTGGTTTTGATGTTGTTGTTGTGAAACACCTCTATTGTTACTAAAGTGTGGTTCCTGTTGCTGAAAATTTTGACGATATTGATAATTAGAATTTTGGCTGTTATTAGAGTTTTGGTAGTTGTCGTTCCTAAAGCGTCTGTTATCTTTCCTATTGAAATTACGTGTCTGATCATAATTGCTGTACTTTTGTTGACCTTGGTTATTATAAGAAAAATTTTTGTTTACAAAAGAATAATCAGATTGTTGTACTTCCAAGAGCTGTAAAAGATCTCTGAATGCTGAAATGTTTTCTTTTTGCTGGCCCGTTAGAAGTGACACTCGTAATGACCGTGGTAATTTAGAGATGCATAATTGTATAAGTGCGGATTCACTGTACGGTTCATTTAGGTACTGGTTTTGTTGCACCATGTGCTCAAAAAATTGCGTGACACTGGGAAAATTGGAGTTCTCATAATTTGGCAAACTAATTAGTTGATCTTTAATTCCGCGCTGTGTCGTCTTCGACCAGTACGCTGACAGAAAAGCATTCTGAAATTCCTCTACCGAGTAACACTGTCTCGCGATCGGTCTCATATGAGTTGCCGGTTTGCCTTCCAAAAAACTGCAAATAAATTCAAGTTTGTGTGTTACAGGCCAAGTCGGTGGAAGAGCAAAGCTAAATTGTTGAATCCAACCCAGTGGGTGAATCTGCGTTCTATCGTTTTTAAAAACCTTAAACTTTCTCACTGACAGAAAATGTTTGTAGTCGAAATTATCATCTCTGTGTGATGGAACAGGTTCATGATTGTAAGAGAATCTGTTGAACTGTGGTTGTTCGGAATCAAAGTCCCGTACTCTCTGTAGATTACCCAAATTATACGCGTTGCGCGAATCTGACAGATGTTCGCAAAGTGGCGTCTGCTGTGATGCGTTATTAACTGAAATACTTTTCATCTCTGTTACTTCTTGTTGTAAACTCGACAATTTTCTATGCAACGTGTTATTAGACGAATCGATCTCATTAATTGTCTGCTGTAAATTTTGAAATTCAGGTGTTTGGTTAAATGAAATCGGTGCAGTATCGTCTGATTTATTATCATTATTACTTTCAATAGCATCAATACGACTGGCTAATTCATCATATTTTTCAGTCAGTATTTTTGCCTGTTCATCGGTTTTAGAATCGGACGCATTAATCTGTTTTTGCAACTTACGCGTAGTTTCGCTCAGTTTTTTAACATCAGCTTTGATGACATCGCAATCCTGTGTTAGTTCTAATTGTTCGAATCTGTCGGTCACTTTTTGAATATTTACTGTGTGTGTATCTGTTTTTAATTTAAGATTGGAAATTTCGTCACGTAATTCTGTGTTCGACTGTTCTATGGTATTAATTTTGTCGGACACTGTAGTAATATTATTGTCTACATACGTCTTCGCTTTCGCGAATATTTTACGTTTGTCTTCTTGTCTTTGTGCAGTGATTGTTTCCATGACTTGTCGTTTTATTTTGTTTTGATCCTGAATAAATTTGCGGAAACGCGTATCACTGTTTTGTATGTGAAGATTAAAGCGTTCGTCAATCTGAGTATTCTGTTGTTCGAATTTCGTGTCTATCTTTGCGTCCATTGTGCGCGAAAGTTCTACCGTCATTGCTTTAAACTCGTCCCGTAATTGTGTAGCTTTTTCAGAGCATTGTTTAGCGACTCCGCTAATTTCGTCTCTGAGTGTTTCTGTTGCAGCTGTTTGCATTTCCCTTAATTCTTGCGCAACAGACTTAATTTCTTCGCTATTTTTTCGTGAACAAGCCTCAATTTCCGCGCGCAACTGTTCCTTAGTGTCGTGACACTGCGCGGCAACGGCTCTAATTTGTTCACTAAGCTGTCTGGAATTGTCGTCTAATTTTTCATTTAAGTATTGTTTGAGTTTTTCGTTATCTTGTTTGTTATCTACACTCTGTTGTTTGACCTGTTCACTAAGTTGTTTGAGATTTTCGTCATTATTGTCAAGTTTCTCATTTAAGTGTTTGTTATCTTCCCTAAGTTGTTTGACCTGTTCATTAAGTTGTTGTTTGAGATCTTTACTACTGTTGTCTTGTTTTTCAAGAATTTGTAGCAACAATGCCTTAAGTGGATCCGACACAAAATTAGCATTTCTATTCTCCGTGCTGTTTAATGGTGGATCTGGAATTGTTTCGCTTTCTGTAACCATTTGGTTATTTTGAGATTCACAAAAAGGTTTGTCAGTCGAATGTCCACTGTCGGTCATTATTTCGGAATTAAATAGATCCGTCGTACTTTGAGTATCCTGTTCATTTTCATTAGACAAATTTGTCTGTACGTTACTTGAGTTTTCCGAATCGGGTGTGTTAAGCTGGGCAGCGCTCATTACAATAGAGCGTTCTGCGTCATCAATTGTCGTCAAATTAACAGACGAGACAATTGAGTTCGTTTGTTCATTATCAGGGTAAAAGTCATCACTAGTGGTTGGAATGCACTGATTGTTAGTGAACGCAGGATTGTCATCATTACACTGCGTGTCATATGTCCTATCGGTAAAGTTGTTTGCGTCGGTAATTTCATTCATAATACCTCGCGATACACTATTCACAGTCTTTCGCGGCATTTTTACTATAGTCAAAATTTTTCACAAAATAAATAAGCACAATGCAAAAACAACACACAAATACAACAGAGCAAACGAATTGTCGTTGATCTGTGGAAAGAAAGTCACAAATTTAGTAAAAGCGTAGCGCCAAATCCTAATTATATCTAAGCAAATAAGAGCAGATATCTGACTGTTGTTCAAAAGACTCTCAACGAAATTCGATCCTGGACTGGGTGTCGCCAAGTGTAACCTCCCCACAAAAATTTTTATAATGACAGAAATAATAAATGAATAGGAGCCAAACGTAACCTCCCTAGCAATTAAATTTTAATGACAATAAAAAAATGAGAATCGCAATCTGACCCAAGTATAAGTTCCTCACGAAAATAATGAAAGTCAATTCAGTGATAAGAAAATCTCAGTGATAATGATAATTCAATTAAACCGAAATATCGGTCTTTGGCCCTTGTGCAAAAATCAGAATTAATTTCTTACCTCATTGTAACTGCTAGTCAAATTTCTGCTCTTATTCTTGCGCACGGCTTGGAGGAACTGCATTGCAAATAATAATATCCTTTTTTTTTGTAATTTAACTGAAACTTTTCTTTAAGGGAAGTGGAACGAAATCGTTAGTTCAATTAAATAAATTTTTTTTGTAAAATTGCTTTTGAAATCAAAATTATTATTGGGGCGCTTGTTGGAAATTAATTACAATAAATAAACTTTACATTATCTGATGATTACCATAATTAACAATATACCTCATTCAGCATCTTGACCAGTATTGCCGACAGACTACATCACACAACCGCACTGGGCTGCTACTACTGACCGACTGCTCTGCATGACGACTACTAGCGTACACCACGACGACGACTACTACTGCACTGCTCTGCATGACGACAACTAGCGAACTGCTCGCAACACTCGCGCGGTCAAGCGCAGACTAACCACGATAATAGGCTCTCTGGTCAAAGATTTTAACGTGCCTCACCATCGCTGCTATGTTACATACGTGTTTCAACACCACATTCTGCGCCCCAACATACGGCATATGAAACACTCGTATGTACCAAAATTCAATATTTGTATTATGTACTAATGTGTATTGTGTTTTTCTTTCATGTACTCAACAACCAATAACGACGAGCGAGTATAGGTAAATGGAAATGAGCGTTTGGCGTCCGGCCGCCTTGGTGCAGGTCTTATTACATTCGACGCCACATTGATTAGGAAAGGGACATGGACAGAAAAAGTCAAAGAAGTAAAAAAGGCATAATGTTGAGTTTATTATAAATCGCCACTTACACAAATTGTTCGGTACGAGCACCAGAGCCGTTGACATGATCCTGTATCCGTAAAACGATGTGATCAACAGTTGCTCGCAGCAGCTCCGGAGGCATCTGAGCAACATGTTCCTGTATACTCGCCTCTAGATCATGTAGAGTCGAAATGTATCCCTGGAAAACGCGTTTTTTTGTTTTAGGTATCTGCAGAGTTGAAAGTCACATGGATTCAGGTCAGGAAATCTTGTGGGTCATGTATCTGGAAAACGTCTGGAGACAACACGTTGGTACAAGGTTGTATAAAATAGATCTTTCACTGGGCAAGCGACGTGAGATGTTGCCCCATTTTGCTTTAAAATAATGGTTTCCACATAGTTATGCTCTTCCAAAGCAGGAATGACATGCTGAACAAGGAGGTGTCGATTACGTGTTGACGTCACGGTACATCCTGTGTGCATTCTCTTCAAACAAGAACGGACTGAGAATGAAGGTGCTTGTGAATCCACGCCACGCAGTCACATGTGGCGACGCAATGGCTGTTCGCGCACAACACACTGTTAACAATACCCTAAATTAGGCAGTTCTGTGTATTCACTGCACCCTATAATGTAAAATGTTCCTGATCTTACTTACTTACCTACTCACTGGTCATACCGGACTCGAGAGACCATTACCGCAGCAACGTATTTTCGCCACCTGTCCCTGTCTTGGGCTATTTCCTTCCATTCACCTTCAATACCTGGGCTCCTCAAATCAGCCTTCACAGTGTCCTCCCATCTACGCCTCGGTCCCCCCACAGGACGTTTTCCCTCTAGGTGCCCTACCAGTACTCTGCGCGCTGCCCTGCCCTCATCCATTCGAGCTACGTGACCCGCCCATCGCAGCCTACGTGATTTAATAATACTGATTATGTCAGGGCTTGAATAGAGTTGGTGAACCTCTTCGTTATGCACTTTTAGCCACTCTCCGCTAATGTCATCCCTTTCTGCTCCGAAAATTTTCCGCAAAATTTTGTTTTCAAATACTCGAAACGGCTTTTCATTTTGCACAGTGAGAGACCAAGTCTCACACCCATACAGCATAACTGGTAGAATAATAGTTTTGTATATTCTAATCTTAAATTCCTAGACAATATCCGTGATGAAAGCAGTCTATTCAGTGGGAAGTAACACGCATTTGTCGCCCGTAATCTCTTCTTCAGTTCGGATTCAATCTCATTTCTCGAAGTGATGTCCACGCCTAGATGCTTAAATGCGTTCACTTTTTCAAACTGCATGTCTCCAACTGTTAACATTTCCTGATCTACTGCTGTTGGCATTCTAGTAGTAACCAGGTATTTAGTTTTGTCTTCACTTATCCTTAGACCTACACCTTCACTACCCTTGATTAACGCATTCGCATTTGCTGTTACAGATTCTTTCCTATCGCTAATGATGTTTAGATCATCTGCATACCCTAACATCTTAATATTTCCATTTAACTCCACATCCTCTGAATTATCTGCTGCCATTCGTACAATATATTCTACGACTAAATTAAAAAGTAGCGGAGACAGGGCATCTCCCTGCTTAAGTCCGTTCTTTATTACAAATTCTTCTGACTCCAATTTCCCCACGCGTACTCTACCTTTTGTGTTTTTCAAACTCGCTTCTATAAGTCTGACATACTTCTTTGGTATTCCAAGTTCCAAAAGAATTCTGTACTATTTTGACTGCAATACTGAATCATATGCTTTTGTAAAATCTATGAAAAGATTATGAACTGGTTTATTGTATTCCCATTTCTTTTCCAAAATTTGACGCAGTATGAATTTTTGGTCTATAGTTGATCTGTTCCTCCGAAAGCCGGCTTGGTAATCCCCCACAATTTCATCTGCATATGGTGTAAGCCTGCTTAGCAGAATATTCGAGAAAATTTTGGAACATACTGGTAATAGCGATATACCTCTATAATTACTACAATCCATTTTGTCACCTTTCTTAAAAATCGGGATCAGAATCGACTCCTCCCACTCTTCAAGTGTCATCTCTGAGTTCCATACTTTAGTTATTACTTTGTGAACTACTTCCACCAATTTCTGTCCCCCATTTTTAACTAATTCTGCAGTTATTCAATCTGATCCTGGTGCTTTATGGTTTTTCAATTTGTTGATTGCATCACTTACTTCCTTTAACGTTGGCTCAGGTATCTGGGGTTCTGCTGTATGTATTTCGTACGCCTGCTTATTTCCTGCTTCCTGGTGTTCATTTAATAGATGATCAAAACACGCCCTCCATTTACTTAATATAGCACTGGGGTCTGTCAGTATTCCCCCAGCATCCCCACGAAGTGCATTTGTCCTAGCCTTGAAGCCCTTCCTATAGCCATTTATGTCTAGGTAAAGTTTCCTAATGTTTTTTGTTTTACTGTTTGTTTCCATTTTTGATAATTTAATTGTTCAAATAATCCCTCTTCTTTGCCCGTAGCCTACGACCAACATCCCTTCTCAAGTTCAAGAACTCCTCTCGTTTTCTGTCTCCCGTTCTATCCCAATCTAATCGCGCTTTTCTCTTTTCCTCTACCAATTTCTTGCATTCCTCATCAAACCACGGTTTCCTCCTGTTCTTCTTAATTGTACCTATTGTGACCTTCTCTGCCTCTTTGATATTATTCCTCACAGTGTTCCACTGTTTATTTACATCCTCGTTTTTATCTTCGTGTGTCCTGAGAGCATTAAACCTATTTGAAATTTCTATCATGTACCTTCTTCTAAAGTTTTCATCATTCAGCTTGTCCGTGTCGAACCTAACAAGTTCTGCATTGTGACACCTTGATGTTGCTGTAGATAGCCGTTGGTGAACTTTGGCAACTACAAGAAAATGATCAGAATCGCAGTCTGCTCCCCTGAAAGTCCTAACATTTTCTATACTAGTATGCCATCTCCGATCTACAAGAACATGATCAACTTGGTTTCGGGTGTGTCCATCCGGAGAGACCCAAGTTGCTTTATGAATGTCCATCCTTTTGAAATATGTGCTCTCAACAATCATGTATCCTCATCACTTCACAGAATATTGACCAGCCACCTGTCAGCAACTTCGATCCGTGCCAGAAACCGAAGAGCAAATTCAGAATATTGCGTGAAATATGAGGTTTCAGTTGCTGCACCATTTGGATCTTGTAGTGCAGAATGGACCCCAAAACTTTCTGTACAGTTGACCACAGGATGGACGATTCTTGTGATACTGCACGAGCACTGCCACTACCCAGAGCACGTGCTGCAAGGTCAGTTACAGCAACAGCAACCTCCGAATAGTCCTCGTACTCTACTACTTGCAAAGAAACTACTGAAGTTTAGCACCAACCTCCAAAGGTGCGTAGGAAATCGCTACATATCTACACTCATGCTCATAAATTAAGGATAATTGCAGAATGTGGTGCCACACAACGTGCCATTGCACAAAACTGGCGCTAATAGCATAGGCGCATAGGGAACACACACGACACAGATCTGTAAGTCCACGGTATGGATGGTAAGTTGAGAAAACCGTCCCGAAACACAAGTGCTACAAAACGCCACTGTTTCCTGCGCATGTACCCTGACATCAATGTGGGATATGATCACCATGCACACGTACACAGGCTGCACAACGGGTTGGCATACTCAGGATCAGGTGGTCGAGCAGCTGCTGGGGTATAGCCTCCCATTCTTGCACCAGTGCCTGTCGGAGTTCCTGAAGTGTCGTAGGGGTTTGAAGACGTGCGGCGATACGTCGACCGAGAGCATCCCAGACGTTCTCGCTGGGGTTTAGGTCTGGAGAACAGGCAGGCCACTCCATTCGCCTGATATCTTCTGTTTCAAGGTGCTCCTCCACGATGGCAGCTAGGTGGGGCCGTGCGTTATCATCCATCAGGAGGAAGGTGGGACCCATTGCACCCCTGAAAAGGCGGACATACTGGTGCAAAATGACGTCCCGATACACCTGACCTGTTACAGTTCCTCTGTCAAAGACATGCAGGGGTTTATGTGCTCCAAACATAATCCCGCCCCACACCGTCAGACCACGACCTCCATACAGGTCCCTTTCAAGGACTTTCAGGGGTTGGTGTCTGGTTCCTGGTTCACTCCAGATGAAAACCCGGCGAGAATCACTGTTTGGACTATACCTGGACCCGTCCGTGAACATAACCTGGGACCACTGTTCCAATGACCATGTACTGTGTTGTTGACACCAGGCTTTACGAGCTCTCCTGTGACCAGGGGTCAGTGGAATGCACCTTGAGTTCTCCGGGTGAATAAACAATGTCTGTTCAGTCGTCTGTAGACTGTGTGTCTGGAGACAACTGTTCCAGTGGCTGCGGTAAGGTCCCAAGCAAGGCTACCTGCAGTACTCCGTGGCCGTCTGCGGGCACTGATGGCGATAAATCGGTCTTCTTGTGGTGTTGTACACTGTGGACGTCCCGTACTGTAGCACCTGGACATGTTTCCTGTCTGCTGGAATCGTTGCCATAATCGTGGGGTCACTCTTTGTGGCACACGGAGGGCCCGTGCTATGACCTCCTGTGTTTGATTACCCTCCAGTCGCCCTAGTATTCTACCCCTCATAACGTCATCAACATGCGTTCTTTGAGCCATTTTCAACACACAGTCACCATTAGCACCTCTGAAAATGTCTGTACACTTACTCTCTGCACCATACTCCGACATGCACCAACACACCTCTGCGTATGTGGACTGCTGCCAGTGCCACTGTGCGACGACCGCAGGTCAAATGCACCGCATGGTCATACCCCGAAGTGATTTAAACCCGCAAACCGCCCACCAGAGCTTTGTTTAACCATGTGTCAGCATTATCCTTAATTTATGAGCATGAGTGTACATAATGCGGATAAAAGTAAACATGCATTTTAGTGCTATTCAGTAGAGTACAGTGTACCTCCATTTGTGTAAGGCTCGCGATTTGAACTATTAGTTTAAGCTTGGCCGGCTGACTGGGAACACATTATCAGTTTACTGCAAGAAGGCTTGTCATCCCAAGGAATTGCCGGCCGAATTGGCGCCGACTGCAGCTCATCATTCGCACTCTGAATCAGTATCATGAGACACAAAACACCGAAAATGTGCCTGTCAGAGTGTGTTCAGCTGATGGCCGCTACCTGAAAATCATGGGGGCAGGTACCTACAGGTGAATGCAATAGAACTCCCGTGCCAACAAAGACGGTATGCACATATCTCAGTCCAGTTTGATCTCAAGACATCGAAATCAAACAACAGTGCGAACACCCCAGCACTCTGGTGCAAGAAGAAGAAGGGCTAGGGAACACTTGTAATGATCAATGGTGTCAGATTTTCTTCGCCGATGAGTTGAGGAGGTGTTCAAATGGTGCAAATGGCTCTGAGCGCTATGGGGCTTAACATCTGAGGTCATCAGTCCCCTAGAACTTACAACTACTTAAACCTAACTAACGTAAGGACATCACCCACATCCCGAGAGAGGATTCGAACCTACGACCGTTGCGGGCACGCGGTTCCAGACTGTAGCGCCTAGAACCGCTCGGCCACACCGGCCGGCTGAGGAGGTGACTGACGCCTGATGATGACAGAGGCAGCCAGGTATCAATACACATGTCAGACGGTGCAGTCCCACAGTCCAGCAATGAGGTGTTTTGGGTTGGTATCATGTATGGATGTTGGACAACACTCTGCACTATCGAACGAAATCTTGGGGTGCGCAGTTTCGGAACAGGATCCTGTAGCCTACTGTTACAAATTCGACTTAGCAGTTCGGAGAAGGGTTCTTCTTTCAAGATGATAATGCACGACAGAGCAAGTCAGTCTCTTAAACAGCTTCCTCTACGACGTAGGAATCAATCGAACACAACGTCCTGAGGCTATACTGCTCGACTGAACATGTTTGCGAGGAAATGTAACTCGGCCGCAGAGATGCATTAACAGCAGAGCTCAGAGACTTAGCCATTTGACATCTCGGGAGTAACAAATCCATCAGGGACATTTCTATTCTTCTAAAACCACTCACGTCGATCGTTTGAGATGTGATGGTGATGTGCAAACGCAAAGGAACAACCACAGCTAACTCAAAACTAGGTAGACGTCGTGTACTGACGGACAGGGATCATAGAGCAGAGCGAAGGGTGGATCTAAAAAAATCACGAGAAATCAGGGGAAGGAATCATTCGTGAGCTCCAGAGTGCTACAGGAAATTTAGCCAGTACAATGATTGTGCGTACGAAGTTAAAGAGTGGTGTAAAATGATCGAGCAGCCACACATAATCCACATACACTACTGGCCATTAAAATTGCTACACCAAGAAGAAATGCAGATGACAAACGGGTATTCATTGGACAAATATATTATACTAGAACTGACATGTGACTAATTTTCACGCAATTTGGGTGCATAGATCCTGAGAAATCAGTACCCAGAACAACCACCTCTGGCCGTAATAACGGCCTTGGTATGCTTGGGTATTGAGTCAAACAGAGCTTGGATGGCGTGTACAGGTACAGCTGCCCATGCAGCTTCAACACGATACCACAGTTCATCAAGAGTACTGACTGGCGTATTGTGACGAGCCAGTTGCTCGGCCACCATTGACCAAACGTTTTCAGTTGGTGAGAGATCTGGAGAATGTGCTAGCCAGGACAGCAGTCGAACATTTTCTGTATCCAGAAAGGCCTGCAACATGTGGTCGTGCATTATCCTGCTGAAATGTAGGGTTTCGCAGGGATCGAATGAAGAGTAGAGCCACGGGTCGTAACACATCTGAAATGTAACGTCCACTGTTCAAAGTACCGTCAATGCGAACAAGAGGTGTCCGAGACGTGTAACCAATAGCACCCCATACCATCACGCCGGGTGATACGCCAGTATGGCGATGACGAATACACGTTTCCAATATGCGTTCATCGCGACTTCGCCAAACACGGATGCAACCATCATGCTGCTGTAAACAGAACCTGAATTCATCGAAAAAAATGACGTTTTGCCATTCGTGCACCGAGGTTCGTCGTTGAGTACACCATCGCAGGGGCTCCTGTCTGTGATGCAGCGTCAAGGGTAACAGCCATGATCTCCGAGCTGATAGTCCATGGTGCTGAAAACGTCGTCGAACTGTTCGTGCAGATGGTTGTTGTCTTGCAAACGTCCCCATCTGTTGACTCAGGGATCGAGACGTGGCTGCACGATCCGTTACAGCCATGCGGATAATGCGTTCCGTATTACTCTCCTGAACCAACCGATTCCATATTCTGCTAACAGTCATTTGATCTCGACCAACGCGAGCAGTAATGTCGCGATACGATATACCGCAATCGCGATAGGCTATAATCCGACCTTTATTGTAGTCGGAAACGTGATGGTACGCATTTCTCCTCCTTACACGAGGCATCACAACTACGTTTCAGCAGGCAACGCCGGTCAACTGCTGTTTGTGTATGAGAAATCGGTTGGAAACTTTCCTCATGTCAGCACGTTGTAGGTGTCGCCACCTGCGCCAACCTTGTGTGAATGCTCTGAAAAGCTAATCATTTGCATATCACAGCATCTTCTTCCTGTGGGTTAAATTTCGCGTCTGTAGCACGTCATCTTCATGGTGTAGCAATTTTAATGGCCAGTAGTGTGTTTCTGTAGTAAATACTAACTCATGCTTGAGGTGGTCTAAGGAGTGGCGACAGTGGACAGTGGATGCCTGGAAATGAGTGGTTTGGTATGACCTCCCATAATACGTAGTGCTAACAGTAAAGTACGAGGAGGTGGTGTTTTGTGGTATGCGGGAGTTTCTCATAGTTAGGGTGTGATTCCCTTGATGTGCTTAAGAAAACTTTAAATACAGGAGGACAGCTTTGCACCCACTGCCTCTTTCTTGTCAACTGTCTGGTCTAATTACGCCCACAGAAGCATGGTATTTCCCCGAATGTGTCTGACCAAAAAGCAGTTATGGTAGCTGGTATCTGAGGTTTTTATTAATACTGCCTATTGAGTTCTTGTTGTCATACTTTTTTATTTGTAACTGAGATAACGAAATATTTTAAAAAGCTCTTCCTGTGTTTCATCCCCTTATGGGTTGAATTTTCATAAACGCTGATACAAGCGAGAAGTACAAAACGGATTTTTTTAGATGTATTTTTTAAATGATTCACGAGTTCTTTAATAATGATTTATTTAAAAAAAAACTTTCACCACAATTTCACCCCCTTGAGGGCTGAATTTTCAAAACTGCTGGAACACATTTTTTTAAATTTCTGATAGGTAAACCAAATGGCAATTTTCGTAGTTCTACCTTAAAAATTGTCTTAATAGCGACATATTTTCAAAAACCTTTCATCCCCTGTTTCATTCCCTTTGGGATGGGATTTCAAAAATACCTCCTCAAACAGTGTGTACAGCATGAGGTCAGCACCGTCTCCAAATTCCAAGTTTCTGTCCCTTTGTTTGGGCTTCCTTTTATAGATAGAGACATGATAGGAATTATTCAGCATTGTGTACCGTACACGGCAGAGGAACAATTCGGAGATGGTGACTGACTGTATAAGCATTACAACGCACGCCGTCATAAAGCTGAGTCCTTGAGGTTTGATGACAATAACATGCCTGAAATGTACCAGGCTGGCCAGAATTCCGACCTGAAGCCAATGAGATATCTTTGGGCTGAGTTAATATGTCGACTTCGCCCTGGACCCAGCTTTCAACATCATTAGCGTTCTGGTTTCGGCTCTTTAGGAAGAAAGGACTGTCATTTCTCAACGGACATTCAGACACGTCTTTGAAGTGTTCTCAACATAAGGGCGAAGAGTGGCCACACCTCATATTAACGTCGACTTTTGATCAGATAGTGTATACAGTCGCGACACTCACTGATGTGAAAGTTTTTACAGTTTGACAGTTCCAGACACACTAGCGCTCCTAACGGCAAGAACACTCTCAACGAGACATGTCTCATAAGATTAATAATTGTTGAGTTCTTTTTTCTTAAATTATGAAGTAGTTACTGTAATATTACTTCCGAAGCATTAGTAAAGTATTAACAGACCTGAATAGTCCTAAAATATACGTAAACAGAGCCATAGTTTATAAATAATATCACCAAGCTGAAGTGTCGTCACAAAGAAATACTCTCGAAATTGCAGTTATTTGCAATTTATCCTTCTAAAAGCCAGAGAACAGAAACATATTCACGTATAAGTAGCAAATATTTCTGTTTCTGTCTCCTGTTGTGATTGTCATTTTGTTTCACAAGCCAAAATTTTGTACTAAGTTGTTCACTGTTGCATTTCAATCGACTTTCCAATTCAGGAATGTTTTTTTAATACAATCACTTTTTGTTCAAATGAATGCTTCGTCCAAAAATTCTAACGTTTGTAGCTTTAATGTAGCAACAATAGAGGAATTGATTTCTTTTGAACTGGGAAAGAGTTTAATTGTTATTGTAGTTTTATTAACACGTCTGTGTGGTAGTTTTCTCTTCAGTTAACAGTTATAGTGGCTTATCTGGTACGTTGAATAATGCAGGTGCTGCATTCCACACAAGTTTTCTATTGCATGCGTCTATAAACCGGTAGGGAACAGATCTTCACGTTATTGTGTAGGTATACGAAACATCATACTTTAGTAAAAATATCTGTAAGTTACAGCAGGATCATAACTAAACAATACTGTAACGTGCTGTTTAATACCTCTTCTGATCCTTAGAAAACACAGAATGGCGACTTCGATGTATTCTTTTTTTTATTGCTCATATTTATTGTGCTACATACGCCTCCTCTTGTACCAAGCATATTACAATTCAATACAAGCTATTCCCATATCGCACTCACCAGTATGGGTTTCTGGTGCCTGGCGCGTTACTGTCGGAGTGTGACAAAAATAAGCAGGACATCGCGACTGTACGAATTGGGTTGCTGTCATAACTTGGCATACATGGATTTATCCTTTACTATTATTATTTCGGAAGATTTTAAATGAAATCTCAGCACAAAAGATGGCGATGATAATATTTTCGCCAAGTAAGCATTTCTTTTTCATTGCTGTTTATCGGTCGGCGCACATTCTGTACCATCACTGTTGTCCTTTCATTTGATAAAGAAATATACTTCACAAAAAATCACTCTATGCGTTTAAAAACATGTTCATTCTTCTCTTGAAATTCAGTAATTAAACATATAGACATATACAGGGTGTCCCATTTATCTTGACCACCCTAAATAACTGTTTGTCCAGTTGCAAAGTACAAAATGTTTCAAGCAAATGTTCTTTAGCCGTCAGGGCGACTTCAATCTGCATGTTTGCCTTCGTTATAACTTTGTTTTTTACAAAGATATGAACAGTAGTGTAACTGTTTTCAATCGTACCCTGTATTTCTTATTCGGTCATTCATTTCCTCTCCTAAGGACCTTTTCAAAAATATATCACAGTGCACCATTAACTGAAGCACAACGATATTAATTACATAACACAACATTGACGTTGACGCTCCCAGCGCTTAGTGCAGGTAATGGAACACATCCACGTGCTGACGCTGACAGAGGACAAATGCAAACATAAGTAGAATGCACACCCGTCATTCCGTCAACCGTCGCCAGATGCAAGTTGTGTGAGTAGCATTACACCAACGAAGAGAAGGTAGAAATGCTACTTATCTATGGAGAATGTAAGTTAGCAGAACACTAATTGCAGTACTGTTATCTTATGTACAGATACATTTAGTACAATAGTTTAGTCCTTTTAAATACTGTTGTGTAGAGTAGGCATACAATAAAGGCTTTCCTTCCGCCAAACTGAATCGACATAACGTTTCTTTTATTGTTGTTGTTAAAGGTAGGCGAATTCTACGCAGGCAGCGGAACTGCACAGAGAGCGATATCCTGACTAGAGCCTGATGTTTTCTCGTCCTGTTGCGACGCTTCAGGAAACAGGAAGTTTCAGACCACGACAACGCAATCGTCGTAGCACTCGCACAGACGAGGCTGCCGAAGTTACTGTTCTCGCTTCCGTTGCTATGAATCCACATGTGAGCACACGACAGCTTGATCACGAGATTGGCATTCCTAAAACCAATGTACATCGTATTCTTACACGTCACCGGTTTCATCCTTACCATGTACACCTACATCAAGAATTGCATGGGAATGATTTCCGGAAACGTGTACAGTTCTGTCAACGGGCACAGCAGCAAATCCTCGCCAACCCGAACTTCTTCTTCAATCTTCTATTTACCGATGAATGTTCCTTCTCAAACAAAGGACAGGTAAATACAAGGAACATGCATTATTGGTCCAACGACAACCCACGATGGCTTAGGTAGGTGTAACATCAGCATCTGTGGACAGTTAACGTCTGGTGTGGGATACTTCGCACCACACTTATTAGCCCTTGTTTTATCAATGGTAGTCTAAACGGCACAGCGCCGGTGGCGACACCTACAACGTGCTGACATGAGGAAAGTTTCCAACCGATTTCTCATACACAAACAGCAGTTGACCGGCGTTGCCTGGTGAAACGTTGTTGTGATGCCTCGTGTAAGGAGGAGAAATGCGTACCATCACGTTTCCGACTTTGATAAAGGTCGGATTGTAGCCTATCGCGATTGCGGTATATCGTATCGCGACATTGGTGCTCGCGTTAGTCGAGATCCAATGACTGTTAGCAGAATGGGGAATCGGTGGCTTCAGGATGGTAATACGGGACGCCGTGCTGGATCCCAACTGCCTCGTATCACTATCAGTCGAGATGGTAGGCATTTTATCCGCATGTCTGTAACGGATCGTGCAGCCACGTCTCGATCCCTGAGTCAACAGATGGGGACGTTTGCAAGACAACAACCATCTGCACGAACAGTTCGGCGACGTTTGCAGCAGCATGGACTATCACCTCGGAGACCATGGCTGCGGTTGCCCTTGACCCTGCATCACAGACAGGAGCACCTGCGATGGTGTACTCAACGACGAACCTGGGTGCACGACTGGCAAAACGTCATTTTGTCGGATAAATCCAGGTTCTGTTTACAGCATCGTGAAGGTCGCATCCGTGTTTGGCGACATCGCGGTGAACGCACATTGGAAGCGTGTATTCGTCATCGCCCTACTGGCGCATCACTCGGCGTGATGGTATGGGGTTTCACTGGTTACACGTCTCGGTCACCTCTTGTTCACATTGACGGCACTTTGAACAGTGGACGTTACATTTCAGATGTGTTACTACTCGTGGCTCTACCCTTCATTCGATCCCTGCGAACGCTAAATTTCAGCAGGATAATGCACGACCGCATGTTGCAGGTCCTGTACGGGCCTTTCTGGATACAGAAAATGTTCGACTGCTGCCCTGGTCAGCACATTCTCACCAATTGAAAACGTCTGGTCACTGGTGGCCGAGCTACTGGCTCGTTACAATACGCCAGTCACTACTCTTGATGAACTGTGGTATCGTTTGAAGCTACATGGGCAGCTGTACCTGTACACGCCATCGAAGCTCCGTTTGACTCAATGCCCAGTCAGACCAAGGCCGTTATTACGGCCAGAGGTGGTTGTTCTGGGTACTGATTTCCCAGCATCTATGCACCCAAATTGCGTGAAAATGTAATCACTCGCCAGTTCTAGTATATTTGTCCAATGAATACCCGTTTATCATCTGCATTTCTTCTTGGCGTAGCAATTTTAATGGCCAGCAGTGTAAGCACATCTGAGATTCAAGACAGCGCCTTATATCCCTTTGAATGTCAGCACGGGTATTGGACGTAAATACCGGTGTTGCCAACTCTCTGAAACGAAATAAGATAAAAGTATCTACAAAAAAGGCCAGAAAAAAATGGAAGTGAAACAAGGTGTAAACGTTTTATATTTGCAATAAGTATATTGCGTAAAGGTATTTAAGAGGGAGAGAGATGTACACGAAAATCGGTAAAGTAGAAATCCAGCTTCATTAAGAATTATTGGATCAAATGTTACACATAGACGAAGCAAATTTTAATCAACTGTGATATTATTTTGACTGATTTTTATTTCTTTAGAATAAAGTTCTTGAAAAATAATTTACTTACATTTACTCGTACCTGGTATGTAATGAATTTTAAAAAACTTCAGGAAATAACTGTTCCATAGGATTTTGTATTACACCTTAACTGCTTGTATGACGTTTCATTTTAATGGCTTTAATAGCCAGAAAGAAAATGTATAGACATTCAAAAATGTAAAGCTTCCAGAAATCACAAAAGAATATAAATTTAGAGGCATGCCTTGTGCATAGCGTTGGAGGAATGATTTCTGGATGCACTTGCGCTTCGAATGTAGATGTAACAATATGATATTTCACTTCTATGATACGGATATAAAATATCAGCCCATTTGTAAAATCTCAACATTTTAAGGCAAAAATGTATTTAAATAAACGTATTCATATCAGTTCGTTTCGCAAAATTTTCTTTTTCTTATAATAAAACAGAAATAATGTCTCTGCTAGAAACTTACAGGACGAACTTTGCAACTGTGACACTACATTATTTCTCACACTTAGAAAACTGCTGCACTTAATAAAAGTTCGCTGTTCCTCTCCTCAGTTCATACGCTGGCACATTGTTTATTGCAACTGACTTCTGATTCTTGCTGCGTAAATCAAAGGGCTGCTCCGCTTAGAAGAGCTTCCGTCTTTATTGTGAAGCTGCGGTGCTTTGGTGATGTAAGCTATGCTGCAACAGGGTCTCCAGTCAGGGTATCGACTGTGTGTATGTGTGTGTGTATGTGTATGCGTGTGTGCTGACGAGCCCGGAAGGAATGAAGGAATACCAACCTAGTTTTAGTTTGCTTTATTGTGCTTTTTTAAAAATTCAGTCCAATAACGCATTTTCATGGAATATTGAAGCGTGTTTCGAACCCTTAGTTCAATGCAAATAATTTTCCTTTAATAAACGTGGATTTTGATGTTTTCCTATAGTCAAAATCTAAAAAGAACCTAAAGGATTGTGCATAAAGCCATGGAGGACACCAGCTAAATTACTCATTTGGCATGTAAATGATATTAAACAGAAGCTGGAGTTACCTCTAAAAAAAGTTGATTTGGTTGTACTATTAAATACAAAACAAGAAACACATTTCAGTCAACGATATCGCAGTTCGCCGTAGTCGATCCTCTTTCTATTGCAGACTCACACTTTGCTGTGTTCCGCGACCCGGATGGACATCGCTCTGCCTCGTCGTTCGGTGAACATACAAAAACATAAATCCACTGTTACGCTTTAAAAATTAATAACTACCATTCTTCGCTCTCATTGCCGTGTTGCAGAAACGACAGAAATGCGTCATGATTTACATTTGTGACAGGCTGTCAGTTTTTCTGTAACGCTCTGAATTATTGTTGCAGACCCGCTAAATCGTCTTCTAGTAGGTTTATAACCATAACATTATATATATATATATATATATATATATATATCACACATTTTCTGGTGATTCAAACATCCGTAATAACTACACTGATAAAAACTGGACATGGCATATGCTTTTTTCCATTCTTTGAAACTGGTGCGCCCAGTCCCACCTTCATAGTTAATTGCTGTTTCCGTACGCTAGTGCATTTTTCCGTTAACGCATTTCTTTAAAAATGGTGCTCATCGTAGCACATCAGTTTCTTTCTCGCTGAAGCACGTGCTTATTAGTAATCTGCGTGCGTTAGGAGACAGCAGCTCCTTCGATAAACCAGCTCAAAAAAACGCCATCAGAATCTTTATGACGACACCCGATATCTCGCGAGAGTAGCAAGATATTTCGATAAGAAAGTGATTTAATATTTATTGTTGGTATATTGCGTGTGACCGTAATAATCCGACGGTAAACAAAGAGAGTTTTTGGAAAGAGCGCAAGATACCGCTTTAGCGCTGATAAGCCCTGGAGAGGAGATGATTTGCTTAAACTGATATCTACCATTGCTGTCGTCACAAAAGCAGCCATTGAACGCAGTTGAATGAAACATGTTCGCAATTCGAGATACATCTCGGTGAAGATATGAAATGAATTTATGCATAGTGAAAATCTATCACAATCGTACAATAACTAAGAATACGTACTAAGATTGTCGATGTATGGTACCTCAGCAAGAAAGCGACAAACCTACCGGACGAAGACGGGAAATAGTTTCCGCTGTGAATTACATTTTCCTGGACAGTTTCTAACATCGCTACGCCACCAGACCATATCTAAATTAATCACTTCACATGTAACGATCACAGCAATGTGACTATACCTAAATTAATCACTTCACATGTAACGATCACAGCAATGTGATATTTTTGTAGGACATCATCACACACGAGTGATAAAGCAACAAAATATTCAATATACGACTTAGCGAGATGTGATGATCGTGCATCCTTCGTAAAGTAAAATGAAAGTAAATACTTTCGTTTTACGTTTATTGCAACAGGCAAAAATACAGAGCCTTCAGCTTTTCAGTCGTAAGTAACAAGAAGCCACCAGCCAACAACTCACTAGAAACTGTGCCCTCTGCCATCGTCATACTTATATCTTATGAATAATTCCTACTTTACGTTTCTTTGTTACAGTATTAGTCTCAAATGATTTTATTACGAGGGCGTGCTGAAACTTACTGCCTCCGAACTTATATGTATAAACTCTTAAAACTTTTGCAATAAAACGAACTTTATTAACATTCTGCGTCTTTATTCTTGATGTCTTCATATTTATTTCTCAGCATAATCATCCTGGCGACGAGGAAAAGTATCCATAAGAAAATTACATCAACTCTTGCACGATAATTTGAGTGATCGTGTGCCAAGAGTAATGAATACAAACAATAGTAACACAAACAACAGAAGAAGAAAAATACTTGCTCACTTTATCTTCAGAATCAAAAGTAGGTTGAAAAAAATGTGTAAACGCAGAAAGTACCTACACCTATCAAAGTAATCAGAATAGCTGACTTAAAAACCAATACAACATACGAAAAAAGTACATAAAACAAATGAAAGGTTCCCTTGACTAAAGAACATGGCTACATATCGCAAATGCCCTGTTGACTACAAATGTTGGGTTGAGGAACTGTACAAAATCGACTTCAAAGGAAAAAAACTCTCTGGGAGACAGGTAACTCGTTCCGATAATGTGAATTTCCTCAGGCTCCATACGCATTGCTGATGGCATGTATTGCAACACAATATTGTGATGTCACCCACACACAGGTGTATCACACGTTACACAGTTGCTTTTTGTCATGCTTCTCAGATTATAATTAGCAGTCTCTGGAAACGCGACGTTTTTTAGGCTTAGAGGGCTGGGTTGGGAACTGCTTGAGGAGGGACGGAGTTCCTCTTCGTTTCGTTTCGGGCACAGTTTGTAACCTCAACACGTTTTCTATTCTCTGCTTCACGTCCCGATGATGATGATGATGATGATGATGATGATGATGATGTTTGGTTTGTGGGGCGCTCAACTGCGCAGTCATCAGCGCCTACGGAATATCAGACCAGCTGTGCGGCTGGATTGAAGAGTTTTTAGCAAACAGAACACAGCATGTTGTTCTCAATGGAGAGACGTCTACAGACGTTAAGTAACCTCTGGCGTGCCACAGGGGAGTGTTATGGGACCACTGCTTTTCACAATATATATAAATGACCTAGTAGATAGTGTCGGAAGTTCCATGCGGCTTTTCGCGAATGATGCTGTAGTATACAGAGAAGTTGCAGCATTAGAAAATTGCAGCGAAATGCAGGAAGATCTGCAGCGGGCAGGCACTTGGTGCAGGGAGTGGCAACTGACCCTTAATACAGACAAATGTAATGTATTGCGAATACATAGAAAGAAGGACCCTTTATTGTATGATTATATGGTAGCGGAACAAGCACTGGTAGCAGATACTTCTGTAAAATATCTGGGAGTATGCGTGCGGAACGATTTGAAGTGGAATGATCATACAAAATTAATTGTTGGTAAGACGGATACCAGGTTGAGATTCATTGGGAGAGTCCTTAGAAAATGTAGCCCATCAACAAAGGAGGCGGCTTACAAAACACTCGTTCGACCTATACTTGAGTATTGCTCATCAGTGTGGGATCCGTACCAGATCGGGTTGACGGAGGAGATAGAGAAGATCCAAAGAAGAGCGGCGCGTTTCGTCACAGGGTTATTTGGTAAGCGTGATAGCGTTACGGAGATGTTTAGCAAACTCAAGTGGCAGACTCTGCAAGAGAGGCGCTCTGCATCGCGGTGTAGCTTGCTCGCCAGGTTTCGAGAGGGTGCGTTTCTGGTTGAGGTATCGAATATATTGCTTCCCCCTACTTATACCTCCAGAGGAGATCACGAATGTAAAATTAGAGAGTTTCGAGCGCGCACGGAGGCTTTCCGACAGTCGTTCTTCCCGCGAACCATACGCGACTGGAACAGAAAAGGGAGGTAATGACAGTGGCACGTAAAGTGCCCCCCGCCACACACCGTTGGGTGGCTTGCGGAGTATAAATGTAGATGTAGATGTAGATGAAGATGATGATGATGAAATGATAAGCACAACACAAACACCCAGTCCGCGGGCAGAGAAAATCCTCAAACCGACCAGGATTCGACCCCGGGACCCCATGATCCAGAGACAGCAATGCTAGCCACTAGACTACGAGCTGCGGATGTTACCCTGCAATATCTTTTCTTTCAGTGCACCATTCCTACGACAAAGCATCTATAAGGGAGAATATGAAATCCAGCAGAGACAGACCATTCCAGGCCATTGCTGTCTAAGGTATTAACTCGCATTTGGATTGTACCAAGGTGTACTGGCAGCTGTCTCCAGAGGACGAAATCGTGGCTAATGACTAGCAAGCTGCTGAGAAGCGTTTCTTCCTTGAACCATTCTCGTTACTTGTGTTCTGCACATTTTTCAGGCCACTTTTCTGGGGTAGAATAGTTGACTGTTTTCCCTTCTTCTTGTCTTTCCCAACAGACATTTCCTTCTCAATTTGGGTCCCCGCTGCGGTAACCTTCTTCTTCCCCCCAATCTGATGCAGAGTGAATAATGTCATCAGAAACGAAGTCTTCTTCTTCAACTCTGTAGTCTTCGACAGAATCATCAAATGATGACATGTCAAGATCCGACTCCATTTCATCCATAATGCTCAGATTTGGATAGCAAATCAGGACCTAAAAAGGAAATGAAAGATGTGGAATAGGTACCACAACATCCAATAAGATACGTACCGCAAATTGATCGCTCATTGCTAAACTTTCGTCGAATAGACGAATCCATTTTGTTCGTGAATACCACACGTTAGTCATTTCGACGATCCAACATTTACGTAAACACCTATACCTTCGTCGAAACTTCGGGACGAAATATGGTTTACGTGATCGTAGAGCGGGGTAGGTCACATGCGCCGGCGGTATCACAGAGCCAACTATACCCTCTAGGGCTCTAGGCAATGCTGCTAGGACGGCGTGCACACTCCCATCTGCGACAGGCAGGGGCTTATTGAAGGGAAATGTGTTCGTCGAATTGACTACCAATACTATTCTGGGGTTAACACATCCTGATGGAGTCCGCTTCGAGCATGTATATATTTTTTCAGAAATCCTGTTTCAGCCAAAATAGCCACTATGGCAGACGTTTTGCATAACATTGAGGGAGTAATATACCAGATGTTCAGTGAAAGCAGCGATATTCCACCGCCTAAGAAAGGAAAGCCAAGCAGCGTTTTCATATTTGACAATCAAATTCGAATGACTCTAAGCACTATGGGACTTAACATTTGAGGTCATCAATTCCCTAGACTTAGAACTACCTAAACCTAACTAACCTAAGGACATCACACACATCCATGCTCGAGGCAGGATTCGAACCTGCCACCGTAGCAGCAGCGCGGTTCCAGACTGAAGCGCCTAGAACAGCTCGGCCACAGCGGCCGGCCATACTTAATAACGTTGTAGTGGAAAATCAGGATGAGATCTGGAGATATTTCTGCTTTGACCACCCATATGCAAGTTACTATACTTTATTTGAACCAGATATATTCAAGGATCCTGAAGAAATTGGTTTGGAATAATTTGAATCATATTATGACTTTCAAACAGGACAGTCTGAATTTAGATCATACCTACCAAGCACAGGCAGGAACTTACATGTTATTCTATCAATATATTACCATATGCAGGGATGAATAGAATAATTTACGGTATATATGAAGATAGTAACTGTTCTCGAAAAAACAGACACCATTGATGACCGTGCAGCTTTTCTAGAATAAATGATAATTAATTGAAACCTCAGCTGCCGACAGGTGTTGTTGATAACCTCAGTGGGGACAGCTGAAAATGTGTGCCCCAACCGGGAATCGAACCCGGGATCTCCTGCTTACATGGCAGAATGTGAGTCTCACGCGAAGCGTGCAAGGGATAAGTCCCTGCAATCGTGCTATTCATCTGTGTCCTCGGTGGCTCAGATACATAGAGCGTCTGCTATGTAAACAGGAGATCCCGGGTTCGATTCCCGGTGAGGCCACACATTTTCAGCTGTCCTCATCGAGGTACATTAACAATGCCTGTCGGGAGCTGAGAGTTTCAACTAATTATCATTAATTTACAGTATGGCTTTCTGGTTATTAATAAAACTAGGAAACTGAATGAGGTCCGATATAGATTAAACTCTGATGAGGATCTGCACAAAATACAGTGTACCAAAGCGTACACTACGTGATCCAAAGGAGCCGCACACCCCCAAAAACGTCAGTTTTTCATATTAGGCCCACTGCAGTGCCACCTACTGCCAGGGACTCCATATCAGCGACCCCAGTAGTCAATAGACATAGTGAGAGAGCAGAATGGGGCGCTCCGTGAAACTTCGAACATAGTCAGGTGATTGGGTGTCACTTGTGTCGTACGTTGCTACGCAAGTTTTCCACACTCCTAAACATCCCTAGCTCCACTATTTCCGATGTGATAGTGAAGTGGAAACGTGAAGGGACACGTACAGCACAAAAGCGTACAGGACGACCTCGTCTGTTGACTGACAGAGACCGTCGACAATTGAAGAGGGTCGTAATGTGTAATACACAGACATCCATCCAGACCATTACACAAGAATTCCAAATTGCTTCAGGATCCACTGCAATTACTATGACAGGTAGGCGGGAGGAGAGAAAACTTGGATTTCATGGTCGAGCGGCTGCTCATAAGCCACACATCAGGCAGGTAAACGCCAAACGACGCCAAGCTTGGTGTAAGGAGCGTAAACATTGGACGACTGAACAGTGGAAAACCGTTGAGAGGATTGACGAACCATGGTACACATGTGGTGGGTGTGTCGAATACCCGGTGAAATTCATCTGCCAACGTGTGTAGTGCCAACAGTACAATTCGGAGATGATGGTGTTATAATGTGGTCGTGCTTTTCATGGAGGGGGCTTGTACCCCGTGTTGTTTTTCGTAGCACTGTCGCAGCACAGGCCTACAGTAATAACTTCGGTGATCTGACGGGAACCGGTGTTACCACTACGGCAAGGGGGTTGGCCCCTCTCGGCTAACGCAAAAACAATTTTTTTTAGGTGAACAACAAGTAGCGGTAGTCTGAAAGGCAGCCCACACAACTGTCTTGAATGTAGTGTAAACACTGTAAGCTGATGTCCTGACTTTGTGTGCCGCTCATTGTGCCGTAGAAACAGCCAACCAACAGCCTGGTTCATCTATAAGCTGTTGTCACGTCTCTCACTAAAATGTGGTAGTGTGGGCTGAAAAACGGTAGCAACACGTGAATAGAGTGCCTCAGTGTACTACAGTAAACGCATCTTCCAGCTTCCCCACCACGCACTATCTCTCATCCCTGGACCTCCAAACGCAACAGTTGTCATCTCAATAAGTCGTCATAAATGCTAAAATAGGCGTTATGATTGTACTTGCGAAGTGCCTAGCTAGCAGTGTATTTATCGCTAAATTCTTCTAGAATCTTCATATGGAAGTGATGCTCTAAGCCCCCCCCCCCCCCTTTTCAAACTCCGACTTTTGCTGTTCCACATGGATTAAGAAGAAACACGAACTGACTGTAATCAACCCTGCAAGTGGAGTAGAAAAGAGTTTGGCACCTGCAATAACTTAATTTGATAAAGTAAAGTTTCATTAACAAGTGAGAAATGAAAGGGTTGCTCTACCGATCTACAGAATGAAAGTTCTGCCCAAAATAACAATTTGATTTATTATGAATAAACTCAAAATAATTAACAAAACACATGAAACATTTACAATACGTCAAACTGAATACTCAAATAAATGCTGTGGAGGTGAAGTTGTCCGTAAACTAGCTCGTGACACTTATGATCAAGTGGTATGTGGAGCCACTTCCTTGCAACTCAGATCTTAAGAGAAACAGCCAGCCAACCCAACATTAATTGCTGCTACAGTAGTGAGAACTCAGACAGTGAACACCCAAGACAGAACCACGTTAGAAAAGACGGGAACAGGCGCGCTCTGCTGAGCTCTGGTTGTCACATAGCTAAATTCCCTAATCTGCCGGTGCTGCGGACATACATTACCAAGTTGTCTTCTTAACTGCAAGGACACGATCTGGCGTACCGTAGGCGATGGCTGGTTGCTTCGACGTCCCGTCGTGGTGATGATAATGTCGCGAGTATAGCCCGAAACAAACTATCCTGGTCTGGTTGTTCCAGACTAAAGACTTCCTAGCAATTCAAATGCGCCTCTGAGGGAGAAGAAGAAGCCTTTCCACACAATCACTGACGGTACAGTGATTGATTTTAACAAGCGAAGTCACTCAGTAACTCCGATACAGTCGACTTTAGCCAAAACTGCTCAAGACGGACAACATAGACCGCTTGTACAGAGAACACTCAATTGCCAACTGTACTCGGAAAGTAACGTTGAAGTAGAAATTTCTGCAACTTCGTCAAACAGTTACAATTAAATGAAAGTATATTAGGCAGCCACAGGAAGGCAGGCTGTCCAGAGCAGCGAGAGCTCAGTCTTGTAACCTACCCCGTCCGAAAGGCGAGACTCGACTCTACAAAGAGCACCTGTACAAGCCGCACACAGAACATTACCGCCCCCACGAAAGTGACCGTGGTAAAACGTGCCAATCAGCAACTCGAAAACCGGCGGAAAATTCCACTCTATTGCTGAAGTGCTACTATTCCACCAATGGAGATACTTGGCGCCAATTGCAGCGCCGATTTTACTACGTCACGGAGCTATCCCCTGAGCAAGCCAATCACAGTTATGATTTTGCAGAAAACGCGGGAATTTGCCCACCCAAGACTGCCTGGGAACACAAGTCATTCCCGCGTCTCGCTGGTAGCCCGTCAGGAATTGTTTTCACTAAGTTTCTGCGAAGTAACGGAATCTCTAACCCCAGCCTCTCCTACAGGCCCCTGTGGGCGTGTCGCCTCCATTCTTATGACAATGTCGGCGTCTGGACAGCATCTACTCGACTCCCTCACATCCGTTGGCATAACCCTTTCAAGATCAGCAGAACCCGCCTATCACCAGACCACCCGGGTGACGAGAGACGCTGCGTGGGGAGTCAGCGTGTGAAGGAATAGCAACTTTTCACCGCATGCAATTAGAGAGGAAAATATTCATATCTTCTGAGTTCTCAATACTAGCCTTGTAATGACCATACTCGGTTATACTTCCCCAAATCGAATTACTCAGAGTAAGATATAAATATGAGAGGGGGCAAGTCACTATGTGCATCGTAAGGGTATGCCACCTCTCAAACTCAGCCAGCGGGTGTGGCCGAGCGGATCTAGGCACTTCAGTCTGGAACCGCGCGACTGCTATGGATGCAGGTTCGAATCCTGCCTTGGGCATGGATGTGTGTGATGTCCTTAGGTTAGTTAGGTTTAAGTAGTTCTAAGTTCTAGGGGACTGATGACCTCAGATGTTGTCCCATAGTGCTCAGTCCCCTAGAACTCAGAACTACGTAACCCAACTAACCTGAGGACCGAGGCAGAATTCGAATCTTCGACCGTAACGGTCGTGCGGTTCCAGAGTAAAGCGCCTAGAACTGCTCGGTCACAGCGGCCGGCACTAAGATTGCCACTAAGCCAACAGGAAGTAGAAAAGGAGCTAAGCATTTTAGGACAAGTGGCCGTAGCGAAGGGATATACGTGCAAGGAGTTGATGAATATTTATAATAAGATAAAGAATAGGCAGATGAAACAAAAAGAAGGAAGTGAATTTGCAGTTAAGAGGAACAACAAGAAAAAATTAATGGTTCTCACGTACAGTGGAAGAATTACAGATGAGATTGAAAGATGCTTTCGTAAATCCGACGTTAAAATAGGGTTCCGAGCAAATAACACGCTAAAATTGAAGCTCTGGCAAAAAATATGTAATAGTAGGAATAAATTTCAGGATTCAGGTGTATATAAGATCAAATGTGATGACTGCTGTAACCAATATACAGGGCAGACTGGTAGGAACTTTGAGACCAGATTCAGCGAGCACACCTACTCTCAAAACCAAACAGCGTTTGGTTCGCATATGGCTGCCTTAAAGCACTCAGTCACAAACACTGAACAAAATTTAGACATCCTGCATAGAGCTCATAAGGGACGGCTTCTCAACATTTGGGAAGAAATTGAAATATATTATTGTTGTTGTTGTCAGTCCTGAGACTGGTTTGATGTAGCTCTCCATGCTACATCCCTCTGAATCTGCTTAGTGTATTCATCTCTTGGTCTCCCTCTACGATTTTTACACTCCACGCTGCTCTCCGGTACCAAATTGGTGATCCCTTGATGCCTCAGAACGTGTCCCACCAACCGATCCCTTCTTCTGGTCAAGTTGTGCCAAAAACTGCTCTTCTCCCCAATTCTATTCAATACCTCCTCATTAGTTATGTGATCTACCCATCTAATCTTCAGCATTCTTCTGTAGCACCACATTTCGAAAGCTTCTATTCTCTTCTTGTCTAAACTATTTATCGTTCATGTTTCACTTCCACACATGGCTACACTGCATACAAATAGTATCAGAAACGACTTCCTGTCTATTAAATCTATACTCGATGTTAACAAATTTCTCTTCTTCAGAAACGTTTTCCTTGCCATTGCCAGTCTACATTTTATATCCTCTCTACTTCGACCATCATCAGTTATGTTTCTCCCCAAATAGTAAACCGCCTTTACTACTTTAAGTGTCCATTTCCTAATCTAATTCCCTCGGCATCACCCGACTTAATTCGACTGCATTCCATTATCCTTGTTTTGCTTTTGTTGATGTTCATCTTATACCCTCCTTTCAAGACACTGTTCATTCAGTTCAACTGCTCTTGCACGTCCTTTGCTGTCTCTGACAGAATTACAATGTCATCGGCGAACCTCAAAGTTTTTATTTCTTCTCCATGGATTTTAATACCTACTCCGAACTTTTCTTTTGTTTCCTCAATATACAGACTGAATAATATCGGGGACAGGCTACAATCCTGTCTCACTCCCTCCCGACCACTGCTTCCCCTTCATGCCCCTCGACTCTTATAACTGCCATCTGGTTTCTGTACAAATTGTAAATAGCCTTTCGCTCCCTGCATTTTACCCCAGTCATCTTCAGAATTTGAAAGAGAGTATTCCAGTCAACATTGTCAAAAGCTTTCTGTAAGTCTACAAATGCTAGAAACGAAGGTTTGCCTTTCTTTAACCTATTCTCTAAGATAAGTAGTCGTAGGGTCAGTATTGCCTCACGTGTTCCAACATTTCTACGGAATCCAAACTGATCTTCCCCGAGGACGGCTTCTACCAGTTTTTCCATTCGTCTGTAAAGAATTCGCGTTAGTAGTTTGCAGCTGTGACTTATTTAACTGATAGTTCGGTAATTTTCACATCTGTCAACACCTGCTTTCTTTGGGATTGGAATTATTATATTCTTCTTGAAGTCTGAGGGAATTTCGCCTGTCTCATACATCTTGCTCACCAGATGGTAGAGTTTTGTCAGGACTGGCTCTCCCAAGGCTGTCAGTGGTTGTAATGGAATGTTGTCTACTCCCGGGGCCTTGTTTCACCTTAGGTCTCTCAGTGCTCTGTCAAACTCTTCACGCAGTATCGTCTCCCATTTCATCTTCATCTACCTCCTCTTCCATTTCCATAGAATTGTCCTCAAGAACATCACCCCTGTATATACCCTCTATATACTCCTTCCACATTTCTGCTTTCCCTTCTTTGCTTAGAACTGGGTTTCCATCTGAGCTCTTGATATTCATGCAAGTGGCTATCTTTTCTCCAAAGGTCTCTTTAATTTTCCTATACGCAGTATCTATCTTACCCCTCGTGAGATAAGCCTCTACATCCTTACATTAGTCCTCTAGCCATCCCTGCTTAGCCATTTTGCACTTCCTGTCGATCTCATTTTTGAGACGTGTGTATTCCTTTTTGCTCAAGGGATCACCAATTTAGCATCGGAGGGCAGCGTGGAGGGTAAAAATCGTAGAGGGAGACCAAGAGATGAATACACTAAGCAGATTCAGAAGGATGTAGGTTGCAGTAGGTACTGGGAGATGAAGAAGCTTGCACAGGATAGAGTAGCATGGAGAGCTGCATCAAACCAGTCTCAGGACTGAAGACCACAACAACAACAATTGAAATATACACCCACAAAAAGAAAGATACCGAGTTAATCCTCAACGAGCAAAGCGAGTTCAATCATGACGCCTATTTTAGCATTTATGACGACTTACTGAGATGACAACTGTTGCGTGTGGAGGTCCAGGCCGAGGGATGAGAGATTGTGTATGATGAGGTGGCTGGAAGATGCGTGCAGCGCCTGCGCGGCCCTCTTGCCCACGGCGATGGACGTTACACGACTGGGCGGATCGCAGCACAACACCGAAATGGCGGGAACCACGGAAGCAGACCATGGAGGATAACAAGTTTACACCAGCGCCATGGATATAGATATCGCCCTTTGTTTTTAGATCGTATAAAAATGATAATTTTACTGTGTATTTCAATTTTGACAAGTAAAGATTTTAATTTCTGGTAAACCTTCCGGGATGTAAGGTCGTGGTCCATGAAACTCTTCAGCTCCTGACGTTTCGTCCAGAGCTGCGCCGGACATCTTCAGAGGGGTGTTTCTCCTTCGGTGAGTCTTGCCGACTGACGGGTCGGATGTCCAGCGCAACTCTGGACGAAACGTTAGGAGCTGAAGAGTTTCATGGACCACGAACTTACATCCCGGAAGGTTTACCAGAAGATATGTCATCCGGTCGTGAAAGCCTTCACACTATGATAAAGATTTTAAATTCTGAAGGTGGCAGGGGTAAAATACAGGGAGCGAAAGGCTATTTACAATTTGTACAGAAACCAGATGGCAGTTAGGGGAGTCGCGGGACATGAAAGTGAAGCAATGGTTGGGAAGGGAGTAAGACAGGGTTGTAGCCTCTCCCCGATGCTATTCAATCTGTATATTGAGGAAGCAGTAAAGGAAACAAAAGAAAAGTTCGGAGTAGGAATTAAAATCCATGGAGAAGAAATAAAAACTTTGAGGTTTGAAGATGACATTGTAATTCTGTCAGAGACAGCAAAGGACTTGGAATAACAGTTGAACGGAATGGACAGTGTCTTGAAAGAAGGGTATAAGATGAACATCAACAAAAGCAAAACGAGGATAATGGAATGTAGTCGAATTAAGTCGGGTGATGCTGAGGGAATTAGATTAGGAAATGAGGCACTTAAAGTAGTGAAGGAGTTTTGCTATTTGGGGAGCAAAATAACTGATGATGGTCGAAGTAGAGAGGATATAAAATGTAGACTGGCAATGGCAAGGAAAGCGTTTCTGAAGAAGAGAAATTTGTTAACATGGAGTATTGATTTAAGTGCCAGGAAGTCGTTTCTGAAAGTATTTGTATGGAGTGTAGCCATGTATGGAAGTGAAACATGGACGATAAATAGTTTAGACACGAAGAGAATAGAAGCTTTCGAAATGTGGTGCTACAGAAGTATGCTGAAGATTAGATGGGTAGATCACATAACTAATGAGGAGGTATTCAATAGAAATGGGGAGAAGAGAAGCTTGTGGCACAACTTGACTAGAAGAAGGGATCGGTTAGTGGGACATGTTCGGAGGCATCAAGGGATCACCAATTTAGTACTGGAGGGCAGCGTGGAGGGTAAAAATCGTAGAGGGAGACCAAGAGATGAATACACTAAGCAGATTCAGAAGGATGTAGGCTGCAGTAGGTACTGAGAGATGAAGAAGCTTGCACAGGATAGAGTAGCATGGAGAGCTGCATCAAACCAGTCTCAGGCCTGTAGACCACAACAACAACAACAGATTTTAACCTTGACATCTATAGATTTTAATAAAGTATTTTTAAAGATAAATGTAAGGCACAAAAATCTTATTAATACAATATGCGCATATGTAATGTAACAAATGTACCAGATGCCACCTGTCGGTAATAGCGTTATAATTAATATAAGTGACGTGCATTCTGCTGACCAATTTTATGTGACACAACATGTGAAGGTTGCTGTGTGTGGACGGGCTACCCCTGTAACCGAAATAGCAGGTAAGTTCTGGTGCATTTGATGGTGATTGGATAGGATGAAAATTTTTGGCTTCGTGAAATAGTAAATTAGTATCATTATCGTTACAGATCTGAAGGTGGTTCTAAAGGAACCGAAACTGGTCATGTGAATAAACATTTTATGCAATCAAGACGGATTACAAGTAAAATTCCAAAAATATATGTTTTTCATATTAGGTGCATTGTGCTGCCACCTACCGCCAGGTACTCCATATCAGCGAACTCAGTAGTCTTTAGACATCATGAGAGAGCGGAATGGGGCGCTTGGCGGAACTCACGAACTTCGAACGTGGTCAGATGATTGGGTGGCATTTGTGTCATACGTCTGTACGCTAGATTTCCACACTCCTAAACATCCCTAGGTCCACTGTTTCCAATGTTATAGTGAAGTGGAAACGTGAAGAGACACGTACAGCACAAAAGCGTACAGGCCGACGTCGTCTGTTGACTGACAGAGACCACCAACTGTTGAAGAGGGTCGTAATGTGTAATCGGCAGACATCTATCCAGATGACAGGCGGCAGGTGAGAAAACTTGGATTTCATGGTCGAGCGGCTGCTCATAAGCCACACATCACACCGGTAAATGCCAAACGACGCCTCACTTGCTGGAAGGAGCGTAAACATTGGACGATTGAACAGTGAAAAAACGTTGTGTGGAGTGACAATGTGGCGATCCTATGGCATGGTATGGGTATGGCGAATGCCCGGTGTACGTCATCTGCCAGCGTGTGTAGTGCCTACAGTAAAATTCGGAGGCGGTGGTGCTATGGTGTTGTCGTGTTTTCCATGGAGGGGATTGCACCCCTTCTTGTTTTGCATGGTACTATCACAGCACAGGCCTACATTGATGTTTAAGCACCTTCTTGCTGCCCACTGTTACAGAGCGATAAGCGGATGGCGACTGCATCTTTCAACACGATCGAGCACCTGTTCATAATGAATGGCCTGTGGCGGAGTGGTTACACGTCATTAACGTCCCTGTAATGGACTGGCCATCACTGAGTCCTGACCTTAATCTTATAGAACTCCTTTGGGATGTTTTGAAGCGCCGGCTTCGTGCCAGGTCTCACCGACCGACATCGATACTTCTTCTCAATGCAGCACTCCGTCAAGAATGGGCTCCCATTGCCCAGCACCTGATTGAACGTACTCCTGCGAGAGTGGAAGCTGTCATCAAGGCTAAGGGTGGGCCAGCACCATACTGAATTCCAGAATTACCGATGGAGAGGGCCACGAACGTGTGAGTCATTTTAGGCCAGGTGTCCGAATACATTTGATCACATAGTGTAGTTTCATGAGGAAAATGATTAAACAGGTACAAACAGTCCATCACTCAAGTAAAAAAGGATTTAGAAAGAGAAAAATTACCACACCACCACATCTACTGGAAGTACTACAAACTGGGCAGAGAAGTAAGACATCACGATGATGTTGTTGTTGGTGTGGTCTTCAGTCCAGAAACTGGTTTGATGCAGCTCTTCATGCTTCTCTATCCTGTGCAAGCTTCTTCATCTCCCAATACCTACTGCAACCTACATCCTTCTGAATCTGTTTAGTGTATTCATCTACGATTTTTACCCTCCACGCTGGCCTCCAATACTAAATTTGTGATCCCTTCATGCCTCAGAATATGTCCTACCAACCGATCCCTTCTTCTAGTCAAGTTGTGCCACAAATTTCAATTCTCCCCAATTCTGTTCAATACCTCCTCATTAGATATGTGATCTACCCATCTAATCTTCAGCATTATTCTGTAGCGCCACATTTCGAAAGCTTCTATTCTCTTCTTGTCCAAACTATTTATCGTCAACGTTTCACTTCCATACATGCCTACACTCCATACAAATACTTTCACAAACGACTTCTTGACACTTAAATCTATACTCGATTTTAACAAATTTCTCTTCTACAGAAACGCTTTCCTTGCCATTGCCAGTCTACATTTTATATCCTCTCTACTTCGACCATCGTGAGTTATTTTGCTACCCAAATAGCAAAACTCATTTACTACTTTAAGCATCTCATTTCCTAATCTAATTCCCGCAGCATCACCCGATTTAATTCGACTACATTCCATTATTCTCGTTTTGCTTTTGTTGATGTTCATCTTATATACTCCTTTCAAGACACTGTCCATTCTGTCCAGTTGCTCTTCCAGGTCCTTTGCTGTCTCTGACAGAATTACAATGTCATCGGCGAACCTCAAAGTTTTTATTTCCTCTCCATGGATTTTAATTCCTACTCCGAATTTTTCTTTTGTTTCCTTCACTGCTTGCTCAATATACAGATTGAATAACATCGGAGATAGGTTACAACCCTGTCTCACTGCCTTCCCGACCACCGCTTCCCTTTCATGCCCCTCGACTCTTATAATTGCCATCTGCTTTCTGTACAAATTGTAAATAGCCTTTTGGTGCCCGTATTCCAATCAACATTGTTAAAAGCTTTCTCCAAGTCTACAAATGCTAGAAATGTAGGTTTGACTTTCTTTAATCTATTTTCTAAGATAAGTCGCAGGTTCAGTATTGCCTCACGTGTTCCAACATTTATTCGTAATCCAAACTGATCTTCCCCGAGGTCAGCTTCTACCAGTTTTTCCATTTGTCTGTGAAGAATTCGTGTTAGTATTTTGCAGCCGTGGCTTATTAAACTGATAGTTCGGTAATTTTCACATCTGTCAACACCTGCTTTCTTTGGGATTGGAATTATCATATTCTTCTTGAATTTGAGGGTATTTCTCCTGTCTCATACATCTTGCTCACCAGATGGTATAGTTTTGACATGGCTGGCTCTCCCAAGGCTGTCAGTAGTTCTAATGGAATGTTGTCTACTCCCGGGCCTTGTTTCAGTGCTCTGTCAAACACTTCACGCAGTATCATATCTCCCATATCATCTTCTTCTACCTCCTCTTCCATCTAGGTTTCCATCTGAGCTCTTGATATTCATGCAAGTGGTTCTCTTTTCTCCAAAGGTGTCTTTAATTTTCCTGCAGGCAGTATCTATCTTACCCCTAGTGATACATGGCTTCTATATCCTTACATTTGTCCTCTAGCCATCCCTGCTTAGCCATTTTGCGCTTCCTGTCGATTTCATTTTTGAGACGTTTGTATTCCTTTTTGCCTGCTTCATTTACTGCATTTTTGTATTTTCTCCTTTCATCAATTAAGTTCAATATCTCTTGTTACCCACGCATTTCTATTAGACCTCGTTTTTTTACCTACTTGATCCTCTGCTGCTTTCACTATTTCATCTCTCAAAGCGACCCATTCTTCTTCTACTGTATTTCTTACCCCCATTCTTGTCAATCGTTCCCTAGTTCCCATCTTCTTAAATTCTCACCTTTTTGCAGTTTCTTCAGTTTTAATCTACAGTTCATAATCAATAGATGGTGGTCAGGGTCCACATCTGCCCCTGGAAATGTCTTACAGTTTAAAACCTGGTTCCTAAGTATCTGTCTTACCATTATATAATCCATCTGACACGTTCCAGGATCTCCAGGCTTCTTTCATGTAGACAACCTTGCAAGTGTTAGCTACGATTAAGTTATGCTCTGTGCAAAATTCTACCAGGCGGCTTCCTCTTTCATTCCTTAACCCCATTCCATATTCACCTACTACTTTTCCTTTCCTCCCTTTTCTACTATCGAATTCCAGTCACCTATGACTATTAAATTTTCGTCTCCCTTCACTATCTGAATAATTTCTTTTGTCTCATCATACATTTCATCACTCGCTGAAAAAGACAAGTTTGTGGTGCGCCCCATCGGTAATGCTGGAATTGAGTATGGTGTCGGCACACCCTTAGCCTTGATGACAGCTTCCATTCTCGCAGGCATACGTTCAAACAGGTGCGGGAAGGTTTCTTGGGGAATGGCAGCCCATTCTTCACGGCGTGCTGCACTGAGGAGAGGTGTCGATGTCGGTTGGTGAGGACTGACACGAAGCCGTCGTTACAAAACATCCCAAAGGATTCAGATCAGTCCATTACAGGGATGTTACGGTCTTGTAACTACTCCACCATAGGCAGTGCATTATGAACAGATACTCGATCGTGTTGAAAGATGCAATTGCCATCGCCAAATAGCTCTTCAACAGTGGGAAGCAAGAAATGCTTAAAACATCAGTGTAGGCCGGTGCAGTGATTGTGCCACGGAAAACAACGAGGGGTGCAAGCCCCCTCCATGAAAAACACGACCACGCCATAACACCACCGCCTCCAAAATTTGCTGTTGGCACTACGTACGCTGTCAGATGACGTTCACCAGGCATTCCTCACACCCACACCCTGCCATCGGCTCACCACATTGTATACCGTGATTCGCGACTCCACACAACGATTTACCACTGTTCAGTAGTCCTATGCTTACGATCCTTACGCCAATCGAGATGCCGTTTGGCATTTACCAGCGTTATGTGTGGCTTATGAGCAGTCGCTCGACCATGAAATCCACGTTTTTTCTCCTCCCACCTACCTGTCATAGTACTTGCAGTGGATCTTGATACAATTTGGAATTACTGTGTGATGGTCTGGATAGATGTCTGCCTATTACACATTACGACTCTCTTCAACTGCCGGCGATCTCTGTTAGTGAACAGATGAGGTCGGTCTGTACAGTTTTGTGCTGTACGTGTCTCTTCACGTTTACACTTATCACATCGGAAGCAGTGGATGTTTAGGAGTGTGGAAATCTCGCGTACAGACGTATGACACAGTGACACCCCATCACCTGACCACGTTCGAAGTCCGTGCTTTCCACGGAGCGCCCCATTCTGCTCTCTCACGATGTCTAATGACTACTGAAGTCGCTGATATGGAGTACCTGGCAGCGGGTGGCAACACAATACACCTTTGATCACATAGTGTAGTATGGGAACGACGTCTACAGCGGCGAAAAAGAACGAAAAAACATCTAGTATGAATGTGGAAGGTAGTGGAGTACCCGTTCACCAAATAGTCTTGTCTGACACATTTAATTAATCCCGAGAGCCTTTGATGGAAAGAAAGATGAACTTCGACATTTGTGACCTAGCATCGAAATAACGCCAAGCCTTTGTCATTGGGTGCTACTAAACTTTGTTAAAACTTGTATTGTCGTTGCAGCTCGGAGTAAACTACTCGTACGCGATTTGGCAGCAAATATATCAGAGGTGAAAGGAATTTTATTGGTTATCGTGCTTTTTTTTCTTGGTAGACAGAAAAGGACCGAAATTGGTAAATTGGGCCAATCACGTTGACGCTTTGCAACACCAGTTTCGAGAAGCCGTCCAGGGAATGATGATGGCATCAGACGTTCCGAGTAGTCTTCTCTAATTGGGAAGCTGGCCCGATCAGTGTTTATACAGGGAACTGGACATGAGAGGACTAAATCAGTCGTGAAAGCAAGAGGAGAGGTTCTTAACGTTAGTAAAACCCGAAGATATAGTGTTAACCGAAGAAGCACCCACCACCCCTTGTAAAGAAAAGTTGGATGAATCCGGTCGCCTGAGAGATTACTGTTTCAGACGTAAGAAAAGAGGTCAACGTGCGAAGAACTGCACTACAGAGAAACGCGTCAGGAAAATAGACGCCAAGCAACATAGTTGTAATGGAGCGGAGAAACAAGCACGCCATAGTCTATCACCGCCGAGAAGGACAGAGTAAACGCTATGGAGAGGTCATCACAGAGGAACTGGAAGCAAACTACCGAAGGTGTGTTGTCGATGAGATCACCAAAGGCAGCGAGGCCTAACAATCTGGCAAGACCCGTGGTATGTTTCATTTACAAAGAACCAGGACACCGACAATGTAACGCCGATGCTGCGTTAGCGAATACAAAGACTCAGAAAACGGGAAACGAAAGAAAGACAAAGTTATACTCAGTAGACTGCAAGAGGAGGAATGATTTTGTCAATTTAAGATGTGCACAGGGATGCGCAGGAAATACAAGTTTCATTGTAGACAGTGCTGCTCAGGTGAGTTTAATAAAGGAATCAGCACTGTAGGGTACGTTTGCCAGTAACGCTGACGAAAGAATAATACTTAAAGGGATCACTAAAGCAGTAATAGAGACTCACACAACAGCAATGTTAACGCTGAGGATAGATGCCGATGTGTTTGTGGAACACAAGTTTCAGATAGTGGAGGATGAGTTAGATGTCCCGTATGAAGGAATTTTAGGCAGGGACGCCTGCGACAATGTAAGAGTAATCATAGATTACGTAACGGAGACGTTGCGGATATGGGCTGAGCAGTACGGTTGTACACGGAACGAGCTGAAGCAGCGAATCCTGCGGAGCGAAAGAGAACTGTGTCGAAAGAAACGGGTCGCGAGGACAAATGAGACAATTGGAAATTTTTTTATGTTTTTTGAGTCATCAGTCTCTCGATTGGTTTTATTCGACCATTCCAGGGATGGTCTCGGTGCCATGTGGCTGGATTTGATGACAGCTAACTTTTAGGAACGGTATTGATGATCATAAAGCGCTGATGCTGATGTCTGCACGTTTTCCGCCAGAACCAACTACTATTGTCACCGATCATCCTCCATACAGTCCCCACTTGGCCCCAACCGATTTTCATTTGTTTCCAAAACTTAAAGAACACCTTCGAGGCTCCATACTTGTTAGCAAGAAACTTAAATTCATCTGTTATGTCGTGATGTTGCAATTTAGAAAAATTAATAGCACTTTCATCATGCTTCTCCACAGCACCCATTTTTCCATATTCGAGCCTAACACCATCTGACTGTGTATACTCTGTGCGCCACTTGCACATACGACCGAAGAAAGGTCTACTTTGATTCGTCCGTCGGCGTATCCAACGCCTCGGGCGTGCAGCGCGAACCCTGCGGAACATCCTTATCCGACGAAAGGCAGATAACCTCCCCCGCGGTCTCCATATCCGACGCGTCCGACGGATCCAACTCCTCCTTCATAGACAAACAGTGTACTATATGACAATCTGCATGTATTACATTCAGTCGCGAAATCAAGGCTTCGTCACCAATTGAATATTCATTCGATACAAATATGACCAATCCACGATGTTTAATAACCATACCAGGCTTGTTCTTTACATTAACAGTAACAGGCCGTCCTGCAACTATACGCTTCAAAATAGATGCATACGGCCTCCACCTTGACCATTCAAATTCCTCAAAGACAATAACATTATGCACCCGCGGATCGTATCCACCAAATCCGAATTCGGAACAAAAAGGCAGGTACACATGTTGATTACGGGAAACTACTTTCTCAATTAAAGTGGACTTGCCGATATTTGTATCTTCATAAAGATATAGCTGCTTCTTACGAACCTGCGTGGACCGAAAGGCCTGGTTATACCACCGTACCACGTGGCCCGCCCAGCCATTATAATTTAAATGACACTCAGTAAGCGACCTGACGACCAACCGATTTGCCTGGAAAGAATCAAAATATTTTTCTATGAAACGGATACGTGACGAATTGTTAACTAGAAATGGATCCGTGTAATCTATAACATTTGTACGTTCGGCCCACCTCCGCAGCCGCACATTGAATGACAAGGCCGTAACAAAAATGGTTCAAATGACTCTAAGCACTATGGATTTTAACATCTGAGTTCATCAGTCCCCTAGACTACTTAAACCTAACTAACCTAAGGACATCACACATCCATGCCCGAGGCATGATTCGAACCTGAGACCGTAGCAGCCGCGTGGTTCCGGACTGAAGCGCCTAGAACCGCTCGGCCACAGCGGCAGGCAGGTCCGTAACAGTTCAAAACATTGTAGAAAAACTAAAAGGCTGTTGAAATATGTTATCAATATGTAGTGCCACAAAAGTAAACTGTGACATTCGCATTTGTACCGCTTCTGAAACATGGTAGTGAGAGCGAAAAATATGTAGTTATCAATTTTCAGAGTCTAAGAATAGATTTCTCGCTTTGTGTTTTTCTACGTTCACTGAACGATGGGGCCCAACGGTGTTCGCGGAGAAAAGCAATGTGCGAGTCTAAGAAACGTAATTGCTCAAGAAGATACAAACTGCATGATTATTGTATGATAGCCAAGTGTAAACAGATAGCTTGGGAAATAGGGAAACATACATACGAGGGCTATTCAGAAAGTAAGGAACGATAGATCGCGAAATGGAAATCACAATGAAAATCAAAACCGTTTTATTTGCAACGGTTTGCTACACCTTGCAGCTACTTCTCTACGCAGTCGCCGCTCAGACTTCGACATCTGTCGTGGCGTTGTACCGACTTTTCAATTCCCTCGTTATAGAAGACAGCCGCCAGTGGTTTTCGACAAGTTTCTACTCTGGACTGCCGCTCGTTGTCTGGTGTGTCAAAATATTGGCTTCATAGCCAGCGGTTTATTTGAGCAGAGATGAACCTCATGAGTAGCCAATTACTTTCTATATTATGGGTGATCAAACACTTCCCATCGAAAATGCTGCAGGAGCATCTTTATTGCCCCTGCAGAGTGCGGCCGATAATTGTCGTGACATGCATGACAATTATGTTATGTGGATTGCTTAGCTTCATCCGACATCTTTCGCCAGGCCCTCATACTTGGCGGGAGACGCTAATTTGTAGCCATCTTTACGTTCTCACTGTGGACTCAGAACTGAAAAGAGCGACACGATGCGATCGACGGGCGTGCTAGACACAGTGCCCAACGCATCTGTGCAAAGCTTCATCAGATTTTCACTGTATTTTGCATTTCGCAACCGGTCTTTCCTTACTTTCCGAATAACCCTCGTACAATATAGGGTCTAAAGAGATGTTTCAAGGAGCTAGGGCCTGTGAAGAATGGTTCCCTGAGATGTGATATTGAACTATAAATTGGAAACCGCTCACGATATATCAAGAAAAATTGGCACGTAGGCAAATGTTAATTAGACAATGAGACACGTTAGCAAATGGTATGACGTCGCCATGACTACACTGCTCTTGCGTTTTAAAAAGGGAGTCACACGTTTAAATTGCTTGGAACTTTTCATCCCTGGACTTGAAGCAAGGTTCTTATACCATGTATTGGGAGGCATCATCCAAAAAATAATAAAAAAAGATCGGATTTGTAGTTAGTGCTAGCTGTTTACACTGTGGGTTTTTCTGCCTTTTATTCCTGAGATGGAAATAGGCTGGGGGCTAGACAGCCCATTCCAGTGTTGTCTGCATCATGCGAGAGGATATACCAGCCGATGTTTGCAGTCCTAAGGCAGACATACACAACTGCAAAATTTCTACTACAAAACACGGATTCCATATTTTGTGTCATATGAAGTGTCTCCCAGGTAGTTCTGTGGTGGTACTTTAAACAGCAGACTTTTTTTCTCTAGCAAGCACAGGGGAAACAAGAAACTGGTAAAGCAAAGTGCTAAGCAACTGATACGTGTCGTTCAAGGATGGTGGCCCACACTTTTAGCATACGCTGCTACCAAGTCACCTTGTTAGCTTAATCGAAATTAAGCAAATAAAACGGTGAGATTGGAAACCTTAGCAGTTTTTTGGTTTTCCTTCATCCGACATTACCACATTTAATAAGAGACCCAGTACCTGCGCATGGGTTGAACCAGGCTGTAGGTTGGTTATATCTCAGACGTAGTGGGCGACACAGATATCCAGGATATCAGTTAACAGTGTTTACACTACACACACGACAGTTGTGTGGACTGTCTTGCATGCAACCACTAACTTGCTTTCCACCTAAGAAATGTTATTTCTGTGTTAGCGGAGAGGGATAACTCATGCTATAAAGACAGCAATTTTTATTTCAGTTTCAATGATTTTGATAACAGTCCATGTATACTTGCTTCAAACCCAGGGTCAGGAAGGTCGAGCAAATTCAGTATGGAATTCCATGCTCAGTATACGAAGGGACGTGGTCTCCAAGTAAACCATATTGTTTGGTAATGTATCTTGAAACAGCTTGGTGGTAGGCCAGTATTAAGAGTTAACCTTTCTTAGTGTATCTGCAGTGTCTGTTAATTTGTGACCTGAAGATGGTCGCTTGCTGAGAATATTTTTCTGAAAACAGGGGAAGTTTGCCTACTGTAAAATAATTTACGTGTTATGCACTTGCATCACACGGTATTACATTATGAATAAAGACGTAACTTAAAGGCGTATAATTTAAAATTTAGAAGTATATAAATGTTCCGAATATTAGAAAACAGGTTGTTTAATTTGGACCTCCAGTTGCTTAAGTTGGACTTTTGCCAAAACTATGAGTAAAAAATAAACAAAAACTGTAATATTTTAAAGAACTTGTATTTCAACACATTTATTAGACACTTGATAATTAGGTAGTTAGACCATTTACATAAAGCTGGATCAATCGTAAAGCTGTGAGTAAAAGATAAATAAAAACTCTAATACTTTAAAGAAGTTGTATTTCAACACATTTATTAGACATACAAGATATTTAGGTAATTATGCCATATTACACAAAACCAATATTTTTGTAGTATTCATCACTAGTAAGATGAAAGAAAATACAGCACTAACCTGACTACAGCAGATGTTTAAAGTGACCCCCCACTCGTCTCTTGGCACTTTTGAGCTCTGGTCAGCAATTGCTGAGGACGGACCGAAGCAGGACTGCTGGAATTTCTCCAGTTTCATCCGAAATGTTATGCTGCAGTTCTTAAAGACTATGAGGGTTGTTGCGGCACACCTTAGACTTGAGCGCTCCACACACAAGATAATCGCACACTGACATATCAGGTGATCTTGTTGGCTAGCTAGGACTGCGACCGGGCTGACCTCTGCTAACACCCCTGTTAGGCGTGAAGATTGTGTAAACGTGGTCTACGGTTCGGCCGGCTGTATGGGCAGTTGCCCCATCCTGTTGGAAGTTAGTTGGTGTGCTTATATGCATATATTCACGTCCAATCGTATCCACTTGTCCGGGGCACTTTTATTTGTCCCACCCTGCTTGAATCTGGAGGGAGTAACACCTTGCTCACAACCTTCCTGAACATCCTTTTAAGTGCCGTACGCTGATCATCACTTAAAATGTCTTCTGAAGAAGATTCCTGGCTTCCACTGTTTCTAGAGATGAATTTCTCTTGGAAACTATGATTAATTTTGAAACACTCTGCTGGAGAAAAATTGTGATCTGAAAACGCGTTCATATTCACAGTCCAAATTCCTGCTGGACAGAAGGCACTCTCTGCGGTTCCAGTTGTTGTTGGTAGGCCATGGGTTTCGTTCAACAGTCCAGATATCTGAATCTGTGTTATAGTTTCACCTACGTTTTCAGCAACCATTTGTTCTGGGCTTGAATGAGAAAGGTTTGACGAGGTGCACAGAACGAAACATCAAGTGGCTGAGATCTGTCGGTGGTGTGCCCACATGACTGCAATATTACGTGATGCACGACAATTGCTTCTTGCTTCTTTGCACGACGACTTTCAGCTGTCTTTTTCGAAAAATTGATTCACATTCTCTCCATTAAACCCCTCAACTCCTACCATTGACCTTCCTTCTGGCTGACAGGAGGAAAGTTGTGGATTTCATCTCATGAGTAAAACCACTTTTTCCTCGTCATTTCCTTCTCTTTGTTGAAACAATGAAGTAGCTCACATATCTCTGCTACGTAAATGCAAGTCTATGAATATCTTTGATGGTATACCCGAAAAACTCCCTTCAAGTAATATGAAGTGGTTTACGAGTTTTTTTTCCATTTCAGACGTAGAAGTTTACTGTCTTCCGAATGTGTGTTTACTATCAGCATATGTGTGTACCATACACACGAGCACACTCATTAAATCAATAGTCACAGTTTCTGTCTGCTGCCACGGTGACCTCCATCTTCTATTTCCCATGCATCCTCCTTGAGAAGCTAAAAACTTATCACCTTCCTATCACTTATTGTAAAAGTGCATTTCAAAATTAATTGTTATGAGTGTTTCCTAAAATAGACCGGTTCAGATTAGGAAACACGCGTTAGTTCGACTTCGGCAAATGGCCGCCGTAAAAGAAAAGGAAAAACTACAGGAATGCACTAAATTAAACTCTAGTTTTGCAATGTCTAGTTATTAATTAACAAAAGGCAGTCATGGACTAGTTTGCAGATAACTTATTTGTTACTGGTACTGTGTAAAACTGCTTAAGGTTTGTTATGCAACACTTTTAACGAAAACGGAGAGAATATAACAACGGCAACTATTTTTTGCCCCACGGCTACAGTCGACTGGCCGCTGTGTCACGCGACCTCGAGAACATTTCTCTCCAGTAGAGCCACTTGAAGGTTTAAATTAGCAACACAAAGCACAATACGAAGGTGGCACAACTTAGGCAACGGCCCAACTTTGGAAACTCTCCCTTAAATATTCGTTACAATAGTTTTAGGTGCTTCCACGATGTCTTACATTAAATACAGACTCCGCCAGAAAAATGTATACACATTTTAAGGAACGAAAGGTATTACTTGTGTGTTTATTTTACATTTAATAATTGATCACACCTGTTGTACAACCTTCAGTTTAGCACGTGGTTACTTTAAATGTTCAAAATGCTATACATATAACAGAACGACGAGCTGTCGCCGCAACTATGTCAGTCAATGTTACAGTGGAGACCGCTGCACATGTCACTGTAAGCTCCTGGCGAAGTTCCTCCAGCTTGCGTGGCTTACGTCGATCTTTCACAGTTCCCCACAAATAAAAGTCCATAGGTGTTAGATCTGGCGACCGTGGAGGGAGGTCAATGGGCCCTCTTCGCCCATCCAATGCCCCGGAAAACTCTCATCCAGGGAAGATCGTACGTCTAGGTGATAGTGTAGTGGCACCCTGTCCTGTTGGTAGAAGACCTCTTCATCAGCTCCATAAAGCGGACGTATACCTTTCAAAACCGATGTGCGTAACATTTCCAGGTACACTTCTCCAGTGACAGTAGCATCGAAGAAAAAGGGTCCTACTAACCCCCTGGATGATAATCCACACCACACATGAACCCCTAGTGCACTGACCGCTTTATCCACATAAACATACGGATTTTTCGGTGCCAAGTACACACTGTTATGCCAATTCACAGTTCCATTAAGATGAAATTGTGCCTCGTCACTCCACACTACCTTCGTCACAAATTGTTCGTCATCAGTTAGCATTTTTTGGTAGCATTCGCAAAATTGCATTCGGCGATCAGGATCATCACCATTAATAGAGTGCAGTAATTGTGGAATGTAAACTGTCCACTTTGCAGCTTTCAGAATTCTTCGAACACTTGTACTGCTAATCCCCACTTCACGTGGACATTGCGTAGCAGACTTCTGTGGAGAATTAACAAACGTTTCCATCACGAGAGCCGACGAAGCAGGGCTTGTAGCTGTACGCTGTCTTCCTGATCTTCCTTTGTAAGTATCAGAAATCGTTGCATGCACTTCAAACTTGTCAATGACGCATTTAATTATTAGGCGAGTTGGTGGTTCTGTTTCAAACTCCCGTCTCCATTGACGTTGCACTCCAACGGCATTATCAAATTTGAAAAACGACTTCACAATACATTTTCGTTGCTCGAATGTCAAGCGTGCTCCAGCCACCTTGTTTTCTCAATACCGAGATGAAAGTACTAACATCTGTTGAGCCAATACCATACTACAACACACTCGTAACTCAAATCGAATGACAATATCGATACCGAGGGATCTAAGGTGCTGCAGTCATGGACTGTGCGGTTGGTCCCGGCGGAGGTTCGAGTCCTCCCTCGGGCATGGGTGTGTGTGTTTGTTCAAATTCAAATGGTTCAAATGGCTCTGAGCACTATGGGACTTAACATCTGTGGTCATCAGTCCCCTAGAACTTAGAACTAGTTACACCTAACTAACCTAAGCACATCACACACATCCATGCCCGAGGCAGGATTCGGACCTGCGACCGTAGCAGTCGCGCGGTTCCAGACTGAGCGGCGAGAACCGCTAGACCACCACGGCCGGCGTGTGTGTTTGTCCTTAGGGTAATTTAGGTTAAGTAGTGTGTAAGCTTAGGGACTGATGACCTTAGCAGTTAAGTCCCATACGATTTCACACACATCTGAACATTTGAGAATATCGATATCTCGATAGAGCCTGACAAAGATCGTATAGATTTTTCTGGCGGACTCTGTACATTGGATCTGCTCGGCAGTGTCAAAGAAAACTACTGCTCCAAACTTTACTGTCTAAAGCCAAACAAAATTTAAGTACATTTTTATAAAATTCGATTACTTTTTGCTTGTACTGTACTGTTCTAAAAAGCTGAAAATTACAAAAAAAGCTTCATGTTTCATTTTACATTCAAGCGATACTAAGTTTATGAATGCATTTACACCACATTCCAACAAATTGGGTGATCTTAGGAAATGGTACTCCGAAATAGTGTTATGAATGACAAACTTTCGTGGAAAATTGTGGTTTTTCAGGGAGAAGCTCAATCGTAGGTATGTTACAGAGAAAGGAATGCTCTTTAAAATGGTAGTTAATTTAAGTCTGGATAGGTGTCACTTTAAGTTACAAGAATTTTCATGTCATTGTTTTTGCAGCAAATGGTACCTTTCGGTTACTTTCTCTCCCATTTATTTTAAAAATTATAAAACTAAAAGTGATAAGTAATGCAGGTAGTCGAGCGCACAACAACCAAATGAGGTGTTGCATGTGTTATGAACCAGCTATTAGAGAACAAGACCGCAACAGGGCACCCGTCCAAGCCAAGTACGTGAGGAGACCAAGATACGAGGGCCGTTCAGTATGGAATGCAATACATTTTTTTCCGAAAACAGATTAGTTTTATTCAGGATTCCAATATACCATATTATTCCCCACTCTCTTGGCTACAAAACCCTATTTTCCAACGTTCAGTGTGACGGCTTCATGCAATCCTACTGGGAGGGCCTGGTACCACTCTACTGGTGAACGTCAGAACCAATGCTGCGCCCATAACCCCACCCCACCATCCACGCACTGCTTCCCTCGGCGTCAATCCTTCATTGGGCCATACAGATACTCGTAGAAGTCGGAAGATGCGAGATCGGGGCAGTAGGGTGGATGAGGAAGGACAGTCCACTGAAGTTTTGTGAGCTCCTCTCGGGTGCGAAGACTTGTGTGAGGTCTTGCGTTGTCATGAAGAAGGAGAAGTTCGTTCAGATTTTTGTGCCTACGAACACGCTGAAGGCGTTTCTTCAATTTCTGAAGAGTAGCACAATACACTTCAGAGTTGATCATTTGACCATGGGGAAGGACATCGAACAGAATAACCCCTTCAGCGTCCCAGAAGACTGTAACCATGACTTTACCGGCTGACGGTTTGGCTTTAAACTTTTTCTTGGTAGGGGAGTGGGTGTGGCGCCACTCCATTGATTGCCGTTTTGTTTCAGGTTCGAAGTGATGAACCCATGTTTCATCGCCTGTAACAATCTTTGACAAGAAATTGTCACCCTCAGCCACATGACGAGCAAGCAATTCCGCACAGATGGTTCTCCTTTGCTCTTTATGGTGTTCGGTTAGACAACGAGGGACCCAGCGGGAACAAACCTTTGAATATCCCAACTGGTGAACAATTGTGACAGCACTACCAACAGAGATGTCAAGTTGAGCACTGAGTTGTTTGATGGTGATCCGTCGATCATCTCGAACGAGTGTGTTCGCACGCTCCGCCATTGCAGGAGTCACAGCTGTGCACGGCCGGCCCGCACGCGGGAGATCAGACAGTCTTGCTTGACCTTTCGGCGATGATGACACACGCTTTGCCCAACGACTCACCGTGCTTTTGTCCACTGCCAGATCACCGTAGACATTCTGCAAGCGCCTATGAATATCTGAGATGCCCTGGTTTTCCGCCAAAAGAAACTCGATCACTGCCCGTTGTTTGCAACGCACATCCGTTACAGACGCCATTTTAACAGCTCCATACAGCGCTGCCACCTGTCGGAAGTCAATGAAACTATACGAGACGAAGCAGGAATGTTTGAAAATATTCCACAAGAAATTTCCGGTTTTTTCAACCAAAATTGGCCGAGAAAAAAAATGTGTTGCATTACTTATTGAACTGCCCTCGTAGAAGTCGGAAGATGCGAGATCGGGGCAGTAGGATGGATGAGGAAAGACAGGCCAATGAAGTTTTGTGAGCACCTCTCGGGGGGTCAGACTTGGGTGAACTCTTGTGCCGTCACGGGGACTGAGGAATTCGTTTGTATTTTCGTGGCGTTGAACAAGTTGAAGTCGTTTCCTCAATTTCTTGAGGTTAGCACAGTACACTTCCAAGTCGACTGCTGCACTTTGAGGGAGTCTATTAAAAACAAGATAACCCCTTCAGAGTCCCAGAAGACCGTCGCCATCACTTAAATGGTTGAGGGTGCGGCGTTGAACTTTTACCACGGAGGAGAGGTGGTGTGGCCCCATTACGGTTCGAAGTGATGAACCCATCGTCTTTGCGATATTCGACAAAAAATCGTTACGTTCAGCCTCGTAACACGCAGACAATTCCTCACATACGATCCTTAGTTGCTCTTTATGGTCTTCTGTTGGGGGGCAAGGAATCCAGCGGGCACACACCTTTGAGTATCCCAACTGGTGGGGCCGGCCGGTGTGGCCGTGCGGTTAAAGGCGCTTCAGTCTGGAACCGCGTGACCGCTACGGTCGCAGGTTGGAATCCTGCCTCGGGCATGGATGTGTGTGATGTCCTTAGGTTAGTTAGGTTTAATTAGTTCTAAGTTCTAGGCGACTGATGACCTCAGAAGTTGAGTCGCATAGTGCTCAGAGCCATTTTTGAACGCAAATGGTGGACGAGTGTGTCAACAGCACCAATAGAGACGTCCAGTTGTGCAGCAAAGTGTTTGATTGTGATCCGTCGATCACCTGGAATGAAGGTGTCCGCACGTTAAAACACTGCAGAGTCGCAGCTGTGTGCAAATGGCTCGCACGCAGGAGATGCGATAGTAACAGGCGCCTCGCCCAACGACTCACCGTGCTTTTGTTCACTGCCAGGTCTCCGCCCATGAATATCAGCGATGCTTTGGTTTTCCGTAAAAAAAAAAAAAAAATCTGTGGCAGCTCTCTGCTTGGAACGCAACTCCGTAAAGACGTCATTTTGAGGGCTGCTTACAACGCCCCCACCTATTGGGTCTTCACGAAACTATGAAGGACGAAGTGGGAATATTCCATGAGGTCCCACAACAAAATGTGCATTTTTTCAATTGAAAAAATGTGTTTCATTGCTTATTGAACGCCCCTCGTATTTAAGTTTGGGAGACATGGCATCATAAAACAATTTATTGACCATTTTTAGTGTCGCTTGGCCCAGAAAGAATGAATCAAGCGATATAAAATCTATGCAGAATGCACAACATTAACTGTTATAGAAGCGTGCTAAGGTTGGAAGCTTTTACGTAATTGTCATAATTATTCAGTGGTATACAGTAATTCATATACTGCCATAAATTCTGAAATTTTGCCGCGATGTTTTGTTGTTCTTTATTTCAGGCACCCCTATTCACAAAACACTGAAGTTTGTATATCTTGTATATCACCACTGAGTCGATTAGCAAACTTACGCACAAAATTTGAACCAACTCTTCGAGGATCGTGGGGGAAGGGCGAAAGACACCCCTTAATCATTTGACCTGGAATCACCCAAAGGTGACTCGAAAACACATGTAGTGAAGTAATAACTTTCCAAAATTGCTGCAAGATGGCGCGTATATATAGCCATTCAGAAATAGAAGGGAATGCCTGCAAATGACGCTTTTTGAAAAGAATGGTCAGAGCTGCAAGCGAAGCCATAGAAAAGGACCTTCCAGAGACAAGACCCCAAAATTATAAATATTCTGTAATTCATCTGCTTCACCTGAAAGGAGAGAGGCGAGATATAAAAAACACTGGGTCCACCAGACTCCTCTCCATGACGTGCAATATGTTCACAAAAACTGACACCAAATGCTTTCAAAGAAGCACTGGACCGAAACAACACAGTGAATAGAACAGCTTTAGAAATGAACACCACAGTGGAGTACTCGCACGAGCACCGGCACCTCGTGGCCGGCCGTTGTGACGGAGCGGTTCTAGGCGCTTCAGTCCGGAACCATGCTGCTGCTACGGTCGCATGTTCGAATCCTGCCTCGGACATGGATGTGTGTGATGTCCTTAGGTTACTTACGTTTAAGTAGTTCTAAGTCTAGGGGACTGATGTCCTCAGATGTTAAGTCCCACAGTGCTTAGAGCCATTTGATCCATTTTTGAGCACATCGTGTTCTTATCAGACTTAGAGTGGAGAGGTATAGAAATTACTCCTACTTCCTGCAATTCTTCTCTTATGACCTCGTCTCCTTAAACTATTTAGTACCAATATATGTGCACTTTTTCTGAAGGTCACATCACACATTATTGTCCGTAGAATGAACTACATCCAAATGTAATGGGTTGCTAAATATTTGTCACGCCTCAATACACTGCAGTGATTAAAACTTGCTGTTAATTCAATTTCATTATACTACGTTAATTATTTGCCGGCCGCTGTGGCCGAGCGGTTCAATAAGTTAATATACTTCGCGTAATTTTAGTTCATAATGTATGGAATGATATTCTGGAATAACTTGTCCTTAAGAAAGGAAGTTTTCAATGCCAAAAAACATGCTGTAAGAGCAATATATTATGCCGACACACGAGAATCTTGCAGAACGTATTTAGGCATTTTGACAACCGCGTCTCATTATTCGTATTCCCTCGTGAACTTCGTTGTAAATAATTCACCATAGTTGAATAGAAACAATTATGTGCACAATTACAACACTGGACGCAAAAATGACATTCGTTACTCCATATTAAAGTTGACTTTAAGAACTACACCAAAATTTTTGATTACCTACCCAGTAATATAAAATGTCTGACAGACAGCAAAGTTAAATGTGAATAAAAAGTTGAAAAAATTTTTCCTTGACACCTTCTTCTACTTTGTAGGATAATTCCTAGATTCATCGCACGTAAGAGGTGGTGCATAGGAATTACTAATTTACTTTGGGAAAAAGTTAAAAAAGCACTAAATGTTCAGCACATAGCTGTATTTATGTATGACTGTATAATTTGAATATTAAGTGTCTCGACGTACAAAATCATAATAAATCCTCCACCCGATGCATGGAACATGACACTATCTGATCATATACGATAAGAAGAATGATGTCACCGGAGCTATTGACATATCTTATGACTCACTGCTATAGATAGATCCGTCACAAGCGTAGTAGCTTCGATTTTACCTTAGCCACTATGACGGTGCACTCTCCTCTCGGTCACAGAGCTCTTCTGCTGACAACAGATGACTCAGGAATTCTCCGCCGGAGCCAAACTTTCACAGATAATTTGCTCCGTTGATTATCTGTCAGGGCGGCCCACTTCTTATATACAGATGGTGAGGTGAGACGTAAGGAGTTGAAGTTGAGGCAAAAGGCAGGTGAGTGTAGCAGCGCTCTCGCGTCGGTTCTCTCTCTCTCTCTCTCTCTCTCTCTCTCTCTCTCTCTCACTCCCTACCTCCCTCCCTCCCAGTTTAACGGTATGCCTCATTCATACTTAGACTATCGGGAGATGCACACGAGCTGCGGCAGCGAACGGGTGAGTGTAGCAGCGCTCTCTCTCTCTCTCTCTCTGTCAACTTAACCGTAGGGTCCATTCGCACATTCATGTCCGTAATAGAACCTGGCAGTCAGCGTATATCTATGACACTCACGCAGCCTGAGACCTTCCGCGAACGGTCGACCTTGATCTTCACTGCGCATGCGCTGTTGGTGCCGCCTCACTTTTTTATCTGTCGTTGCAGTATCGCTCAGTCTGTCAGTAGTGCGTGTGGGTTTGTTCTACAAACGACACGAATGAATTTCAAAACTAGTCTCCGTTTGCATTGTAACAAAACTCTCATGTAAGAAAAGCGTGCGTTCGTAATCTTCGGGTTAATTTTCTAGTTTTTGATTGCGAAGTGAGTGTTTTCGACTGACTGACGTTTCGCTGCCAGTATTGTCGGAGCAACGAGGGCTACTGTAATGGTTAGCTACCTGATGTCAGTGCCACAGACTTCATGTTGTGTTCAGTTTAGTCACTTCATTGTTTCATTTTTATTCTCGCAACAAACTTAACAATGTCAAATGTGCCGATTGACAAATACAGCACTATTTTAAATTACATTTACTTATATGGTTGTAAGTTTGTAGTTGACTGGGTATTATTTATCTTAACTCTTTGATGGAGTAGGAGAAACAGCCTACATCTACATCTACATGATTACTCTGCAATTCACATTTAAGTGCTTGGCAGAGGGTTCATCGAACCACAATCATACTATCTCTCTACCATTCCACTCCCGAACAGCGCGCGGGAAAAACGAACACCTAAACCTTTCTGTTCGAGCTCTGATTTCTCTTATTTTATTTTGATGATCATTCCTACCTATGTAGGTTGGGCTCAAGAAAATATTTTCGCATTCGGAAGAGAAAGTTAGTGACTGAAGTTTCGTAAATAAATCTCTCCGCGACGAAAACCGTCTTTGCTTTAATGACTTCCATCCCAACTCGCGTATCATATCTGCCACGCTCTCTCCCCTATTACGTGATAATACAAAACGAGCTGCACTTTCTTGCACCGTTTCGATGTCCTCCGTCAATCCCACCTGGTAAGGATCCCACACCGCGAAGCAATATTCTAACAGAGGACGAACGATTGTAGTGTAAGCTGTCTCTTTAGTGGACTTGTTGCATCTTCTAAGTGTCCTGCCAATGAAACGCAACCTTTGGCTCGCCTTCCCCACAATATTATCTATGTGGTCTTTCCAACTGAAGTTGTTCGTAATTTTAACACCCAGGTACTTAGTTGAATTGACAGCCTTGAGAATTGTACTATTTATCGAGTAATCCAATTCCAACGGATTTCTTTTGGAACTCATGTGGATCACCTCACACTTTTCGTTATTTAGCGTCAACTGCCACCTGCCACACCATACAGCAATCTTTTCTTAATCGCTTTGCAACTGATACTGGTCTTCGGATGACCTTACTAGACGGTAAATTACAGCATCATCTGCGAACAACCTAAGAGAACTGCTCAGATTGTCACCCAGGTCATTTATATAGATCAGGAACAGCAGTGGTCCCAGGACGCTTCCCTGGGGAACACCTGACATCACTTCAGTTTTACTCGACAATTTGCCGTCTTTTACTACGAACTGCGACCTTCCTGACAGGAAATCACGAATCCAGTCGCACAACTGAGACGATACACCATAGGCCCGCAGCTTGATTAGAAGTCGCTTGTGAGGAACGGTGTCAAAAGCTTTCCGGAAATCCAGAAATACGGAATCAACTTGAAATCCCCTGTCGATAGCGGCCATTACTTCGTGCGAATAAAGAGCTAGCTGCGTTGCACAAGAACGATGTTTTCTGAAACCATGCTGATTACGTATCAATAGATCGTTCCCTTCGAGGTGATTCATAATGTTTGAATACAGTATATGCTCCAAAACCCTACTGCAAACCGACGTCAATGATATAGGTCTGTAGTTCGATGGATTACTCCTACTACCCTTCTTAAACACTGGTGTGACCTGCGCAATTTTCCAATCTGTAGGCACAGATCTATCGGTGAGCGAGGCGGTTGTATATGATTGCTAAGTAGGGAGCTATTGTATCAGCGTAATCTGAAAGGAACCTAATCGGTATACAATCTGGACCTGAAGACTTGCCCGTATCAAGCGATTTGAGTTGCTTCGCAACCCCTAAGGTATCTACTTCTAAGAAACTCATACTAGCAGCTGTTCGTGTTTCAAATTCCGGAATATTCTATTTGCCTTCCCTGGTGAAGGAATTTCGGAAAACTGCGTTCAATAACTCCGCTTAACTCAGTGTGAACTTGATATTATGCTGGAGTTTCTGAGACATGTTATTTGAAAGGGTAGATTTATTAAGTGTATATCTCACCCTCATTCTGTACCAAATTTAGATTCACTACAAAGTTGTACAGATCGTATTCCCCCTTGTACTGACGTGTTGACAACTAACTGTATTTTTAACTTTTCTGATGTTCAAATCTTGCTTGGTTTTTAAAGAACCGTGTCATCTACAGGAGATGTATTTAATGCTTTTAATAACTGATTAAAACGTGTTATGTTTGTGAAGTTTAACAGCCTGTCTAAATGCACGACTGGTTTATTCGTTATTGGGAGGGCTGACATAGTTACTACCACTAATTGTATACGCAGCCATTAAGGAGTTTTCCGTATTTCGCTGTCTACGTAGTGTCATATTCAAGAAAGTGATTTTTAAAATAACGTCAATCACGCCTCGAGGCCAGGTGCGTATTTCCGAACTCGTGTATTCGAGCGACGGCGCTGCGTTTCCTGGCAAGTGAATGTGAGTTAAGAGTTCGAGGCATGGCGAAGACCGCTCACGGACGGGTGTGTGGTAGTAAGCCAGGCCCGTTTTCTCCGTTTCGTCCTGTGCGGATCGCGCTGCGTTCTTAACCACAATTCATATATGACATAGTTTACAGTGACGGCTGGTCAAGTGCTTCACAAGAAAGCAATAGGAACCTTCTCCTCTTTCTTCTTCTTCTTCCTCTTCTACAATTGAACTGTTTAGGTATTTACCTGTTATGATACTGACCTTTTCCTCTGTCTTCCTTGAATTCTCCCTTTTTCGTTTGTATCTAAGGCATTCAGAGATAATCTTTGGGTACTCATTCTGTCAATGTGTTCATTCCATTCTGTTCTGCCTGTATTTATTTTAGTTCCCAATATATAAATGTTCAATTCATTCCTAATTTCTCCACTGTATCTATATCATATTCATATGTAACGTCATATCCTACATATCTTATACAAAATATTCTAATATTGATACAAAACATTAATTTATTGTAATATTAAACAAAAAGAATAGTGGATCCGTTTGTATCACTCCTTCAAAAATTGTTGGAATAAGGAACCCCAATTCGTAGAGCCAAAACAAGAATAGGAGAATATGGTGGTGTATTTAGAACTACGGAGAGAATTTCCGTGTCCGTTCTAGTCCCTTGCTCGCAATTTTCATATCATCAGCCAGTCAATACAATCGCAAAAAAGAAAACGGAGGCTTCGCAAAAAACTTTTTCCAACGCATCATGTTCACTTTGTACACTGCAGGTATGAAACTGCCAGGAGAATAAAAGACTGAAAAAAAAACGCAACACCAACAAATAATTAAAAATTGTTCAAATGGCTCTAAGCTCTATGGGACTTAACATCTGAGGTCATTAGTCCCCTAAACTTAGAACTGCTTAAACCTAACTACCCTAAGGACATCACACACATCCATGCCGAAGGCAGGATTCGAACCTGCGACCGTAGCAGCAGCGCAGTTCCGGACTGAAGCACCTAGAACCGCTCGGCCACCGCGGCCGGCAAATAATTAACGTAGTATAATGAAATATCGGGAATGAATTTGTCTAGGTAACATATTTAAGTGATTAACATTGCAAGATTACAGACATGACACAAGCCATTGCAAATTTCAAATTATGGTACATTAATAACTGGTGTAATCGCCGGAATGTTGAATGCAAGCTTGCAAACTTGCATACATCGCACAGGTGAACGATGTCAGTTTGTGGGATGGAGTTCGATGCCTTCTGTACTTGGTCAGCCAATACAGGGGCGGTTAATGCAGTTTGTGGATGGCGCTGGAGCTGTCATCCGATGCTGTCCCACATGTGCTCGACTGGAGACAGCTCTAGTAATCGAACAGGCCAAGGTAGCATATCGACACCCAGCAGAGCATATTGGGTTACAACAGCGGTATGCAGGCGAGAGTTATCGTGTTTGAAAATACCCCCGGCAATGGCTTTTCTGAACGGCTGCACAACAGGTCGAATAACCAGATTTACATATGTACGCCACAGAGCGTCTGGCTCAGAGCTGTCCTTAAAGTAACTGAGTTGTAACATTTCGCTGTGTCCCTTGGTACCAACTGCTGCTCAGATTGCTGCTGCAGATGCAGCACGATGCACCAAAGTTCAAAAATGGTTCAAATGGCTCTGAGCACTATGGGACTTAACACTGAGGCCATTAGTCCCCTACAACTTAGAACTACTTAAACCTAACTAACCTAAGCACATCACACACATCCATGCCCGAGGCAGGATTCGAACCTGCGACGGTAGCGGTCGCGCGGTTCCAGACTGTAGCGCCTAGAACCGCTCGGCCACTCCGGCCGGCTGCACCAAAGTCACATGCCGAGTATGAGAGTCTTCCCTTCTAGAAGTGCCACATGGCCACCTGTAGACCAGTCTCCTTGCGACAGTACATTATCGTGATCACCGCTAACAGCAATCGTATACAATGGCTATGTCCCTGCCAAGTCTTTCTGCCGTATCGCAGAAGGATCATCCCGCTTCTCGTAGCTGTATTACACGACGTCGTTCAAACTCCGCGACGTGTTGATAATGCGTCTTTGTCACCATAAAGACATTCTTGACTAACATCAAGTCACCACGTCCAATGTCAGAGGTAACTAACACTCACGACATAGTGTATGTAAAGCAAACCTGGTTTGAATCCGCATAGTGGCATAACTAGCGCCACGCTTATGCGACCGACAAGAAATATAAATATACGAGGCGTGTTTTTTTAAGTAAGTACCGTTTTGCCACACCGCGGCCGCAGCGCTGCGGCCGGTGTTCTGTGCATGCGCACTGGATACCTACATCTGTTGTCTACGCACTGACGCCATTACAGTCTGATTCTTCTTTGTTTACGTTGTGTACTGAGTGTTTAAGATGCCTCCGATAATCGTGAGTCCCGCCGACTGTGAAGTACGGGCTGTTATAAGATTTCTTAGTGCTAAAGGCCTAAAAGCGATCGATATTAATCGTGAGATCTGAGCAGTTTACGGAGAAAACACCATGAGTGATGGAAGTGTAGGAAAGTGGGTGAGAGCATTTAAAGATGTGCATGATATAACAACGGAGTGGGCGCCCTTCGGTCGTTAATGAAAGTTTGGTGCAGGAAGTGGACAATAAGGTGAGAGAAAACAGATGCTTTACGATTTCCTCCTTGCGGGATGACTTTCCTAATGTTTCTCATAGTGTTTTGTATGGCATTGTGACCGAGCACTTGAATTACCGAAAATTGTGCGCACGTTGTGTACTGAAAATGTTGACGGATGTGCACAAAACCAGATGTTTAGACAGTGCATTGACTTTCTTTGAGCGGTACCACAACAACGGTGATGATTTCGTAAGCCAAATTGTTATGGGCAATGAAACATGGGTGGCCTACGTCACACCAGAATCAAAGCAACAGTCCATGGAATGGCAGCGTTCAGATTCATCCAGAAAAGTGAAGTTTAAGCAAACAATTTCTGTCCAAACATCATGTGCACAGTTTTTTGGGACAGAAAAGGAGTATTGCTTGTGGAATTTCTGCCTCGTGATGAGACAATCAATGCAGCAGCTTACTGTAAGACATTGCACAATCTGCGCCGTTCAATCAGAACAAAAGACGTGGCAAGTTGAGCAAGGGCATCGTTTTGCTGCAAGACAACGCCCGTCCGCATGTGGCGAATCAGACCAAAGATCTCATAACATCTTTTCTATGGGAAAATCTAGATCATCCTCCGTACAGCCCCGATCTTGCACCCGGTGACTACCATCTGTTCCTGCACTTGAAGAAACACCTGGGCGGTCAGTGTCTTCAAGACGATGACGACGTCAAAACAGTGGTGATGCAGTGGTTAACAAGTCGGGCGGCGGACTTCAATGAGGAGGGTATTCAAAACTGGAGAACGTTATGACAAGTGCCTCAATATTGACGGAAATTATGTAGAAAAGTAGATTAAGGTACAGGCTTGCATGTAAAAATAAAATTATTGAGATATCATAGCACGTCTTTTTTAAATTTCAAAGCGATACTTTAAAAACACGCATCGTACATCATCATGCAGTAACACCCCTACCAACTTTCGTTTATGTCGCTCGTTCTTGGTGTTGCGATTTTTTATTAATATAGTTTACATATTGAAAGTGCATACCCCACAGCCTGGTTTTTGCAGAGGACTTTAAAGGAAACTTAGTGACATTCTAGTTGACAGATTTGTATTTTTGAGAACGGCGCATCTCGAATTAACTGCGCTGACAAAATTTACGTACAAGAAAATTATGCAAGGGGTATGTGCCGGAAACGAGCTTTGTATATGATGGAGTACTTGGAACCGGATCAGGGAAAGCGACTGTATTCCTCTACGCTAGCTGCTTTTTACAGCGCCAATGGCAAATATTTCTGAGAATTGCCAATGCGAAATGCCATACTCTGTTTTTAAATAACGTGAAAACGCGACGACATTTGAGTATAAACTGTCTGATTCCTTACCGCGTCAGAAGAGGGTAAATCCTCAGTGTTTTGTCATTCACATTCATCGTCTTCGTCAGAAGCAGCTGACTACGAACAATGCTTTGAATAACAATTTCTGCCTTACTACCATGCGTGTTCAGTTATTTTCATGGACTACGCTAGCAACTTACCTGTGCCAGTCATTAATGCTAAACACTTAGACACTATTAAGTCGGTGATCTCTAACGAAATACCACCTTTTTCATTAAAATTTCAGAGCGGAGTTGTTGGTCCTTTAAAAGACCACGAGCTCGCTCAGCGAACATAGGAGCAGATGAAACAGCTACCCTACCACCACGCCATTCGAATTGCAATCGAATTTAACGGCCTGTCTTATCTTAGAACCTCGTTCCTTGAGGACGTGTTCAGCATAAATATTAATTAACGTCTGAGTAAGTCTACGGCTTACGTTCACTCCTCTACTTATTTTACTGCCTGCAATTGGTCGCTATTGAATTTCAGTGGTTTAATTCCGTCAAAACTTTTGATGTTATGGAATGCTTCCGATATATCCTTTGTTTTCTTATAGGCTCTTCTCAGCTATTCAATCAAAAACGTTTAAAAAATGATGAACGGAACGTAAGATAGGGGAGACATTTATCTCACCATCAGGTTGTAAAACTTAGTTCATGAGATTGAAACGTTAAAGACACTGCCAAAACAATTCCGTTGTTCACAAAATGAAATTGAATAAAAGCACATTGGGTTATCGGGATTACTGAAGAATGAGATAGAACCCATTGGCTTTGACCAATGTCGTCAGAAGTTACCCGAAATGATGTATTGCACAGATTTAACAGCAAAGACGAACGTTGGGAAACAAACGAACGCGGGATAGAGAAAACAGATGGTAGACGTGTATCACGTATATCCGTATTTCGAACATAATGTTAGATTTATTACTTCTTTGGGTCCTAGTATCCTATTGTTCATTTGACCTATATAGCTCAACTGAAGAATGGGATACCAGTGCATAAAAGAAAGAAAAAAAAGGGACAGAAATAATGTTAGCATGGACTAACTCAGTTGACAAATATGAGTTGTGTACCGATCTTCTGTTGATCTATATAGCTTAACTGCAGTAAGGGATAAAAACTTAACGTATGTCGACATGCCGCCTTCGCTAACACTAGTACCCTGTTCATCAGCTGACGTACATAGGTCAAGTGAAGTACAGGTGACAAATTTTACAGTTGTTGCTTTTTTCGCCTCCGCCAGTATTAGCTTCCTAATCTGCAGCTGGTACTAGTACTAGGGGAGGGAAAAGACCGAAATACTGTACGTAAAATTTGAATCCCATACTCCAGCTGGCCTATACGGGTCAACTGAAGTAGGGGATACAAATTTTTCGTATGTCGGTCTTTTCGCCTTCGATATTACTAGTAATGGCTGAAAAATGTAGCAGTCATACTAGTGCTAGTAAAGGCGAAAAACAGCGACAGTTGTAATATTTGTATCCCGTACTGCAGTTGTTGTTGTTGTTGTTGTGGTCTTAAGTCCTGAGACTGGTTTGATGCAGCTCTCCATGCTACTCTATCTTGTGCAAGCTTCTTCATCTCCCAGTACCTACTGCAACCTACATCCTTCTGAATCTGCTTAGTGTATTCATCTCTTGGTCTCCCTCTACGATTTTTACCCTCCACGCTGCCCTCCAATGCTAAATTTGTGATCCCTTGATGCCTCAGAACATGCCCTACCAACCGGTCCCTTCTTCTTGTCAAGTTGTGCCACAAACTCCTCTTCTCCTCAGTTCTATTCAATACCTCCTCATTAGTTATGTGATTTACCCATCTAATCTTCAGCATTCTTCTGTAGCACCACATTTCCAAAGTTCTATTCTCTTCTTGTCCAAAGTATTTATCGACCATGTTTCACTTCCATATATGGCTACACTCCATACAAATACTTTCACAAACGAATTCCTGACACTTAAATCTATACTCGATGTTAACAAATTTCTCTTCTTCAGAAACGCTTTCCTTGCCATTACCAGTCTACATTTTATATCCTCTCTACTTCTACCATCATCAGTTATTCTGCTTCCCAAATAGCAAAACTCCTTTACTACTTTAAGCGTCTCATTTCCTAATCTAATTCCCTCAGGATCAACCGACTTAATTTGACTACATTCCATTATCCTCGTTTTGCTTTTGTTGATGTTCATCTTATATCCTCCTTTCAAGACACTGTTCGTTCCGTTGAACTGCTCTTCCAAGTCCTTTGCTGTCTCTGACAAAATTACAATGTCATCGGCGAACCTCAAAGTTTTTACTTCTTCTCCATGGATTTTAGTACCTACACCAAATTTTTCTTTTGTTTCCTTTACTGCTTGCTCAATATACAGATTGAATAACATCGGGGACAGGCTACAACCCTGTCTCACTCCCTTCCCAACCGCAGCTTCCCTTTCATGCCCCTCGACTCTTATAACTGCCATCTGGTTTCTGTACAAATTGTAAATAGCCTTTCGCTCCCTGTATTTTACCCCTGCCACCTTCAGAATTTGAAAGAGAGTATTTCAGTCAACATTGTCAAAAGCTTTCCTAAGTCTACAAATGCTAGAAATGTAGGTTTGCCTTTCCTTAATCTATTTTCTAAGATAAGTCGTAGGGTCAGTATTGCCTCGCGTGTTCCAACATTTCTGCGGAATCCAAACGGATCTTCGCCGAGGTCGGCATCTACCAGTTTTTCCATTCGTCTGTAAAGAATACGCGTTAGTATTTTGCAGCTGTGACTTATTAAACTGATAGTTCGGTAATTTTCACATCTGTCAACAACTGCTTCTTTGGGATTGGAATTATTATATTCTTCTTGAAGTCTGAGGGTATTTCGCCTGTCTCATACATCTTGCTCACCAGATGGTAGAGTTTTGTCAGGACTGGCTCTCCCAAGGCCGTCAGTAGTTAAAATGGAATGTTGTCTACTCCGGGGGCCTTGTTTCGACTCAGGTCTTTCAGTGCTCTGTCAAACTCTTCACGCAGTATCGTATCTCCCATTTCATCTTCTTCTACATCCTCTTCCATTTCCATAATATTGCCCTCAAGTACATCGCCCTTGTATAGACCCTCTATATACTCCTTCCACCATTCTGCTTTCCCTTCTTTGCTTAGAACTGGGCTTCCATCTGAGCTCTTGATGTTCATACTAGTGGTTCTCTTTTCTCCAAAGGTCTCTTTAATTTTCCTGTAGGCAGTATCTATCTTACCCCTAGTGAGATAAGTCTCTACATCCTTACATTTGTCCTCTAGCCATCGCTGCTTAGCCATTTTACACTTCCTGTGGATCTCATTTTTGAGACGTTTGTATTCCCTTTTGCATGCTTCATTTACTGCGTTTTTATATTTTCTCCTTTCATCAATTAAATTCAATACTTCTTCCGTTACCCAAGGATTTCTACTAGCCCTCGTCTTTTTACCTACTTGATCCTCTGCTGCATTCACTACTTCATCCCTCAGTGCTACCCATTCATCTTCTACTGTATTTCTTTCCCCCATTCCTGTCAATTGTTCCATTATGCTCTCCCTGAAACTCTGTACAACCTCTGGTTTAGTCAGTTTATCCAGGTCCCATCTCCTTAAATTCCCACCCTTTTGCAGTTTCTTCAGTTTTAATCTACAGTTCATAACCAATAGATTGTGGTCAGAGTCCACATCTGCCCCTGGAAATGTCTTACAATTTAAAACCTGGTTCCTAAATCTCTGTCTTACCATTACATAATCTATCTGATACCTTCTAGTATCTCCAGGATTCTTCCACGTATACAACCTTCTTTTATGATTCTTGATTCAAGTGTTAGCTATAATTAAGTTATGCTCTGTGCAAAATTCTACCAGACAGCTTCCTCTTTCATTTCTCTCCCCCAACCCATATTCAGCCACTGTGTTTCCTTCTCTCCCTTTTCCTACCCTCGAATTCCAATCACCCATGACTATTAAAATTTCGTCTCCCTTGACTACCTGAATAATTTCTTTTATCTCATCATACATTTCATCAATTTCTTCATCATCTGCAGAGCTAGTTGGCATATAAACGTGTACTACTGTAGTAGGCATGGGCTTCGTGTCTATCTTGGCCACAATAATGCGTTCACTATGCTGTTGGTAGTAGCTTACCCGCACTCCAATTTTTTCACTGCATAGGATAGGATCCCGCTGATCTGCTGCGGTCTTCCATAGTCCCAAGCTGACGATTCTCAAGACATCCGGAGTCTGTTGTCAAGTGACATGTTCGTGGTATTACAGGGTATGCGTACGTGTTGTCTCAACCACAATGGTGTTCTGTTGCTCGCCCACATTTTCCTAATTACTTAAGCGAACGCTCGTCAGTTTATAGCTGCTTCTTCAAAGTGGCATTGCAAATTGATAATTATGTAGGTACCTTAAAAGAAAAATACACAGGCGTTAAGAAATCGTCTTTCCGTTCTCATTAGCTAGTCCCACAAAATTCTGCGAACATTTTTAAACCACATGCTGTTAAAACAGCGTTACAGACAAATGATCTACATGGGTGTTTCAAAAGTACGTGCAGAAATAAAAAGTACTTACGTGTTTGGGGTAAACCTTTTTTATTTTTCGACATAGTCTCCTTTTAGACTTAAACACTTCGTCCAACGCTGTTCTAATTTGTTGATCCCTTCCGTATAATAGGAATTGTCCAAGTCTGCAAAATAGCTATTAGTTGCTGCAATCACCTCCTCGTTTGAATAAAATCTTTGTCCCCCCAGGCATTTCTTCAAATTGGGGAACAAATAGTAGTCCGAGGGAGCCAAGTCTGAAGAATAGGGAGCATCTTGAACGAGTTGGAATGCTACTTCCATTAATTTTGCGACCATAACTGCTGTCGTGATGTAAAAGGACGTTTTTGCGGTCCAATCACCGGCGTTTTTCTTGCAGCTCGGTTTTCAAACGGTCCAATAACGATGAATAATATGCAACTGTAGTAGTTTTACCTTTTCCAGATGATCGATGAGGATTATCCCTTGCGAATCCCAAAAGGCAGTCGCCATAACCTTTCAGACCGAAGGACTGGTCTTCGCCTTTTTTGGTCCACATTCTCCCTTGGTAACCCATTGTTTAGATTGTTGTCTCAGGAGTATAGTAATGTATCCATGTTTTATCCAAAGTGACGAAACGACGCTTAAAGTCCTGCGGATTCTTCCTGAACAGCTACAAACCATCCTTGCAACGCTTCAGACGATTCCGTTTTTGGTAAAGCGTGAGCAATCGCGGAACCAGTCTTGCGGATAGCTTTCTCATGTCCAAATTTTTATGCAAAATATTATGTACACGTCCATTCGAGGTGCCCACAGCACTAGCAATCTCACGCACCTTAACTCTTCTGTCATCCATCACCATATCATAGATTTTATCAATTATTTCTGGAGTCGTAACCTCCATAGGGCGTCCAGAACGTTCAGCATCACTTGTGCTCATATGACCACTTCAAAAATGTTGAAACCACTTATAAACTGTTCTAATCGAAGCTGCAGAGTCACTGTAATGTTTATCAAGCTTCTCTTTAGCCTCCTGAGGCGTTTTGCCTTTCATAATGTTTAATCACCACACGAAATTCTTCTTCGTCCTTTTTTGACAATCACTCGACTTCCTTGATTCACACGAATGCAAAACACAAAGAAATAGACCAATATGGCTGAAACTTGGTGTGCGTTCTTTCCTAAGATGCTACTAACTAAACATGACCTCGATACGCGCCGGTGGTGCCATCTCTCGCACTTTGCACAGACTTTTCAAACGTCCCTCGCAGTTAATATAAAATGAAATATGTCGTCGTTAAAAAGACAAATAAGTTTGAAAGATTGTGATTTTATAAAACTGAGTGCACAGTCTATGGTGAAAACTGTATCGTCCAGTCACATTAATGTGATCGCCATCTACGTTCGACCTCAGCGTGCAATGGCCACTCACAGATGGCAGGTGGCAGCACTAGCAGCGGAGTGTGTATAAAGAATTACGGCGGAGCGCATAAAAAACTGCGGACGTTCTCGTGCCCCCTTGGTTAAAGTACTTCGTGGATGGCAAAATGGCGCTATCCAAAACCTGCGCCGAGGCAACCACGCCTACGTGTAGTTGGTTTTTCCTCGATGCGGTGGCATCTACCAGCAGGACAACGTAACGTCCCACACAGCTCGCTGTGTATGTACGTGGTTCGAAGAGCACCTGGTTGAGTTTATCGCACTCCCACGGTTTCCAGTCTCATTGGACTTAAACCCAATAGGTAGCCTGTGGGACAACCTCGATCGCGCTGTTCGCGCCATGGATTCTCAATCAAGAAAACTATCACAGCTGTTCACGGCATTGGAGTCAGCATGGCTTAGCATCCCAGTTGGTACATTCCACAACCTCACTGATTCTCTTTCTGCGCGCCTCGCAGCGGTCCGCGCTGCAAAAGTTGGCTGTTCAGGCTTCTGACAGGTGGTCACGTTAATATGACTGGACAGTGTGTATTGGACAGACGGGAAACACATTTTCGGTCAGATACAAGGAACATAGAGAGGCATTCAGACTGGATAATTATGACAAATAAGCAGTCGGTAATCCTGTAAACAAAAGAGGCATACCTCATAAAGGGAAGAGGAGAAGAAGACTCGGAAAGAGAGGAAACTCGATTCGCCTGAAGAACTGGAGACCGTCATTCACGAAAAGAAACATGGCAGTATACTGAATGCGTAATTTAATGGCAACGGAATGAGATTTATGAACGCCTTCACAGAATTATTTTAAGACACGTACATGACTATGGTCGACCCCAGGAAAGATCAGATTTCGGAGAAATGTAGAAATACGAGAGGCAATACTGTTTCTACGACACAGCATTTGCAGACTTAGAGAAAGCTTTTTACAATGTTAACTGGAATGTAATGACATTTTCACTCTGCATCCGAGTGTGCGCTGGTATGAAACTTCCTGGCAAATTAAAACTGTTTGCCGGACCGAGACTCGGGATCTTTGCCTTTTGCGGGCAAGTGCTCTACCATATGAGCTACCCAAGCACGACTCACGCCCCGTCCTCACAGCTATGGAAGGTAGGAGACGAGATACTGGCAGAAGTGAAGCTGTGAGGACGGGGCGTGAGTCGTGCTTGGGTAGCTCGGATGGAAGAGCACTTGCCTGCGAAAGGCAAAGGTCCCGAGTTCGAGTCTCGGTCCGGCACACAGTTTTAATCGGCCAGGAAGTTTCTCAACGGGAATGTTTTATTTAAAATTCTAAAGGTAGATGGGGCAAAATGCAGGCAGCGTAAGGCTATTCATAACTTGTATAGGAAACAGACGGTTATTATGACAGTCGAGGGGCATGAAAGGCAAAAAAATGGCTCTGAGTACTATGGGACTCAACTGCTGAGGTCATTAGTCCCCTAGAACTTAGAACTAGTTAAACCTAACTAACCTAAGGACATCACAAACAGCCATGCCCGAGGCAGGATTCGAACCTGCGACCGTAGCGGTCTTGCGGTTCCAGACTGCAGCGCCTTTAACCGCACGGCCACTTCGGCCGGCCATGAAAGGCAGGCAGTGGTAGAGAAAGGAGTGCGACAGGATTTTAGCCTATCCCTTATATTATTCAATCTGTGCATTGAGCAAGCAGTAAAGTAAACCAAATAAAAATTTGGAGTTGGAATTTAAGTTCAGGAAGAAGAGATAAAAAAAACCTTAAGGTTTTCTAATGATATTGTAATTCTGTCAGGGACTGCTACGTACTTGGAAGAGCAATCCAATGGAGGGCACGTTGTCTTGAAAGTAAGATATAAGATGAATATCAACAAAAAGCGAAACAAGAATAACGGAATGTAGTCGAATTAAATCAGATGATGCTGAGGGAATAAGGTTAGGAAACAAGACACTTAAAGTAGTAGATGAGATTTGTTATTTGGGCAGCAAAATTATTGCTGATGACCGAAGTAGAGAGGATATAAAATGTAGACTGGCAATGGGAAGAAAATCGATTCCGAAGAAGGAAATTTATTAACACCAAATACAGACTCAAGCGCTCTGAAATCATTTCTGGAGGTCTTTGTGTAGCCATGTGTAGAAGTGAAACAAGGACAGTAAAGAGTTTTTGGACGACAAGAGAATAGAAAACTTTGAAATGTGGTGCTACAGAACAATGTTGAAGATTACATGAGTAGATCACGTAACTGACGAGGAGATATTGTACAGAACTGGGGAGACAAGAAATTTGTGGCACAACTGGACTAAAAGGAGGGGTTGGTTGATAGGATACACTCTGTGTCATCAATGGATGACTAATTTAGTATTGGAGGCAAGTTTCAATGGTAAAAATTGTAGAGGGAGACCAAGAGATGAATAGAGAAGGCAGATTCAGAAGGGTGTAGGTTTCAGCTGTTATTCGGAGATGATGAGGCTCGCGTAGGATAGAGTAGCTGCCTGAAAACAGTCTTCGCATTATTGTAAAGTTACAATACCTCTTTGATGAGGACCGCACATTTAGTAAATAGAAACCTTATAGTCAAGGGAAGGCAAGATTCGATTACGATTGTGGACGGGGACGTAATCCGTTACTATTGGTTGCCTTTTACAGGAACACACATTTATTTTTAAAACAGTAATTCCAGACACAACATAAATTAAAAAATACCACAAGTTATTAATGAAGGAATACACAACTGTGTTAATAAAAGTGTTTCCAGTGTGTTACAATTTAGCAAATCACCATAAAATACAAATACAGATAAAGTTAAAAAAACGATCCACTGTGATCACGGCTGAAGGCCTTATACGCCAAGAATGGCAATAAATCAAGAATGTTTAAGAACTCGCTGCAGTTACAACTTACAGGTACTGAAATATTAAAAAGTAGGTGGCCACAAACACAGCAGAAGGTATCAGATGCCAGGATATAAGGTTTTAACGTTTACTGCTAAAGTACAAATATCAAATTATTTTTTCAAAGCAAGTGACCACAATCACAGCTGAAGGCCTTACACAACAGGAACGGCCATTATATAAAAAATTTAGAAATCTGCTGTAAAACAGCAAATACAAGCAAAGGTTAATTAAAAGAAACTGACCACCAAACGGGTCAAATGAGATGATGGTAATCTTGTACATACATAACCTTTAATGTAGGCATTACAATAATAAAACGCAAGATCCAGTCACAGACGGTGCTCCAGGAATCGACCTCTGAGAAGGTCCGGCAACAAACACTTTCGCGAGCGATGAGGTAGGCAGCCAAGAGTTGCATTCACTTCACAAGATGGTAACTCAGACTAGTGGCAGTCTAACGAATGACTAATGATAATCTTGTTGAAGCCACCTGACGTCCAATAAACCAAACGCAGGAATGGAACAATACGCCAAAGCCAGAACCGGTGGACTGGACTACGCCCCCAGAATAGTGTGCTTAGAGCGCCCGGAACGAGGAAAGGAATCACTACCACCAGAGTAGAAGAATCACAAACGGCCTACAATCGAGAAATCTGTCAAAACTACACGCCTTACAAGACAGCAGCGGCAAGGCGAGGAAACGTACACTGCCGTTACACACACTAACCCCCAGGGCAGGTAACTGGGGCGTTAGCGGCCACCAGGCAAGAAAAGTACAGCTGGTTGAACTTAACAAATTGTAACAAGCTGAACGCAGTAAATAGTGACAAGAAGTCGAGGAAAGCTAATCAGATCCGCCTTCCCCAAGCGCTCCACTCGCTGCTCTTCGCCTCGGCAACACTCCGAGCAGCAACACGAACCCAAGTCACTCGAGAATCGCGAGATGTCACAATGGTGGGGGTTTCTCTACTTGGATTGAAATGCACTCATCTTAAAGCCTGCAGGATCTGGTTTACGACGAGGTCGTGCACCTTCACGACCACAGCCCTTCCATCCGGCAGTCTATGTGCGCCACCAGCAGTGCCAGCGTGTTCCCGCACTGCGCGGACCTGGCTCTTCCTGAGTCCCCAACCAAAGTGCTACACTCACACGACATGGAAAAACAACAACGTCGCCCCAAAGATAGAGCAACAATTACTGCATATCGATAACCACCGCTGCTGCCACTAGCTGACAGGCAACGCTTGTGAAACGAGTGGCGCCAGTCAAGATGAGAAGAAGACAGACAACTGCAACCATGCCAACTAAAGGATACAGTCTGGCCTCCAACCTACAAACAACACTAACACGAGCTGCAGCATGGCTCAGAAATGAGGAAAATGTAGGCCACCTGTAGAACAGCATTTTGGTTGAGTTAGTAACTGCGTTCACGTTGTATTATCGTGAGTTCGTAACAATTACCTGGACACCTGCTGAAGCGTCAACTTGACATTCTTAGAGCACATAGCAATCAGCAGGGTAAGGCCTGGTGCGGTGTGCGGTGTGAGATGACGCGACCACTGGCAGAAGTTGTAGATCTTAATGTAAGACGAGGACACACAGCCCAGTATGTTTTCATTCCATTCCATCTTGTGAACGCCGCAACTGCGTTGGAGTACTTTTTAGCATTGCCTCTCCAAAACAAGTTGCTGAGTTGTGTGTAGGACAAAAATTATGGTTGCACGCTACCAGTTACTACAACAGTAATCTCAAATCCGTAATGGATAATTTGAAATTACAGAATATAGGTATCTTAGCTAAGCTCCATTCGACCTTACGTAGTTTGTTCCAGTATAAATGCGTTGTCTGTACAACCTCAATATTTTCCAAAACTAGGGCAAAGTTAGGGACGTAAAAGGAGGGACTTACAAGACAGCTTCAAAGACATTCAGATCAAAACTTTCCGACGTATTCGTGCTTTTTTTACTTGTTAGTATCAGTACCCATGTCATGTAATATAATGCAGCCACCAAAGGAATTATATCCCCTCAGTAAAACGTTTTTAGATATTGACCTGTATGCTCTTCAGCCGTATGATGCTATATGTTATTTACTACGGCTGGCGAATAGTGTAGATTAGGATCAAAGGTGGTCGAGCGGTTCTAGGCGCTACAGTCTGGAACCGCGAGACCGCTACGGTCGCAGGGTCGAATCCTGCCTCGGGCATGGATGTGTGTGATGTCCTTAGGTTAGTTAGGTTTAAGTAGTTCTAAGTTCTAGGGGACTGATGACCTCAGAAGTTAAGTCCCATAGTGCTCAGAGCCATTTGAACCATTTTTGAACCATTTGGGTCAAAGGATCACGGACTTCAGCATATAAAGTGCAAGGCGTAGGTGTACCAACACTACGCAGCTAGAAGAGCTCACTGCATTGGGGAAATACATTTAAGACGTAAATAAGGTCGAATAAAATTTATTTTGAATTAAATGTCTCTGAAGCTGCCAGGTAGGCCGAAAAGCTAGTTAACTTGTTTTATTCTTTTATATCCCTAACTGCCCAGTACATATTCGCCTTTTCCTGTGCTTTCAGAGGACCATTTTTCACTCTGGTTTCCAACATTTACTCTGCCATAATCGCCATACCTTGGCAAACGATGAAGTTTTTTTTTTTTTTTTTTTTTACTCAGCCAGAGTCTAATCCGGTATAGGTCTTTTATTATATTGTTATCTTTCGAACCATTTTACTTATATCGTGGCAGCGGAAAAAGCTTTGACGGAAATCGATTCGTCGCTCAAACCTTGATCAATATTCTGTAATATACCTACAGAAAGACAGATGTTCTATTGGTTATTAAACTGGCCGATGATCTGTACAATGAGCCCCCCCCCCCCCCCCTCTGCGATTCTGTGCGCTATAGCAGTAATGTGACTTCCACATTTATCTTAATTCTGTTCGCAATAATCTTTCGAGTATCTTCACATGCTGCATTTATATGCGCAGCATATACCTCTGCCCCACAATCGCAGGATTCACTATCTGCTTCAGCTACAGGGGCATTTCAAAAGACCATATGCTTCTTGGTCTGAATGATGGTGATAACGATGATTTCTTTTTCAGCTGCAGCCAAAGCTTCCTTTACACAAAACACCACTGGCCTAAATGGGTACAAACAACAATTCCCTTTCGCACCTAGGAGTTCTATGGCTGCTCGCATAATGCAGCAAACATCATAGGCTACAGTCTGTAAACATCGCATATAAAATGAGGTGATAATAATGACACTGGAAAGTTCCTTTCTGGTGGTGACAGTTATTTTACATGCTAGTAAAAGGACGGTACAATGCGACGGAAGGACGAGATGTTACAAGGAAGCAAGGAGACGTCACACTCATTTCACTTATATCCGGTTCTGTTTCAGATTCTTCAACATGGCTTTCTACGCAGAGTCGTGGCTCACAGAGCTGTTGGTAGCCCTGTCACTGGTAGTGGCGGCGGCGTACGTGTGGTTCTCCCACTCGTACAAGTACTGGAAGAAGAAGGGAGCGCCCTATCTGGAACCGCAGTTCCCCTTTGGTAACGTCTACAAAAGTTTTGTGGGCAAGCTCTCAATGCCATTGGATATAGTTGACGCCTACTGGCAACTGAAAGGTATGACTGGACGTAAATATTATTTAAATCCATTATTTTCCCCATGACCACTCGCAGAGATAGTGTCATACTTACTTTTGATTAAATTCCATCTTAGAATAGATATTTGTTATACGTCTTTATTGAAAATCCATTTTTTCGGAAACAATTTTTTTCTATAACATGCATTTGATCCAACAAGATTCTAACACCTTTTTCTCTCAGCAAACTATACGTATCGCTCGTTTACATCACTGATAGCCCCAGTGTTACCATCAGGTTTCAGATGGAACCATCGCGCTGGACTAGGCGCTCTCGACACAGTGGCAAGTCACTTTGCACACCATGCAGATGAGGTAGGAGATGCCAGGTCTGCCCCCAAGACAAATCCTTCACCAGAATCTGCAGCCATATCATGGATGTTTTCTCCCAATCTGACGGCTTCCACTCTGAACAGCCAGCAGTACCGTCCAGATGTAGAGATTGTTGGCATGGCGTGCCCATAGAGATTGCGTACATCCAAGTAGAAACTGTAACTTATATCATCAGATGGCATAAACTCCTCCTCGCTCATTTGTGGATTGTTCGCCATGGTGTGGCTATATACGCACTGGCAGAGTCCCACGTGAATCCCACATTCGAAGAAGAGCAGCACGTCAACATCAGTCAGCACTTCGACGTTCACATTAGCTCTCCTGAACACTGTGTCCACGTAAAAGACCTGGCGTGGTGTAATTCCCTCTGAGGAGTCGTACGACGGTACATGCTGCCACACACAGTGCGTGCCGTTCTATGAAGGTTTGTGAGAGACATCAGGGTTACCTTCACAATGTGCCACAGGAGCTGAGGGGGCACCTGGAGTCAGCGCAAAAGAACTTCTTATCCTCTGTAGGCATTTCCACATTTACCAGTTCCTGGATCGAACAGTCATTCCGGTGCCTTTCTAGATACTAACTCTTGGTAAAACAATTTAGGCACCTATCGTAAGAATGCCGAACACCATCGTGGTTTGATAACTACTGGGAAAATAGGGCGACAGGTTTCTGATCCAGACATAGCGCTCCTTCTCGCCCTTGGAGAACAGCAACAAATCTACGTGTTTTCAGTGCTGACCAGATTATTTTGAAAAGTAGAAGGAACTACTTTATGCAATAAAAATTTAATTTACTTTCTGTGCTGTGCTTTCACAAATGTTTAAATAAGTTCTCTTTCCATGACATAAAAAATGACTCCACATATATCAGGTATGATTAGAGAAATAGTGCTCCCAGGCATGCGAAACAGGTACATCGGGGACCTGTATGAGTCTCCTACAAAGTTAGTATTTCGGAATTCCACTTTTTTTAAAATGTATGTTTCATACAAATAAATAAAAAGTAAAATTTCCTGGCAGATTAAAACTGTGTGCCGGACCGAGACTCGAACTCGGGACCTTCGCCTTTCGCGGGCAAGTGCTCTACCTTGCTAGTTCTGCAATGTTCGCAGGAGAGCTTGTGTTAAGTTTGGAAGGCAGGAGACGAAGTACTGGCAGAAGTAAAGCTGTGAGGACGGGACGTGAGTCGTGCTTGGGTAGAGTGCTCAGTTGGTAGAGCACTTGCCCGCGAAAGGAAAAAGGTCCCGAGTTCGAGTCTCGGTCCGGCACACAGTTTTAATCTGCCAGGAAGTTTCATATCAGCGCACGCTCCGCTGCAGAGTGAAAATCTCATTCTGGAAAATAAAAAGTGCTGTCTAATTCGTAGCTCACCTGTAGCGATAAATCGTTGCGTGCCAAGTAATCGCATCTTCGCTGAAATAGCTGTGTGAAATGTTGGGTCCTGATTTGAAATGACGTCTCGTATCTATGTCACCAAATACTTCACATCGTTTTGTAGTGATTCTACAAAGGTTTTCGAAGCTTTCCATGTCCTCAATACTCTGTTCTTGCAACAGGTTATTGCAGGTTCCATACTGTGGTCTTCTCAGTATCCAATCACTAAACCAGATTCTTCTCGTTTTCTTGCTCGCATTCTTTTTAATAATTAGAAGACCTGCAGTATATCTGAGCCGCCTGCTCGTCATTTTACTTGCTCCCGCACTCAGACTAAAAACACATGTTGCAGAACTTCTTGCTTATTTCTTCCGAGTGCTGTGGAATCGCAGCAGCAAGTGGCTCGTAGTAACTTGCAGCGATGACTTATGCAGACGACATGCTAGTGTAAACCCAGCTTAACAGCTTTTAGCAAACCAATCTCGGCAGCAGAGTGCAAGCATTTTCATTGGTCATTTCCTGTTCTCACTAATGACACTCCTCTGCGAAGTGCTGCTTCCTGCTGAGACACTCAGAATTTCTTTCCTAGTGATATTGGAAGATACCTGCCATCATGGAAAGTGACAAGCCCTTAAACCAGTCTAGTAGACTCAGACCATAGCTTATTTAGATAATGCTACCCCCAGACTGGGAAACAGCCCCTGTCACCTTCGATACCAGAAAATGACTCAAGCGTACTTATTAAGCCATCCATTCACAGCCAGACTTGCTACCTGACCCCCACCATCTCCCCCTCCGACGGCCGGAGTGGCCGAGTGGTTCTAGGCGCTACAGTCTGGAACCGCGCTACTGCTACGGTCGCAGGTTCGAATCCTGCCTCGGGCATGGATGTGTGTATATGTCCTTAGGTTAGTTAGGTTTAAGTAGTTCTAAGTTCTAGGGGACTGATGACCTCAGAAGTTAAGTCCCATAGTGCTCAGAGCCATTTTTGAATCTCCCCCTCCCGTCACCGCTGAGTGGGTCGGAGACCTGTCTGAATTTGTGTGGGCACACTCTTACTTGCCTGCACTGACAAGAGTATGAGCTGGCAGGTAACAGTTGGGTAAACAGGTAGAGGTCTGTCAGGAAAACCGACACATTAATGCCACGGACCTGACTGCTATAAAATCGCCCTCACAAAGGCGAAAGGGTCAGGTCAGACCCAAATGGGGGTGGGGGGGCAGCCAACTGGTTAAGCCGTCTATGGGGGCCTATTAACCACGGGACGAGCACAACTGGGTGGCCATGAGTGAAATGTCACAGGATCAGAATCATATTAGACTGAGTAACCGAAACATCAAGCAACAAAGGCGCTTAAACTTCTACCATACCATTGCTTCAGAATGGGTATGGAGTTCGTTTAAACAGCATTCTCTTTCAAGGATACCTCGGATTACAGATTTACGAAACGGGAAACAGATTTCTCGCCACCTGTAATTTCTATTTACATTGTTTTGGTAATACAGAACAAGGGTGAGGGAAAAATACTGACAGAGATATAGTATCACACACAGTCAGTATCAAACATTGAGAAACCTTCAATATCCATTAAATAATTGGATGCAGATGGCTACGTGTGTGGGAAGACTGCATGGCAACATTACAACGTGTGACACAGATGAAACTGGTACAAGTTGTGGGCAATAATTACAAAATGTGGTGTGTAAAGTCTTTAATAAAATAAATACGCGGATAATCTAAATGGAAGTGAAGACCAACAAAAAAATTATTAAGTATTTGAATAATATGCTTCAGCTTTGAATTTCTCTTACAACTTCATTTCCTTTATTATAAATGAATTTCTGTAATCTTTGTCCACTTTCACACAAAGATGGACACATAAGCAGCTTTGTAAAATATCCAGCACCTCTCTCGCAGCATCCAGTGATAGCTTCATATGCAAAAATCAGAAACTCTTAAATGCAGAATGTGAGCCCTAATGAAATGAGAACAGCATTTATGTTTTACCTTTGTTCTACCGTCGCAACTTGATGTTGCACTTTTTAAATATGTTCGAAAGCCGGAGGAAAATTTGATATGTCAACCAGGAACAATTAACTTAGGGCTGTAAAAGGTAGTGGTGGTGAGAGGGTGGGGGGGGGGGGGGGAATAATAGACTAGAGTAAGTAGAACAAATTAAAGACGATGTTGGATATAGTAGTTATGTAGGTTTGAATATATTAGCACAAGACAGCAAATGACGAAGTGCCACATCATACCAGTCGAAAGACGTAATGAAGAGTGAAAAGATATATTTCTCCTATTCTTTGTTTTCTGATTTGCACAACCATAAATTGTCACGTGTCTTGCCAGCTAAGAGGTAAATGTGTCCTTGGGGTGTGAATGTCGGTGACCATTGTCTCCTTCATGACACTACCTCCCCAGCCTCAGCCTTGTAACATGTAAGCAATGTTTACGCCTATGTATACAAAATGGTAGGACTAGGTCCCTAAATTACCCTGAATAAATAAGGGCAAGAAATACATTTTAATGAAGCCTAGTGAGGTCGGTAAGTGAACATGTGACAGTTTGTCGTGCCTCTAAATTTCTTCCATGTCATAAACCAAGTCATTCTTTCATTCTTAAGTGGATACCATTCTAGCCACTCCAGAGGAGAAAGAAATTAGCTCAGTTCATCTTTTATCCTCATCAACATCAAGCTACCTGGAAAAGATTCCTATGAGCGCAGTAAAGTGGATCCAAGAACTCTTTGAGTGCCAACAACATAAAAAATTTATATTTTTCACAAAATTGACCTTTCTCATTGTAGTGAGCAACGAAAACAGAATAATTACTCAAAAAGTAAACAACAAATTGTTTTAAAGAGGTGGTTTGACTTGGGAATATAATTTTAAATTTTTTCACAAAATTAACTTTCACCTAAATAGTAAACAACGAATACAACAGTACATTAGTGAAAAGTAAACAATCCAAATTATATTAATGTTGTGGTTTTATTTTGGAACCACTGGGACATACAGTTTTCAACCACCCCTTGAAAGCTATTTCACATTTTTCCTAGACACAATCCCACACATCGAAACTTCTATGATCTCATAGTGCCTAAAACAAATTATAGTCCAAAACAACAAGTAAAAAACGGACCTAAAATTTAATGAATTTTATCAAATGTACTGAATGCTCTAGTGATTCAGTTTAGAAAGCACATGTAATAGCAGTAGTGCAAACTCAAATTTACGTTACAGTTACTTTAGATATACTTATTTTGACTATTAATGACCTCCTCAACATGATCAACATAAAAAAATACACGTCACAATCTCCTACAATCACATAACACCTCAGTGTACCACTAGATGTCTCTGACTTGCAATAGCATCAGATGTTTCATGCGAAAGCACTGGAACTTCCAAATAATAATAATAATAATATAATGTTGGTTTCATGCAGAAACTATTGGTACTCAATGGGTTACACGACGGCCAGAATAACAGTGTACATCCTCATAGTTATAAACTATAGTATAGAGGCTAGTGGATTACTTACTGTGAAAATTTCCATAGTTTTTGTTCATGGACGCATATCTCTAAATACTTTTCTGCCATGAATTTGACAGAAGTTTGCAGAGTATCTATGTGTGCATACACAATGTCAAAATTGGGCAGATTTTCGTTTTATATACAATATTATCGAGTTTATCATTTGAAACTTTTTTTCCAGGCAATCGTTTCGGCGGAATATATTTCTTCACTCGACCAACCCTGGTCGTACTGGATCCGGATTTGATCCGTTGCATTCTCGTCAAGGACTTCTGGACCTTCCAAGACAGAATGGCACTCGTAAACGAGAACGAACCCATAAGCCAACACCTTTTTGCTATTCGTGGGAACAAATGGCGCAGGTTACGTGTGAAGTTGACGCCCACGTTTACATCTGGAAAAATGAAGATGATGTTCCAGGTGAGACTACTGCCCGGCATATTTATAATTTAAACCGGAAAAAAACACATATTGTAACTCCTAAAATGACTTAATTCCGCCATACTTGAACTACGAATCATGGTAACTTTGTGGCAGGTGATTGGCAGGAATTACTAACTCATAACTATACACCGAAACAAAATCAATTGTTATTGCTCAGATTGTAATCATATTTATGTATGTATGTATAATGCGGGTGTAAAGTGACTCAATCCACATCATTACGATGTTCCTTCTGCCATTTGTGCGAAAAAGTAGTTCACGGAACATGGAATTTACTAACATCGACCAACTGCAGTCAACTGTGTTTTGGCTCACTATCCGATGTAGGTTCTTTATTTAGAAGTACCCCAATCAGTTCTACACCTTATAATCTTCTATATTTTGAAATATGCATTCTTATTCCGAACTACATTGTTCTACTGCACAAACCGATATTAGTAGATTGCAAAGAACACCGCCATTTTATACATGACGTGTACTCACCTATACGAGGTGTGATTGGAAAGTTTTAAGAATGGATCCGCTACTGCTTACTGGTTTGGTAGACAGGTCCATGGAGGGTGCGTAGTGAGTCAGTGTCTTGTCCTTATATGCCCTCTGACAGGAAACTGCGTTTCCTTTATTCAATTCGTAGTGGCAGCAGGTTGAGTGCGGGTCTGTTAGGGCTTGTTGCCGGATTCTGTGTGCGTGAAAATTGATGTAAAAACGGAGCAACGAGTTTGTGTGAAATTTTGTTTTTAAAACCGGGAAATCAGCTTCTGAGACTTACGAACTATTGAAAATAGCCTTTGGAGATAATTGTATAAGCCAGTCAAATGTTTTTGTCTGGTTCAAAAGATTTAAAAATGGCCGCGAATCATTTGAAGATGAACCACGGTCCGGCCGTCCTTCCATCTCAAAAACGAATGAAAATGTTGTGAAAGTTCACTACTTAGTGCGTTCTGATCGTAGACTTATAATTAGGGAGATTTCTGATGAACTTAATTTAAGTTTCTATGCAGTTCAGCCGATTTTAAATGAAGATCTGAACATGCATCGAGTGTCCGCAAAATTCATTCCAAAAGTGTTGTCAAGCGACCAGAGACAACACCGACTTGAAGTGTGCCAAGAACTGATTAACCGGACTAAAAATGATCCAGATTTGTTAAACAGTGTAATTACAGGTGACGAATAAATGGATATGATCCTGAAACCAAAGTGCAGTCTTCGCAGTGGAAAACTCCAGGTTCACCACGACCGAAAAAGCACGGCAAAGTCGGTTGAAGGTGAAGACAAAGTTGGTGGTTTTTTTTTCGATTCTGCCGGTATTGTGCATCATGAATTTACCCTGGAGGACAGACAATTAACCAGGTATACTACAAATGTTTCCTTGAGCGTTTGCGCGAAAAGGTACGAAAGAAAAGGCATGCATTGTGGAAAGACAGGAGGTGGGTGGTATACACCATGGCAATGCTCCGACTCATCGTGCCTTCTCCGTCGCTGAATTTTTGACCAAATTCAGAATTCCTGTGCTTCCACAACCGCCATATTCCCCTGATCTGGCCCCTGCGGACTTCTACCTGTTCCTAAACTCAAATTTTCACTGACAGGGAAGCGATTTGTCTCGATTGAAGACATCCAGACAAATACGGAGAGCATCCTTAACACACTTCAGGAAAAAAATTTCCAGGAATGTTTCCAAAAGTGGAAACACCTTTGGAGTCGGTATGTTCGGTCAGAAGGGGAGTGTCTTGAAGGAGATGCATCACAGTAGCATGTAAGTACCACCATTGTGCAATTACAAGCCCATTCTTAAAACTTTCCAATCGCACCTCGTCCTTCGTGTTTGGACCAAAACAAACAGCTCGAGAGAAAAAACGCCATTGTCTCTTGCCAGAAGACGGAAAACCGCAAATTTTATGGCGGGAAAAGATGTCCATTCCGCCTTATCGAACACAGTGTGGTGGAACACAAAGCGGCAAACAGTCAGAGTTACGATTTCTGCAAACCCAGTTCACAGGGCTGGACGTACCCCATCTAACTGGGAAGACAAGAACGATATTCGATAAACCTTGCCTGTTGGGACACTCTTCTACTGGATAATTATATGTTAGTTTGAAGAAGTTTCCCACATTCCTATAGTCAAATGTTATCCCTAGTTTTATCTATGTTGTGGTCTTCAGTCCTGAGACTGGTTTGATGCAACTCTCCATCCTACTCTATCCTGTGCAAGCTTCATCATCTCCCAGTACTTACTACATCCTACATGCTTCTGAATCTGCTTAGTGTGTTCATCTCTTGGTCTCCCTCTACGATTTTTACCCTCCACGCTGCCCTCCAATGCTAAATTTGTGATCCCTTGATGCCTCAGAACATGTCCTACCAAACGATCCCTTCTTCTAGTCAAGTTGTGCCACAAACTCCTCTTCTCCCCAATTCTATTCAATACCTCCTCATTAGTTATGTGATCTACCCATCTAATCTTCAGCATTCTTCTGTAGCACCACATTTCTAAAGCTTCTATTCTCTTCTTGTCTAAGCTATTTATCGTCCATGTTTCACTTCCATACATGGCTACACTCCATACAAATACTTTCACAAACGAACTCCTGACACTTAAATCTATACTCGATGTTAACAAATTTTTCTTCTTCAGAAACGCTTTCCTTGCCATTGCCAGTCTACATTTTATATCCTCTCTACTTCTACCATTATCAGTTATTTTGCTCCCCAAATAGCAAAACTCCTTTACTACTTTCAGTGTCTCATTTCCTAATCTAATTCCGGCAGCATCACCCGATTTAATTCGACTACATTCCATTATCCTCGTTTTGCTTTTGATGATGTTCATCTTATATCCTCGTTTCAAGACACTGTCCATTCCGTTCAGCTGCTCTTCCAGGTCCTTTGCTGACTCTGACAGAATTACAATGTCATCGGCGAACCTCAAAGTTTTTATTTCTTCTCCATGGATTTTAATTCCTACTCCGAACTTTTCTTTTGTTTCTTTTACTGCTTGCTCAATTTACAGATTGAATAGCATCTGGGAGAGGCTACAACCCTGTCTCACTCCCTTCCAAACCACTGCTTCTCTTTCATGTCCCTCGACTCCTGTAACTGCCATCTGGTTTCTGTACAAATTGTAAATAGCCTTTCGCTCCCTGTATTTTACCCCTGCCACCTTCAGAATTTGAAAGAGAGTATTCCAGTCAACATTGTCAAAAGCTTTCTCTAAGTCTACAAGTGCTAGAAACGTAGGTTTACCTTTCCTTAATCTTTCTTCTAAGATACGTCCTAGGGTCAGTATTGCCTCACCTGTTCCAACATTTCTACGGAATCCAAACTGATCTTCCCCGAGGTCGGCCTCTATCAGTTTTTCCATTCGTCTGTAAAGAATTCGCGTTAGTATTTTGCAGCTGTGATTTATTAAACTGATAGATCGGTAATTTTCACATCTCTCAACACCTGCTTTCTTTGGGATTGGAATTATTATATTCTTCTTGAAGTCTGAGGGTATTTCGCCTGTCTCATACATCTTGCTCACCAGATGGTAGAGTTTTGTCAGGACTGTCTCTCCCAAGGCTGTCAGTAGTTCTAATGGAATGTTGTCTACTCCGAGGGCCTTGTTTCGACTCAGGTCTTTCAGTGCTCTGTCAAACTCTTCACGCAAAATCATATCTCCCATTTCATCCTCATCTACATCCTCTTCCATTTCCATAATATTGTCCTCAAGTACATCGCCCTTGTATAGTCCCTCTATATACTCCTTCCACCTTTCCGCTTTCCCTTCTTTGCTTAGAACTGGGTTTCCATCAAAGCTCTTGATATTCATGCAAGTGGCTCTCCTTTCTCCAAAGGTCTCTTTAATTTTCCTGTAGGCAGTATCTATCTAACCCCTAGTGAGATAAGTCTCTACATCCTTACATTTCTCCTTTACCCAACCCTGCTTAGCCATTTTGCACTTCCTGTCGATAGCATGTTTGAGACGTTTGTATTCCTTTTTGCATGCTTCATTTACTGCATTTTTATATTTTCTCCTTTCATCAATTAAATTCAATATTTCTTCTGTTACCCAAGGGTTTCCACTAGCCCTCGTCTTTTTACCTATTTGATCCTCTGCTGCCTTCACTATTTCATCCCTCAAAGCTACCCATTCTTCTTCTACTGTATTTCTTTCCCCCATTCCCGTCAATTGTTCTCTTATGCTCTCCCTGAAACCCTGTACAACCCCTGTTTCTTTCTCCTTAATTTCCCACCTTTTAGCAGTTTCTTCAGTTTTAATCTACAGTTCATAACCAATAGATTGTGGTCAGAGTCCACATCTGCCCCTGAAAATGTCTTACAATTTAAAACCTGGTTCCTAAATCTCTGTCTTACCATTATATAATCTGTCTCATACCTTTTAGTATCTCCAGGGTTCTTCCATGTATACAACCTTCTTTCATGATTCTTGAACCAAGTGTTAGCTATGATTAAGTTATGCTCTGCGCAAAATTCTACCAGGCGGCTTCCTCTTTCATTTCTTAGCCCCAATCCATGTTCACCTACTACGTTTCCTTCTCTCCCTTTTCCTACTCTTGAATTCCAGTCACCCATGACTATTAAATTTTCATCTGCCTTCACTACCTGAATAATTTCTTTTATCTCATCATACATTTCATCAATTTCTTCGCCATCTGCAGAGCTAGTTGGCATATAAAGTTGTACTACTGTAGTAGGCGTGGGCTTCGTGTCTATCTTGGCCACAATAATGCGTTCACTATGCTGTTTGTAGTAGCTTACCCGCACTCCTATTTTTTTACTCATTATTAAATCTACTCTTGCATTACCCCTATTTGATTTTGTATTTATAACCCTGTATTCACCTGACCAAAAGTCTTGTTCCTCCTGCCACCGAACTTCACTAATTCCCACTATATCTAACTTTAACCTATCTATTTCCCTATTTAAATTTTCTAACCTACCTGCCCGATTAAGGGATCTGACATTCCACGCTCCGATCCGTAGAACGCCAGTTTTCTTTCTCCTGATAACAACGTCCTCTTGAGTAGTCCCCGCCTGGAGAACCGAATGGGGGACTATTTTACCTCCGGAATATTTTTCCCAAGAGGACGCCATCATCATTTAATCATACAGTAAAGCTGCATGCCCTCGGGAAAAATTACGGCTGTAGTTTCCCCTTGCTTTCAGCCGTTCGCAGTACCAGAACAGCAAGGCCATTTTGGTTAATGTTACAAGGCCAGTCAATCATCCAGACTGTTGCCCCTGCAACTACTGAAAAGGCTGCTGCCCCTCTTCAGGAACCACACGTTTGTCTGGCCTCTCAACAGATACCCCTCCGTTGTGGTTGCACCTACGGTACGGCTATCTGTATCGTTGAGGCTCGCAAGCCTCCCCACCAATGGCCGAGGTCAGTGGTTCATGGGGGGAGTTTTATCTATACCCCAAACAAAACAAAATACATAATTTTCGAAGCACTTTAGCTGATCTTTAATTACACCAGTCAGTATTAAAAAATATAAAAGATTAAAATAAGACAATAAATCCTTTTAAATAAACATATCTGGAGTCTTGTGGCGCAATGGTTAGAGCATCTGCCTAGTAAGTGGAGATCCCTGTTCGAATCCCAGTGTTGGTACAAATTTTAATTCATTGCTTCAGCTTGTATTCACTATCATAAACAAAGCTGAGACTTAATATGTCTCAGAAATATATAATTTCATCTGAAATAACTTTTGTTAACATTGTTTCATAGCTGATCAAATGTTCTTGATTCAATCATATGAGGATATTTTATCAGATCATTAATTCAGTATAGGTCATATAAATAGCGGTATTAATAACATAAAAGGATGTACTTATGAAATATGTTGAGTGGAATGCACTCTTTGAAGTTCTGAAGATAGCAGATAAAGTAAAAGGAGTAATGGCGTGTAGTCTTGTACGAAAGTGAAATGTGGACGACAAGCAGTTCGGACAAGAAGAGAATAAAAGCTTCTTAGAAGGTCTGCTACAGAATAGTAGTAGGCCAATGGGTATTCTGGACCAAATGAAGAATGGATGGAATGCAATGGCAACATAACAAATGCAATGGCCAGGTAACCAACACGTAAGGGCATGGTCGTGATGGCTGTGGCTGTAAGAAATCATCAATGGCAAAGCGTGATTCATACCAATGTTGCATTGCAACGAGTCTTTGTAGCAATGATATATGGTAGAGAGTGCTTCCTGTCAATGTTGTATGGTAGAAGTTGAATCCTACCAAAGTTGCAGAGAGTGCTTTTACCAATGTTACGTGGCGGAGGTTGGAGGGTGCTTCACAGCAGACACACTTAAGATGCATGCGCCCGAAAATGCGCACTCACACATACACACACACACACACACACACACACACACACACACACACACACACTTCTTGCTCTCCCAGTCATCACCCACCAGCCACTGAACTGAACTGCCAAAAATCCAAACTAGTTCAGTGCCAAGTGCAGTGTAATCTGTAAGCTACACTAGTTGTGCCACTACGTTTATGTATTTTTAATATTGGGCCTGGTGCATGAGTTCATAGTATTTTTTCGTAAGTTTAATAAAGACAGCAGATACACATAACAGAGATTTTAGTCATCAATAATATGTTCTCAAATGGTTCAAATGGCTCTAAGCACTATGAGACTTAACATCTGAGGTCATCAGTCCTCTAGACTCAGAACTACTTAAACCTAACTAAACTAAGGACAAGATGGCAGTTATAAGAGTCGAGGGGCATGAAAGGGAAGCAGTGCTTACAATGGGAGTGAGACAGGGTTGTGGCCTCTCCCTGATGTTATTCAATCTGTATATTGAGCAAGCAGTAAAGGAAACTAAATAAAAATTCGGAGTAGGTATTAAAATCCATGGAGAAGAAATAAAAACTTTGAGGTTCGCCGATGACATTGTAATTCTGTCAGAGACAGCAAAGGACTTGGAAGAGCAGTTGAACGGAATGGACAGTGTCTTGAAAGGAGAATATAAGACGAACATCAACAAAAGCAAAACGAGGATAATGGAATGTAGTCGAATTAAGTTGGGTGATGCTGCCGGAATTAGATTAGGTAATGAGACACTGAAAGTAGTAAAGGAGTTTTGCTATTTGGGGAGCAAAATAACTGATGATGGCCGAAGTAGAGAGGATATAAAATGTAGAATGGCAATGGAAGGGAAAACTTTTCTGACGAAGAGAAACTTGTTAACATCGAGTTGATTTAAGTGTCAGGAAGTCGTTTCTGAATGTATTTGTATGGAGTGTAGCCATATATGGAAGTGAAACATGGACGATAAATAGTTTAGACAAGAAGAGAATAGAAGCTTTCGAAATGTGGTGCTACAGAAGAATGCTGAAGATTAGATGGGTAGATCACATAACTAATGAGGAGGTATTGAATAGAATTGGGGAGAAGAGGAGTTTGTGGCACAACTTGACAAGAAGAAGGGACCGGTTGGTAGGGCATGCTCTGAGGCATCAAGGGATCACAAATTTAGTATTGGAGGGCAGCGTGGAGGGTAAAAATCGTGGAGAGAGACCAAGAGATGAATACACTAAGCAGATTCAGAAGGATGTAGGTTGCAGTAAGTACTGGGAGATGATGAAGCTTGCACAGGGTAGAGTAGCATGGAGAGCTGCATCAAACCAGTCTCAGGACGGAAGACCACTACAACAACAACCTAAGGACATCACACACATCAGTGCTCAAGGCAGGATTCGATCCTGCGACCGTAGCTGCAGCGCGGTTCGGTGCTCAAGTGCCTAGAACCGCTCGGCCACAGCGGCCAGCAATATGTTCTCCTTCACCGTTTACAATAGTCTTGCTAACTTTTCAGTTCCTCAACTGTAGAACGCACGTGGTCTTGTTATAAAGAACTCATTGAGTCGTGTTCAGAGTGCATTTTCATCCAGAAAGGAAGTTACTTGACGGTTCTTCTATAGGGAGGGGAAGAGATGAAAATCAAGTGACTAAGGAGGGTGCACAATGACTTCCCAAGCCAACTCCTGTATAGTGTTTTTATCTGTCTAGCAGAATGCGGGCAGGTGTTATCACGGATTAGCGCGCTTCATGCAGTCCTACTGCTCATTGTTCTTGGATTGTCTCTGCCAGGCGTCTCAGTTACTGACAATACATGTCAGCAGTGACACTTACACATTAGGGAAGCAATTCGTAGTGCACAGTGCCATCGCTCTTCCACCACATCCATAAAATGATCTTATGTGGTTGCAGTTAGGTCTTTGTATGGAGATTTGCTGCCTTGTTAGAGCTCAGCCGTTCCTTTCTTTTCCTTATGTTGGCATAAAGACACTATTTTCCGTCATCAGTAACGATACAGGATACGTATGGTTGGTGACGAGCAAGCACAATGTACAGGGTTATTACAAATGATTGAAGCGATTTCACAGCTTTACAATAACTTTATTATTTGAGATATTTTCACAATGCTTTGCACACACATACAAAAACTCAAAAAGTTTTTTTAGGCATTCACAAATGTTCGATATGTGCCCCTTTAGTGATTCGGCAGACATCAAGCCGATAATCAAGTTCCTCCCGCACTCGGCGCAGCATGTCCCCATCATTGAGTTCGGAAGCATCGTTGATGCGAGCTCGCAGTTCTGGCACGTTTCTTGGTAGAGGAGGTTTAAACACTGAATCTTTCACATAACCCCACAGAAAGAAATCGCATGGGGTTAAGTCAGGAGAGCGTGGAGGCCATGACATGAATTGCTGATCATGATCTCCACCATACCGATTCATCGGTTTTCCAATTTCCTGTTTAAGAAATGCCGAACATAATGATGGAAGTGCGGTGGAGCACTATCCTGTTGAAAGATGAAGTCGGCGCTGTCGGTCTCTAGTTGTGGCATGAGCCAATTTTCCAGCATGTCCAGATACACGTGTCCTGTAACGTTTTTTCGCAGAAGAAAAAGGAGCCGTAAACTTTAAAACGTGAAATTGCACAAAACATGTTAACTTTTGGTGAGATGCGAATTTGCTGCACGAATGCGTGAGGATTCTCTACCGCCCAGATTCGCACATTGTGTCTGTTCACTTCACCATTAAGAAAAAATGTTGCTTCATCACTGAAAACAAGTTTCGCGCTGAACGCATCCTCTTCCATGAGCTGTTGCAACCGCGCCGAAAATTCAAAGCGTTTGACTTGGCCATCGGGTGTCAGGGCGTGTAGCAATTGTAAACGGTAAGACTTCTGCTTTAGCCTTTTCCATAAGATTTTCCAAACCGTCGGCTGTGGTACGTGTAGCTCCCTGCTTGCTTTATTCGTCGACTTCCGCGGGCTACGCGTGAAACTTGCCCGCACGCGTTCAACCGTTTCTTCGCTCACTGCAGGCCGACCCGTTGATTTCCCCTTACAGAGGCATCCAGAAGCTTTAAACTGCGCACACCATCGCCGAATGGAGTTAGCAGTTGGTGGATCTTTGTTGAACTTCGACCTGAAGTGTCGTTGCACTGTTATGACTGACTGATGTGAGCGCATTTCAAGCACGACATACGCTTCCTCGGCTCCTGTCGCCATTTTGTCTCACTGCGCTCTCGAACGCTCTGGCGGCAGAAACCTGAAGTGCGGCTTCAGCCGAACAAAACTTTATGAGTTTTCCTACGTATCTGTAGTGTGTCGTGACCATATGTCAATGAATGGAGCTACAGTGAATTTATGAAATCGCTTCAATCATTTGTAATAGCCCTGTACATACGGCCACACACTGATTTTTATGGTTTTGGCCCGGCAGCCTGCTATGTCGAGGTATTATGGTATGTGTCATCGGAGTACAGTGGGCACCTAGTGTACTCCTCTGACGACTGGATACATCTTAAATTGCGTCCACTTTCCTGCCGCATGTTCTTGCGCTGTAGTGTAGGGTCAGACCGCCGCCACGACGTATGCCGCTGGGAGTTTTAAGGGTAGCTCAGATACGCTTATAGCTGCAGTTCCAATCCGGCATTGTCGGCCTCGACGTTGCCAACATTTCCGTCTGCGTGGCAGAAGCGGAGTCTTTGTTTCATCTCCCAAACAACCCTTTGACATACAGCGTCGGTAATAAGTTTCACGTTACGACCGAAAAGTAGATGCCGAATATATCGGCAGCCGGTATCTTGACTTCTTCCTCGAAAAAGCTCTCGACATCGCGTGCATTTGGTCTAGCGAAGTCGTTTCTAAAAGCGAATTTCAACGTTGATTTCCAGCATTGGTTTGCCAGCATCTTGTCGCGCTATGGCGTAAACATACAGAGCGTCCACTCTCGGCTGCTCAAGCCACACTGCACTTATCAACCACTAAATGTTTGTTGTCACATTAAGAAAAAGTTGTCTTTAAGGGGGGACGTTGATGAAATTGACCAAAACTGTCAATTTTCAATTTATTTTTTATTTGTTAGTACAACTCACGGACAATAAGTTCCCAAAGTTTCAATGTTGAAATCGCATCCGAAATTCCTGAAATTTAATTAAAAGTGTGACGCGGCCTCTCTGCCACGCCCAAGTTTTGAAGCAGCACTTCAATACCAGCTCAGTGAACAACGAATCTCTGTGTGACTTCTGCATAAATACCGCGACTGCACCTGGGCTCTTCAGTAGTTGTGTACTCACCTGATGATGGCCGGATGTCTCTGGGCCGAAATATCGTGGCAGAATGTCGACGGGATCCGGCTGCATACCCGGAAATTATTAGAAGAACGATTCTCTATATTACTTTCAACCAAACTTGTGCGGGATAGATCTAGAAGACCGTGATACATACTCTTTGGTTTTATAGATCATCTTTGGCCGATCCTGCACTTCTCAAAAAGTGTGTTCATGGCAAAACCCAAAATCCAAATGAGTCTCTAAATTCACTCATATGGAAACGATGCCCTAAAAACACATTTGCACCTGCTACAGTTGTCAGAATTGCAACTTATGATGCACTCACTGTATTTAATGATGGGAACGTCGGAAGGATGAAGGTATTATAAAGAATGGGCTTCAAGATAAATTATTTTACTCAAGACATCCTGAGAAAAATAGATTTACAGCGAGTCTCTGCAGCTGAAAAGTCAGTTGAAGACCCGGTAAAGGAAAGAAGACAGACAAGAAACCAGAAGAGAAGCCTTGAAGGGAAATACGCTCCAGAGTACAAATGTGCTGCCTTCTGAAGAAGTGACATAAGGAAAAAAGTTAGGTTGAACTTGGAATTGCGTTTCCTGAAAAGTTTTTTTTTAAGTTTATGTGCCTTTTCGTCAGATTCTATGAATGCTAGAATTATGAAATTTCGTGCAGATATTTCTGCAAACCTAATTAACGTTGTCTCAAGAGCGGATTTTGAAATACTGATTGGAAGCTGAGATATGGGGCAAAGTGGTTGGAATTTTGCATGAATTTAAAATTCTACTTGTGGAATTGTAATTAAAAAATTATGAAAATTCTCCTATTTGACCTATTCCAAAAACCTCATGAGAGAAGCTTACAACATATAAAGAGATGGAACAGAGAAATTTTTGTAGAAATCTCTTGAATAATTTCCGAGAAAAAGGAACATACAATATTTTTTGAAAATAAAACTTCAAATTTCATTTAAAAAAAGTTGAATATATATAATAAAAGGATTTTATATGTAAATTTGTTACTTTCATGCAAAGCATGGTACAAAATTTCATTCTCCAAAATCTGTGGATTTAGTGCATTTTTGAAATAGTGTGAGTTTTTCATCAACGACCCTCCTTAATTCATTGACGAGATAATCGAATATATCTCTGCTCATTCTCGTGTTTTCGAAGAATTTGGTGATCATAGTTGATGATATAAGTTGCGAAATTCTTCATAAAGATCCCTCCCTTTGTAAATTTCACGCACAGAGCTCCTTTAACACCTTATGTTATTGCCTTTGCCTTACTCTCGAACTACAATATCAACAGTTTATGGGCACCATTTACTAGAAACAGCTGGTCGGCTCTTACGACCGTCTTGTCCGGGAGTTCATCGTTCCCATGCAGGGCAATGGAAGATGTAGCCCCATGTTGCTTTCTGTAGTAGGAATTATGCGCATCAGGATGTCGGGATGTCGTGCACTGTCGGTGGTTTCTACTGCTGAGGCAGCGCGTGAGCTTGTGAGCACTGGCCTGTGTCGACATCTTGCTGTTTGAAGCCCGAGGGTGGCGTCGCACGGATCCACGCTCTTGCACCATTACAGACGAATGTTGTAGGCACCTACACTCCTGGAAATTGAAATAAGAACACCGTGAATTCATTGTCCCAGGAAGGGGAAACTTTATTGGCACATTCCTGGGGTCAGATACATCACATGATCACACTGACAGAACCACAGGCACATAGACACAGGCAACAGAGCATGCACAATGTCGGCACTAGCACAGTGTATATCCACCTTTCGCAGCAATGCAGGCTGCTATTCTCCCATGGAGACGATCGTAGAGATGCTGGATGTAGTCCTGTGGAACGGCTTGCCATGCCATTTCCACCTGGCGCCTCAGTTGGACCAGCGTTCGTGCTGGACGTGCAGACCGCGTGAGACGACGCTTCATTCAGTCCCAAACATGCTCAATGGGGGACAGATCCGGAGATCTTGCTGGCCAGGGTAGTTGACTTACACCTTCTAGAGCACGTTGGGTGGCACGGGATACATGCGGACGTGCATTGTCCTGTTGGAACAGCAAGTTCCCTTGCCGGTCTAGGAATGGTAGAACGATGGGTTCGATGACGGTTTGGATGTACCGTGCACTATTCAGTGTCCCCTCGACGATCACCAGTGGTGTACGGCCAGTGTAGGAGATCGCTCCCCACACCATGATGCCGGGTGTTGGCCCTGTGTGCCTCGGTCGTATGCAGTGCTGATTGTGGCGCTCACCTGCACGGCGCCAAACACGCATACGACCATCATTGGCACCAAGGCAGAAGCGACTCTCATCGCTGAAGACGACACGTCTCCATTCGTCCCTCCATTCACGCCTGTCGCGACACCACTGGAGGCGGGCTGCACGATGTTGGGGCGTGAGCGGAAGACGGCCTAACGGTGTGGGGGACCGTAGCCCAGCTTCATGGAGACGGTTGCGAATGGTCCTCGCCGATACCCCAGGAGCAACAGTGTCCTTAATTTGCTGGGAAGTGGCGGTGCGGTCCCCTACGGCACTGCGTAGGATCCTACGGTCTTGGCGTGCATCCGTGCGTCGCTGCGGTCCGGTCCCAGGTCGACGGGCACGTGCACCTTCCGCCGACCACTGGCGACAACATCGATGTACTGTGGAGACCTCACGCCCCACGTGTTGAGCAATTCGGCGGTACGTCCACCCGGCCTCCCGCATGCCCACTATACGCCCTCGCTCAAAGTCCGTCAACTGCACATACGGTTCACGTCCACGCTGTCGCGGCATGCTACCAGTGTTAAAGACTGCGATGGAGCTCCGTATGCCACGGCAAACTGGCTGACACTGACGGCGGCGGTGCACAAATGCTGCGCAGCTAGCGCCATTCGACGGCCAACACCGCGGTTCCTGGTGTGTCCGCTGTGCCGTGCGTGTGATCATTGCTTGTACAGCCCTCTCGCAGTGTCCGGAGCAAGTATGGCGGGTCTGACACACCGGTGTCAATGTGTTCTTTTTTCCATTTCCAGGAGTGTATGAGCCAAATTTAAATCTTATGCGTTCCAATAGGAGACAATTACAGCGTTTCCAATAATGGTCCTTGAACAGTGTTGTGCACAGTAGGTTGTATTCCATCTTAAGAGGACAACAGCAACTAGGATGACGACATCAACAATAGAATGAGCCTGCCTTTCAGGTACAAAGTAATCTACTTTCAAAAATATATTATTGAGCTTATAACCAGCAATAGTTTAGAATACAGAACTTTTGGGGTACATCTTGCAAAATTTAGTTATTAGGGCACAGTAGGTCTTCAAGTTTAGCAGTCCAGCGATGTCAGATATGGCAACTTTTATATCCTGGAGAAACCTCTACCGACGATCACAGCCACATAATTCGCTGTCAGTAACAAAGCTGGACCCTTATCGTTGCAGACAATGGCGGAGTGCGGCCGCGAGATGGCGGAGGTGCTGGAGGGACCAGCGTCGCGCGGGGAGGTGGTCGAGATGCGGGAGCTGAGCGCCCGCTACTCCACTGACGTCATCGCGTCCGTCGCCTTCGGCATCCAGGTCGACTGCCAGCGGAACCCGGAGAACGAATTCCGGCAGTGGGGGCGGCGCGTCTTCGAGCCGGGTCTGCTGGCCACCCTCAACGCACTCGTCTCCTCCATCAGTCCCAAACTGCTGACTACACTAAGGTAATCACCAAAACAGTCGCACTCCCCAGCAGTTTCAATAGTTACTTCTCGATCGCGAAATGCGGATTCTCAGTCTCCCAAATGCGCCAATTTTGCGTATCGACGAAGCCATCCAAATGAAAGTGGGTTCCGTTGGTAAACCAAAGCATACAGCATATACTAATTCCCGCCACACCCCGCGGCCAACCGTGCAGTTTGAACGTCCTAAAGCAAACCGCTCAGGTGTTATGACGATTTTATTTCACATAGTTCAGTAATTGTCGCCCTACAAATATCCTCCTACGATTCAGAATAGCTGTGACCTTTAGTCAGCGGCCACTTAGTTCCCTTACCTCACTATATCAGAATAATGATTGTGTTTCGTTGTTGGAATGTCGATAGCTTTGATCGTCTTCGACTGGCATATGCATGTTCACTGTTTCGATTTGGAAACGTCAACGACACGCTGTATGGGAGAGTATTCTACATTGGTACATTTTTCAGACACCCGCTTTTGGCCAGACCTTAATAGAAATTTAAAATATCTTTTATTTCATTTAAAACTAATGGTATGCACTTTTATGTGCTGTAGTTTTTTTCTGAAGTCACCAAAATAGTTCCGGAAAAGTTTTCCAAATGTGAAAGGATGTTCCACGGTACAGCAAGATCATGTACCTAGGAACAAATATTCGATTTAAATTCAAACGAGAGAAATCGATACAATAAAGAAAAACTTATCAATACCGTATTTAATAGTGTGTTTTGTCAGTACCGTGTTAATAATCTACTGCGTTACTACCCTACTACACGCCAATAACCAGTAATCGAAATCAAATCAAGTAGAAGTATTATTGAAAACCAGTTGCAAGTTAAATACATTTTGAAACAGAAGCTACTGGAAACTAACACAAATTTCCAATATCAAGACAGGTAACATTGTTAAAACATTAAAGAAAATCAGTTCATATGCAAGTATCACGTGTTCTATGGTAAAAACTCTTCTTCTTTTTCAAGGTACAAGATGGCGCACGACCAAAAAACATAACTGTGGACGTGTTACATAAATAGTTCTAAAATATATATAGCATTTTACTTGCCATAAAATTCTGTACTTGTGAGAAGAAACGTTATATTCCAAACAGGTTTAATATATTATTCAACACTTCGATGTGTAGAACGCGAAATGCACGTATGCATGTCTGAAGGAACAGTCACTGCGGCGACTACAGCCGTCAGGAAATGTATTCACAGTTGCGAATACGGACAACCATCAGCTGTATAATGGAATGACGACAATGCTGGGCCGGGATTCGAACTCGCATTTCCCGATTTAGGTGAGTGGTCGCCTTCATCGCTTTGGCTATCCGTGCACGACTCACGGCCTGCCCCAGACTTCCCTTCTGTCGTCGTCTATGCATCACAACCTGCACTCGTTCACATTAAGTAATTCCCACATGGTGGTGGGGGGGGGGGGGGGGGGGGGAATTTTAATTGGAGGTCCCAGATTGGAATCGGCGGATAAGTACGATACTGCAGTGCCTCTGTTGTTAAAAAGTACGATGCAATGTCCCTTCGGAGATGCAAGCTTGTCGAAACGAGCGGCGGATTCACCATACAGGTTCTCAAACAGCCTGACGTCGAGCTTGGTCCAATACTGGTGTTCCCATTCTAACGACAATCTCTCCTTTATACATTGTTGGGCTGCACTTCCTAAAACTACGTGTCATAAAATATATTTTGGTAGAATTCATAAGTCACCCAGAGCATGCTTCACTGATGATGCATTAGTCAGCAGATACAGTTATGAAAAGGACGTAAACGACACCTGGGTTATGAATGTGCTGAATAAGTTGAGTTCATCTGAGAATCCTAAAAAATGCTAGCGACAGAGAGCTGAAGCTCTCAGGTAGTCTTCGGCTTGGAATATCTTTGAATGGAGTATAATTGTCTTCCGTGATGAGTCCCACTTCAGATCCAGTCCTGATGACCATTGTCGATGTCTATGTGGACTCCCTGTACAGCGGTGTGATACCAACCTTACTGTCACCTGACATACGATACGACAAACAGGAGTAGTGGTGTGGGATGCCATTTATTTTCATAGCAGTAGTCCTTTGGTTGTCTTCCGCAGCACCCTTACAGCACCGCGGCACGTCTACGATATTATACGCCCTATTTTGTTGCCCTTCATGCCAATCCATCCTGGGATTATATTTTAGTAAGACAATTCCCATCCACAAGCAGCGAGAGTTTCTGCTTCTGTTCTTCGTGCTTGTCAAACCATACCTTGGTCACCAATGTAACCGGATATCTCCCCAACTGAGAACGTTTGGATCACTAACTCGAGATTTTGACCATCTAACGCGCCAGTTGGACACGATTTGGCATGGTGTCGCTCACATCCAAGAACTCTGTCAATCAGGGCCAAGTCGAATTGCTCCTTGCTTAAGGCACAGAGGTGGACCAACACGTTGTTGTTTTCATTAAAAATGAAACTCCTCCAGCTGTACTTAAGATTTCATATTTATTTGGCTACTTGTTTCGACATTGTATCAACGCCATCTCCAGCTGGAGGAGTTTCATTTTTAATAAAAATTATACCAGCTGATGTCACACCATCATCCAACTTAAATATGGATGTACGAAGAACACGTTGTTGAGTTGCTCAATTTGTGAATACGTTTGTCCTCACTCTGCCACCATGCGCAAGTAAACATAATCTCCACATTACTATCTCTCTCTCTTTCTGTTCTCTCTCTGTCTCTCCCTTTCTCTCCTTCTGTTCGGAACCTCCTTCAGGAGTGATCCACACCACGGAAAGAGAAAATCTAAATGATATGGGAGTATTGCTGTTCATATGTCTTAAGCTCTAGGATGGTAGATTAGCTGCATTTAGAACGAGGCGTTGTCAACAGTGGAAAAGAAGCTAATATTATGTATCAGTGTCTACCAAGCAAAAAATGACGAGTAAGTCATTAATTGTTTCTTATTTGTACAGGGTAAAAAGTAATCTTTCAGTCATCTCAGCGTACTTCCGGGGCATGGTGAGGGAGACAGTGAAGTACAGGGAGGAGAACAACATAACGAGGAATGACTTCATGCAGCTGATGATCCAACTCAAGAACAAGGGAAGCGTCGACAGCGCCAAGGGCGGAGAGCACGAGGAGGCTGGAGGAGATGTCTGGAGTAAGTATTGTCCTCTGTTTCTACATTCGTTTGTGACCGCTTTGCTTAACGTCCGACAATGTAAACAAATGTCGAAGCACCGGCCTGACATAGGAGTTGTGTTTTCACATTCACCTGGCAGAAATTTTCACTGCTCTCACACACAACACGCACATTCCAAAGGGTCTTTCATGGAGGTATGTTCCGCGTTTCCAACTAAATGAAATGCAATCTTTTTTTGCTTTTTTTGTTTATGAAACATCTTCAGTGGCCTGTGAAACATGTTTATGTATTAGTATCTAAAATAGGTTAATATGTTTTCGCATGTCGCTCTCTTGTTTTCAGAAACAACTTTTGCGGTCTCTATACTCTAGATGACCCGTGTTCGGCGTTTTCTCGCCGACATTGTTACAACACTTCACTTGCTCTTTCGCTATGTGTTGAATGCGTTTGTGTTTACAGTATGTAGTGTCGCCAACTGTCGCTGTGTGTTTATATCTCGTCTTTTGTTTGTGTTGTGTATTTTTAGTTTGATATATATACTGGTGCTGCTGCTCGCAGTGTAGTTTCAGCTCTCTGAGACTGCAGACGTGTGGGCAAGTTGCGTTTGCGTGTGTGTGTGTGTGTGTGTGTATATGTGTCTACTGCTGACAAAGGCCTTAATGGCTGAAAGCTGTGAGTGTGTGAACCTTTTAATTGTGCCTATTGCGACTCAGCATCTCCGCTATATGGTGAGTAGCAACTTTCCTTCTCTGGTGTATATATATATATATATATATATATGTGTGTGTGTGTGTGTGTGTGTGTGTGTGTGTGTGTAGGGGTGGGGTTGGGTGGGAGAGAGAGAGAGAGAGAGAGAGAGAGAGTGTGTGATGGAGTGGGGGGGGGGGGGTAGGAGGGAGGGAGATGTGGGATTCATTAATTATTTAGTGTGAATGTGTTTTATATTTCTGTTTGTTATTGCTTTAGTGTCTGACACGGCCAATGAGTTATTGCTTATGTTGCTGTGGTCATTACTTGCTTTCTTTTTCATTACAAGGGCCTTTTATATACGAAAGTCTTCCTGTAATGACAGGAGTTTTTTGTTGTAAATCTTCACTCTAAAAAATTTCATGTCCTCTTCCATATTAGATGGTTCATGTCCATGTTTTATCAACTGTTCAGCAGAGTTAGAATGGCTATTGTTCTTTATATCTAGGTTTTAAATTCTTGCATGTCATTTCCAGTTACACTGATTCACATTCTTGATATTCTGACTGGTTTGTATCTGCTCCTTGCTAATTTTTTGTTGATTTGACTGGAAGAAGAGGAGGAGATTGGTGTTTAGCACCCCGTCGATGAACTCATTAGAGATGGAGCACAAGCTCGGATTAGGGGAAGATAGAGAAGGAAATCGGCTGTACCCTTTCGGAGGAACCATCCCAGCCTTTGCCTCAAGCTATTTCGGGAAATCATAGAAAACTTAAATCTGGATGGCCAGAAGCAGGTTTGAACCATCGTCCGCCCGATTTCGAATCCAGTGTGCTAACCATTGCGCTACCTCGCTCGGTAAATGTGACTGGAGTCTGTTTCTTGTTCTGTAACCAATGTGTGATTCTTGTTTCTTTTGTACATTTAATATGCTCTGTGTTGATTTGTGTTTGTATATTAAGTTGTACCATTTCTTTGTGTTAGTGATGTCATGAGTATTACTGTTTTGTATTTCTGTGTGTGCTATAGTGTCTGTTTTGTCTGTGGGATCCTGTGGTGTTTGTGTTCTGTGATTATTTTCATTTTTCTTTAGTTTTGTTTTCATTGTGTAGCTGAGTCTTTGCCCTACATGGGTGGTTTTCATACAAGCTGAGGTAACTCCTCATTTGGCTCGCCAAGTGAAAGATCTGCTTAATGCAAACTTCAACACACGTCTTATATCCAGAGGTTTTTCCGATGCATGGGCTGCAAGATCACCTGATTCGAATCCATGTGACTTTTGACTCTAGGGCTATCTAAAAGAATGTGGTTACCAGGGACGCGTTTCATATCTCCCTGAGCTAGAGGCCAGTACAAAGGAACACGTCGCTTGTAAATCACGAGGAACTGTAGATCACGTCATTTTATGGATGCGATATTTCGTCGACGTCTCCGGTGCTCATACTGAACAAATTGTATAAGTGGCGCTCAGTTACAAAATGAGCTATATGTCTTTCCCACTTGTTTGATCTTTTCTGTCCACATTTCATTTCTAATTCATTACATATGGAAACATTTAAATACGTCATTCTTGCTTTCACAATGGCAGTTTTGCACCTGGTGACCGAAACTGAACTAATTTTTTTCCAGCGTTAAATGGGTTCCGCATTATAATATCTAACAATATTCGTTGCCAAACGATAATTACAACCCATAATGGACCTCTGTAAGTTGCTGTACTTTAATTATAACCACTCAGTCTCACAAAAGTCTGTTTGACATATTAACCCTCCAGATAAAGAGAGCATATGTTGCTTTAACAAACCTTTTTGGCGCGACTAAACCAGTCTTCTAGAGGTTCTTTCCCTACGTAAATAAAACCCTGCTACCAGGAGCTTCCTCTCACATAACGAGATTATTCGGCAGTCAGCAGCTACTCTAGTTTGGCGCACGAGAAGTTCAAATATATCAAGTTACAATGGAAGCAGGGGTAGAAGTTCGTATCCATTCCTTATATCGAGAAGATAGATTGTGTCTCTCACTCAGCATGTGACAAAACTTTACAAACATATAGGTGGCATATATCGTGAATGAGGATGTTGCAAGTTCATCATAAATAAAGAGTATTTTTCCATTTAGTATTAATGAAATATATCGTGTCCTTGAGAGCCACTATGGTGGAAGCAGTTGTTGTGATCCTTCATTTATCCTTCCCCATCATAGCCAATCAACCTAGTGTTGATCTGTAATGAACTCGTCGTCAACAAGCGTCTAAACTTTACTTATTTCCTTTTTACAACCATATAAGACCAGTACTACTTTAACATACTTCTTCTTCCTCTTCTTCTTTCAGTGCCTATCCGGTTCGCATGTTGGCGATCATGATGGCATTCTTCTCTTGTTCATAGCAACATGGAATGGTTCTGTTGAAGAAGTTTTGAAGCAACATTTAAGGTTGTCAAACCAAGATATTTGTCTTCATTTGCTGGTGATTTTTGTTAAAGTATTTTTTCTACCAAATCGTATCTATTTCTATTCCGCATGATATGTCCTAGGTATTGCACCTTTCAGCATTTCATTATCTTAATTAATTTAGGTGTAGAGTTCATTCTTCTCAGAACTTCCATGTTTGTCACTCTCTGGGACCAAGGTACTCTAATGATCCGCCTATAAAGCCACAATTCAAAGGTCTCCAGCTTCTTCTCCATGTTTTCATTTAGGGTCCATGTCTGTACCCCATACTGGAGGACAGAATGTACATAGCAGTGGAAAACTCTGATTTTTGTTCTTAAAGTTAGGTTATGGCTTTTGGAGACAGTACTCTTTTTCTGAACCATACTTCTTGCTTTTCCAATGCGACTCTTGATTTCTTGTGAGTTATTCCAATTTTCATTTATTATTTTACCCTTTCAATTGTTCCTTGGTTTATGCCTAAGTTTACTCCTGTAATATTTTCCTTACTTACGACCATAAGTTTTGTCTTTGTGCTGTTTATTTCAAACCCATACTGAGTATTAACTCTTACAATTCCATCTATTAATGATTCTAACGCTTGGATAGTGTCAGCAAATACAATAGTATCATCAGCGTATCGAATGTTGTTTAATCTTATTCCATTTATCCCAATTGCTTCTTTTACTTCTTCCAGGGACTCTGAATATGAATTCTGAGTATATTTTAAATAGTATGAGTGTCTTACTACTCTGAAAATTTTGACTGTGTCGATGTGTCTCCATTAATATGCAACACCGCTGTGTGATTTCAGTACAGGTTCTTGGTGATTCGCAGATCTCTTTCCTCCATTCCAATATTTCTCAAAATCTCCATCAATTTGTCATGTTTTACTCTATCGAAAGCTTTCTGGTAATCTATAAGGGAAGTAAATACTTCTAATGTACATCTCTGAAACAGTAATCGTACACTGAACAAGGCTTCTGTTATACTCAGGGCATTAACAAACCCAAACGGAATGATTCAAATGGCTCTGAGCACTATGGTACTTAACATCTGAGGTCATCATTCCCCTGGACTTAGAACTACTTAAACCTAATTAACCTAGGCACCTCACACACATCCATGCCGAGGCAGAATTCGAACCTGCGACCGTAGCAGCAGCGCGGTTCCGGACTGAAGCGCCTAGAACCGCTCAGTCACAACGGTCGGCAAACCCAAACTGATTAGGGGCTATCTGTTCCTCATATAGTCTATGTCTTCTTCTGTGTATCATCCTCAAAAATAATTTCAAGATATGGCTCATTAGGCTTATCATACGACTATCTCCACAGTGTTTTTTATTTGCCTTTTTGGGCAGAGTAATGAACTCTGATTTCAGCTATTAAAGTGGAATGTTTCCAGATACACAGATTTGATTGAAAATTTTGGTTAACCATTTTACATGATTTTCATCCATCAGTTTTAAGAACTCTGCTTCTAATTTATTTGGTCTCACAGCCTTCCCGCCTTTCATCTGACATGGCTGTTTGAACCTCTACTTCTAGTATATCTGTACCACTTATTTCATTTGTATTTGATTAAAAGCACATATCAAGTTCTCTGCTTCATCCACAAGTTTCCACTGATTGTCTTCCTGTATTTCCCTGTTGTTTCTTTTACTTTCTTGTGTACATTGCAACTATCATATTTACTTTGATATAACTCCATTTCCTCGCACTGCTCCACATTTTCCTTTCCATTGCCTCCCTTATTTTTTTATGATGTCCTTATTTATCTTCCTGTATTCCACTGGGTTTTGCCTTATTTAATATCCTTTCCTCCATTACAGTCAGAGCCTCATCTGTATCCGCGAGTTCCTCTTCTTTCTCTCTGGTTTCATGTACTCTTTTTCATTTTCTGTACAACATTCTGTAATTTGTTAAATTCTAAATTGACATTGTTACTTGCGATGTCTTCTGTGTTAATCGCCAAGTTGAGTTCTGTTTATATATTCTGTTTTACTATCAGGTCTTTCATTTTCCTCAAATTGTAGATCTGCTTCTCAATCACTTCACTCTCTTCATTCTAACTTCAAAAACTCCTACAAGCGGTGTGTGATCAGAGTTTACATCTGCTCCTGGGTATGTTTTATTGATGTACAACTATTCCTGAAACGTTTATTTAGTAGGATGAAATCAATCTGATTTCGCACATATTTTCCAGTTCTAACCATTGGGACTTCCATGTATACAGTTTTCTAGGTGGAAGTTTAAACCAGGTGTTTATAATCACTTGATCACCAGATACCACAAAATATTCAAGATCGTCCCCTCTAGAATTCTTCTCTCCTAGTCCAAATGGTCCTACCATGTCTGATGTTCTATCTTCCCTTACTTTCGAATTGCAATCTCCCATCAAAACTGTCAAATCACATTTGTTAAGTTTTCTCAAAATTCCATTAATGTAATCATAAAATTCTTCTATCTCTTCATCTTCTTTGTCCATTGTAGGGGCATAGAGTTGCATTATATTTATATCACTAGGGCCACCTCTCAACTGCAAGAATACTACTGGCCATTAAATTGGTACACCACGAAGATGACGTGCTACAGACGTGAAATTTAAACGACAGGAAGAAGATGCTGTACATGCAAATGATTAGCTTTTCAGAGCATTCACACAAGGTTGACGCCGATGGCGACACCTACAACGTGCTGACATAAGGAAAGTTTCCAACCGATTTCTCATATACAAACAGCAGTTGACCGGCGTTGCTTGGTGAAACGTTGTTGTGATGCCTTGAGTAAGGAGGAGAAATGGATACCATCACGTTTCCGACTTTGATAAAGGTCGGATTATAGCCTATCGCGATTGTGGTTCATCGTATCGCGACATTGCTGCTCGCGTTGGTCGAGATCCAATGACTGTTAGCACAATATGGAATCGGTGGATTCAGGAGGGTAATACGGAACGCCGTATCACTAGCAGTCGAGATGACAGGCATCTTATCCGCATGACTGTAACGGATCGTGCACCGGCCGCGGTGGCCAAGCGGTTAAAGGCGCTACAGTCTGGAACCGCGTGACTGCTACGGTCGCAGGTTCGAATCCTGCCCCGGGCATGGATGTGTGTGATGTCCTTAGGGTAGTTAGGTTTAAGTAGTTCTAAGATCTAGGGGACTGATGACCTTAGAAGTTAAGTCCCATAGTGCTCAGAGCCATTTTGATCGTGCAGCCACGTCTCGATCCCTGAATCAACAGATGGGGGCGTTTGCAAGACAACAACCATCTGCACGAACAGTTCGACGTTTGCAGCAGCATGGACTATCAGCTCGGAGACCGTGGCTGCGGTTACCCTTGACGCTGCATCGCAGACAGCAACGCCTGCGATGGTGTACTCAACGACGAACCTGGGTGCACGAATGGCAAAACGTCATTTTTTCGGATGAATCCAGGTTCTGTTTACAGCATCACGATGGTCGCATCCGTGTTTGGTGACATCGCGGTGAATGCACATTGGAAGCGTGTATTCGTCATCGCCATACTAGCGTATCACCCGGCGTGATGGTATGGGGTGCCATTGGCTACACGTCTCGGTCACCTCTTGTTCGCATTGACGGCACTTTGAACAGTGGGCGTTACATTTCAGACGTGTTACGACCCGTGGCTCTACCCTTCATTCGATCCCTGCGAAACCCTACATTTCAGCAGGATAATGCACGACCGCATGTTGCAGGCCTTTCTGGATACAGAAAATGTTTGACTGCTGTCGTGGCTAGCACATTATCCAGATCTCTCACCAATTGAAAACGTCTGGTCAATGGTGGCCGAGCAACCGGCTCGTCACAATACGTCAGTCACTACTCTTGATGAATTGTGGTATCGTGTTCAAGCTGCATGGGCAGCTGTACCTGTACACGCCATCCGAGCTCTGTTTGACTCAATGCCCAAGGTATCAAGGCCGTTATTACGGCCAGAGGTGGTTGTTCTGGGTACTGATTTCTCAGGATATATGCACCCACGTTGCGTGAAAATGTAATCACATGTCAGTTCTAGTATAATATATTTGTCTAATGAATACTCGTTTATCATCTGCATTTGTTTTTGGTGTAGCAATTTTAATGGCCAGTAGTGTACTCTCTGGCATTATCACTTTAGTAGCGGACGTTTCCACATCTTCCAACACAAAAATAGTGCATTCATACTCTGGTGCTACAAACTTTTAAGTTGAGGGAAAAATGTAAAAGTTACCGGTCTCTTTCAGAGTTATCGATCGACGACGTCGCAGCCCAGGCGTTCGTGTTTTTCGTCGCTGGTTTCGAGACCTCTTCCACCACCATGAGCTTCGCCCTTCACGAGCTGGCTCACCACCCAGACGTCCAAGCGCTTTTGCAGGAGGAGATCGACTCAGTTCTTAAGCAGCACAGTGGGCAAGTTACCTATGACGCGATTAGCAGTATGCACTACCTCGATAAAGTAGTTGCAGGTATGTATGAGTGTATTGTTGTCTTTCAAAATTTCATCACAATTCAAATGAACTGCTTTATTTTCACTTGAGAAGACAGATATCTCGATGTGTTATTTTAAGCCACCTTGGCACTATCAACGCAAACTGAAGGTTATTATTTGTATATTTAAATTAAATTCTTTAATTGCCTAATACTTTGGACTTTGTTCCGTAAAACTGCGGCAGAACAGCTGAATGTCGGTAGCTCCCTGCCATAACATTACGATAGACAGTGTTCCCGTCATCTTCAGGTGCATACTGGCGAGAGTATTTTTCTCCCTTTATTGGTCATTTCATTCCCCGTGAATGGGGAAGGGGACGGTTCAAATGGTTCAAATGGCTCTGAGCACTATGGGACTCAACTACTGAGGTCATCAGTCCCCTAGAACTTAGAACTACTCAAACCTAACTAACCTAAGGACATCACACACATCCATGCCCAAGCCAGGATTCGAACCTGCGATCGTAGCGGTCGCGCGGTTCCAGAGTGTAGCGCCTAGAACCGCTCGGCCACAGCGGCTGACGAAGGGGACGGGGTGGTAGCACTCACATTACCGTTTTTCAGTCACATGGTGTTAAAATTACATACCTGTAGTAAATTACAGTTAAAAGGTTAAAATAACAGGATTGCCACGCAATAAAATAGTTTCCTATGATGTTACAAAAACAGATAGAGAAGGTGTGACAGGTTCTAAGATGATGACACTGATTATTTTGCTTCCGGAAAACCCATCGTGGTCACCTCGCAGTAAGGGTTAGGTGGATAGGAAGGAAAGATGGAAGGATGGAGGGCAAGGGCCGCTAGGTCTGGAAGTGGGGATCTGGAAAATTTGACGTATAAATGGATGGTGGAACAGTATGGATCAAGATTCCGTCAGGGGTCTGGAGCCTTCATCTGGGGAAATAATTCGGGTGTTAGGGCTCCATCTGATAGGGTGAGTAGACAATAGGAAGCATTTCTGGGTCGGGAAGAGAGAGGCCTCTGATGCTTCGCGAATATACGCTCAACTCCTCTATTTAAGAAATCGCTACACATGCATCGTGTACTTGTAGGACACTACTCAGGCGCTACTTGAGCACGTGTGCTTCTGGTGTAGGTCTGTGCTTTGCTCCGAACGACCCCGTGGAGAAAGCTCCTATCAGACCAACAATTTTCCTTGGGTACATTAACAGAAAGTTGTCGGATGAGCTGAGCACTGTGTTTCACAAGGACAGGATTTCATGAGGTATACAACAAGAAATGACCGTCTTGATTAATCAGTTCCTCAGTCTTATTGCTACTGATTCCTGAAATCCCATTTAACAATACTGGCCGACAATCAGATATCTTCATTGAGCAGTTAGCCATACAGCTCACAATAGAGAGAAGCATTTTAGACCTTCTGTCTACAATCGGGCCGGGTATTTTCTGCAGAATCACCAAGGGGATTAGTGGCCATGATGTTATTAAAGCGAAGATTGTTAATAAACGCAAAGTATTCAATAAGGATGGTCATAAAGTGTATGTGTTTCGTAGAACAAAGTGATAATCACTAACTGCATACATAAAAGACGCACTGAGAACATTCAAATTTTTGACGAATAGAATCCAGTGCGCTATCTTGGATGGTCACTGTTCAACAGAAATGAAAGTAACCTCGGGAGTACCCCAAGGAACTGTCCTTGAATGACTTCATGACCGATATGTCTTCGAGTAAAAGTGCCAGACGAAACATCCAACTATCAACCCAAGCCCACCGCTACCAGCCACTCTCGTCCACAGAGGTCACTATCGGTTTCATGTTAGCTCTCAACAGACCTCACGTGTCCAGTCGTTGCTATAAACTCTATTGCTCTTGCTAAGTCTAATCTGTCTTTTTCTTACACACTCCACGTGTTGTTGTAAATGTGTGTAGTTCCTAGTTCATTGATTCTTTATTCCATACATAACCTGAGGGAGATGGACTTCTAGAAGAAAGCTGAGTTCCAGGAACTTCGTGTGAACGACTCAGCATTGTCAGACAGTGAGCTTTCTTCATGGGATTCCGGAATTGCATCAAATCTAAAGAACTGTCCATATGTAGTTCACACATAGTGTGACAAATGAATGGCTATTTCCGCTGTCTATTGCACACCTGACCTACTGAGAGCGGCTATACATGTCACAAACTATTTTATTTTCCGGGTTTCCGCAGATATTGAAAGGCATGATGTTGGGAAGAATTCCTCTGATAAAATTGTTGGTCATTGAAACACATCTGGTTTTGCGCCCCAAAGACCCATCATGAGCTGCAGCCTAGTTGGTAAAAACCAAAGTAGAGTGTCGCCACATTATGTGGCTATTGAAATTAATAAAGGAATGTCCAAAATATACTCACAGTATTACAAAATCATAGACATACCCATCCTCCTAGACAAAATTTACTAGTCAGCGAATATTGTCAATACTCTGTCGAAGGAAAGATAACGGAGACATGCTCCATTCTTTTAGGACAATCTGCTAATAGCTGAAACTAGCGGTTACAGAGCCATGTTTTAAAATCTGCCTACATCTAAAAAGAAGAAAGAAAATATTTTATAGTGAAAGGACGCTAAAAGTTTGTAAGGTACCAGATTGGCGATAAAAAATTATCACTGCTAACATGGTTGGTCAAGGCACTGTGCAAATTATTATGTGGAATGTATCAGGAGGCAGCGTCTTACCGGTGAGAAAAAGAAAAAAAAGCCATATTTTGAGTATATTGGGAGAAGAAGATATTTTAAATATAAAAAAGAAAATACACATTTCACCTTGAATATAAAATTAGAGTTAAATCATGATTCTGGCTAATTTGAGTATTTATACGATTAGGTATTAGTACGTAATAAAATTCTGTGTTATTCTCGCTTTTAAAGGCAGCGACCCAGTGGTCCTAGCCATGAGTATATGACATCACTATGTTCATGTGAATAGCACCCGTCCCGCCAGCCAGCCAGCTAGTCTGTCTTCGTCGTTCGAGCGGGCCGCTTTTAATTCGACCAACACCGGATTGCCCTGCTGTGACTCCGGTAAGACACAGCCACCTGATACATTCCACATAGTAATTTGCATAGTGTCTCGACTAATCGTGTTACCAGTGACAGTTTTTTAATTGCCAGTCTTGTTCCCTTAAAAACTTTTAGAATGCTCTCAATATAAAATATTTTTCTTTTTGTGTTCCTCGAACCACTCCATCATACTCCTGGCCTTTGGCATGGCAGGTTATCAAATGCCACTGCCGTCGGGTAACATGATCGTCATGAAGAGGTGTACACGGTCTGCAACCAGTGTACGATACCCCTTGGCCATCATGTTGCCTTGCACGAGCTCCTCTGTAACCGTGGATGCCCCCGTGAATCTTCCCCATAGCATAGTGGTGCCGCTGCCAGCTCGTCACCGCTTCCGCAGTCCAGGCGTCAAGGAGGTGTTCCCCTGGAAGATGACGGATTCGCACCCTCCCATTGGCATGGTGAGGATGGTGCCGTGATTCATCAGACCATGCAACGCTCTGCCACTGCGCCAACGATCAGTGCCGATGGTTATGTGCCCATTTCCGTCGTAGTTGCCTATGACGCGGTGTTAACATTGGCACATGCATAGGTCATTAGCTGCAGAGGGCCATCGTTGGGGGTATTCGGTGCACTGTATGTTCAGACACACTTGTCTCTGACCAGCATTAACATCTGATGTTAGTTTCGCCACAGTTCCCCGGCTGTTCTGTTTTACCAGTCTGCCTAACCTACGATGTCCAAAATCCGTAATAAGGGCCGGCCGCACAGCCCCACGACGTCTGGATGTGATTTCACATCGCTTTCGCCACGTGTTGAAGACACTCACCAGAGCACACTCCTCGTACACCGAACATGTCGTGCAGTTTCCGAAATACTCGTGCCCAGCCTCTGGGCCATCACAATTTACCCTAGGTCAAACTCGGGTAGATCGCACATTTCCTCCATTCTACACAAGGATAGCCCACTCACCAATACATCATGCACCATGCATGTGTCTGACTACCAGTCATTCCTCACCAGAGGAAGATGCTATCGCCTGGATGGGTTTATATAGATAGTAGGTCGATGGTGATACTGTCCTGTATGGTCATAATGTTCTGGCTGGTCAGAGTGCTTTTCTCTGTATGATATAGTCCTTCAGTAAGAGCCGGCCAGTGTGGCCGTGAGGTTCTAGGCGCTGCAGTCTGGAACCGCGAGACCGCTACGGTCGCAGGTTCGAATCCTGCCTCGGTCATGGATATGTGTGATGTCCTTAGGTTAGTTAGGTTTAAGTAGTTCTAAGTTCTAGGGGACTGATGATCTCAGAAGTTAAGTCCCATAGCGCTCAGAGTCACTTGAATCATTTAAACCTTTGAAACGTGTTGTGGATATAAATAAACAGTGATTGGTAACGCTAAACTTGTTTCATTCGAAAAAAATTACTTTTTTCATTGTGTCGTGCTGACATCTGCAGGATAATTTTGTACATGGGCAGTATCCTGAGTCAGCAAAATGGGTCAAATGGCTCTGAGCACTATGGGACTCAACTTCTGAGGTCATTAGTCCCCTAGAACTTAGAACTAGTTAAACCTAACTAACCTAAGGACATCACACACATCCATGCCCGAGGCAGGATTCGAACCTGCGACCGTAGCGGTCTCGCGGTTCCAGACTGCAGCGCCTAGAACCTCACGGCCACTTCGGCCGGCTGCCTGAGTCAGCAGTCCGGAGCTTAGTTCCCTCGTGTACCTAATGTCGGCTCAATTTATAGCAACCTAATTTACTGTGTTGATTCTGTTACAGAGACCCTGAGGAAATATCCGCCACTCCCGTTGCTGAACAGAATATGCAATCGAGAGTACAAGATAGCTGACAGTGACGTAGTCCTGGACAAAGGAACCTCTGTTATTATACCTGTGTATGGACTGCACCACGACCCAGAGATCTACCCAGACCCGGAACGCTTCGACCCCGAGAGGTTCTCTGAGGAGCACAAGGCCCAGAGACACCCCTACGTCTACCTCCCGTTCGGAGAGGGCCCACGCAACTGCATAGGTGAGTATTGTAACAGAACGCTGTCTTCGACTTCACTGTAGTGAACTCAATCCCATCTAAGATATGTGAGTACATCACACAACTGGTTCGGCTGTCACTTGTGTCGGAGTATGTGCGAGAGGGGGAAGTGGGTCTTTGGTCGGTGGGAGCCACACTGAGGTGTCAGAGGTCAGGGGATGCCTCCTGATGTCGGGCCGGACTTCCTCTCGCGCGGCCAAGTGCGGCAACGCGCCGTGCCACGAACGCAACAAGTCTTTGGAAGCCCACTGAAGAAATATTGAGCACCGCTGCCTCTACACCTGTCCGTAACGGCGAAAACGTTGCCAGTGCAGGATTTTGTGCCTGAACTGACTTCTCAATTGGGTCCTATAAAGGTTCGATGGAATTCATGTTGGGCGATCTGGGTGGCCGAACCATTCGCTCCAATTGTCTAGAACGTTCTTCAAACCAATCACGAACAGTTATGGCCCAATTACAAGGCGCATTCTTGTTGTTGTTGTTGTTGTGGTCTTCAGTCCTTAGACTGGTTTGATGCAGCTCTCCATGCTACTCTATCCTGTGCAAGCTTCTTCATCTCCCAGTACCTACTGCAACCTACATCCTTCTGAATCTGCTTAGTCTATTCATCTCTTGGTCTCCCTCTACGATTTTTACCCTCCACGCTGCCCTCCAGTACCAAATTGGTGATCCCTTGATGCCTCAGAACGTGTCCTACCAACCGATCCCTTCTTCTAGTCAAGTTGTGCCACATACTCCTCTTCTCCCCAATTCTACTCAACACCTCCTCATTAGTTATGTGATCTACCCATCTAATCTTCAGCATTCTTCTGTAGCACCACATTTCAAAAGCTTCTATTCTCTTCTTGCCCAAACAAGTTACCGTCCATGTTTCACTTCCATACATGGCTACACTCCATACAAATACTTTCAGAAACGACTTCCTGACACTTAAGTCTATACTCGATATTAACAAATTTCTCTTCTTCAGAAACGCTTTCCTTGCCATTGCCATTCTACATTTTATATCCTCTCTACTTCGACCATCATCAGTTGTTTTGCTCCCCAAATAGCAAAACTCCTTTACTACTTTACGTGTCTCATTACCTAATCTAATTCCCTTAGCATCACCCGACTTAATTCGACTACATTCCATTATCCTCGTTTTGATTTTGTTGATGTTCATCTTATATATTCCTTTCAAGACACTGTCCATTCCGTTCAACTGCTCTTCCAAGTCCTTTGCTGTCTCTGACAGAATTACAATGTCATCGGCGAACCTCAAAGTTTTTACTGCTTCTCCATGAATTTTAATACCTACTCCGAATTTTTCTTTTGTTTCCTTTACTGCTTCCTCAATATACAGATTGAATAACGTTGGGGAGAGGCTACAACCCTGTCTCACTCCTTTCCCAACCACTGCTTCCCTTTCATGCCCCTCGACTCTTATAACTGCCATCTGGTTTCTGTACAAATTGTAAATAGCCTTTCGCTCCCTGTATTTTACCCCTACCACCTTCAGAATTTGAAAGAGAGTATTCCAGTTAACATTGTCAAAAGCTTTCTCTAAGTCTACAAATGCTAGAAACGTAGGTTTGCCTTTCCTTAACCTTTCTTCTAAGATAAGTCGTAAGATTAGTATTGCCTCACGTGTTCCAACATTTCTGCGGAATCCAAACTGATCTTCCCCGAGGTCCGCTTCTACCAGTTTTTCCATTAGTCTGTAAAGAATTCGCGTTAGTATTTTGCAGCTGTGACTTATTAAACTGATAGTTCGGCAATTTTCACATCTGTCAACACCTGCTTTCTTTGGGATTGGAATTATTATATTCTTCTTGAAGTCTTATCTATTAAAAATCCCATCTTTCTTTGGGAACGTGAAGTCCATGAGTAGCTGCAAATTGTCCCCAAGTACGTGAACATAATCATTTCCAGTCAATCATGGGTCCAGTTCAACTAGAGGACCCAGTTCATTCCACGAAACACAGCACACACCTTTATGCAGCCACCACCCTTCATTGTGCCTTGTTGGCAACTTGGGTCCACGGCTTCGTGGGATTTGCACCACACACAAACCACGTCATCAACTCTTACAGCTGAAATCGGTACATCTACATCTACATCTATACTCCGCGAGCCACCTTACGGTGTGTGGCGGAGGGTACTTATTGTACCACTATCTGATCCCCCCTTCCCTGTTCCATTCACGAATTGTGCGTGGGAAGAACGACTGCTTGTAAGTCTCCGTATTTGCTCTAATTTCTCGGATCTTTTCGTTGTGATCATTACGCGAGATATATGTGGGCGGTAGTAATATGTTGCCCATCTCTTCCCGGAATGTGCTCTCTCGTAATTTCGATAATAAACCTCTCCGTATTGCGTAACGCCTTTCTTGAAGTGTCCGCCACTGGAGCTTGTTCAGCATCTCCGTAACGCTCTCGCGCTGACTAAATGTCCCCATGACGAATCGCGCTGCTTTTCGCTGGATCATGTCTATCTCTTCTATTAATCCAACCTGGTAAGGGTCCCATACTGATGAGGAATACTCAAGAATCGGACGAACAAGCGTTTTGTAAGCTACTTCTTTCGTCGATGAGTCACATTTTCTTAGAATTCTTCCTATGAATCTCAACCTGGCGCCTGCTTTTCCCACTATTTGTTTTATGTGATCATTCCACTTCAGATCGCTCCGGATAGTAACTCCTAAGTATTTTACGGTCGTTACCGCTTCCAATGATTTACCACCTATGGCATAATCGTACTGGAATGGATTTCTGCCCCTATGTATGCGCATTATATTACATTTATCTACGTTTAGGAAAAGCTGCCAGCTGTCGCACCATGCATTAATCCTCTGCAGGTCCTCCTGGAGTACGTACGAGTCTTCTGATGTTGCTACTTTCTTGTAGACAACTGTGTCATCTGCAAATAGCCTCACGGAGCTACCGATGTTGTCAACTAAGTCATTTATGTATATTGTAAACAATAAAGGTCCTATCACGCTTCCCTGCGGTACTCCCGAAATTACCTCTACATCTGCAGATTTTGAACCGTTAAGAATGACATGTTGTGTTCTTTCTTCTAGGAAATCCTGAATCCAATCACAAACCTGGTCCGATATTCCGTAAGCTCGTATTTTTTTCACTAAACGTAAGTGCGGAACCGTATCAAATGCCTTCCTGAAGTCCAGGAATACGGCATCAATCTGCTCGCCAGTGTCTACGGCACTGTGAATTTCTTGGGCAAATAGGGCGAGCTGAGTTTCACACGATCTCTGTTTGCGGAATCCATGTTGGTTATGATGAAGGAGGTTTGTATTATCTAAGAACGTCATAATACGAGAACACAAAACATGTTCCATTATTCTACAACAGATTGACGTAAGCGAAATAGGCCTATAATTATTCGCATCTGATTTATGACCCTTCTTGAAAATGGGAACGACCTGCGCTTTCTTCCAGTCGCTAGGTACTTTACGTTCTTCCAGCGATCTACGATAAATTGCTGATAGAAAGGGGGCAAGTTCTTTAGCATAATCACTGTAGAATCTTAAGGGTATCTCGTCTGGTCCGGATGCTTTTCCGCTACTAAGTGATAGCAGTTGTTTTTCAATTCCGATATCGTTTATTTCAATATTTTCCATTTTGGCGTCCGTGCGACGGCTGAAGTCAGGGACCGTGTTACGATTTTCCGCAGTGAAACAGTTTCGGAACACTGAATTCAGTATTTCTGCCTTTCTTCGGTCGTCCTCTGTTTCGGTGCTCATCTGATCAGTCCACGGTTTTCCCATCGTCTGAGGTCCAACCATCCCACACTGATTTCTGTGGTTATTTCACACAGTGTTGTTGAGAACTTAATGCAAACGCCGCTGTTATGGGTCGTTAAGTGAAGGTCGTTGACCACTAAATTGTCCGTGGCGAAAGGTAATGCCTGAAATTTCGTATTCTCGGTACGCTCTTGACATTGTGGCTCTCAGAATAGTGAAATGCCTAACGATTTACGAAATGTAATGCCGCATGCATCTAGCTCCAACTACTACTCCGCATTCAAAGTCTTTTTAATTCCCGTCGTGTGGTCACGATCACGTAGAAAACCTCTTCGCGTGGATCATCTGATTACAAATGACAGCTGCACGAACGACTGATCTTTCGCAGCTTGTGTATGCGGATCTACCGACATCTGTGTCTGTGCATAACGCTATCCCATGACTTGTCACTTCAGTGTACTCTCGGCTTTTCGTTGCCTGTCGTGTTCACTTGAAATGTAGATGAGCAAATATCCCAGGAAACAGTACATGGGAGTACCTTTATGAGGGTCAGATACATCTTGCTGATCACAGAAGTTTTAGTGAATGTGGTGATGAAGTAATGGATGTCTGCACTGGGAAATCGAAGTGCGATAGTCTTTCTACACCCTCGTTCGGCAACTCGTGTAATACACTCCTGGAAATGGAAAAAAGAACACACTGACACCTGTGTGTCAGACGCACCATACTTGCTCCGGACACTGCGAGAGGGCTGTACAAGCAATGATCACACGCACGGCACAGCGGACACACCAGGAACCGCGGTGTTGGCCGTCGAATGGCGCTAGCTGCGCAGCATTTGTGCACCGCCGCCGTCAGTGTCAGCCAGTTTGCCGTGGCATACGGAGCTCCATCGCAGTCTTTAACACTGGTAGCATGCCGCGACAGCGTTGGACGCGAACCGTATGTGCAGTTTACGGACTTTGAGCGAGGGCGTATAGTGGGCACGCGGGAGGCCGGGTGGACGTACCGCCGAATTGCTCAACACGTGGGGCGTGAGGTCTCCACCGTACATCGATGTTGTCGCCAGTGGTCGGCGGAAGGTGCACGTGCCCGTCGACCTGGGACCGGACCGCAGCGACGCACGGATGCACGCCAAGACCGTAGGATCCTACGCAGTGCCGTAGGGGACCGCACCGCCACTTCCCAGCAAATTAGGGACACTGTTGCTCCTGGGGTATCGGCGAGGACCATTCGCAACCGTCTCCATGAAGCTGCGCTACTGTCCCGCACACCGTTAGGCCGTCTTCCGCTCACGCCCCAACATCGTGCAGCCCGCCTCCAGTGGTGTCGCGACAGGCGTGAATGGAGGGACGAATGGAGACGTGTCGTCTTCAGCGATGAGAGTCGCTTCTGCCTTGGTGCCAATGATGGTCTTATGCGTGTTTGGCGCCGTGCAGGTGAGCGCCACAATCAGGACTGCATACGACCGAGGCACACAGGGCCAACACCCGGCATCATGGTGTGGGGAGCGATCTCCTACACTGGCCGTACACCACTGGTGATCGTCGAGGGGACACTGAATAGTGCACGGTACATCGAAACCGTCATCGAACCCATCGTTCTACCATTCCTAGACCGGCAAGGGAACTTGCTGTTCCAACAGGACAATGCATGACCGCATGTATCCCGTGCCACCCAACGTGCTCTAGAAGGTGTAAGTCAACTACCCTGGCCAGCAAGATCTCCGGATCTGTCCCCCATTGAGCATGTTTGGGACTGGATGAAGCGTCGTCTCACGCGGTCTGCACGTCCAGCACGAACGCTGGTCCAACTGAGGCGCCAGGTGGAAATGGCATGGCAAGCCGTTCCACAGGACTACATCCAGAATCTCTACGATCGTCTCCATGGGAGAATAGCAGCCTGCATTGCTGCGAAAGGTGGATATACACTGTACTAGTGCCGACATTGTGCATGCTCTGTTGCCTGTGTCTATGTGCCTGTGGTTCTGTCAGTGTGATCATGTGATGTATCTGACCCCAGGAATGTGTCAATAAAGTTTCCCCTTCCTGGGACAATGAATTCACGGTGTTCTTATTTCAATTTCCAGGAGTGTATATCCATGTACGTCATGTTGCTCGCTGTCATTTGCTGGTTTTTTTTTTTCCTGCATACACTTGTAAGTCCACGGGTCTTACTACCCTATTGCATCTCCCTGACCTGTGGCTATTTTTACAGGCCCAGAATAGCGTGTCTGAGCTAGCTTCAACTACCTCTTGTAACGTACTGACTTACATGGTGCATGCTATTGCTTTGAGTCGACGTTCAACACAATCACACAAACTTTCACGTAGACACGTTTCGAAAATGTAGGAACTGAATACAGTACTTCTGTAGTGGATTACCTTCGACTGATAACTATAACTGCATATGTAAATCTTATCTTCCGCTGTTTCCAAACCCACACGGTCCAGTCATATTAATGTGACCACTGCCTATGTCCGACGTCAGCATTTGTGTGTGTGTGTGAAATCTTATGGGACTTAACTGCTAAGGTCATCAGTCCCTTAGCTTGCACACTACTTAACCTAAATTATCCTAAGGACAAACACACACACCCATGCCCGAGGGAGGACTCGAACCTCCGTCAGCATTTAATGACCACTCCTAGACTGCAGGTGGCAGCACTAGCAGCGGAGGGCATATAAAGCGTGACGGTGGGACGTGGAAAACAGTGCAGTCGTCCTCGTAATGCGGCAACGGAACGATTTATCTAACGTCCAAAAGAGCGTGATCATTGGCTTTCGGGCCAAGGGTGGATGTATTTCCGAAACAGCTAAGTTTCCAAACTGTCCAAGTGCCGCCGTGATTAAAGTGCACCACGACTGGTTAAACGGCGCTATCTAAAACCGACGACGAGGCAACTTCAGTGCACAGCAAGCCGTAGATGAACAGGAGTGAGCGACGGCTTGCAGACGTGTGTATGGACAGATAGGCGTGCAACTGCTGAGCAACACACCGGCCACATAAACCGAGGGTCTACCAACAGGGTTTCCCCAGAGAGCATTCAGGGGACGTTGCTGCATACGGACCTCTGCAGCCGGAGCTTGGTTCGTGTACCAATGCCGACTGCTGCTCATCGGCGAAGAGACCTGGAATTTTCACGCCCATACCGCATGTGGACATCCACTGAGTGGCGACAGATGGCCTTCTCAGATGAGTCACGTTTTGTACTCCATTTGGCAGATCGCCGTTGGATCGTAGGAAGGAACCAGGCAGGAGGAGAGAGCATTGTTGTCCGGAGAATGTTTAGGCAGCACTCCTTGGGTGATCTCCCCATTCTCGAAGGCACAGTGGATGAAGACAAGTGTGCATCTATCCTTGGGAACCACGTTCACCCAAACATATAGTTTTTTTCTCCTTGGCACGGTGGTATCTACCAGCAGGATAAAGCAACAGTGTACATGTTTGTTTCGAACAGCACCAGTATGTGTTTGGCGTACTCTCCTGGCCACCAAACTCCCCGGATTTAAACTCAATCGACAGTCACTGGGACCTTATCGATCGGGCTGTTCGCGCCCTGGGTCCTTAGCCGAGAAACCTAGCTAACTGGCCACAGGACTCGGCGTGACTCTGCATGACTCGGCATCCCTGCCGGCACCTTCCAGAACCTCACTCACTCTCTTCCTCCACGCCACGCTGTGGTCCACGCTGCAAAAAGCGGTCATTCTGACTTTTGACAGGTGGTCAAACGAATGTGACTGGACCGTGTATTTCACCACTTTTGATCAATTATACAATATACCGAGAAAGATATTGCACGATGATTGATACTGTGTTTAGTACGTAGACACAAGTGAGTCTGTGCTTTCTTATTTTTTTTATCATTTTTTTATTTATTCACTCATACATACATCCTGTTCTCAAGAGCCCATAATTAAGAATGAGGAACCTCAGATATTCAATAGAAACAGACAGACACCTCAACAAAAGCTTCATCAGTACGTTATGTTAAAAATAGACGATCACTATATTGCTTAATGCTATTCATACTTACACCATCAAAATTCTGTCAAACAAACTGGACAGAAAGCTGCTACTTCAAAGTTCCGAATACTTCGTCAGTTACACTAAATAACTATTATCTCCGAGTTTTAGCTTAACATTTAACTTAATAACTCAAATTAATAACTTAATCGTAGCTAACACTTCGTTCAAGAATCATGAAAGAAGGTTGTGTACATGAAAGAGGTCTGAAGATACTGGAAGATTTCAGATAGATTACATAATGGTAAGATAGAGATTTAGGAACCAGGTTTTAAATTGTAAGACATTTCCATGGGCAGATTTGGACTCTGACCACAATCTATTGGTTATGAACTGTAGATTAAAACTGAAGAAACTGCAAAAAGACGGCAATTTAAGTAGATGGGACCTGGATAAACTTAAAGAACCAGAGGTTGTAGAGAGTTTCAGGAAGAGCATTAGGGAGCAATTGACAAGAATGGGAGAAAGAAAAACAGTGGACGAAGAATGGGTACCTTTGAGGGATGAAATAGTGAAGGCAGCAGAGAATCAAGTAGGTAAAAATACGAGGGCTAGTAGAAATCGTTGGCTAGCAGAAGGTGTATTGAATTTAATTGATGAAAGGAGAAAATATACAAATGCAGTAAATGAAGCAAGCAAAAAGGAATACAAACGTCTCAAAAATGAGATCGACAGGAAGCGCAAAATGGCTAAGCAGGGATGGCTAGAGGACAAATGTAAGGATGTGGAGGCTTATCTCACTAGGGGTAAGATAGATACTGCCTACAGGAAAATTAAAGAGACCTTTGGAGAACAGAGAACCACTTGTATGAATATCAAGAGCTCAGATGGAAACCCATTTATAAGCAAAAAAGGGAAAGCAGAAAGGTGGAAGGAGTATATAGAGGATCTATATAAGGGCGATGTACTTGAGGACAATATTGCAATGGAAGAGGATGTAGATGAAGATCAAATGGGAGATACGGTATTGCGTGAAGAATTTGACAGAGCACTGAAAAACCTAAGTCGAAACAAGGCCCCGGGAGTAAACAACATTCCATTAGAACTACTGACAGCCTTGGGAAAGCCAGCCCTGACAAAACTCTATCATCTGGTGAGCAAGATGTATGAGACAGGCGAAATACCCTCAGACTTCAAGAAGAATGTAGATATTCGAATCCCAAAGAAAGCAGGTGTTGACAGATGTGAAAATTACCGAAATATCAGTTTAATAAGTCACAGCTGCAAAATACTAACGCGAATTCTTTACAGACGAATGGAAAAACTGGTAGAAGGCGACCTTGGGGAAGATCAGTTTGGATTCCGTAGAAATGTTGGAACACGTGAGGCAATACTAACCCTACGACTTATCTTAGAAGAAAGATTGAGGAAAGGCAAACCTACGTTTCTAGCACTTGTAGACTTAGAGAAAGCTTTTGATAATGATGATTGGAATACTCTCTTTCATATACTGAAGGTGGTAGGGGTCAAATACTGGGAACGGAAGGCTATTTACAATTTGTGCAGGAACCAGATGGCAGTTATAAGAGTAGAGGGGCATGAAAGGGAAGCAGTGGTTGGGAAGGGAGTGAGACAGGGTTGTAGCTTATCCCCGGTGTTATTCAATCTTTACATTGAGCAAGCAGTAAAGGAAAGAAAAGAAAAATTCGGAGTAGGAATTAAAATCCATGGAGAAGAAATAAAAACTCTGAAGTTCGCCGATGACATTGCAATTCTGTCAGAGACAGCAAAGGAGTTGGAAGAGCAGTTGAACGGAATGGACAGCGTCTTGAAAGGAATATATAAGATGAACATCAACAAAAGCAAAACGAGGATAATGGAATATAGTCGAATTAAATCGGGTAATGCTGAGGGAATTAGATTAGGTAATGAGACACTTACAGTAGTAAATGAGTTTTGTTACTTGGGTAGCAAAATAACTGATGATAGTCGAAGTAGAGAGGATATAAAATGTAGACTGGCAATGGCAAGGAAAGCGTTTCTGAAGAAGAGAAATTTGTTAATATCGAGTATACATTTAAGTGTCAGGAAGTCGTTTCTGAAAGTATTTGTATGGAGTGTAGCCATGTATGGAAGTGAAACATTGACAATAAAGAGTTTGGACAAGAAGAGAATAGAAGCTTTCGAAATGTGGTGCTACAGAAGAATGCTGAAGATTAAATGGGTAGATCACATAACTAATGAGGGCGTAATGAACAGAATTGGGGAGAAGAGAAATTTGTGGCACAACTTGACTAGAAGAAGGGATCAGTTGGTAGGACATGTTCTGAGGCATCAAGGGATGACCAATTTAGTACTAGAGGAGATCGTGGAGGGTAAAAATCGTAGAGGGAGACCAAGAAATGAATACACTAAGCAGATTCAGAAGGATGTAAGTTGCGGTAGCTACTGGGAGATGAAGAACCTTGCACAGGATAGAGTAGCATGGAGAGCTTCATCAAACCAGTCTCTGGCCTGAAGAACACGACAACAACATTTAACTGATTACATTGACATATAGCTAGCATGACAAAGGGTACGTCCCATTGTACCAGTTATTAGGGTTTCTGTTTGAGTGCCCCTGTGCGTGCAGTAACTATTCTAATCTTATCCTGACGGTCTCCATATGTGAGCGATACTTAGGGAAAACTTTGTTAATAGACTTTCTCGGAATAGTTTACGTTTGTCTTCAAGAGTCTGCCAGCTTAGTTCCTCCAGTATCTCTGTGACGCTCTCCCACAGATCAAACGAACCTGTGACCATTCGTGGTGCCCTTCTGTGTATACGTTCAATATCCCCTATTAGTCATATTTGGCATGGGTCGCACACACTTGATCAATATTCTACGATGAGTCGCAAGAGTGATTTGAGAACAATCTCCTTTGCAGATTGACTGCACTCCTCCAGTGTTCTGACAATAAAGCGATGTCTACCGCTTGCTTTACCCGCAACAGAACCTATGCGATCATTCCATTTCATATCCCTACAAAGTGCTACACCCAGGTATTTGTATGAGTTGGCTGATTCCAACAGCGACTGATTGGTATTATAGTCACAGGATACTACTTTTTTTTTAAATTTTGTTAAGTGCACAATTTTACATTTCTGAATATTGAGAGCACATAGCCAGTCTCTGCACAAGTTTGAAATCTTATCAAAATGTGATTGAGTATTTATGCAGATTCTTTCAGATACCACTTTAATATAGATAACTGCATCATCTGCAACGAGCCTGACGTTACTATTAACATTGTTGGCAGGATCATTAATATACAACATGAACAGCAAGGTTCCCTACACGCTTCCCTGGGGCCCGCCCGAAATTACATCTACACCTGAAGATGACTCTCCAACCGAGATAACGTGCTGCGTTGTCCATAGCAAAAAGTCCTCAATCCAGTCACGGATTTCGCCTGATACACCATATGATCGTAATGTTGACTATATGCTTAGGTGTGGTACTGAATCAAACGCACTCTTAAGTGCATTAATAGTCTACCATAGACCACTTCCTCAGACTCTTTTGAAAATACTGGAAAGGGTGAAATAAGTCTATGGTTGGAGGTGGTTTGATTATCTCCTGTTTTCTGGATGGCTGCTACTATAACACATCTAATTTTATCATGAAATATGCCCTGGTTCACCCTGAACACAATTATTAAGTCATTGTTTATATTTCTGCTGTGTGACACTGTTCTTCTGTAATTTGTACCCAACTGGTCATTTCTTTTTTTATTGTTAACATTTAACCATATGTTTTTCAGATAATTCATTGCACTTTAGTGGGTCCAAAACCAAACTGTCAATGGCTGCTGCACTATTTTATTTTTATTTTTTTTGTTTCTCCTGCTGAATTTCAGTATAGCAAATAATCCAAAGCTGGTCATCAACTGTTCAAGGTGTTTTCAATCAGTACTATCTGACATAAAATGGACAACATACCTCCAGAAACAATGACAGCCCCAGAGTGAATCTTCCACTCCGCAGCGGAACGTGCCACGTTTTGAAACTTTCTGTCAGATTACAACAATGCATGAGATCGGTACTCGTACCTAGAATCTTGCCGGGCAGTACTGTTAGCGAGTGAGCTGTCCACCTACAACTCGCAACACTCCTACTATCCTGGACAGCTCAGTGGGAGCTCAGCTTGTTCGGTCAGAGAGCTGGCTGGTCTCTGTAATAAAAAAAATAAAAAAACATAGTGATAAGATCAATAACGAACTTCAACGGATGTCATGTGACGTCCGCTATGATCAAATACAACGAACAATAATGAACAAAATGCAAAAAAAGTGAGTAACGGCATTGCCCGCCTATGGTAAAAATCTGAATCCAAGACCCAATCCGACATATGATGTTAATCTTTCAGGAAATTGTGATGACTGCCCATTTCTGGAAAAAAATCTTTAATTCTTGAGAAATAAATCGCCAGGAGTCATTTTTCTACATTACCATATAATTATTTTATGTTTGAGTAAGAAGTACACTCTTTTGTTCTACTGATTTTTGTTTCAGGTATGCGGTTTGGACTGCTCCAGACCAAAGTCGGCCTTACGAACGTACTCGCAAACTTCAGCGTAGTGCCTTGTGAGAAGACAGTTCGGCATTTGTCCTTCGAACCCAGATCAGTCATCCTGAAACCAAAAAGCGGTATCCAACTGAGACTCAAGAAGAGAAACAAAGTGTAGTGCTTCTCATCAGTCATTGGATACCTTATAAAAGACAATGCTTTTAGTTTATCATACTCGCACATTCTGTGAAAAAAAAAATTACCTGGTTGAGTGCTTATTTTCATGTAGTCTGTATTAATAACTTGCTGGTAATAATTTCTCTGACGCCCGAACTCAATGAGCAGGACCCATTTACCATGACTTTCGTAGCCTGTTGTTCCTGTATGACACTAGAAATAAGTATGCTGTTGATAATATAACGTGTGTACAAATTGAACGGCCTTCTGCTTCGTAATCTGTACGATGAACAGAGAACACAAGCTGTGATGCAAACTTAAATACAATAAAACAATCCTGACTGTTATTTTTATACTGTATTGTCTAAGACAGTACGTTTAAGTATGTATATTCCTTCAGACGTAAATTTTGCTGTCATACTACTGTTCGAGGACAAGTGCCGGCCGGAGTGCCGAGCGGTTCTAGGCGCTACAGTCTGGAGCCGTGCGACCGCAGTTTCGAATCTTGCCTCGGGCATGGATGTTTGTGATGTCCTTAGGTTAGTTAGGTTTATGTAGTTCTAAGTTCTAGGGGACTGATGACCTCAGAAGTTAAGTCGCATGGTGCTCAGAGCCATTTGAACCATTTTTTTTTTTTTCAAGGACAATTCGTTGTTATAGTTGCTACCAAAAATCTCGAAGCTTACTTGACCGATTTACTTCTAATTTGTATGTAATTCCCTAATAAGCGTCCGGATGGACATAAGCTGCACATTTCTTTAATATTTTTGTATTCACACTGAGGTGACAAAAGTCATGGAAAAACTATATGAACATACACGGCGTAATATCATGTACAGAAGATGTAACAGGGCAGTTGATTGGCGGAGCTGTTATTTGTACTCAGGTGATTCATGCGAAGAGATTATGGCTGCGCGACGGAAATCAACAGACTTTGATCGCGTAGTAGGAGCTAGACGCATGGGACATTCCATTTGGGGAATCGTTAGGGAAGTCATTATTCCGAGATCCACAATGTCAAGAGTGTGCCAAGAATACCAAAGTTTAAGCACCACCTCTCACTGCGGCCACCACAGTGGCCGACGGCCTGCAGTTGAAAACGGAGAGCAGCGGCATTTGCGTACAGTTGTCAGTGTTAACAGACAGGCAACACTGCGTGAAATAATCGTATAAATCAATGTGGGACGTACGACGAATGCATCCGTTAGGACAGTGCGGCGAAATTTGCAGACGACTGACGCGAGTGCCTTTGTTAACATCACACGGCCTCTCTTGGGCGCGTGACCATAGCGGTTGGACCCTAGACAACCGAAAAACCGTGGCCCGGTGACATGAGTCCCGATTACAGTTGGTAAGAGATGATGGCAGGAAACGAGTGTGGCGCAGACCCCGCGAAGCCACGAACACAAAACTGTCAACACGGCTGTGTGCGAGATGGTGGTGGCTCCATAACGATGCGCGCTTTGTTCACATGGAATGCACTGGGTCCTCTGGTCCAACTGAACCGATTATTGACTTGAAGACCTTTTGCAGCTATTAATGGGCTTCATGTTCCCAAACAACGACGGAATTTCTATAGATGACAATGCCCCATGCCACCGGGCCACAGTGTTGTTCGCAATTGGTTTGAAGAACGTTTTGGACAATTCGAGCCAATGATCTGGTCACCCAGGTCGCCCGACATGAACCCCTATCGAACATTTATGGGACATAATCGAGAGGTCAGTTCGTGCACAACTTCCTGCACCGGCAACACTTTTGTAGTTATGTGCAGCAATAGAGACAGTATGGCTCATTATTTCTGCAGGGGACAGCCAAGCACTTATTGAGTCCACACCACAAGCAAAAGGAGGTCCGATGCAATATTAGGAGGTATGCCATGGCTTCCGCCACCTCAGTGTAAATACATGTATACTGCGTAAAGGCGAATGTTTTTTAACACAAACCTTGAAATGTTCTTCACCGACTTCAAATACATGCACTATAGTATAATAAACGTGCGGATGGGTATAGGCACCTTTCGATACACTATTACATAACGACAGATCATTGTTTAACGTTGTTGCCAAAAATCTCGAAAAGTTCTTGATCGTTTTATTTGAAATTTTTACACGATATTCTAAGAATTATTCAGATGGACATAGGCCACATACTTTTTTAAATAATAATGTGCCGTTTTTTTGGAGAGCTTTTAAACATTAGGCAACCTGAATCTTCCATAGATAATTTAAATTTTAAACAAAAACTGTATACACAAACATCTGCTGTTTTGTTTTCTCCCTTGCGGTTGGTTTTAATAGAAAAGGGAAAATGTGTATTTGTGGCTTATTGGCTTATGAATTGTCAGAAGCTTGGTAACCCTACCCGTTCGCAAATTTAAGCTATATGAAATAATGTCACTGAAGCTAATATCCTCACAGATACAGCATCAGTAGAAAACTATCCGACCCCGTATATGATTTCCACATTCATTTTAATCGATTTCAATTCCCAATCAAAGATTCGTTGGCAATAACAATGAACAAAGCTCAAATTTACAGACAAAATGAAATGATCGTGAGGCTTTGTTGGCCGGGACGCCATATCCGGGGAAGTTCGGCTGCTGAGTGCAAGTCTTACTTCAGTCGACGCCACATTGGGCGACTTGCGTGCCTGTGGTGACCATGATGAGGACAACAGAACACCTAGTCCACGAGCGGGGAAAATCTCCAACCCGGCCGGGAATAGAATCCGGCCCGCTGGACGGTAGGCAAGCAAGTTACCACTCAGCTAAGCAGGCGGACAGTTACAGACAGAGAAGAAGAATCCGGCCTTGTGGCCGAGAGGTTCTAGGCACTTCAGTCCGGAACCGCACTGCTGCTACGGTCGCAGGTTCGAATCCTGCCTCGGGCATGGATGTGTGTCATATCCTTAGATTAGTTAGGTTTAAGAAGTCCTAGGTGACTGACGACCTCAGAGGTTAAGTTCCATAGTGCTTTGAGCCATTTGAACCATTTGTACCACAGAAGAAGAAGAGACGAGTAGAGCGGTAGAGCGGCGAGGGGGGGAGGGGGGAGGGAAGAAATAGATATAGAGAGGGGGAAAGGGACAGAGGGAGGTTGGAGAAAGAGACAGTGAGAGGTAGGGGATGGAGGAGATGGACAGAGACATAGGAGATGATGAACAAAGAGAGAAGGAGGAAGAGGAGATGGACAAAGAGTAGGGGAAGTAGGGATGGATAGAGAGAGGAGGGAGATTATGTCCAAATCCAGTTTCCATACACATTTGGCAGTTGCAAAGCAATGCCGGGTTCACTGGCTTCTTATAAAAGCATAAATTTAGCTTTCCATTCAACGATGTATGTTTCTAATAGTAAGGACTTTTGTACAGGATGAACTAGTAATACACTTTATATTTCTAACGCACAAAGTGTTATAGTGTTGTTGTGATTCCTAGGATATCATAACACAACATGCTCACATCGTCAAGTGTTGGTACTCAGTGTAACAACAACAAATTAAACGTAACCGCGAATTTTTTTAACGTCGGATACTTATCCGTCTCACATAAATTATCCTACTTGTATTGTAATAATCTTCTAACGTACCTAAAAAAAGATCATCACCAAAGCTCTTCTGAAAGTACAGGATGTTCGGAAAGTTTCTGCGTAGTTACAAGATATTGACGCCCACGAGCAGCTATGTCTGAACGCGCAGAATTTTTGTGGATAACACTTTCACCAGATCTGACCTTCCGTACGCTGTTACTTCAGTTTTTGCGTCACGAAGCGCGCGTGGACTATTGCGATACATTACAGATTTCTGTTGCTTCCAAAAGGAAAAAACCTGGAGTAGAAAGGTCCGGCGAGCGAGAGGCCACAGTCTTTTACAGCTGACACGTTCCCCAGCAAACTCTTCCGTAAGACGCATAATGTTGTTAGCTGTGTGCGCATAGAGCTATCTTGTTGAAATCATTAGTAATTTATTTCATCTTTCTTTAGCCGACAATAAAATCATGGATCATTAAACAATAATGCTACCTGCCCACGGTTTCTTGAAAAAGTAAAGATCCAGTAATGCGCAGTCTGGATAACGCTGCCCTCACTCCAGTTTGCTGGCCATGCAGTGATGTTTAAATCACAGCACGAGGATTCTCAGTTGGCCATCATCGTGTGTTTTGTGTATTAGCACGACCATGCGTCATCCACATAGAAGGTGGCCTGAAGAATATTGATGGCATTCCTCTCAGTGAAAGATGTAAACCATTTGCATTAACGGGTTAACTTCTTCGTGGTCCACATCCTTTAAATCATGCACTGCTGTCGCTTTATGCGGGAACAACAACGATGTTTGCCTAACAGCTGTTACCAGTGCAAACTTTGGCAATGCTGTTGCAGGGCTTGCTGCATAGAATTAGAAATATCTAACAGATTCTATTCGTTTACTTTAAGTGCCTTCCAGGCTGTTGAGCAGCTAACACTGAGTTTGTCTTTCTTGGGAAGTCGGCGAACGGCATTACGAAGAAGCACAGATGTTCCCGAGAATTTTTCAGCAAATGCTTCCTGCACTAAATCTGTCGGAACACATGATCAGTTGAAAGCACCGTAGCACAAATTCAACAACCGAACACTACATATCGCATTCATGAGCTTTCACCAAGTGAACCAAACAGGTAACGCAACAGCTGTTGCAAGATTGGCAAAGTTTTACAGAAGTTTGAAATATGGCGCGTACTTCAATGCGAGATCCTTTTAATAATTTCCACAACGAAATTCTGTCTCGAAATTTGGCAGAAAACCCAAAGAGATTCTGGTCATACATAAAGCACACCAGTGGCCAGACACAATCAATACCTTCACTGCGCGATACCAACGGTGAGGTCACTGATTACAGTGCCACTAAATTAGAGTTATTGAACACGGTTTTCCGAAATTCCTTCGCCAAAGAAGACGAAGTAAATATTCCTGAATTCCAATCAAGAACAACTGCCAAGATGAGAAACATAGAAGTAGATATCCTCGGTGTAACAAAGCAGCTTAAATCACTTAATAAAGGCAAAGCCTCCGGTTCAGATTGTATACCAGTCAGGTTCCTCTCAGAGTATGCTGATAAAATAGCTCGATATTTAGCAATTATATACAACGACCCGCTCACAGAAAGATATGTACCTAAAGATTGGAAAATTGCTCAAGTCACACCAATACCCAAAAAGGGAAGTAGGAGTAATCCGCTGAATTACAGGCCTATATCACTAAAGTCGATTTGCAGTAGGGTTTTAAAACATATAATGTATTCGAGCATTATGAAGTACCTCGAAGAAAACGATTTATTGACGTATAGTCAGCACGGATTCAGAAAATATCATTCTTGTGAAACATAACTAGCTCTTTATACTCATGAAGTAATAAGTGCTATCGACAGGGGATGTCAGATTGATTCCATATTTTTAGATTTCCAGAAGGCTTTCGACACCGTTCCTCACAAGCGTCTTCTAACCAAACTGCGTGCTACGGAGTATCGCCACAGTTGTGCGACTGGATTCGTGATTTCCTGTCAGAAAGGTCACAGTTCGTTGTAATAGACGGAAAGTCATCGAGTAAAACAGAAGTAATATCCGGTGTTCCCCAAGGAAGTGTTATAGGCCCTCTATTGTTCTTGATCTATATTAACGACATAGGAGACAATCTGAGTAGCCGTCTTAGATTGTTTGCAGATGATGCTGTCATTTGCCGTCTTGTAAAGTCATCAGATGATCAAAACGAATTGTAAAAAGATTTAGATTAGGTATCTGTGTGGTGCCAAAAGTGGCAATTGACCCTGAATAAAAAAAAGTGCGAAGTCATCCACATGAGTACTAAAAGAAATCAGCTAAATTTCGATAACGCGATAAGTCACACAAATCTGAGGGCTGTAAATTCAACTAAATACTTAGGGATTACAATTACAAATAACCTAAATTGGAACGATCACATACATAACATTGTGGGTAGAACAGACCAAACACAGCGATTCATTGGCAGAATGCTTAGAAAGTGCAACAGGTCTACCAAAGAGACTGCTTACACTACGCTTGTCCGCCCTATTCTGGAGTACTGCTGTGCTGTGTGGGATCTGCATCAGGTGTGACTGACGGATGACATCGAAAAAGTACAAGGAAGGGCAGCTCGTTTTGTATTATCGTGAAATAGGGGAGATAGTGTCACAGACATGATACGTGAATTAGAGTGGCAATCATTAAAACAAAGGCGTTTTTCGTTGCGACGGGATCTTCTCATGAAATTTCAATCACCAGTTTTCTCATCCGATTGCGAAAACATTCTGTTGGCACCCACTTACATAGGTAGAAATGATCATCACGATAAAATAAGAGAAATCAGGGCTCCCGCAGAAAAATGTAAGTGCTCGTTTTCCGGCATGCCGTTCGAGAGTGGAACGGTAGAGAGACAGCATGAAGGTGGTTCATTGAACCCTCTGCCTGGCACTTTATTGTGAATAGCAGAGTAATCACGTAGATGTAGATGTAGATGTTGTTGTTGTTGTTGTCTTTAGTCCGAAGTCTGGTTTGATTCAGCTCTCAATTCTACTCTATCCTGTGCGACCCTCTTCCTCTCTGAACATCCCTCTGACTTTGCTTACTGTATTCATCTCTTAGTCTCCCTCTACCATTTATTCCACTCACACTTCCCTCCAGCACGAAATTGGTGATGCCTTGCTGTATCACAATGTATGCTACCTACAGATCCCTCTTTCTGGTCAGATTCTGCCACAAATATCCTTTCTCCCCAATTCTACTCAGTATCTCCTCATAAATTATGTGATCTACCCATCTAATCTATTCTCATCTTCACTAAATCGTTTATCGTCCATTTTTCACTTTCATATAGTGCTACACTCCAGACGAATATCTTCAGAAAATATTTCTAGTCTTAAATCCATATTCGATATTAACAAATTTCTCTTCTTCAGAAATTCTCTCCTTGCCATTGTCACCTACATTTTATTTTCTCTCTACTTCTGCTATCATCCTCGTTTTGCTTTTGTTGATGTTCGTCTTATATCCTCCTTTCAAGACACTGTGCATTCCGTTCAACTACTTTTCCAGATCCTTTGCTTCCTCTGATAGAATTAAAATGTCGTCGGCAAGCCTCAAAGCTTTTATTTCTTCTCCATGGATTTTGCTTTCGTTTCCTTTACTGCTTGCTCAATATACAGATTGAATAACATTGGGGATAGGGTACAACGCTGTCTAGCTCCCTTCCCAACCACCGTTTCCCTTTCATGCCCCTCGACTCTTACAACTGCCGTCTGGTTTCCGTACAAATTGCAAACAACCTCTCGCTGCCTGTATTTGACCCCTGCCACCTTCAGAATTTGAAAGAGAGTATTCCTGTCAACATTGCCAAAAGCTTTCTCTACAAATACTAGGTTTTCGTTTCCTTAACCTGTCTTCTAATATAAACCGTACACTCACTAATACCACAGTCTAACATAACAGTCGCGACACTCACTGCTGTAAAAGTTGTTGCCGTTTGACAGATGGAGCGACACTAGCGCTCCAAGCGGCAGGTAAGGTGAACGTCAGACGCGTCGTAAGCACAATGTTTGTTTGCATCCATTTCCTACGTAATTTCCGAATTATTTGAGTTATTTTCTTGCCTCCAAGGGTTTGTGTAGTATCAGAAGGCATATATGTTTCTAAAAATGATTCTAAAATAAGTGCAAGTATGGACAAAAACCATGAATAGAGTGGCAAGCTACAACACATTCGGGAAGAAACACTTGTGACATTGGACAGAATTGCAGCTTACCACGTTGATATCAAAAGAATATAAACACACAGATTCACATGTAAGAAGCACAGACATGCACCTCTACATGCAAAAGATATGGACAGCTCTTTTATCGTTCTGTAGGCCTACTGTGTTTGTCATTGTCGCCTGTTGCCACAAGTACGAGCTTCATCTTTATATTATTCTAAGTGGGACAAGCAACTGCCAAATAGTGGGAGAAATATGCTGAAAACATTATAATGAGCTGATTACATTACATTTCATGGAAAACCAAATATTTGAATAATTTTCAAACAATCTGTCAGCGAACAAGGTGCTAACAGAATAATGTCATCACACGAAAGAAGCAACGAAAATTAAGTGACTAACAACAGAAGTGAATAAAATACATACCAAAGAAATCAGTACCCAAATGAGCAAACTTCTTCAGTTTCTTATTTGCTTTCTTGTTGTTAGAAACTAAGTCTTGATTCCAATATTTGAGCCGGTAAACGAGTCTCAGTTTAACAAATATCTTGATCAACAGCAACTTAGTTTCTTCACAACATCCAGGAGGAAAACTTGGGATAGCCATCAACAAGTCCACCTATAATTCACCACAGTTTTTCTTGTGAGAATGTTCATCAAAAACTGAAGCCATCTGATTTTCACAATCCCTTAAAGTAAACAAACATTTTCACTACAAATAACCAAGCTTCCAAATTTGTCTTCATTGCTTTTGAAATCGCAATAAAACCTGTCGAATCTTTGTGGCAGTTTCCTCTTCGTCAGTTGAGGTGGCTTAATTGGAATGTCAGACAGTGTGGGTGCTGCATTCCACACGAGTTTTTTATTTTCTGCGTTCATGAACTAGTTTTGATCGAAATGTAGCAAACAAAACCTAATATTATTACACAGGTAAACTGGGTCTTTCTTCATAAGGTCTTCTCGTCTGCTATTAACTAGCCATTTTCTGCTCCTAAAACGAAACATTCATCATTTATACACATATAGTTTGCAGCTGAATCCTGACGATACAATTTAGTAACATCTCAGGATCCTCAGGAAACCTAAAAAAGACAGCTGTGGTCTCTTCTTCCTGTTGTTGCTGCAATTTATTGCGCTATAAACGCTCTCGATGGTAAAAACCATTGTATAAATCGAAATAAACAATCACTATTCGCTTTCACGATCGCGCCGAACTCATAGTTTAACCTACCGGCCGCTTGGGGCGCTGCTGTCACTGTAGGCAACAAAATCGAGGCGAAGTGTCGCGACTGTTATGTTAGACTGTGCTAATACCCTGCGTTTTCCTACGTATCTCCGGAATCCAAACTGATCTTTCCCAAGTTTGGCTTCTACCAGTTTTTCCATTCTTCTGTAACGACTTTATATTAGTATTTTGCAACCATGAGTTATTAAACTGATAATCGGTAATTTTCACATCTGCCGGCACCTGCTGGAATTATTACATACTTCTAAAAGTCTGAAGGTATTTCGTACGTCTCATACATCTTGCACACCAGATGAAGAGTTTTTTCACGGCTGACTCTCCCAAAGCTGTCAGTAGTTCTGATGGAGTATCGTCTATTTCCGGGGCCTTGTTTCGACTCAAATCTGTCAGAGCTCTGTCACATTCTTCTCGCAGTATGGATTATTCTTTCGTGTGTTTGTTGTGGTACCCAGCAAAAACGTAAGCAGACGGACAGTGTTTTGAAGTGCAGTCGTCGGTTGCCAGTCGAACAGCTCTAATCGCAGAGAGTCTGTATTTAAAGAGAGGGGTCAATCCTCAGGCGGCCTCCATGTTTTTTCTAGAATGCGCACGGAACAATTAGGTCGGGCTACAACGTGAAATGCAGTCGCCAATTGGTCATAACAAGAGGTCGATCTGACAAGTGAAACTAAAGCAGAACATTCAACTTGTTGTTGGGAATCTCGCTCTCGCGAATATCATTCCTATAAGACTGTGTAGGCTCACTAGCTAATTGTAAAGTCTGTGTAGGGAAAGCACTCCGACTTTGCTGGCGACCAACATATTGGGTTCATGGTGCTGCTGGTCATACATTGACCATTACGGTACACTTACCCGTCTCTACACTGAGGTGACAAAAGTCATGAGATAGCCATATGCATGTATTTGACGTCCGTATAATCGCGTACGCAAGGCACAAGAGGGCAATGAATTGGCGAAGCTGTCATTTGTTCTCAGGTAATTCGTGTGACAAGGTGACCGCCGTGATTATGGCTGCACGATGGAGGTTAAGAGACTTTGAATTCGGAATGGGAATTGGAGCTAGACGCAGGTGATATTCCATTTCGTAAATCGCTATGGAATTCCGAGATCCACAGTGTCAAGAGTGTGCCGAGAACACCAAATTTCAGGCACTACCTCTCACCACGGACATCGCAGTGGCCGACGACCTCCACTTCACGATCGAGAGTGCGGTGTTTGCGTAGAGTTGTCAGTGCTAAAACAGACAAGCAACACTGCATGAAATAACACCATAAATCGATGTGGGACGTACGAAGAAAATATCTGTTACAACAGTGTACCGAAATTTGGAGTTAATCGGCTTCGGCAGCTGACGACCGAAGCTAATACCTCTGCTAACAGCTCGACATCATCTTCAGCGTCTCTCCTGGGCTCTTGAGCATATAGGTAGGACCCTGGCCTGGCCAGAGGAGTAACGATTTCAGGTGGTAATAACTGATAGCAGGGGGTTCGAGTGTGCGGCTGACCTCACGAAGCCATGGACCCAACTTGTCAACAAGGCACTGTGAAAGTTGGTGGTGGCTCCATAATGGTGTGAGATGTGTTTACATGGAAGGGGCTGGGTTCTCCAATCGAACTGAACTGATCATTGACTGGAAATGTATGTTCTATTCGGAGACCTTTGCAGCTACTATTGGACTTCGTGTTCCCAAAAACGATGAAATTTCTGTGGACGACCACGCGCTATGTCAGCGTGCCACAGTCGTTTGAGATTGGTTCAAAATGGTTCAAATGGCTCTGAGCACTATGGGACTTAACATCTCAGGTCATCAGTCCCCTATAACCTAGAAATACTTAAATCTAACTAACCTAAGGACATCACACACATCCATGCCCGAGGCAGGATTCGAACCTGCGACCGTAGCGGTCTCGCGGTTCCAGACTGTAGCGCCTAGAACCGCTCGACCACTCTGGCCGGCTACGATTGATTTGAAGGACATTCTGGACATCCAGATGGCCCGACATGAATCCCATGGAACATTTATGGGACATAATCGAGTTGTCAGTTCGCGCACAAAATCCTGCACCGGCAACACTTGCAATTATGGATGGAAGTAGAGGCAGCATTGCTCAATATTTCTGCAGGGCACAACCAGTGACTTGTTGAATCCACGCCACGTTGAGCTGATGCACTGCGCCGGGTGAAAGGAGGTCCGACACGATATTACGAGGTACTCCTTGACTTCTGTCAACTCAGTGGATTAAAGATGCGAGATCATCTACTTAACAGTTTGTTAAAGTACACTACTAGCTTCAAACTGAAAGTCTTAAATGTAAGCAAAATGTGTCGAACAGTATCCCCAGTTTTCGTGCTGCTGTCATTTATTAAAAGCGACAAAGATAGATTCTTCAGTTCCTGTTGTGGAAGCTACTCAAATAATTAGTGTTGCCACAAATAGTTTCAAGCTGATCGTCTCGAATCCTCAGCAGAAGTCTAAACCAACACCAGAACGGAAAACATAGTCTTTACTAAGAAAAATCAAATCTCCAGGAGACAGCTCAGTACTGGAGGAGTTTTTGTTAACTAAATGTTAAAAAACTATTCAACACAAACCATTCACCGGTATGCAAAACAGGCTCCTCTGGAAGCAAAGATTATTTAAGAAATCTGATTTATCTGTTTTTTTTTCTTTCTTTCTTTCTTTCTTTGCAAGGTCTCTTCGTACTCTGCTTTGATAATCTCTCACTTATTACACAGACAGACTGACATATTATATATTGTCCATGCAGCAATATTGTAGTAGAGTTGTCGATGAATTTTTATTGAAGTACTTCGCAAAATAAAAATGCCTTAGGGATAATGGCCATGTGATGGGGCATTATCATCCGTGCTGATGTGTCAAGGAAACATGAATCATTCACAATATCCTGGCTTGTTAACCAACGGTACATACACACATACCATGACTACAGTGTAACTGAGACATATCTCATGCATAAATGACTTTATTTAGGTTCTGAACTTACCGCAAAAATTGTTGCTATCCGTACACTAAATAAAAGAGCAGCAATGAAAGTGTTAACAGAAGAGTACAGACAATAATTATGCTGCAAAAGATCAGTGCTGCTTACCAGAACTGACCATTGCGGTTTACATATCTGAAAATATGTACCGTTCAGAAAAGGTGTACCAACCTGAAAATCATAATGTTTAATTATCATTAGGTTCCATGTGAGACTGGGAACATTGTTTGATGTATGTGTTGTAACTAGTTGTTGAGTCTGAAATTGCTTAGTGTAGCAAAGAAACGGGCATTAATTACCAAGAATCTAAAAAAAATCTACTGTGCTATTCCGATTGTATTTGGTCATTTTTTGTGCTTTTCTTCTTTCACATTTGTTTTCTTTAGCGACACACTAAACACATGAGAATGAATGAGAAAAGCACTCTTCAAGAAACTATGAAACAAAACGATAATCAGTTTGTTACACAATACCTTTTCTTGAATTTTCAATCAAATGTGTGAGTCTTTCCCTTTAGCAGGAATCTTATAAGGCTTCCCTCCCTTTTGATCTCGAAAAGTAAACGTGAAAGCACAGCAGTGTGGTATAATTCCACTCAAAACTTCTAGAAGCACTTAGCACATCTTGTGTCACACACGTAACAAGAGGGGGGGGAGGCACTGCCATGAATGGTAAAATACCAGTGGTTACAGGTGTTGGAGCAGCACCTTTTTTAGGATAGGCAAGACAGAAAGATGTCAAGTTCTACGAGAGGTCAGGATTGAAACAAATCTTCAGTTTAGGAAAGGAATTAAACAGCACAATTCTAGCACACTGGATCACCAATCACAGCTATCAATTATAAATTTTCACCAATCACCAGAAATTTTATCTCCACCAAGTTGTATCTCAGTCCTAGGTAATTGCATTGATGAACTAAAGTCACTCAACCCAATTGACATAATCTGCCTCTCTGAACACCATGTGACCACTGGTATAGGAACTAGGCCTAAGCACAATGAGAAACTCAGACAGGAGAGTACTGCAAATGTTAGAATAAGGAAAGGTTCTCATAAAAGTATAATTAAAAATAATGTAAGTATATTTCATCAAAATATTGGGAGTTTAAAGAATAAAGTAGATGAGCTTCTGGTTTGTTTAGAAGATTTAGAAGCTGAGAATGAAATAGATATACTATGCCTGTCTGAGCATCACATTGTTACTGATATGGATAAGGTAAATGTAAGTGGTTATAAGCTCTCTGCACATGTAATGAGAGAAAATATGGAGAAAGGAGGAGTTGCCATATATGTCAAAAGTTATCATTGTGCAAAAAGTATAGAAACAAAAAAGTTTTGTGTAGAGAAACATATAGAAGCATGTGCCTGTGAGCTTAAATTAAATAAAGGCACATTTATAATTGTAACTGTATATAGGTCCCCATCAGGAAATTTTCATCTATTTCTGAAAAATTTGGACTCCTTGTTGTGCTATCTGTCAGACAGGGGTAAGCAAATTATTATTTGTGGGGACTTCAATGTAGATTCTCTGAAAGAGGGTAATAGGAAAAATGACCTTGAAGTATTACTCGGTTCTTTCAATTTGACACCCGTTATTGATTTTCCTACTCGGGTGGTAAAGGATAGCAGCTCACTGATAGATAACTTCTTTATAGACCAAGATAAGTTTAACCAGATAAATGCTCAGCCTGTTGAGAACGGTCTTTCTGATCACGGTGCACAGCTAGTTACAATATATGACATAGCTCCATTCAGCAATACTAAACAGTCCTCCAAAGTAGTACGTTCAGTCAACGATTTAACAATTGCAAATTTCAGGGAAAGCCTACAGCAGTTAGACTGGGATGAGGTGTACCGTGAACCTGATGCCAATTTAAAATATAATTTATTTCATGACATTTTTGTAAATGCATTTGAAAACTGCTTCCCCAAGAAAATAGTTAAATATACTCGTAAGAAACCTTGTAACAAACCATGGCTTACTAAGGGTATAAAAATATCTTGTAACCAGAAAAGGGAAATGTATCTGACAGCAAGAAAGAGTAGTGACCCAGAAACTATCAAAAATTATAAAAACTACTGTGTTATATTAAGAAAAGTTATTAAAAAATCCAGGAGTATGTGTATCATGTCTGAAATCAGCAACTCTGATAATAAAATTAAAACAATTTGGAATATTATTAAAAGAGAAACAGGTCAACCAAGAGCAGAGGAAGACAGTATTACCATCAAATTGAATGAAAACTTTACGAACAAAAAGTCAGAAGTTGAAAATATTTTTAATAATCATTTTCTAAATGTTGTGGATATAGTAGGATCCAGGTGTTCATTAGAAGATGCTAGGCTGTTAATGGAAGAGGCCATACCTATGCAATTTGATACAATTGAAATCTCACCCACTTCTCCCTCTGAAATTAGGAAAATAATAAACTTGCTTAAAAGCAAAAACTCACATGGAATTGATGGCATTTCCAGCAAAATACTAAAAGCTTGTTCTCAACAGATAAGTAAGATTCTCAGCCACCTGTGTAATAGCTCTCTGGAACAGGGCATTTTCCCTGATAGACTGAAATATGCTATTGTTATACCTTTGCATAAAAAGGGGGATAGATCTGATGTCAACAATTACCGTCCAATCTCCCTTTATCCAAAATTTTTGAGAAAGTAATGTATTCAAGAGTAGCTTCACATATCTGTAAAAATGAAGTACTAACAAAATGTCAATTTGGTTTCCAGAAAGGTTTTTCAACAGAAAATGCCATATATGCTTTCACCAGTCAAATTTTGAATGATCTGAATAACAGAACACCACCCATTGGGATTTTTTGTGATCTCTCAAAGGCTTTTGATTGTGTAAATCATGAAATTCTGCTAGACAAGCTCAAGTATTGTGGCATGAGTGGGGCAGTGCACAAATGGTTTAATTCATACCTAACTGGAAGAGTGCAGAAAGTTGAAATAAGTAGTTCTCGTAACATGCAAAGATCAGCACATTCCTCAAACTGGGGAACTATCAAGAATGGGGTTTCACAAGGGTCAGTCTTGGGTCCTTTGTTGTTCTTATTATATATTAATGACTTGCCATTCTATATTCATGAAGAGGCAAAGTTAGTTCTCTTCGCTGATGATACAAGTATAGTAATCACACCTGAGAAACAAGAATTAACTGATGAAATTGTCAATACTGTCTTTCAGAAAATTACTAAGTGGTTCCTTGTAAACGGACTCTCACTGAATTTTGATAAGACACAGTACATACAGTTCCGTACAGTGAATGGTATGACACCATTAATAAATATAGACCTTAATCAGAAGCATATAGCTAAGGTAGAATATTCCAAATTTTTAGGTATGTCCATTGATGAGAGATTAAATTGGAAGAAACACATTGATGATCTGCTGAAACGTTTGAGTTCAGCTACTTATGCAATAAGGGTCATTGCAAATTTTGGTGATAAACATCTTAGTAAATTAGCTTACTACGCCTGTTTTCACTCATTGCTTTCATATGGCATCATATTTTGGTGTAATTCATCATTGAGGAATAAAGTATTTATTGCACAAAAGCGTGTAATCAGAATAATAGCTGGAGTCCACCCAAGATCATCCTGCAGACATTTATTTAAGGATCTAGGGATATTCACAATAGCTTCTCAGTATATATACTCTCTTATGAAATTTGTTATTAACAACCAAACCCAATTCAAAAGTAATAGCAGTGTGCATAACTACAACACTAGGAGAAAGGACGATCTTCACTATTCAAGATTAAATCTAACTTTGGCACAGAAAGGGGTGAATTATACTGGCACTAAAGTCTTTGGTCACTTACCAAATAGTATCAAAAGTCTGACAGATAACCAACAAGTATTTAAGAAGAAATTAAAAGAATTTCTGAATGACAACTCCTTCTACTCCATAGAGGAATTTTTAGATATAAATTAAGAAAAAAAAAGAAAAAAAAACAAAAGTATTAAAAAAAATAAAAATAAAAAATAAAGAAAAACAAAAAACACAAAAAAATAAAGTTGTTATATTAACTTAAGTATGTTGTTATATTAACCTAATTATGTCATGTATGGAAAATTCGACTCGTTCCACATCATTACGAAATATCGTATTCATGATCCATGGAACTAGTATTAATCTAATCTAATCTAATCTAATCTAGAGGGAGCAATATGGCAGCAAAGTCCGCAGCTTGTGGTCGTGCGGTAGCGTTCTCGCTTCCTGCGACCGGGTTCCTGGGTTCGATTCGCGGCGGGGTTAGGGATTTTCTCTGCCTCGTGACGACTGGGTGTTGTGTGATGTCCTTAGGTTAGTTAGGTTTAAGTAATTCTAAGTTCTAGGGGACTGATGACCATAGATGTTAAGTCCCATAGTGCTCAGAGCCATTTTTATGGCAGCAAATATCACGAGATGTAACTTCCGTGTGAGAAGCTAGTGTCACTGAAGCTTACTGTGAAGTGACGTCAAAATGACGTGTGGTAAAAGTTTTCAGGAGATCCTAAGACGATAGACACAGTTGTTGAATGCTGTGTGTGTTTGCCGTGGTGCAGTCGTTAGAGACGTTAATTACAGAGTTGAAAGAAGTTGGGTTTTGCGTTCTGCTATATTCATATATTTTATACCTCATTTTTTTCTGTTTTTCGTCTTTCGTTTAGTTTCTTTAAATTCTTGGAGGTGTGTACCATCTATGTAATCAATTGAAGGTAGTTTGTTTGTTGCCATACGCGTTTCGCTTCATTTATTTGGGAAAACAATAGAAAGACAAACACACAACACAGTTGGCAACACTGCACAGCGAAAACATGTATACGTTGATCACAAAATGAAAGTTCAAAAATGGTTCAAATGGCTCTGAGTACTATGGGACTTAACATCTGTGGTCATCAGTCCCCTAGAACTTAGAACTACTTAAACCTAACTAACCTAAGGACATCACACACATCCACACCCGAGGCAGGATTCGAACCTGCGACCGTAGCGGTCACGCGGTTCCAGACTGAAGCGCCTAGAACCGCACGGCCACACCGACCGGCCGAAATGAAAGTGCGAGCGATATATGCAATGTGACAAGTGTGGGTGAAAGAACGCCAAAAATCGGCCAGCTGGACTATGGAAGATAACGAATACATCTCCAGGACCATACACATACGTTAACAGCGCTGAACGATTAGTTCCTTACGAACTTTGTGCTACAAAAGTTGATTTTGTGCGTGATATCTTATGGGACTTAACTACTAAGGTCATCAGCCCCCAGGCAAACACATTATTTAACCTAAATTATCCTAAGGACTAACACACACACCCATGCCCGAGGGAGGACTCGAACCTCCGCCGGGACCAGCCGCACAGTCCATGACTGCAGCGCCTAAGACCGCTCGGCTAATCCCGCGCGGCGAAGTTGATTTTAACCTAAAAAAACAAGAGAAAGACACAACAAAATGTAATATAGTAGCATATTATATCTACCACATAATACGTTTATTGCATGTAAAAAGCGAACACGTATTACAGACCACTGATGTTGCTTCCGAAACAAATGAAGAACGCGTATGGCAACAAACTGCCTTCAATTGGTTGCATAGACGGAACATACATCCAAGAATTTTTATACGTCTTTGAGTTTGTAAAAGATTCTGGGAATTTGTTAATGATGTAACGGAAGTATCTTCTGCAATATCCGATGTTATTTACACATAAAAGTTCCCTTTCTCAAAATTGAGTCTGAGTTTGTGTCTTCAGTGAGACTAAAAAGCGAAAATTAAATTGGTTAAGGCATAGAAATTACAAAACTTTATTAAAAGTCATTCGTATTGCCGTGGGCAACGTCAAGTCGCCCAGACACAGAGGCAGAAGCAGGAATCGGGGCAGTATGTCGCATGTGGGTCAGGTCGCTGACACATTATGACATTGGCCAGTACCTCGTCTCCTACCTTCCAAACTTTACAGAAGCTCTCCTGCGAACCTTGCAGAACGAGCACTCCTGAAAGAAAGAGTATTGCGGAGACATGGCTTAGCCTGGGGGTTGTTTCTAGAATGAAATTTTCACTCTACAGCGGAGTGTGCGCTGATATGAAACTTCCTGGCAGATTAAAACTGTGTGCCGGACCGAGACTCGAACTAGGGACCTTTGCCTTTCGCGGGCAAGTGCTCTACCGACTGAGATACCCAAGCACGACTCACACCCCGTCCTCACAGCTTTAATTCCGCCAGTACCTCGTCTCCTACCTTCCAAAAACAGTTTTAATCTGCCAGGAAGTTTCATATCAGCGCACACTCCGCTGTAGAGTGAAAATTTCATTCTACATTATGACATTGTCTGGCAAGTGAAGATACTCATTCAGAAGAAAGGAGACTGCTACAGAAAACCAACGGAAGTGAGACAAGCATATTCGTTAGCTCATAAAACATTTTGCAAGAATCTCTAGCTCACTCATAAGAGCACATAATGTGGAACCAACACAGCAGTTAACAGCCTGTTAAGTAAATATAGCAGAAAAAGGAGGACACGTGTAGTCATTGCGAACGGAGCCTTGTGTCGCGGTCTTGCGCCAGCTCCCTTTAATTATTCCAGCTCTCCATCTCTTGTGATGAATTGACCATTGGGACTGATGACATTGTGAGGTAACGGGCAAGCTGTGGCGCCCTGGAAATATTCTATGTTCGGAGTTGAGCACAGGACGCTCGTCAAAGCCGCGGCTCGTTAGCAACCGCGAGATGGCGCACGATAGCTGGACCACGTGGGGCCGAACGTTAGCCGGGAGGGGTAGCCCCAGCGCATGGTCCAGCTGCGTGGCTGGGAATTCCGCTGTGACGAGTTCGGTGCTTTGTGTCGATGAAGGAGATATCTATGCCGGGAGTGACGAAGATGGCGGACTTGTTAAACCTTAATGGCAGATATTTCACAGTTCGTATAGAAATTAATAGTAGCCAGAGGAATCATGATAGCTCAAAAAGAAACCTGTACATTACCATTATTTGCACAACGATTCTGATGGTGTAATCAGATTTTCAATATCTTTATTAGTTTAAAGTTTAGTATCTGACGGTAAATTATACAAGTAACAACCAGCAACGAATTTCCAAAATATAAACGATTCATCCGATTTTTTCAATCGCCGTGTCTTTAAAAAGCTATTAGTGTAAACCTAAATTGGTATGAATTACAGGCATGTAACTTAAATAGTACATGAGTTATTGAAGGTCAAAGTGGCCGATTATTATCAATCGCGTCAGGCCATAAGTACTCCACAGTTACATGAAAAAAACGGTAGCAGCAGTCTTATAAATATATTGATTCATCCATCTCTTTGTTAATATCCGATATATGCTATTCATGAAGAAATTGGTTAAATATTTACTGTGTATTAGAAAGCACAGAGATATTAGGCTACTGGCCTACCTTTTGCGTCTTTTCTTTTGATATACGTTTATTTGTTTATGTATTTAATAATGTGTGTTAGAGCGTGTTTATGGTCCAGTCGTAGGAATTCCAAATATTTAAATGTAATTCCAGTATTTCGAATGTGTTTCATTACCAGAATGAGATTTTCACTCTGCAGCGGAGTGTGCGCTGATATGAAACTTCGTGACAGATTAAAACTGTGTGCCAGACCGAGACTCGAACTCGGGACCTTTGACTTTTGCGGGCAAGTGCTCTACCAACTGAGCTACCCAAGCACGACTAAGGCGCACACTCCGCTGCAGAGTGAAAATCTCATTCTGGAAACATCCCCCAGGCTGTGGCTAAGCCATGTCTCCGCAATATCCTTTCTTTCAGGAGTGCTAGTTCTGCAAGGTTCGCAGGAGAGTTTGGATGGTAGGAGACGAGGTACTGGCAGAAGTAAAACTGTGAGTACCGGGCGTGACTCGTGCTTGGGTAGCTCAGTTGGTAGAGCACTTGCCCGCGAAAGGCAAAGGTCCCGATTCGAGTCTCGGTCCGGAACACAGTTTTAATCTGCCAGGAAGTTTCATGTTTCATTATGTTTCTGACTGCGTTGGCATGAAGACATGGTGCGAGGGCTCTAGCCAATCACAGCGCTCGTTAATGGTGAGACTGTACGGAAGTGGAGGAGCAGGATCGTTTCGAGACACAACAGGGCAGTTCTGGGAGTGCGGGAGTTCTGGACAGTACAGCACAGGACACGGAGAGGCCGGGTTGGTACGGCGCTACGGACGCGCAGTCGGCGGAAAGACTTGGACAGTCGAGCGTTTTGCGCGTGGTCGCGGAGAATAGAAATATTTCGGAGTGCCGACCTGTGTTCTTGTGTGATTTCCGTGGCTTCTGCAATAAAGACGCAGTGTGCGTTTAGAAGTGAATATCTCGCGAGCTATGTTGTTGTTCATAACTAATTACGTGCAGTAGGAATCTATTGTTTCCGTGTTATTCATCTTGTATTTTATTTAATTGCTGGACCATCGACACCAATAAGTGTTTTGGGGAAATAAACCACATTCTCAAAAATACTTCTACTATCGTACTCATCATTTAAAGTCGTTAAGATAGTACCTGCAGATTTTATTTAATTACAGTTGTAAGTAGGCTGTTTAGGTTTTCATGTTGGTAACGTCACGTAGCGCTCTGCATGAAAATCACTAGCAGTGCTGTGTGCAGTCTGTGGCTGGCTGGCATTGTTGGAATATTCGCTATTGTAGTGTTGGGCAGTTGGATGTGAACAGCGCGTAGCGTTGCGCAGTTGGAGGTGAGCCGAGAGCAGGGGTGAATGTGGGGAGAGAGATGGCGGAGTTTTGAGAGCGGACGAACTGGACGTGTGTCCATCAGAAAGAGTAAATTTGTAATACTGGATATCATGAACTGATATATATATGATCACTTCTGAATATTATTAAGATAAATACATTGTTTGTTCTCTATGAAAATCTTTCATTTGCTAACTATACCTATCAGTAGTTAGTGCCTTCAGTAGTTAGAATATTTTATTTAGTTGGCAGTATTGGCGCTCGCTGTATTGCAGTAGTTCGAGTAACGAAGGTTTTTGTGAGGTAAGTGATTGATGAAAGGTATAGGTCATTGTTAATCAGGGCCATTCTTTTGTACGGATTATTGAAAGTCAGGTTGCGTTGCGCTAAAAATATAGTGTGTCAGTTTAGTGTTGATCAGAATAAGTAAAAAGCGAAATGTCTGAGTACCTTCAGTTCTGCTCAGCTGTTTGAAAATCAAATAACGTAAAGGGTTTACCAGCACAGCAATTCATCAATTTTTCTAAGGGGAGGTTTCACAGTCTTTCATTTATAAATTTATGTGTTACATTGATATTCACAATTTGACGAGTGATAGAAACCTTCGACCATTCGATTCATGTGTGTATTCTTATCGTATACTGTAGACTAAGCAGTATTTGGCCTATAATCCGTCAACTACGTATTCCAGCCCCTGTACAACGAAACCAGCCAAAACTTTTAATATTGCAACGTTGAGTCTGAGGGTGCGTAGTTATTTGGAAACCCCGCAACATTCATTGGATTCTATGATTATGATACTGTGGGTAACCTGTGTCATAGTTGCTCCTTCACCATCTATGAGCAAGTTGAAGATGCACTCAAGATGACGGTCTCCACCTGATGAACTCCATGCTGCTCGTCGCCTAGCATTTGCTGGTAGGGGAACCGACAGTCTTCCAACAACGCTACGTCACCAAGTGCTGCCAGCGCGGAACTCCAACGCAAAAGCCTGTAGCAGTGCCTCTTTATGGTCTACATTCCTCTTCAACATTCAGGCACCTGTGAGTGTTGAAACCTACTAGCCAGTAGGGAGGAGACCAACTGACTACACGAGTGCCGACACCAACTACATCGCAGATGGGACATTGAGGGTCACCATAGAATTTGGTCTGGGACTGAAGGCACTCCAGCAACCAGCGCCAAGTATCACTTCATGCTGGGCAACGGCTACGCCTGTCAGCTGGCAACCCGCCATGGCGCCACGGCCGCTGACATCTTCGCCTCGGCGTGCAAACATCGAGCTGACTCGATAGATGTCAGCTAAAATGCAACACGCAGTTCAATGAGCAACCGCTGATGGTGGTGCAGAAGAACAAAGACTTGTAAATATTGAAAATGAATGACTGAACTCTAACAATGTTTTACTAGTGTCATTAACACTTCACAGATTCCCAACATCTATCCAGGCTTCATGCAGAGGTGTCTCCACGCAGCCGTCTGTAAACTGCTGCGAGTGAAATTAGCAGCAGTGACATTTGCATTCTTGCTTGTCACAAATATCTGCCTGCTTCTTTGCAGAGGATGTGGCTAGGCTGGAACCTAAGACATCTTAAACTGCTGCGAGTGAATCGAATAGCAATAATGTTTGCATTCTTCCTTGTCACAAAAAATTTAGTTTATTTTTTCCGAATACTCGTATATCACAATTTCTGAGGGTCCACTCACACATTTACCTCCGTAAAACTCGACGCAACCACAAAAACTCAGCAGGTGTGCTGGCTATCATGTGGACGACACCTTCCAGTAAGTTTCGAGTGAAACTAGTTTCTCTAGACTGCAGCCAATCATTAACTGCAGGCGGCGACAAGCGAAGGGGCAAAGGATGGCCATGTCTTCCCTATAAGGGGCTTTAGCCACACGATGGTTGAAGGAAGCTAATGGGGTTACAAAGTTAAAAAGACTATTAACTTTTAGTGGCGTGGCAAAAAATGCCGTCACTCGAATGATTTGACTGGAATCTGGGTGTTTCTGCATGCAACTTCAATGACGTCACTGGAGTGGAGTGGCCTTAGTCACATGTGGAAACCTGGAAGAAGCCAGGAGCCATACGAGTAGACAGAGTACGCCTGCTCCAGTTTTAAATTTTCTTGGTAGCAATATAGGTGCCATTTATTGATTGGCGACTTCATAGTGTCCTGTGTGCACAACGACCATATGTTAAATATAATTAGAAGGAAGGTCAGCGTTCGCCGTAATTTTGATGATTTATTAACAGCAAAATCGATTTTAGATCACATAATTATCATCTTCAGTGTGAAACCTCCCCTTAGAAAAATTTATGAATTACTGTGCTGGTATTTGATTTTCAAACAGCTGAGCAAAACTGAACTTACTCAGACACTTCTCTCTTTACTTATTCTGATAAACACTAAACTGACGCACAATATTTTTTGCGCACAGCAATCTGACTTTCTATAATCCCTACAAAAGAATGGCCCTGACTAACAATAACATATGTTGTTGTTGTTGTGGTCTTCAGTCCTCAGACTGGTTTGATGCAGCTCTCCATGCTACTCTATCCTGTGCAAGCTTCTTCATCTCCCAGTACCTACTGCAACCTACACCCTTCTGAATGATATATATATATATATATATATATATATATATATATATAGGGCTGGAGTCATTATATATATATATATATATATATATATATATATATATATATATATATATATAAAATGACTCCAGCCCTACAAATTTTCTCTTTCTGATGGACACACGTCCAGATCGTCCGCTCTCAAAACTCCGCCACCTCTCTCCCCACATCCACCACTGCTGGCGGCTCACCTCCAACTGCGCAACGCTACGCGCTGTTCACATCCAACTGCCCAACACTGCAATAGCGAATATTCCAACAATGCCAACCAGCCACAGATTGCACACAGCACAGCCAGTAATTTTCGTACAGAGCGCTACGTGACGTTACCAACATAAAAACCTAAACAGCCTACTTACAAGTGCTTTTAATTTTTACGCTAAAGAAGCAAAATCGATTTTAGATCACATAATGATCATCTTCAGTGCTTTTAATTTATATGCTGAAGCACTGAATATGATCATTATGTGATCGAAAATCGATTTTGCTATTAATAAATCATCAAAATTACGGCCAACGCTGACCTTCCTTCTAATTTTATAGGTGCCACTGCAAGACTAACTCGTCTTTTTGTTTAATCTGAAAGGCTACACGCGACTATAACTGTTAAAGTACGATGAAACAATGAGTACCTACGCAGCAATATAACATATTGCATCCTTTATTGTATGATTATATGATAGCGGAACAAACACTGGTAGCAGTTACTTCTGTAAAATATCTGGGAGTATGCGTACGGAACGATTTGAAGTGGAATGATCATATAAAACTAATTGTTGGTAAGGCGGGTACCAGGTTGAGATTCATTGGGAGAGTGCTTAGAAAATGTAGTCCATCAACAAAGGAGGTGGCTTACAAAACACTCGTTCGACCTATACTTGAGTATTGCTCATCAGTGTGGGATCCGTACCAGGTCGGGTTGACAGAGGAGATAGAGAAGATCCAAAGAAGAGCGGCGCGTTTCGTCACTGGGTTATTTGGTAACCGTGATAGCGTTACGGAGATGTTTAATAAACTCAAGTGGCAGACTCTGCAAGAGAGGCGCTCTGCATCGCGGTGTAGCTTGCTCGCCAGGTTTCGAGAGGGTGCGTTTCTGGATGAGGTATCGAATATATTGCTTCCCCCTACTTATACTTCCCGAGGAGATCACGAATGTAAAATTAGAGAGATTAGAGCGCGCACGGAGGCTTTCAGACAGTCGTTCTTCCCGCGAACCATACGCGACTGGAACAGGAAAGGGAGGTAATGACAGTGGCACGTAAAGTGCCCTCCGCCACACACCGTTGGGTGGCTTGCGGAGTATCAATGTAGATGTAGATGTAGATGCATAGTATTTGACGAGGTGTAGCCTGAAAGGCCAATCTTGCGTTGTAAAAAAGTGCCACCGAACGAAAATGTATTAACAGTTAATTTACAACGATACTGTTGTGAAGTAAAGCACATGAATTTACGTTAGTGTGCACGCTTTTCTGCGCCATCTCTTCACATAAGGCTTTGCACGTCATTTATTAGGTTGTGAAGGAGTCGTGTTGTTATCCTATGATTGTCGCTGGCTGAAATTTTATTTCAGTTATTTTCCTCTGGGTGACCAGTTCGCCCTTCATGTTCGACTTCCCTCTGAGCGCGAAAGAAGCTAAAGACAGGTGCGCTCGTTCAGATCACTCCAGCAGACGACACAGTAGCTGTCGACAGTCTGCTGTTCGGTAGAGTCACAACACAGCGACAAAATATCCCAATAAAAGAAAAATTCTTAACAGCCTAATGTCGTAATGAGTATTACGGCCCCGCAAACTAATACATTGCACGAGTTGACAGCGGTTTAAAGCAGTACAAAATGTTCCAACTTCTGTCGTCCAGTTCAGTGGGAAAAGTAGTGATGGGACGGGGGAGGGGAGGGGGTAAGAGATCATGCAAGATAAATAAGATATCACTCTCATCGACTTACTTTCCTGGTCACAAATATCAGACATAAGCTAATAAACAAAAAACAAATGCTTTTTTCACTACACATCTATTAAAGTTAACACATTTGATCTTACACTGAAGTGTTAAGGTCAGAGCTACCCTACCATGTATGCAAGAGAAAGAAACAATTGTTATCATCGCTCTTTAATCATCTCTAAATGTCATTTTACTAGGATCTCGATTTTTGGAATGAGATCACACGTCCTCAAACGCATTGATACAGTCAGACGAACGTCACTAAGACTTCGATTTTCGTAATTTCATTGTTGAAAAAACACTTTCACACAAATATATGGTGCCTCCTTTAGCAGCTGTTCGAAACAACTGCGGGAACTGTTCTCGAGTGAAGTCCTTGTAAAACATTCTAGGATTTTCTGCAGTGCAAAACCTCTCCCTGAGCACACGATTACACTGAAAGTCAGTAAGCTCCAAATGAATTTCAGGATGCTCACTGCGAATGCCCACTGCAAAAGGAGTTGCAAGAACAACAAAATCAATCTGAAATCGATTTAAATCGCCAAATCTACTATCTATGATTTCTGTCAGTGCCTATAGCGCTGTAACAAATTCGTGAAACAGTTCGCACAATGTCTCCTTTTCCTTATTTAATTTATAAGTAGTGCAACATTCGAAAAGTGCGCAACTGGCCTTTTGGTTCAAATGGCTCTGAACACTATGGGACTTAGCATCTGAGGTCATCAGTCCCCTAGAACTTAGAACTACTTAAACCTAACTAACCTAAAGACATCACACACATCCATGCCCCCATGCCCGAGGCAGGATTCGAACCTGCGACCCTAGCGGTCGCGCGGTTCCGGACTGAAGCGCGTAGAACCGCTCGGCCACAACGGCCGGCCAATTGGCTTTTCTGAAAGTTGTTTTGTCCATAACAGTAACTTTTTTTAAAAACCCAAAACTGTTTCAGAAAATAGTGGTAATTAGTTGATGACTTCTCTGCAAACTTCTACTCACGATATTCGGATGCTTTGTAATATCGGTTGGAAATGCAAGATCTAATATCCATGGCGAGTCATCATTTTCGTTTTGAGGATCTGAACTCCTGCTCAGCCATTTCCCACTAGCTAATTTCCTTCTACCACGAACGCCAGTGAGACTTCCGACACCGACAACATTACTGACTCGAGGTAGAAAAGCCTATCTCGCCGCGCGCGCTTTGTTTACAAACGAGTGGTGTTGACAGAGAGTTGGGGGATTGTTGGCCCAAGCGCCCTCGGGCAAGCATTTGCCCATCCCTACCAACGGCAGAACGCGAGGACCATGAAATCGGCAGAGAGGCAGTCAGAGACCCGTATCCATCATTATCATCGATCCGGCTTACAACTACGCTTCAGCGACAGCAGGGACCATTAATAGGCGGCTCACAAAAAGGGGGATGAGCTCACGACCCTCCTTGTGCCGACTATCGTTGATCGCTGTACACCAATAAGCGCGTCTGCCGCGATATCTGGTACATTCGGTATAGGATCTCATTCACTGGAGTAAAATCGTCTTCATTGATGGGCACCGCTTCGATCTAGGCTCCAATCACTAGCAAAGATGCGTCTGTAGACGCCCCCAACACTGGTGGGATATCTTCCTGACTGTCGCCTACCATATGGACCAACAACAGGGAGTGATAATCAAGGTTGCCGTTCCTTTTCACAGCAGGACGCCTTTGTTTGTCATCTGCGGAAACTTTACAGAACAGAGGTAATTCGTCGATATTTCATGGCCAGTTTTGTTGCCCCTCGTGGCAAGTCATGTCGCGCTTACATTTCAGCAGGATAATGTCCGCCTGGACACGGCGACAGTCTCCACTGCTCGTCTTCGTGCTTGCCAAACACTACCTTGACCAGCAATGTCACCGGATCTTTCCCCAGTTGCAGCATTATAGGCAGCTCGGGATTTTGACGATCCGATGCAGCAGTTGTAAAGAATTTGGTACGACACCCCTCAGGAGGACATCCACCAAGTTCAGCAAGCAACTCCAAGCTGAATAAATGCTTACATAAGGGCCAGAGGTGGACCAACGCATTATTGACTGTCTGAAGCCCATTGGAATAATTCCTTCATGGTCCGAATTTCTTTTTTTCTTTTTGTGTTGTATTTCATTGAACCGTGAAACGGGATAAATTGCTAATATGCAAATTAAAGCTGTCGCTTGTTTGCTTATTAGATCTTAATTGTGTACTAGTAGACCCTAACCTGAGCTTCTGCTCCATCCCTCCTGACTTCATCGTCGTCTATGGGACGTTAAATCCCAGTCTCTTTCCCAACGACTGCTCCCATTTGGGAAATCCCGTACCGTTTGGCGGAGGAAGAGGTGGGGTTTGGGTTTTTTGGGGGAAGAGACCAGACACCAAGGTCATCGGTCTCATCGGATTAAGGAAGGACGGGGAAGGAAGTCGGCCGTGCCCTTTCAAAGGAACCATCCCGGCATTCGCCTGGAGCGATTTGGGGAAATCACGGAAAACCTAAATCAGGATGGCCGGACACAGGATGCAGCTGGAGCGAGGCCCAGTTTTCCGCGACGTACCCCAGCCGTCCGCACGTCGGACAGCGCCGGTTGCGGCCCGCCCTCTCGCCATCGGGCACCTCCAGCAGGGCAGCGCAGGGGACCGCGTTTATGAAGTGCTCGCGACCGACCGCCGGCCATAAATCCAGGGCGCGTGCGGTCAGCCAGCTACGGCCCCGTCGATAAATCTCCGAGGGACCGCCACATGCTACAAGTGCGCCGGGAAACTGTTTCCTCCGCTATACACTGCGCCAGAAATAGATCGTGTCACCTCCGATGGCGGCCGTGCATAAACGCTCCTACACAAACACAGACGCCAACAGCACATCAACAAATAAAGGGTGAACCTGGAGTTGTCACCTGACACGGAAAAGTAGAAAAAAAGTTCGTTTTAAAATACATCTGGAAACGGACTGTGGGGACTCTTGTCTCTGGACCAGCTGGTATTAATATAATCCATTTTAGAAAAGCTATTTCTAGTGGCGCAGTCGCATCCAATCGAATTCTCCACATGTCTCATCATACGAGAAGCGTTCAATAAGTAAGGCTTCAATATTTTTTTTCAGAAAGCACGTCGGCTTTATTCAGGATTCCAATGCACCTTATTATTCCCCATTCTTTTTGGTACAAAATCCTATTTCTCAACATAATATCCGTCCAATCCGACGGCCTTACCCCACCCTATTGGGAGGACCTGTATGCCCGCGTGGTAGCACTCAACTGGTCGACGACTGAGCCAACCTCTTGCTGCATCAACAACCTCTGCATCATCCACGTACTGCTTCCAACGATGCTTTCTTCATTGGACCAGATAGATGAAAGTCGGATGCCACGAGACTCGGGCTGAAAGGTGGATGAGGAAGAACAGCCCAATGAAGTTTTGTGAGTTCCTCTTTGGCGCACAGTTTTGTGTGAGGCATTGTATTGTCATCGAGAAGAAGAAGTTCATGTGAATTTTTGTGACCACGAACAGGCTGAATTCACTGAGACGTGGAAAAAGTTGCTGTTTTGGAGAGCGCGTCGCAGCGCGTTGTGTGAAGCAGTCGCCCTCCGTTTCTGGCGGTGGCGCCGCTGTGGCAATCCCAGCTTTGGTGTCTCCCTCTGGTGGGAAAGCGGAAAGGTTGCCTGTTCACGTGCATTTAAGGGGCGCTATAAGCTCGCCAGTGGAGTTGGTCAGTCGGAGTGAGTGTGGGTCAGTCATTCGTCACTAGTTGCTGGTCTGTCTCTCGTTCGCATTTGTGCGGCAGTTGGCGTCTGTCTGTCGTTCGGAGTGCTAGTATCTGTCGTTTGGATCAAACTTTAAAGCCGGCAAAATGAGAGTCTTTCCACTCCGCCAGTAACGGAACTCAGCTAGTGGTGGCCCGGTCGGGGCTGAGTTCCTGCATCTTAGTCTGCGCGTTAGGCCGCCAGTCTGCTCGAGTTGCTCGGGCAACGGTCATAGGCGGTTGGATCGATCGGTTAGTCGGTCGCGCACTGAGACACGAGATGACTTGTCCGCCTTGAGCGTCGGCGCATGTGAGGTGGCCACGTGAGTCCAGTGGGCCGCGCCGTATAGCGAGGGGTAGTGGCTTCGCGGCCGACACGAGAGCAACAGGAGTCAACCCACGACATCGGTCTGGCCGGGGCGAGCTGCGACGCCGTGAGACGGGAGATCGGCGCGCCTTCCTGCGTCCGATGAAGCGGCTGGCAGCGGACGGTTCGGCAGAGCGTTGGGGGTGCTGCGCCAGGTCTTCGCCAGAAATCGCTGTTTATTAGAAGTTATGTGATTGGAGATATTTTGTTTCATTTACTTGTTAAATTCTACTTGTTTTCTTGGTGAGGTCACCAGCCGCTTTGTTTTGCGGTCGTCCCAACATTCTTCTCCTTTTTCCCACCCGCGGGAAGGTGGTTATTTATTAATTGGATGGTCCGTTTTTCCCTTGTGGAGTAGGAGCGGGTTAGAGCAACCTGCGGTTCGGGTTGTGATGTAATATCCCTGTCAATCTGCTGTACGTTAATAGCTGCCTCTGTCATGTTTGTCGGATTTGCTGTTAACGAATTTATTGTTTGAACGGCCGAATTCCTGAAATATGTTTTTATCTTGCCTATCATCTTGAGAGGCGGCATATGCGTAATGTAGAGCATGTTTGTACATTTTATGTAAGATTGCAATTCATGGGTTTTTATTTAAATGGTTCTTTTAGTATATTATGTTGCCACCCTACCACCGTAAAGTTTTTTTTAAATCAAGTTGCACCTTCGGTGGCAAGTTAATCTTTTAATGTTAATATTTTGTTCCCTTTCCAGCTCTCGTACAGGGTGCTTGTGTGAGTTGTTAAAACTTTTAGTTTAAAGTAATCTGGTATGTTGCAGATTTGCACCAGTGTAGTCTTTCAGAGGTTGTTGTGAGCGGTCGTGACTACGACCGTGTCGAAAGGGAGTGGCAAGGTTCTCAGCCCGAAAGGCCATACTGTCAAAAAATTTGTTCTTTGTACCTCTCTGAATAAATTGTAACTTGATATTTAGAGGGTGCTTTCTGATTACAATTTTAAATCTGTTCCTAAAAAGAAAACTAGTTTTTAGGAATAAAATTTCCATTTGTTGAAAGAAATTTCAATTGTTTTCATCAGTTACCCACCGGCAACTACTTCCACGCTCACATAGTGTGATTAAATGTGTTAATGTTCTTCATGAATCGCTAGTAAATAAAGTAAATTCTTAAGAAAAAGTTTTGAAAGTAAATTCACGGTTCATTAATTTTTTCAGTTTCTTGAGGGTAGCACTGCCTGTATATTTCAAAGTTAATCGTTACACCATGAAGGAGGACGTCAAACCGAATTATCCGTTCAGCGTCCCAGACGGCCGTGCCCACAACTTCACTGGTCGAGATTGCGCTTTTGAACTTTTTCTTCCGAGGGGTGGAGGTGTGGTATCGCTCCATGGATTGTCATTTTGTTTTTGGTTTGAAGTGATGAAACCTTATTCATCACCTGTGTCGATGTTTGACAAGAAATTGTTACGATCAGCCTAGTAGCAAGCAAGCCACACCGCTCTTTATGGTCTTCTTTTAGGTTGCGAGGAACCCAGCAGGCACACACCTTTGAGCACTCCAACTGGTGGTGGACGACTGTGTCAGCACTACCAACAGAAACATTCAGTTGTGCAGTGAGGTGTTTGATTGTGATCCGTCAATCACCTCGAATGCGATCGTCCGCACGTTCTAACATTGGAGGAGTCACAGTTGCGTGCGTCCAGTCGGCACGTGAGAAATCGGTTAGGTTTGCGTGACCTTGTGAAAGGGTACAGTACCGCCCGACATTGAAAATAGGTACAACATACTTCATTATTTTTGTCAGAACAACACATTTTTTTTTGTAAAATAACTCAATTTCAATTAATACAGCGAAGCCGGATACCAGTGTGGGAAAGAATGACAATTTATTTACTTAATTGATCACATGTGCACTCCCACAAAGTAAATCCCTACATCCAGTTTGATGAGATCTGTGAAATGAATGAATGTATGGTTGTCTGCTAACCGCAGATAGTGAATGTGAATGTATGATCATCTTTGAGACGATCCTTTGGCCACCTTTGGTGGGACCAAAGAGATGAAATTTACCTGAGCTTTGAGGACCTGAAATGTGGCTGACCAATACGGTAGCAAGGTGCTCCCCCACTTCGACAGAGGTGTGAGAGGACCTGGAGAACGGCCATGTTTCAGCACTCTGCCGCTGGATCTTGTGCTGTTAAGACCTGTTTTAGTTGTGCTCCGTAATGACTAAAGAGTGGAGACATGGTATGCATGTGGAATATTTAAGAGTAGTTTGAAATAATAATCTCTCTATTTCAGGAACTTTTGTGGGGAGAATTAAATGTCAGGCAGGTAATATTAATGAGATTGCAGTAATCTTCGGAAGTGACCAACGGTCACAATGAAACCAGGTGTAGCAATAAGTTGAAATACTTCCATGTGCTTAAGTTAAGCTGAATTACTAGCGTGTGTACAATAAGTTGAAATATTTAAGAAATAGCGTGTGTACCATAAGTTGAAATATTTAAGAAATGGCGTGTGCAGGACTTGAAATTAGAGACGAGTACTCCCACGTGGTGACTACTGTGTGAGTCTCAATCTGTGTATGAGACAAAGGATAAAGAGAAGTACTCGTCCATGGTATCAGTTGAGGACTCGCGTGTGTGATGAATACGTTCTTAATATTACTTTGCGTGATTTGATTCCGTGTGACGCTAGATTCAAACTCTGAGAGAGAAGCAAGGTGAGTCGGCCGTCTATCCAGCAACGCCACTTGGCTTGCGTTGCACAGGAAGACGTGCATATATCTCCAGAGTTCATAGTAGGAAAGTAGAATTACGAAGTGGGGCAGTGTCGTGTGAAACTGGGATAAATATTAATTGATGTGGGAAAGCTGAAAGTGATAATGTTGTGACTATTCTCTGTGTAGTATTTCATATTCCATGTCGTAGTGTGGTGTATGTCATGTAATTTGGGTATGTGTGGTTTGCATGGGTGAGTAGCAAGGTAGTTTCAAAAGATTAGTGGGTTATGCTTGTTCGTTCGGTACCGCTCGGTCTGGAGGAAAGTTTCATGATGATGATTGTGAGAGTCGAAGTGTGAGGTATAATAAAAGATCCACCATCCCATCCAGAAAGTGCACTGTAGCGTTAAATAATTACGAGACCATAATATAGAGATTCACCAATGTAAAGCCATGCCCACTGGGCGGAATTTCTCATGTGATATTGTTGTAGGTTATAGAATTTGTGTGTTTAGGTTAGAGAATTTATCGGAATAAATAGGATAGTGAAAAGAAAAAGATTGGTGGACTTTTCCTTCGAATTGTATGTTGTCATGATGTCCCGAATTTGTAATGCGTGCGCCATTCATCTTCAGTGCGGTGGCCACGTGTTGATAAAAGCCGTTAAATAAAAGACGAAAAGAAAATGTGGTATTGCCAGTGCGTAGTGAACAGTCAGAGTTCTGTAAATCACTGATAGTCAGATATGCGTTTCCGTTGCGTATTATTCATACAGGAGGATAATTTGTAACTTAATTGAGAGTACGAGAGTTCGTATTACTCGATAAATAAGAATGAATCCACTCGCTTGGCAGACCACTCATCTTGCAGGCCTGACTGCTAAATGCCACAGTATGAGCAAGGCATGTGGGTGCCTCTCACTTGTTGCGATGATGACAGACGCCTCGCCCAACGGCTCACCGTGCTTTCGTTCTCGGCTGCGTCTCCGTAGACACTCTGCAAACGCCGATCAATTTCTGCGATGCTCTGTTTTTTCGCCAAAAGAAACTGACTGACAGCTCTCTGCTTGGAAAGCACCTCCGTTATGCACGCCATTTTGAAGGCTACGTTTAGTGTCACCAACTGTCGCAACTTCATGAAACTATAGAAGCTGAAGCGCGAATATTCTATGATGTTCCACAACAAATTCCAATTTTTCAACAGCAATTGGGCGACAAAAAATGTGTTGCATTAATTACTGAACGCTCCTCGTAATTGTCTCACTGTTTCGAATGTTCCATACTGTAGGCGAATAGTGTCACGTGCTGCATGTACTCGCTGTTCAGTGGTCTGCATATCAGCAACTAGTTCAGCATACACAACACTTTCCAGACACTTCCACAAGTAAATATCGAAGGGATTTAAAGGCAGTGATCGAGACGGCAAGACCCAAGGCTTTCTTCACGCTATTCATTTGCTATGTTGACGAACACTGGTAAAGAAGCGAACACCTGCGCCATTATGTGTCGGCCAGATTCGCTGTCCTTTCCGTTAGGGCACATTCTGCAGTGAAACAGGCAGTGTATTATCCAGAAATCCCACATACGTGTGTCCGTTTAAGCGTGGTGATCAATCACACACTCATGCTCACAAGGGAACCTCCCCATCGCACCCCCCTCAGATCTAGTTATAAGTTGGCACAGTGGATAGGCCTTGAAAAACTGAACACAGATAAATTGAGAAAACAAGAAGAAGTTGTGTAGAACTGTGAAAAAATATGCAAAATATACAAACTGAGTAGTTCAAGGGAAGATAAGTAACAATAAGGACGATAGTAACGCTGGAGCGCCGTGGTCTCGTGGTACCGTGAGCAGCTGCGAAATGGAAGGTCCTAGGTTCAAAATCTTCCATCAAGTGTAAATTTTAATTTTTTATTTTCAGTTTATGTGACAAACTCTTATGTTTTCATCACTTTTTTGGGAGTGATTATCACATCCACAAGAAAACCTAAATCGGGCAAGGTAGAAGAATCTTTTTACCCATTCGCCAAGTGTACAAGTTAGGTGGGTCGACAACATATTCCTGTAATGTGACGCACATGCCGTCACCAGTGTCCTATAGAATATATCAGACGTGTTTTCCTGTGGAGGAATCAGTTGACCTATGACCTTAGGATCAAATGTTTTCTGTTCCCATTGGAGAGGCACGTCCTTTCGTCTACTAACCGCACGGTTTTGCAGTGCGGTCGCAAAACACAGACACTAAACTTATTACAGTGAACAGAGATGTCAATGAACGAACGGACAGATCATAACTTTGCAAAAATAAAGAAAGTAAAATTTTCAGTTGAGGGAATATTTGAACCAAGGATCTCTCGTTCAGCAGCTGCTCACGCTACCACGGGACCACGGCGCTTCGAAGCACACTTTCTCCATGATGTTGCTTATGTGCCCCATGGACTACTCAGTTTGTATATTTTGCTTATTTTTTCACAGTTCCACACAACTTCTTCCTGTTTTCTCAATTGATCTGTGTTCAGTTTATCAAGGCCTATCCACTGTGCCAACTTATAACTAAATCTGAGGGGGGTGCGATGGGGAGGTTCCCTTGTCAGAAAAAACAGAACACCTTGAACGACTACACATAGGACGTTCCTATTCACAAGGCATGTACATTAGTATTTCAGTCAGCTTGGTGCAACATGTGTCCTATTGCCTAGTAGGCACCTGGTCTACCATGGACCCCGATGAATTGTTCCATGAGTGGTGTGTATAATGTGCAAATGGCGTCCTGTGGTAAAGCCATCCATGCAGCATTCACCTGGTTCCAAAGTTCACCTGTGGTGGTTGGCTCTGAGTTACGACGCTGCACCTGTCGTTTCACCATATCCTCGACTGGTGACAAGTCTGGTGATCTGGCGGACCAGGGAAAAAGGTTGAAATTCTGTGGCACCAACAAGGCACGTGTTTGTGCAGTAACATGCCTGATCGTAAAGTGTCTTGCTGAAAAATGGCGTCTGGGGTATTGTGTAGAAAGGATATGCCTACGGTCTGCAGGATGTTTATCATTCACGTAGGTCAGACTGGCCGTAGTGCCCTGGACAAGCGCCAGCTGCGATTTGTGGTTGTAACCAATAGCACTCCACACCATAACACCTTGATTTGGCGCTGTATACAGGGTTATTACAAATGATTGAAGCGATTTCATAAATTCACTGTAGCTCCATTCATTGACATATGGTCACGACACACTACAGATACGTAGAAAAACTCATAAAGTTTTGTTCGGCTGAAGCCGCACTTCAGGTTTCTGCCGCCAGAGCGCTCGAGAGCGCAGTGAGACAAAATGGCGACAGGAGCCGAGAAAGCGTATGTCGTGCTTGAAATGCACTCACATCAGTCAGTCATAAAAGTGCAACGACACTTCAGGCCGAAGTTCAACAAAGATCCACCAACTGCTAACTCCATTCGGCGATGGTATGCGCAGTTTAAAGCTTCTGGATGCATCTGTGAGGGGAAATCAACGGGTCGGCCTGCAGTGAGCGAAGAAACGGTTGAACGCGTGCGGGCAAGTTTCATGCGTAGCCCGCGGAAGTCGACGAATAAAGCAAGCAGGGAGCTAAACGTACCACAGCCGACGGTTTGGAAAATCTTACGGAAAAGGCTAAAGCAGAAGCATTTCTTAAACAGGAGATTGGAAAACCGATGGATCGGTCGTGGTGGAGATCATGATCAGCAATTCATGTCATGGCCTCCACGCTCTCCCGACTTAACCCCATGCGATTTCTTTCTGTGGGGTTATGTGAAAGATTCAGTGTTTAAACCTCCTCTACCAAGAAACGTGCCAGAACTGCGAGCTCGCATCAACGATGCTTTCGAACTCATTGATGGGGACATGCTGCGCCGAGTGTGGGAGGAACTTGATTATCGGCTTGATGTCTGCCGAATCACTAAAGAGGCACATATCGAACATTTGTGAATGCCTAAAAAAATTTTTGAGTTTTTGTATGTCTGTGAAAAGTATTGTGAAAATATCTCAAATAATAAAGTTATTGTAGAGCTGTGAAGTCGCTTCAATCATTTGTAATAACCCTGTATTTTGTGCGAATGCTGCCACGGTGACGGCACTCACCCTGTCTGCAGCGAATCAAAATGTGGCCATCATTTTCAAACAAACAGAACCTGTATTCGTCTGAATACATGATCTGATGGCATTCCTGTCCCCGATGGCGTAGTTCCAAACACCATTGCCGTCTTTCATATTTCTGCACGTTCGTCAAAGGTAGGCGGAGAATTGGACAATGCGGGTGTAACCCATGCTGTAATAAACGACGACGGACTGTCCCTGATAGTGTTCAATACGTTACACTGTTACACTGTTGCGCCAGAGGCCAAGAGGACGCTGATCTGTCCTAGAATGCCATTCAGATGAGGTGTAGACCTTCGCGGGAGTTGGTGGGTGGTGCGACTTGACCCACCTCATCGTGTTCTACGCCCTTCCGTGAACCACTCTGCACGTATCTGCTGCACTGCCGAAACACTTCATCCCACACTAACAGCAATTTCCTGGAAGGATGCATCACATTTTCTCATGTCAATAATACGCCCTCTTTCAAACCAACAGATTTATTGGCACGGTTCGCGCGTACGTCTGCGAGGCATCCTACACGTCGGCTCAATCACACTGACCCACTACCTTCGGTTTATGACGAGAGCCGCAACATATTTAACCGGTAGGTGGTGTTGTGCCGCTATATCGATAATGATGTTGAACCCGCGGACCGACATGGTTCAAGTGCTAATCATTTCTGCAGAACATACTAATATACATGTTTTGCAAATGTCAACGTTGTAACCTCCCCACAAAAATCATAATAAAAATAAAAATTAACCATGTGTAACCTCCCCACGGAAATATTATTTAAATGAATTTTTTAATATTGTAACCTCTGAACAAAATTGGTTCCCATTTGTAGTCTCCGTGCAGAAATGCATTCGCATTTAATGTAACCACAAAATTCAATTCCTAAACCCGGAAATAATAAAAAAATTCAGTAACCTGATAAATTTTATGACGACAGCAACGCTGCGCCACGGCCCTGTACTCTGAATAAAAAAGCAAAAATTCTCACCTCAATAAAAACTGCGAATATATCTGCTCTTACCTAAAAAAAATTCGGGTCAGCTCCGTGCAATACAGGCCTATGCTTTGTGATTCATGAAAGGAAAGATAGTCCATTGAATAAAATCTTTAAATTAAAATGAATGCCTTTTTTTTAAAAAAATTACTTTATATTATAAAAATTATTATTGGGGCATTTTTTGAAAGAAATTGGATGACAGTTAACATACATTACTAGATATGCGCAAGGCTGCATCCTCCAGAGTCCCGACCAGAGCAGACTGCCGACACGCGCAGACTACTGCCGACTCACGCAGACTATTGTCGACTAGTGCCGACTAGCGACAAGCAACAACTAACTACATACTGCTCTCTGGTCAGAGACTCTCCTAAGTCTTGCCTGTTGCAGGCAGCGCATACATCGCATACCTCTTACAACGTTCTGTATCTAATCGTTCAAAGTGTTCTGCTTTTTTCTGAACATGAGTGTATCTTCCAAATAGGTGATGGGAAATAATCCCCGCCCAAACGCTGATACTAAGCTGTCCCTGATATGATTATTCAACCACTCCCTGAAGATTTTCTTTAGCTTACAGATTACGACTGTGCAGATTTACACTGAAGCGCCAAATAAATTGGTTTAGGCATGCGCATTCAAATACAGAGATACGAAATTTCCCCATACAACCATTTCACGAGTGCACCGTGAATATCAGAAATCCGGCAAAACATCAAATCTCCGACATCGCTGGGCACGATAAAAGATCCTGCAAGAGCGGGACCAACGACGACTGAAGAGAATCGTTCAACGTGACGGAAGTACAACCGTTCCGCAAATTGCTGCAGATTTCAATGCTGGGCCATCAACAAGTGTCGGCGTGTGAACTATTCAACGAAACATCGTCGAGATGGGCTTTTGGAGGCGAAGGCCCACGGGTGTACCCTTGATGACTGCACGACATAAAGCTTTACGCCTCGCCTGGGCCCATCAGGGCCGACATTGATGACTGGAAACATGTTGCCTGGTCGGACGAGTCTCATTTCAAATTGTATCGAGCGGATGGATGTCTACGGATATGGAGACAACCTCATGAATCACTGGACCCAGGATGTCAGCAGGGACTGTTCAAGCTGGTGGAGGCTCTGTAATCGTGTGGGGCGTGTGCAGTTGGTGTGATATGGGACCCCTGATACGTCTAGATACGACTCTGACAGGTGACACGTACGTAAGCATCCTGTCTGATCAACTGGATCCATTCATGTCCATTGTGCATTCCGAGAGGCTTGGGCAGTTCCAGAAGGACAATGCGACACCCCACAAGTTCATAATTGCAACAGAGTGGCTCCAGGAACACTCTTCTGGGTTTAAACAATTCCGCTGGCCAATATTCTTCCCAAACATGAACATTATTGAGCATATCCGGGATGCCTTGCAACGTGCTGTTCAGAAAAGATCTCCACCCCCTTGTGGTCTTACAGATTTATGGACAGCCCTGCAGTATTCATGGTATGAATTCCCTCCAACACTACTTCAGACATTAATCGTGTACATGCCACGTCCCTAAAGCCGCAGGGATAGAAGTAAGTAAAGATGAAAAGCTACAAGACGCTTTCGTTTTGTCAGGCCAGGCTACGAAAAGTATGTATGATAAATATGTAAAGAGTTTGCAAAAGTTCCAAGTTGGTGATAAGTTTCTGCTAAGTGCATTTCCAAAATCTACATCTACATCTACATTTATACTCCGCAAGCCACCCAACGGTGTGTGGCGGAGGGCACTTTACGTGCCACTGTCATTACCTCCCTTTCCTGTTCCAGTCGCGTATGGTTCGCGGGAAGAACGACTGTCTGAAAGCCTCCGCGCGCGCTCTAATCTCTCTAATTTTACACTCGTGATCTCCTCGGGAGGTATAAGTAGAGGGAAGCAATATATTCGATACCTCATCCAGAAACGCACCCTCTCGAAACCTGTCGAGCAAGCTACACCGCGATGCAGAGCGCCTCTCTTGCAGAGTCTGCCACTTGAGTTTGTTCAAAAATGGTTCAAAATGGCTCTGAGCACTATGGGACTCAACTGCTGAGGTCATTAGTCCCCTAGAACTTAGAACTAGTTAAACCTAACTAACCTAAGGACATCACAAACATCCATGCCCGAGGCAGGATTCGAACCTGCGACCGTAGCGGTCTTGCGGTTCCAGACTGCAGCGCCTTTGACCGTACGGCCACTTCGGCCGGCGACTTGAATTTGTTAAACATCTCCGTAACGCTATCACGGTTACCAAATAACCCTGTGACGAAACGCGCCGCTCTTCTTTACATCTTCTCTATCTCCTTCGTCAACCCGATCTGGTACGGATCTTCCCTTCTCAAGAAAAATAATAGGAAATGGCAACTTTTGTACACTGGATCGTTTATAATAAAAAGTATTCCATATGAGGGAGCTATTTTCTAGTCTACCCCGAAATACAGAACCTAGAAGGCTTATATCACCATAATGACATTAAGAAATACAGGCAGAAGTAAACCTAGATATATTATTGTGACTGCAGGTATGAAATGCAGGCTCCCTTTGTAGAGCATGTTTCATATCAGACAACTAAAGTGAAAGAGTAAAGGAAAATGTATAAATATGTATTTAATACTTTGTAGTCTCTAAGTAATGTAGTTTTAAGTATTGGAAAAACTTATTTTTAATTTAAGGTCGTTAGTTTATAACATACTAGAGACTGTAACCAAGGAGTTACTTTGGAAGATTTGATGCAAATAGATGGACTGTAGCCTGCAGGCTATTTCTTAGTGTAGCGTCTTCTGACATTATAGTCAAGAGTGCCTAGAAATGAGTAAGTGATTGTAGTGTCGTAATTTTCCCGACGAACTGTAGCAAGAAGAGATTTCTCATGTATGATTACTTATGTAGACAACAGTGTTAAAAATTTTCTTACGTCAGGCTAAATAACTTACCCTGAGGCACCCTGAACATTTAAACATTAATTACTGCATGCATCATATCCCGCGGCGAATCCTTACTGAAGAGAGGAGCGTGTCTCCGTCCGTGTCGCAAAATCTAGATTCGCGTAAGAGGTATTTTAATGCTCTTAATGCTTGAGTCTGCTTAATGTTTTCCAGGCGGGTTCAATACCAATATAAACAGGTTGCCAGGAAGATACTTTTTAAATAGCGGAGATCTCAACGCCGATCTCCCCTAGCATGAACAAAAAATCGCAACACTGGCATTCGAAGTTCATTTTACAGTTTGTGTATGGCAGTCTGTGAACTCAAGCTAAGTTAATCTCTTAACGGCCAGATGGTATAAAGAAAAAAGGTATTTTTGTGATAGAATTCGGAAAGAGGAAAAGGTGCGACTGCAGGTAACCGCTGTATGTAAGTCCATGTGGGGGCGAGCTTTGCTTATTCAGTCACTGAAAATGTGTAAATTATACAATTTCGTGACTAAATGTCTCACACACGTAGTACTGGAATGAAGACGGTGTGCTTTCTATAGCGTGTTCGACTGGAAAACGAAGTATCTGACAGATATAAAGTTGCGTGAACGTTAGTGCTTCAGATTGCACGAGGTTCCAAAGATGTTGATTGAGTGGTCAATATAAAGACGCTCTCTTGAATGAGAACCGTTCATCGGAAAGACAATGTACAATAGATGTAAGTGTAATGCAAACTGTTCTAAGCGGATTTGATGTGACGAGGACGCTGTTAAACGCGTGTAACACAATCTGAGCAAAATATGAAGACTATGGGCATTATTACATCAAACACGTAATCACGCATGATTGTAATGATCATCTTTTTTTAAAGTAATTGTACATTATTGGAATGACAACCCATACATGGATACTGACTGGAAATTTTACAATGACAAATAGTAATCATTCGTATACTAAAGTCGTTGGAGTGTATAAGTACTTGTGTAAATGACGGATGCGGAGCGTCGACGCTTAGACGCCTGTTTATATTTCATGTCAGGCTGAGGGCTAGGCGGTGAGCTGCCTGACGAGGGGATTTCATCGAACCATCGGCCTGCAGCCTCCCACACGGCAACAAATGAAGGCGCGCCGGCCGGCCGTCGAGTCAGCTGATGGCGGCGTGACGTCATCGTGCATACCATCACCGAATCAGCTGCTAGGTCAACAACCTATACACCCATCCGTCGGAGAAGATAGTCTACTTTGATTTGTATAAAGGCGTTAATATGAAAACGATATTTTTGTAATCGTCGAAATTTTCATTGAATACTAAAAGATACTCCCCAACTAGAGTGTTGTATATTATGCTATGGCCAAAATTTCATGAATTTTCAGTGTCATGCTACCAACTGAATAGTTAGCAATTTGATTATTTGAGATCAAATTTCTGAAAACTTAATCAAAGTTGTTGGCTTCTGTCTCGGTTGCTTCCCCCCGACGCTTGTTTGTCGATTTTTCTGACGTTTCGCTAGCACGGGTGACTGTCATTGCTGTTGGTGGTGGACTGGAGTAGAGTTCACAGTGGCAGATTATATGTACCTGGCGCGCCAACGACCAAATGCTTCTGCCTGGTCATTTCCGGTGCGGTTCTGCTCTTCCTACCTGCAACGGTCATTCGCTGCAGCACGGGAATCCAGAATCCGTTCACCTTGAGTCTTTCTTCTTTCTTGTTGAAGCTATTCCCGTCTTTGTGTATTTCTATAGTTTCTCTGAACAAGCGGATGTGATAGTTCTTCACTACATCCAACAAGTGGCAACGAGTGCCTTAACACTTGTAATCAAAATTAATATTTATGCCAAATTATTATGAAAGTTAAGATTCGGAGTAGGTATTAAAATCCATGGAGAATAAATAAAAACTTTGAGGTTAGTCGAAGACATTGCAATTCTGTCGGAGACAGCAAATGACTTGGAAGAGTAGTTGAACGCAATAGACAGTGTTTTGAAAGGAGGATATAAAATGAACATCAACAAGAGGATAATGGAATGTTGTCGAATTAAGTCGGGTGATTCTGAGGGAATTAGATTAGGAAATGAGACAATTAAAGTAGTAAGGGACTTTTGGTATTTGGGGAGCAAAATAACTGATGATGGTCGAAGTAGAGAGGATATAAAATGTAGACTGGCAATGGCAAGGAAAGCGTTTCTGAAGAAGAGAAATTTGTTAACATCGAGTATAGATTTAAGTGTCAGGAAGTCGTTTCTGAATGTATTTGTATGGAGTGTAGCCATGAATGAAAGTGAAACATGGACGATAAATAGTTTGGACAAGAAGAGAATAGAAGCTTTCGAAACGTGGTGCTGCAGAAGAATGCTGATGATTGGATGGGTAGATCACATAACTAATGAAGAGGTATTGAATAGAATTGGGGAGGAGTTTGTGGCACAACTTGACTAGAAGAAGGGATCGGTTGGTAGGACATGTTCTGAGGCATCAAGAGATTACAAATTTAGCATTGAAGGGCAGCGTGGAGAGTAAAAATCGTAAAGGGAGACCAAGACATGAATACACTAAGCAGATTCAGAAGGATGTAAGTTGCAGTAAGTACTGGGAGATGAAGAAGCTTGCACAGGATAGAGTAGCATGGAGAGCTGCTTCAAGCCAGTCTCAGGACTGAAGACCACAACAACAACAAAGATTGTACAATTAATAATCTCATTTCTGAATGAATAATTAAGTTAATATTGCAGTTGAAAATATTTTCGCATAAAAGTGCTTGTGTATTAACATTGTCGTTAAATGCCAGAGAACATGTCGTAGCTCTGTCCAGGTTTTAAGAACAGGTTTGTCTCGGACCTTGCCCAAATGGGAGAGCTAAATGTTGTTGTCCTACGCGCAGGTTAATTTTTTGTTTGTTTACATACTCCCTAAAGTCAGTAGGCTAGTTGCCACACGACAAGTTTGTCAGTAGTGTGAACATAAGAAAAAGTAACTGAAGATAATTAGCATGTGTTGAATTAGGCAGAGTCTTTAGCCTGAAGTTTTAACATAAATGAAAATGTAATGGTAAAGATAGACTGTGATGTTCAGATAAACTTGGACTGTCAGGGGACAGCATGATATATTAACTAAAAATGAATTTTTTAAATTGAAGCAGGTGACATACTTTATTTAATTTTCAGAAATAAACTCCTGTTAGACCTTTTAGATACGGAAGCCTAAAGGCAAGGCCATTCAACACATGCTTTCAGCCTTCCATGACGCTGTGTGACAACTCCATTTCTAGTGTTAATAATAAGTCTAACTCTTTCACACAGTATACGTAAAACTTTGGATCAATAATGAACGATTGTTTTTTCTTAGTGAGGTATAGAACCTCCCTGAAAGACTATTTAAGGCGCAGTCGCCGTATTCATTTTGTCTATTCTATTTTATTCTATTCTCCAAGATTCAGTCAATTAGATATTCGGAGATTTATCGCATTATTATCAGATACTCATGTTATTAGATATTCAGACACTCAGATACACCGGTTAACAGATTTCTAGATTATTAGAGAACCAGATTTGTTACATACTGCAGTTGCTGGATTATCGGTATAATGTTTTCATTGCCTATGCAGGAGACGGACAATGTAATCTTAGGGCTCATGGTTTTTTTACTAAATAATAATTAAGTGTTATTCAAAAACTGTGTTCGTATTTCAGTAACCTTTCCTCTATCTCATCCTTCGTAATTGTGGCCAGTAGTTGTGCGGTCGATCGCTTATGTGATTTGGCTAGTCTTCGTTTCTTTTTTTTTCTTTTTTTTTTTTAGTTATTCAGAATTCCATTTCATGTTAAATAGCAATCCCTAATCTCTGAGCTTGCGAGAAGTAATTTGTGTTTTACAAAGTCCGATAGGAAAAATAATTCACGGTCAAATTTTATATTTTTAGTTACAGATTAATTTCGTACGCTAAAACCACATTAGCCGCAGCAAGGGTTAACATTGGCTTGAGCAACCCTAGATGTTACATCAAAAAGGATAAAAAGTGATTTATATTCTAGATTCACATCAGAATGTATATGAAATTAATTTCAGCTCGAAATAGGAGGTATTCAATTTTCAGTGTTGTAAAGTTTAAAATATATCTTTGCTCTTTCCGTTCAAAATAGAGAATTTCTACGTAATTTCACGGGAACATGGGAGGTACTAGTTTCATTTGCATAGCAATTGCTGGACTTTGCTAAGTTGAAATACTGGCTTTGGCGATCGTTATTAGGCTTCATGTGCTCATTAACAGAGATATTTATCTTTCTCAGTCCCAATGTTTAATCGAACGTCTGAAGCAGTATACCTTTATTTACGGGAATTACATGACCTGTGCTTAGACATCTAATGCCACATACCTCCACAAACCTACCAACAAACTGCAGGATCCCTGATACCCAGAATCAGTTGCTCCAAAAATGGACAAACAAGCAATAAGCAGGCGGTCATAATGTTATGGCTCATCAGTGTTTCTCTCTTTGGCTGTTAATCGCTTCATTTCTTAAAGGCAACTAGTAATCCATGCCGCATATCAGGCCCATAAATTAGATTCTGCAAGTTTAGTTTACTGTTCTGTAAAATACTGCATACTGAGATTTCAATTTACCAGATATAGACTGGGACACTCTGATGTTTAGGACGGGTGGTAGAGACAGAGCATCGAGTGACATTATACTGAGTGCATATTCCGAAAATTACCTCGAGCAATTAAACAAAGAACCGACTCGTGGAGATAACATCTTGGACCTACTGATAACAAACAGACCCAAACTTTTCGACTCTTTAAGTGCAGAACAGGGAATCAGTGATCATAAGGCCGTTGCAGCATCCCTGAATATGGAAGTTAATAGGAATATAAAAAAAGGGAGGAAGGTTTATCTGTTTAGCAAGAGTGATAGAAGGCAGATTTTAGACTACCTAACAGATCAAAACGAAAATTTCTGTTCCGACACTGACAATGTTGAGTGTTTATGGAAAAAGTTCAAGGTAATCGTAAAATGCGTTTTAGACAGGTACGTGCCGAGTAAAACTGTGAGGGACAGGAAAAACCCACCGTGGTACAACAATAAAGTTAGGAAACTACTGCGAAAGCAAAGAGAGCTTCACTCCAAGTTTAAACGCAGCCAAAACCTCTCAGACAAACAGAAGCTAAACGATGTCAAAGTTAGCGTAAGGAGGGCTATGCGTGAAGCGTTCAGTGAATTCGAAAGTGAAATTCTATGTACCGACTTGCAGAAAATCCTAGGAAGTTCTGGTCTTACGTTAAATCAGTAAGTGGCTCGAAACAGCATATCCAGACACTCCGGGATGATGATGGCATTGAAACAGAGGATGACACGCGTAAAGCTGAAATACTAAACACCTTTTTCCAAAGCTGTTTCACAGAGGAAGACCGCACTGCAGTTCCTTCTCTAAATCTTCGCACAAACGAAAAAATGGCTGACATCGAAATAAGTGTCCAAGGAATAGAAAAGCAACTGGAATCACTCAATAGAGGAAAGTCCACTGGACCTGACGGGATACCAATTCGATTCTACACAGAGTACGCGAAATAACTTGCCCCCCTTCTAACAGCCGTGTACCGCAAGTCTCTAGAGGAACGGAGGGTTCCAAATGATTGGAAAAGAGCACAGGTAGTCCCAGTCTTCAAGAAGGGTCGTCGAGCAGATGCGCAAAACTATAGACCTATATCTCTGACGTCGATCTGTTGCAGAATTTTAGAACATGTTTTTTGCTCGAGTATCATGTCGTTTTTGGAAACCCAGAATCTACTATGTAGGAATCAACATGGATTCCGGAAACAGCGATCGTGTGAGACCCAACTCGCTTTATTTGTTCATGAGACCCAGAAAATATTAGATACAGGCTCCCAGGTAGATGCTATTTTTCTTGACTTCCGGAAGGCGTTCGATACAGTTCCGCACTGTCGCCTGATAAACAAAGTAAGAGCCTACGGAATATCAGACCAGCTGTGTGGCTGGATTGAAGAGTTTTTAGCAAACAGAACACAGCATGTTGTTATCAATGGAGAGACGTCTACAGACGTTAAAGTAACCTCTGGCGTGCCACAGGGGAGTGTTTTGGGACCATTGCTTTTCACAATATACACTCCTGGAAATTGAAATAAGAACACCGTGAATTCATTGTCCCAGGAAGGGGAAACTTTATTGACACATTCCTGGGGTCAGATACATCACATGATCACACTGACAGAACCACAGGCACATAGAGACAGGCAACAGAGCATGCACAATGTCGGCACTAGTACAGTGTATATCCACCTTTCGCAGCAATGCAGGCTGCTATTCTCCCATGGAGACGGTCGTAGAGATGCTGGATGTAGTCCTGTGGAACGGCTTGCCATGCCATTTCCACCTGGCGCCTCAGTTGGACCAGCGTTCGTGCTGTGCGTGCAGACCGCGTGAGACGACGCTTCATCCAGTCCCAAACATGCTCAATGGGGGACAGATCCGGAGACCTTGCTGGCCAGGGTAGTTGACTTACACCTTCTAGAGCACGTTGGGTGGCACGGGATACATGCGGACGTGCATTGTCCTGTTGGAACAGCAAGTTCCCTTGCCGGTCTAGGAATGGTAGAACGATGGGTTCGATGACGGTTTGGATGTACCGTGCACTATTCAGTGTCCCCTCGACGATCACCAGTGGTGTACGGCCAGTGTAGGAGATCGCTCCCCACACCATGATGCCGGGTGTTGGCCCTGTGTGCCTCGGTCGTATGCAGTCCTGATTGTGGCGCTCACCTGCACGGCGCCAAACACGCATACGACCATCATTGGCACCAAGGCAGAAGCGACTCTCATCGCTGAAGACGACACGTCTCCATTCGTCCCTCCATTCACGCCTGTCGCGACACCACTGGAGGCGGGCTGCACGATGTTGGGGCGTGAGCGGAAGACGGCCTAACGGTGTGCGGGACAGTAGCCCAGCTTCATGGAGACGGTTGCGAATGGTTCTCGCCGATACCCCAGGAGCAACAGTGTCCCTAATTTGCTGGGAAGTGGCGGTGCGGTCCCCTACGGCACTGCGTAGGATCCTACGGTCTTGGCGTGCATCCGTGCGTCGCTGCGGTCCGGTCCCAGGTCGACGGGCACGTGCACCTTCCGCCGACCACTAGCGACAACATCGATGTACTGTGGAGACCTCACGCCCCACGTGTTGAGCAATTCGGCGGTACGTCCACCCGGCCTCCCGCATGCCCACTATACACCTCGCTCAAAGTCCGTCAACTGCACATACGGTTCACGCCCACGCTGTCGCGGCATGCTACCAGTGTTAAAGACTGCGATGGAGCTCCGTATGCCACGGCAAACTGGCTGACACTGACGGCGGCGGTGCACAAATGCTGCACAGCTAGCGCCATTCGACGGCCAACACCGCGGTTCCTGGTGTGTCCGCTGTGCCGTGCGTGTGATCATTGCTTGTACAGCCCTCTCGCAGTGTCCGGAGCAAGTATGGTGGGTCTGACACACCGGTGTCAATGTGTTCTTTTTTCCATTTCCAGGAGTGTATATAAATGACCTAGTAGATAGTGTCGGAAGTTCCATGCGGCTTTTCGCGGATGATGCTGTAGTATACAGAGAAGTTGCAGCATTAGAAAATTGTAGAGAAATGCAGGAAGATCTGCAGCGGATAGGCACTTGGTGCAGGGAGTGGCAACTGTCCCTTAACATAGAAAAATGTAATGTATTGCGAATACATAGAAAGAAGGATCCTTTATTGTATGATTATGTGATAGCGGAACAAACACTGGTAGCAGTTACTTCTGTAAAATATCTGGGAGTATGCGTGCGGAACGATTTGAAGTGGAATGATCATATAAAATTAATTGTTGGTAAGGCGGGTACCAGGTTGAGATTCATTGGGAGAGTGCTTAGAAAATGTAGTCCATCAACAAAGGAGGTGGCTTACAAAACACTCGTTCGACCTATACTTGAGTATTGCTCATCAGTGTGGGATCCGTACCAGATCGGTTTGACGGAGGAGATAGAGAAGATCCAAAGAAGAGCGGCGCGTTTCGTCACAGGGTTATTTGGTAACCGTGATAGCGTTACGGAGATGTTTAATAAACTCAAGTGGCAGACTCTGCAAGAGAGGCGCTCTGCATCGCGGTGTAGATTGCTCGCCAGGTTTGGAGAGGGTGCGTTTCTGGATGAGGTATTGAATATATTGCTTCCCCCTACTTATACCTCCCGAGGAGATCACGAATGTAAAATTAGAGAGATTAGAGCGGGCACGGAGGCTTTCAGACAGTCGTTCTTCCCGCGAACCATACGCGGCTGGAACAGGAAAGGGAGGTAATGACAGTGGCACGTAAAGTGCCCTCCGCCACACACCGTTGGGTGGCTTGCGGAGTATAAATGTAGATGTAGATGTAGATCCAAAATCCACTCTGTAGTGCAGTCGTGGTCAAACTTTTCTGCTCAAGAGCCAATATTAACGTTGTGGGGCGGGGTATGTACTGAACTACCGACCATATTATTAACTGGGAATATGTATGAATGATTAAGTTATGAGCCAGCAATAGAAAGGTCGCGACATGTTGCCGTCGACTCCAAGCACTGATCATTAAAAGTCGGCGCCATTCAGAACACTTCTTGTTGACTGTTCTCTGTTTCAGCTTGCTTCCAGCCTCAGCCATCCCGAAGTGGTGACACTGTCATTGCCTGATGAAGTGTTGTGTCGGGTGTGTGTGTGTGTGTGAGCGGATGATTAACTAATTAATAAGAACAACTGATCTTGTACTTAAATAGCTATAGCTATAGCTCCGCCTTCTGGCGCTGACCGTCTAGTCTTCCTCTGCCAGTGGCTGCAATGAATGTTGTGTGGAGGGATGATGTGTCAGCGCTCCACGTCGCTGCGGTTGTCGCCTTTCTGGACCTATGAGTTGTTACGTCTCACTGGAGGAGCTCCTCAGTTGGCATCACGAGGCTCAGTGCACCCAGTTCCAGTCCTGCGACTAACGAAATATCCACGGCATTCTCGGTAATCGAACACGGGTCATCCGCATGGTAGCCGGGCGCGCCGACGAGTTTTTTCCCGCCTTCTTTCTTTCAACCTGTTATGCCGTCAGTGGTTCTGTGCTGATGTCGCATGACGTCCTTCAAAGTGTCTCGATGAGAATTTCACTCAGTTCTTTTATTACGGAGAATCGCCAGTTCCCTGACTGAACACGCTGACCTACCTTGCCGGCAGTTACTGAGTTACGGTGGCGGCTATATATTTAAGCGTATTATGCAGTATTAAACACGATCACAAATTTTTACTAAATGTTTTGAATGTCATTTTCTTCTACTTGTTGCGTTGTATTACAAAAACTTCAATTAATTTAATGTTCCTTCCTGTAAATAAGTACCACATTTAAAGATGACCGTTCTGTAATGCTATTCACACATCCATATTACTTCCATGCCAAAATTTATACCATAGCAATTGATCGGTGCAAGTCACACAGAGCCGGAGCTGGAAGGCATTCCCCCTGTCACATCTTCTAAGCCCGTAATGGTCGCGCTACTTATGCCTTGACCCTGGCGTAAACGCACAATATTACTTAGCTCAAGGTCGAATTCACCAATAACAATTAAAATTAAGCACATCTCTCTTAATAATTTTTGTTACTGATCAGGAAAATTACACTCTTAAAAAAAGCTCTTAGCTGACGTTTTCGGATTTGGCGGGTACTTGCTAGGCGCATACTACGAGGGTGAGTCAAATGAAAACCTTAAAAAAATTTTTAAATATTATTTATTGTGCAGAAGTGGTACAAAGCTGTATCACTTTTCAACAGCCGGCCGAAGTGGCCGTGCGGTTAAAGGCGCTGCAGTCTGGAACCGCAAGACCGCTACGGTTGCAGGTTCGAATCCTGCCTCGGGCATGGATGTTTGTGATGTCATTAGGTTAGTTAGGTTTAACTAGTTCTAAGTTCTAGGGGACTAATGACCTCAGCAGTTGAGTCCCATAGTGCTCAGAGCCATTTTTGAACTTTTGAACATCATCTCCCCCACGCTCCATGCAAGTCCTCCAGCGCTTACAAAGTGCATAAATGCATTTAGAAGAAAATTCTTTTGGTAGTCCTCGCAACCACTCATGCACCGCGTGGCGTACCTCTTCATCAGAATGGAGCTTCTTCCCTCCCATTGCGTCTCTGAGTGGACCAAACATATGGAAATCACTTGCGGCAAGGTCTGGGGAGTATGGTGGTTGAGAAAGACACTCAAAATGCAGGTCTGTGATTGTTGCAACTGTTGTACGGGCAGTGTGGGGCCTTGCATTGTCATGCTGCAAAAGGACACCTGCTGACAGCAATCCACGTCGCTTTGATTTGATTGCAGGTCGCAGATGATTTTTTAGGAGATCTGTGTATGATGCACTGGTGACAGTGGTCCCTCTAGGCATGTAATGTTACAAAATGACGCGTTTTTCGTCCCAAAGGAGAGTCAGCATAACCTTCGCTGCTGATGGTTCTGTTCGAAACTTCTTTGGTTTTGGTGATTAGGAATTGCGCCATTCCTTGCTCACTCTCTTCGTTTCCGGTTGGTGGAAGTGAACCCAGGTTTCGTCCCCAGTAACGATTCTTGCAAAGAAGCCATCGTCTTCTCGTTCAAAGCGCCGAAGAGCTTCTTCACAAGCATTACCACGTCGTTCTCTCATTTCAGGAGTCAGCTGCCGTGGCACCCATCTTGCAGACACTTTGTGAAACTGGAGCACATCATGCACAATGTGGTGTGCTGACCCATGACTAATCTGTACACATGCTGCAATGTCATTCAGTGTCAGTTGGCGGTTTTCCTTCACCATGGCTTCAACTGCTGCAATGTTCTGTGGAGTCACAACTCGTTGCGCCTGACCTGGACGAGAAGCATCTTCCATTGAAGTCACACCATTTGCGAACTTCCTACTCCATTCGTAGACTTGCTGATGTGACAAACATGCATAACCGTACTGAACCTTCATTCGTCGATGAATTTCAATAGGTTTCACACCTTCACTACGCAAAAACCGAATAACAGAACGCTGTTCTTCCCTGGTGCAAGTCGCAAGTGGGGCGGCCATCTTTATACCGACACTGCGACGGTATGTGTGCATCTCCACAATGCTACCACGTACAGGCCATTCTGCATGCTATCTGTAGCACGCTTACCAACTTACAGGATAACGGCGCGAAATTTCGATTTGTTATTACAAATTTAAGGTTTTCATTTGAGTCACCCTCGTATTATAAAATATGGCTCATAACAGTGGGCCGCACAAATACTTGATTCGGGCCGCATTCAGGCCGCGGGCCGCAGTTTGAAGACCACTCCCATAGTGTATGTTGTCCTCGTGCACGGAATAATTTAGTTGATGTTCGCAAGCAGATGAAATTCGCCCTGACTATTGTCAAGAGGCGACTTTAACCTACCGAGTACAGACTGGGACGCCTGTGGATTCATTGCAGGAAGTACGGACAGACAGTCTTGTGAAGTAGTTCTGAACTCGATCTCCGAAAATTGTACAGAGCAGTTAGTTCAGAAACCCACATGAAATGGAAATATTTTAGACTTTGTAGCTACAGTCACGCTTAACCTTGTCGACAGAGTCAGCATAGAGGGGGTTTAGTGATCATGACGTCATCATAGCCCAGACTATTTTATTAATTGTGACAATTCCGGCCATGAAAGTTTACATTTTACGATGGTTACCAAAGTTAACCATTTACGCTGGGGCGAGCAAATTAGCAGTTGTTAGTATCCGACTCAGAAGGTATAAGGACATTCTTTAGTTCCAATACTATGGAAGAAGAGGAATTGTGGATAACGTTTAAACTGATAGTGCATTGCGCTCGGGAGAAGCAAGTGGATTGACACCGGAATAAGACTCGCCGAGAACAGAATGAGATTTTCACTCTGCAGCGGAGAGTGCGCTGATATGAAACTTCCTGGCAGATTAAAACTGTGTGCTGGACCTAGACTCGAGCTCGGGACCTTTGCCTTTCGCGGGCAAGTTTGGAAGGTAGACGAGATACTGGCAGAAGTAAAGCTGTGAAGAGGGGGCGTGAGTCGTGCTTGGGTAGCTCAGTTGGTGGAGCACTTGCCCGCGAGAGGCAAAGGTCCCGAGTTCGAGTCTCGGTCCAGCGCACAGTTTTAATCTGCCAGGAAGGACTCGTCGTGGTTTAATTTTAGGTCGACAGCTTCTACTCCGCCGTTTTGCAACAGATGGCATTAGTGGCAAGTGGTGGTGCACGTAGCATGTCGTAAGTGCCATACAGTAACCTAAGGCGTTTGTAAATCTAACTCTATCGCAATATTATCCGACCTGCGTTTGCATCATAAACTTTTGTCGATTGAATATGTCAACTTACGAGCCCAGTTTTCGGGACGTCTCAATTTCCAGCTTTAACATGAAGGAATCTGCGGCTAATGCTACTAAAATGCTGGGTAATATTTATGTTGAGCCACCTATTAGCGAAAGAGCGTGCACAGCATGGTTTCAACGCTTCAAGAACGGTGATTTTGACGTCGAAGACAGGCATGTAGCACGTTTTGTACTATAGCGAAATATGGGAGGGAGTGTCACAGAAATGATGCAGGATTTGGGCTGGAAATCATTAAAAGAAATACGTTTTTCGTTGCGACTGAATCTTCTCATTAAATTCCAATCACCAACTTTCTCCTCCGAGTGCGGAACGATAGGGCGGAACGATAACCACGATAAAATAAGGGAAATCAAAGCTCGTACGGAAAGATATAGGTGTTCATTCTTTCCGGGCGTTATACGAGATTGGAATAATAGAGAATTGTGAAGGTGGTTCAATGAACCCTATGCCACGCACTTAAATGTGATTTGCAGAGTATCCATGTAGATGTAGATGTAGATGGCGGTCGAAGAGGGAAGATTTTAGAAGCTACTGAAGCCGACGGAAATAATCACAGGAGGTCGTTATCGAAAGCAGTTGATGCGTTTGAGCCGAGCACTGAAAGACAAATGGACACAGTACAGCGACAGACATGAAAAGATGATTTTGCAACTTGATAATGCCTGACCCGATGTCGAAAAACCGGCAAAATACAGTGTGTTGCCGTAAGACAGTGCAAAAATGTAACAGGACGTAGAGAATACTCCACTGAACAATTTGCGGTAGGGAACCTGCGATCAGAGAAGCCAGCTTAGGGAGACATGGAAGTAAACTTGTCTACCTCTTTGTCTAGTGTTACTGTTTTCCAGCTTATTTACAACTAACATGCGTACAAGTCTACAGGTTCAAATGGCTCTGAGCACTATGGGACTCAACATCTGAGGTCATAAGTCCCCTAGAACTTAGAACTACTTAAACCTAACTAACCTAAGGACATCACACACACCCATGCCCGAGGCAGGATTCGAACCTGCGACCGTAGCAGTCCCGCGGTTCCGGACTGCAGCGCCAGAACCGCTAGACCACCGCGGCCGGCCAAGTCTACAGTACTGTGCTGTGTATTTACATGTACATTCCTTATTTGAGAACGAGCGTGATTACCAGGAAGTGTTGCAGATTTCGTTTACTTTACTTGGGCATAAGGTGGCTTTGTTGTATCGTATTTACATTGTCCCATGGCAGAACATGCTATGAGTCAATGACAGACCCATTCATTACTCTGTGCTATTCAGATACGTACAGTACAGTACGATGGAGCAGTACTGGTACACTTGCACACAGCTCACTAACATGCACCTTGTGTATGGGGAAGTACATTGGAATGCTCTCGCTGCTGAAAGCCTGTACCGGTAACGATTTCCTAACAGGCATCATCCGTCAGGACGAGTGTTTATTTCTCTCGATCGACGAATGCGGGAGACTGGTTCATTGGAGAGCAGAAACGAGGGCCTGGCAACATGTGAACCCCTCACACACCCGTTTTTGAAGAGGATGTGCTGGAACATGTTGCAGCGGATCGCACTAAATGTACTCGTCGTTTTGCACACGTGAAATGAGGGCTGCGCATACAAGCATGTGGCAAATACTCCACGAATAAGAACTATACTCATATCACCCACACCGAGTCCTTGGAATGTAGGTGACTGACTTTGCAGCAAGGGTCACATTGCGTCAATGGTTGCTCCAGCAATGGACTGAACGACCAGATTTCCTCCAAGTCGTGTAGTTTACTGACGAGGTCTGTATCACAATTGGTTTCTACGTTATTTGTCATTATTTAAAATCCTGCTACATGTATTTTACCTAATGTGTTTTTATCAGATTATGTTTTTTGAGTAAATGTTGACTACATCTAAGCACACAATAGCGACATCTAGGTAGGATGTAGGCAAACAGATTTCTGGTAGCTACTGTACTTCAGTAGCCAGTAGCAATAATGACTGTGTGGACGATGTGGCCTACTCTACACCTTATTTTAGATCTATGTGACGATGTTGTGCTTTCTATACTTATATGTTTTGACGATGCCATTGTGGCCTTATCACTTTAGGACATGGTGTAGAAAAGGTACGTTTTACTGTATTTTATCAGTACATTTCCGGAAAAGCAGGACTGCTACGGTCGCAGGTTCGAATCCTGCCTCGGGCATGGATGTATGTGATGTCCTTAGGTTAGTTAGGTTTAAGTAGTTCTAAGTTCTAGGGGACTGATGACCTCAGATGTTAAGTCCCATAATGCTCAGAGCCATTTGAACCATTTTTTTGAGTTGTTGGAGAACGTATCCTTGGCTGTTCGTGAGAGGATGTGGACACATCATGACAGTGCATCGCCTCACTTCAGTGGTGATGTCCAGAACCATTTCAGTCCTGTATTCCCTGGTCGCTGGAGTGGTAGGGCCATGGCCTGCGAGGCTGCCTGACCTAAATCCCCTTGATTATTTCCAGTGGGGATATATAAAGTCACTTGTGTATGAGACCCCAGTAGACACGGAGATGGAATTAGTTGCCAGAATTTTAGCTACCTGTGATGTGATTCGAAACACACCAGGAATATTTGTCAGGCTCCTTCAGAATTTAGTTTGCCGATGTCATGCTTACATTAAGATTGATGGCCGTCAGTTTCAGCACATTTTGTAAGATACACTACAAATGATAGGTTCACTGTGTCAGTGATGGTATTTGCGGTTAACTGTAACTAATGTAAATAAAAAAGTACACAGTAATGTGACTTTATTCCTATTACCTCCTTAAGCTATCTTCTCCGACCACAGGTTCCCTACCTCAAGTTGTTCAGTGGAGCATCCTCTACGAGGGGGGACCCAAAAGTAACCGAAATCGTAATGCTGCACATCGTGTACTTGTAGTAGCAGTTTGCACCGCCAGAGGGTTGTAGTGGGAGCTCTGCTGAGTCATTCTGCCACGCGGCGTCACCCAGCAGTGAGAAGTGTGGTTTCTTTGGCAGTTTTTTGAGTGTCCGTACAGTGCAGATGTGACACGAGGAAATGGCTAGTTCTTACAAACAACATGCAGCAGTGAAGTTTTGTTTCTTGCTCGCCAAGAACGCAGCAGAAACTGTTGCGATGATTCAGACAGCCTACAAAGACCATGCTCTTAGTAAAACGCAAGTGTACGAATGGTTTTTCTGGGTTTAAAAAGGGAGAAATGGTGGTTGAAGATCAGCCCCATTCCAGTCGACCTTCAACTGCTCGAAGCGAAGACAACATCGACGAAACCCGTGCTCTCATCAGCGACGGAGAACTTGTCTGGGTTGACCATCGATTTGGGGATGCGAAGAGTGGCAGCAAAATTCGTGCTGAAGCTTCTTACTGGAGATCAAAGGGATCGTCGCGTTCAAGCCTGTCTCGAAATGAAGGACACGTTCAAAGATGATTCACATTTTTTCAACAAAATCATTACAGGTGATGAGTCATGGTGCTATGGGTACGATCCAGAAAGTAAACTACGGTCATCACAATGGAAGTCACCTGGCTCACCTCGACCAAAAAAAAGCTCGACAAGTGAAATCGAATGTGGAAACGACGTTGATCTGTTTTTTTGACATCAGAGGGATCGTACACTTTGAATTTGTCCCTGAAAACCAGACAGTAAACCAACAATTCTATTTGGAGGTTATGAAACGGCCTCGCAGAAGTTTGTCGCGAAAACGTCCGGCTTTGTGGGATTGTGGCGTGTGGTTGCTGCATCACGACAACGCTCCCGCGCATATGGCTCTCAGCGTTCGCCAGTGTTTGGCCCCAACGAAGACGACTACCTCGACCCACGCGCCCTATTCGCCGGATTTAGCACCCTCGGACTTCTTCCTGTTCCCGAGGATGAAAAGAGACTTGAGAGGGAAGCGTTTCGCGGATGTGGGAGACGTAAAACGCAATGTCATGAAAGTGCTAGCAGGTATCAAAGAGGACGAATTTAAAAGGTGCTTCGAATACTGGAATGAACGTTTGGACATGTGTATTAATGCTAATGGAGAGTCCTTCGAAGGAGATTAAGGTTGTATTTGAAAACAATAAAGTATATGCTTTCTAGAAAGAAATTCCGGCTATTTTTGGGCACCCCCTCGTACGTCCTATAAAATTTTTTCACGCTCTCATGGAAACACCCTATGCACTTGGAAACGTTAAAAAGGGAAGTCCTATACCACTCGCCGTATTCTCCACACATCGCTCATTCTGACTACCACCTTTCCCGATCAATGGCATAAGGTTTTGGTGACCAGCACATCCGGTAATATGAGTAAGGGTAAAATTCGATTGATTCGTGGATCTCCATAAAAGACGCCCGCTTCTTCCGTCGCGAGGTTCATATACTGCCCGAAAGATTGGAGAGAGTAGTGACCAGCGACTGCCAATGCTTTAAGTCATACACGTTTTCTAAGTTTCTCGCAATAATGCCTCGAACTTTGAGAAAAAGCGGCGGAAGCAAAGTTGTAGTCCTAATAACGAAATTAGCGAAATGCTGAGGAAACAGGTTGTTGCACCCACAGTTGAAAAAGGAACGCAGAAACATCGACAGGCAAAAGTCAGTACAAATTCGCTCGACAATAAAAAAAACGATGCATAAAGCACACAACTTCCACCTTCACACATTATGGAAAGATCTTGCCGAGAACCCGTCGACCTACCAGGTGTGGCAAAAGAAGACAGCAAAAGAAAAGCTGAAGTTTTAAACACCACGTTTAAAAAATCGTTTACGCAGGAGGATCGTGCAGCCACACCATCATCTGACCGTGGCACAAACTGCCGTACGGGAGACATATAAATAGGCGTCCCTGGCGCTGAGCAGCAGCTGAAAGAGTTGAAAACAAATAAGTCATCAAGTCGAGCTGCAATCCCAATTTGGGATTACAGACAGTACTGTACTGCATTGGCCCCTTACTTAGCTTGCGTTTATCGCGAATCTCTTTCCCAGCACAGAGTCTCACTTGACTGGAAAACGGCACAGATCACTCCTGAGTATAAGGAGGGTAAAGAACGGACCCACAAAACTACAACAAATCAATACCCTTAAGTCAATCACCTACAGAATTCTTGAGCATATTCCAAGTTAGAACATATTACGTTTCTTTGAGACAAAAAAACATCTGAAACAAAAAAGCATCTGAAACAAAACGGTGCGAATTTAGAAAGCACTGCTCGTGCGAAACTCAGCTTGCCCTTTTCTTACGTGATATCCTACGAACCATGGATGAAGGACAACAGGCAATTCTATACTCAAATGGTTCAAATGGCTCTGAGCACTATGGGACTTAACATCTGAGGTCATCAGTCCCTTACACTTAGAACTACTTAAACCTAACTAACCTAAGGACATCACACACATCCATACCCGAGGCAGGATTCGAACCTGCGACCGTAGCGATCGCGCAATTCCAAACTGAAGCACGTAGAAGCGTTCAGCCGGTGTGCTGACATTTGCCACGCCGGACATTTGCCACGCCGGACATTTGCCACGATTTTACCTGCTCCGAAGGGTTGGGTCCTTTGTCTCCCCCTCCTCCTCCTCCTCCTCCTCCTCCTCCTCATCGCTTACTGAGCCTTTCCACTGCTTTACTTAACACAGAACCAGAATCTCTCTGGATTTTCCGCCACATGTCTAGACAGAGTTTCGTTGTGGAAACTATTAAATGCATCTCGCATTGAAATCTGCACCAAATTTCGATCCTCAGTGAAACTTCGCCAATCTTGGAGATTTTGCGTTCGTCTATATACTTGCATTTTTCGATGCTCCTGCAGCACCTTTCTCTCGTGTTTTGTGTACCATGGGGTATCAGTTCCGTCTCTTATTAATTTATTTGGTATGAATCTCTCGAGTGCTGTTGATACTATTTCTTTGTACTTAAGCCACATATGGTCTTCACTTACATAGTTTGGAAGGATTGGAGACTGTCTCTTAGAAAGACATCAACCGAATTTTTAGTTGCTTTTATAAATAGATATATTTCGCGTTTAGTTTTGGTGAATATCTTTGTTACGGAATTGAGCCTCGCTACGACTGTGTGTTCACTAATCCTTGTATCCGTCGTGATGCTCAAGATTATTTGTGGCTAAGAGGTCAAGTGTGTTTTCGTAACCAACTACAATTTGAATGGCCTCGTCAAGTAATTGTTAAAAATAATTTTAAAAAAAGCATATAGAACAATTACGGAAGTTGTTTTATATCTACAATAGGGTCTGAAAATGTATTTTTGTCAGCCGGCCGCGGTGGTCTCGCGGTTCTAGGCGCGCAGTCCGGAACCGTGCGACTGCTACGGTCGCAGGTTCGAATCCTGCCTCGGGCATGGATGTGTGTGATGTCCTTAGGTTTAAGTAGTTCTAAGTTCTAGGGGACTGATGACCACAGATGTTAAGTCCCATAGTGCTCAGAGCCCATTGTATTTTTGTCAACATACGGAAGGTAGATTGAAGTCACTGCCAACTATAATTGTATGAGTAGGGTACATATTTCTGATGAGACTCGAGTTTTCTTTGAACTGTTCAGCAACTGTTTCATCTGAGACCGGGGATCGGTAAAAGGAGCCAGTTATTAATTTATTCTGGTTGTCGAATATGACCTCTGCCCATAGTAAGTCACAGGAACTATCTGCTTCAATGTCGCTTGTGAGCTGGAAGACACATTACATATTTTTTCCTTAAATTGAGCTTCTTGTTCCTGTTTAGTGCAGATCATTACAATTACGGATTTTCCCTCCAAAACCTAGGATGCTTTCTCTGTGACCCTGTAAATACCAGAGCTAAACAATGTAGAACAACAACGTACGTTACAAGCATAGCATTCTGTATCACTTCATTTCCTTATTTCTAACATTTTTAAATTGTACGTCGACTTTAGATGACATGTCAATCATAGATGTTCTTATCTCTGTTTGTTGAACGTATTTTCAGTCATGTTTTGAACATCGTCCGGCTACACTTTATTAACTAATGTTTCGCGGCAAGGGATATCGCATTTTAGAGAGTAAATTAATATCGAGAATGTCGTTCTTCTTTTGAAACATTCACATACCCATATCTTCTTTCCTTGTTGTATTTTTGGCATGCAGTTGTAGTAATTAAAGTAGGCACAAATGCAGTGATCAAAAAGAAATGATTAGCGTACATTCGCATTCTCTTTACCTCGTTCCTTTCTTGTTGCTCCCATGGCGATGGACTGTTTCTATCGTAATCAGTAAGCGTGAAAGGAAGCTACCGTACAGACAGAGGAATCTACATTTATACTTGGCAGAACTAATTACATACTGACATAATCGTCGGTATTGCTTTCGTTTCCCAAAAGTTATAAATATTTCGATTTCGGAAAAGAAGCTTTGTATTTCTCCAAGATGTCGAAGAAGAAGGTCCCTTACGTACTGGTTGTATCGAGTAAGATGTGGAGACGGCGGTTTGAAAGCGAACAGAAGTAGTACGAGGAAGGGCGTCCCTTACCTGAGGGATCGCTACCTGGCGAAGGGGCAAGTGTGGCAAATGTCCGGCACTCGTTCAGCCTCCGCGGCCGGCACAATTCTATATTCGTAGACCCGGAAAGCTTTTGACACGGTAGCACACTGTAGACTGTTAACATTCTACATACTTAGAACACTGTTACCGGAGGATTTTAACATGCACAGATTTTTACAGACACATCAAACTTTTATCAAAATCTCGTTCGCGATTCGGTTACCACGTATCGCAAGTACATCGCGAAAAATATTTCTGAGACCAAGGATAGAGTCAAGGCTATCACCTGAACAAATGTCGAGTTCGCTGTTTTGGCAAAACGTAGACTGCCAGATAAGACATCCTTGGCACACATTTGTGGAGCTGCCCACACGCTTACCTGATAAGATACGTGAAATCCGCAGAACGTAAACAGAGTCGTTTCCCACGAAGCTTCATGACATAAAAACGAACGATGTAACTGTTTCATCACACACGAAAAGAATCATAAATCTCTACAGTTGTTAGATGGACATACGTCTGGACTCTGGATCGGTTTTACTGTCCTCAACTTTGGAATTATAATGTAAGACTAATCGTGTAGCAACCTGATACCCACAATCTGGGTTCAGGCTTTGGCATCACAGAACAAAATCTGACAACCGCCACAAAATTAGCTTCCGCCAAGGACCGAGAGTAAATACATAAAATTACTAACAGCATTGTAACACCGGATACAAGAGAAAATTAAAATGTTTTCCGTTGTTAGGCAATGTGCTCCTAATCGCTGACCGATGTGTGCATAATACTCGTAGATCGGAATGTAAGGCAGTCGTTTCGTAACAACAACAGATTGGTTCAAAAATCGCTCTGAGCACTATGGGACTTAAGATCTGAGGTCATCAGTCCGCTAGAACTTAAAGAACTACTCAAACCTAACTAAGGACATCACACACACCCATGCCCAAGACAGGATTCGAACCTGCGACCGTAGCGGTCATGCGGTTCCAGACTGAAGCGCCTAGAACCGCTCAGCCACGCCGGCTGGCAACAACAGAATAGAGTGGAAAGTGTACAAAAAGTTATTTTGAGGTGTAACGTTTACAAACTCCTCACTTAGGCTTCAAACATATATTATTTACGATGTTGTAAAAAACTAAAAGATAGGACTAACTTTCGCATGACGCGTCACTCCCAAGTAACATAGCTCAGTGAAACTTGGACCATACATAGAAAGGTCTTCGACAGTATAGCACAGAATGAAACTGGAAGAAATACATAATGAGACGGGCAGCAATGAAGCTTTTATTCAAGTACAATAATTATACTGTAGTCACCGCGATTTATAACGGTACCCTGGACATTGCCTGATTCTTAATAGGTTGGGTGATCTCCGTGGACGGCAGTGCATGGTCTTCAATGTGCTCCCATGCCAACCACAAGGTTGATCAGGAGTACTTGTGGCAGGGCTTTCCCTTCTTCCACCAGCAAGGTTGGATGCTCCTGACATTATTCCGGGGCACATTACACGTTCCAACCTTTCGTCACATGAGGGTACGTCCAGCATTGTCGAACATGATCGTTTTGGTGGTCCAGGTGTCATGGTGAGGAGAGTATAACGATTCATGTTGAATGTTGTTACTTAAGTTCCTTCTGCCTGGTCCATTGACGAATGAATGGAAAATTTTCATGCTTCATAAAATTTATTCACATTAATTGACATCCGAACTGCACACTCATCATCTAAACAAAACACGGACAGACTTCACTGATCTCTTTGACTTGCAAAAGTAACTTCAAAACTGGCCCCTCGCAGCATCGCTTTATATAGAATGTTAACAATAACTTCCAAAATAAAGCATTATTAATTTTGTACGATTTTGATGTTACAATTAAAATTTACAAAACGTAAAGAAATTGGTGTTACAGCCGAATAAGGTATAAAATACAATATTCAATGACAATCTTTTATAGTAATATCTTAAGTTTTCCATAAGAAAATCATTCTAAACGTTAATTATAACAATGTCTCTAGTATTATTTTTGTTACATAATTAATTACAGTTTGGATTTAGTTACTAATATTCGGTGGTAGTACAGAACCCGTGCTTTATCCGATTACATACATAAAATGCACAAATAAGGCCTCAACTTCTGGAAATTGGAAAACTGTGAGATGTAAACAATTGGAGAGTTAATTAGAAATGTAATTACAAAGAATATTAAAACTTCCTGGCAGATTAAAACTGTGTGCCGGACCGAGACTCGAACTCAGGACCTTTGCTTTTCGCGGGACAGTGCTCTACCAATTTTTTTTTTTTTTTTCGTTATTGATCGTTGTTTTTGGTCGTTGCGGACGTCACAAGACATCTGCCCAAGTTCGGTGGTTGATCCTTCCACTCAGTTTTTTATTACAGAGACCAACCGGCTCTCTGACCGAACACGCTGAGCTACCGTGCCGGCATTAACAGCCTGGGGCTGTGGCTAAGCCATGTCGCCGCAATATCCTTTCTTTCAGGAGTGCTAGTTCTGCATGGATCGCAGGAGAGCTTCTGTAAAGTTTGGAAGGTAGGAGATGAGATACTGGCAGAAGTAAAGCTGTGACGACGGGGCGTGAGTCATGCTTGGGTAGCTCAGTTGGTAGAGCACTTGCCCACGAAAGGCAAAGGTCCCGAGTTCGAGTCTCGGTCAGGCACACAGTTTTAATTTGCCAGGAAGTTTCGTATCAGCGCACACTCCGCTGCAGAGTGAAAATCTCATTCTGGAGACAAAGAATATTAATTACAGAGGAAGACATAAAAACAAACAACAAATGAAAATACATCGCTTGGTAATAACTTTTAAGCTCTTCCTCAAGATAGTGAGGTCTTCTGTTACTGTATTTTTAGATTGCCATTTTGTTAATTAGAAGCATTTATTTTTCATGCTAACATCTCTGCAGTCTCTAGTTGTTTATTTCTAAGTACTTATTACTTCAATTTCTTGATTAGTTACTTAATTTAGCATATGTACATAATTTTATCAATGACAACAATCCACCGATAATGAATATCAAATTTTTTATCAAATAGGACAGAATGATGTATATGAAGACACACATACAAGGCCTTAGGAAGCACTGAATTTTCCGATAACTATTCTGAATCATATAAATAAAGTGGTATCGGACATTTTATATGAGTCCTGGGGAGGGGGGGGGGGGCTGTACCATTATAAGAGGCATAATGTTGCGTGAGCGTACTGACCTCCAGATCTTTGAACACGGCACGGTCACTGGTCCATATTACTGTGACAATGTACTCCTTCGCTATGTGCGTCTTTCCAGGGGTTCAGCTCTGACTTTATTTTTGCGGACGACAATGCGCGACCGCTTCGAACTGTGCAGTAGAGTTGGCGGAGCTCCAGGAAAGATAGGATACTCGCCAAATGGACTGGCCTCCCCGTTCCCCCGACTTACATCGGATCTATCAAGTGTGGGATACGTCTGGCAGATGCACTGCAGCCTGTCCATATGCATCAACAACCATCAAGCAGTCGTCAGGGGCGCTACTTGAGGAACATCCGACAACAACAACAATAACTTAACTAGCTTGTGGCCAGAATGGTGCATGTTACAGATCATTCTGTGCCGTCCTTGGTGATCGCACACACACTATTAAGAACCATGTCTCACCGTTTCTAACTTCCAGGGCACTATCATGAGTCTTGTTGACTTCAGTGTAATTATTGTCTTCGAATAAAAGTGTCATTTCTGTTCGTTTCATTGCGCATTTCTTTCAGTTGCCTTCTGTACCGTACTTTACTGTAGCAGTTCTTTGTATGCAAGGTCGAACTTTCATCAAGCTTTGCTACTTGGCAGTGACACATCAGGCGAGAGACACTTTCGTCCTTTTGTTTTGCACACCACTGTAATATAATATAAATTAGATGAAACGGAAATAGAAAAAAGGACCTGCAAAATTTTGAATAAAGCACAGGGAATCAATTAAGTTACAGTCAAATATGGTTGCTAGGCAGATAGGATAAACTCTGCTTATAAATCACCATGTTATCACCACATTGATTATTGCATAATTTGATTTAATCATGTGTGTGTTGACAAAATAACTCGCTCACGGAGCAAAGACTCTGTCTTTTCGTATTGACAAGAAAAATATTTTCAAATATTGAAAGCCAAAATGCAATAATTCGGGAAAGCTTTACAGATAATCGTTACATAAATATTTACCCTGCACCCTTCTCACTAAAAATTAAAGTTTGCTACTATACAGCAAGGTTTGTCTACATAATGGCGTTCCTTTAACCCTAAAATAAAACCGTGAAATAGACTGTGCTAAATGCAAAGCGCGGGCTCACTGTCACACCCACATAAAACGCGTAAGACATACCAAAGATTTTACTAATAATTATAAAAATAAAACATATAAAATGTTTCAGTAAAATCGTAAATGTTCACATTACCGATTAGCACAGTTCTTTTGCGGATTTTTTTCGGGTCTCGCTGTTAGAACTACAACTTTTCTCCTGCGATTTTTTCTCCAAGTTCGAGGCTTTATTGTGAGAAACTTACAAAATGTTTATGGTTTAAAACATTGGCAATCATGGCCCTCTTCGATCTTTCGATCTGCGTCTGTTAAATGCTGTATCCAGCAGACCAGCACAGACATCAAAACCAGCTTCGACCACACCACGACAAGGTTTCGCGCGGCAGCCGCCTCCTCACTTCTTGGGCTGCAGCAGCCGCCAGTTAGAAACTTGCCAAAGCAACGTCCCGAGAAGTTAGCTCCATCGAAACTAATTAATATTTGGAACTAGAGGTCATCGCCAGCTAAGCTAGGGAACCAACTCCTGGTACACTCAAAGCCCATAACCTATCAGTAGACAAGGGTTCTTTGATAACCTTGGTAAATTGCAAAACATTCATGCAACTAGAGCCTCTAGACATCTCATTCTCACAACAAAAGCTATTTGCTTACAGTTGCCGTCATGTTCGCATCAAAGACAAATTTGCCTTAGTAGGTAGGCTAAATGGGTTCTGAAACTTCTTGGCAGGTTAAAACTGTGTGCCCGACCGAGACTCGAACTCGAGACCTTTGCCTTTCGCGGGCAAGTGCTCTACCAACTGAGCTACCGAAGCACGACTCACGCCCGGTACTCACAGCTTTACTTCTGACAGTATTTCGTCTCCTACCTTCCAAACTTTACAGAAGCTGTGAGTACCGGGCGTGAGTCGTGCTTCGGTAGCTCAGTTGGTAGAGCACGTTCCCGCGAAAGGCAAAGGTCCCGAGTTCGAGTCTCGGTCGGGCACACAGTATTAATCTGCCAGGAAGTTTCATATCAGCGCACACTCCACTGCAGAGTGAAAATCTCATTCTGGAAACATCCCGCAGGCTGTGGCTAAGCCATGTCTCCGCAATATCCTTTCTTTCAGGAGTGCTAGTTGTGCAAGGTTCGCAGGAGAGCTTCTGTAAAGTTTGGAAGGTAGGAGACGAGATACTGGCAGAAGTAAAGCTGTGAGTACCGCGCGTGAGTCGTGCTTCAGTAGCTCAGTTGGTAGAGCACTTGCCCGCGAAAGGCAAAGGTCCCGAGTTCGAGTCTCGGTCGGGCACAGAGTTTTAATCTGCCAGGAAGTTTCATATCAGCGCACACTCCGCTGCAGAGTGATAATCTCATTCTAAGTGGGTTCTGCCGCAAAGGAGGACGCTGATGACGTCACTGGTGACATCGATGACGTAATCACTGAGTCTTCGGATTTCCCCACGCCTTCCTCCACCCCACGTCTCTAACAAAGGTCAATTGCCCTATGTATAAAGTGATGAGAATTCAAACTTTGACAGGAACTTCAAAAATACCCAACATTTTCCCCTACTCCTCCACTGTGGAAGTAGGGCCGTTGCCCTTAGTATAAATTGGTGGGAAATTCAAAAATGCAAGATGGTGCATTCTCACACATACGGAAATAGGTCACTTGTCCTGAGCGCAGAATCCGCTGGAACACTAGTGCTGTCTTAGTATTACGTCAGAATCCAAGATGGCTGATCTGGAGTACTGGCGTACCTTTATGATGCCAGAATCCGAGATGCTAGAACAAAGGAAATAACTTGCATGCTAGAAAGCGCCATGCTGTAGATACCTGTGGGGCTATTTACAGCAGCCAGATAACTTGTTCTAAGTGTGAAATTTCATCCTGCTTGCCCCAAGTTAAAAAATAGCCTCTGTTATCGCCATTTACACAATTGTCGTCCTAAGTTAAAAATACATAGGTCATACAGCATTGTGTTATTTCAATTAAAAAAAGTCGTTAGCCTACTTATTCCCCCAACATTCATTGCAAATAGGATTTGGAGCTCTAATGAATTTTCTAAACCTTTTCGTGATGCCTTCAGGTGACATTCTTTTCATTTGAAGTACATGCACCAGTATTTAGCGCTACAGGAGTCTAGTTTGATAGGAGGAAACGGCGGAGGTAATAGAAGTAATCAGTTTTAGCAATGAATTGATACCAGTATTTGAGGGATGTGATGAAGAGAATCACAAAGAAATTAGCGAAGCATTAAAAAGATTAAGGCGTTGAAGAATAAGATGGATGAGAAAAAGAGGGGAAGACTTATGGAGAAAATGAACATACATAAATCAAAACTCGAAAGAAGGTAGAGAAACTATGTGCAGTAAGCGTACCAAACGAACCAAGCAGAAGCATGTAAAGAAACGCAAAGCACACCCACTTCTACTGCAGCGTGTTTGCTACAAACGGAGCCACAGCTGAAAGCACTATCAGACGCAGAACTGCTGTCTAAGGTACCTAATATGACAGAAGGTCAAGAGAAAATTGCAGGTGAAGTAAAATTAATGGTTAATGAGGGTAGAGAAGAAACGATGAAAATATATGAAGTGAGACAAGAAGAGAACTAGACGGATTAAGGTAATAAGACGCAAAACACGGCTATTTTTCCAGGATATTGGACACCTATGGAGCCACAGATGGAAGTAACGTCAAACACAGACTTGCTAAATGTATGATTTAAAAAGAGTCTGGGTTTGAGGACATAACTGACAGATAGTCTGTAGACATGGAACTATCAGCGGAACTAAGCACAAGGGAAACTGTAACACCGCAGATACAGAAACGGAAAGAGTTTTACACTTAGTCGTAAATGTGGTATCACCGCCAGAAACCACACTTGCTAGGTGGTAGCTTTAAATTGGCCGCGGTCCATTTAGTACATGTCGGACCCGCGTGTCGCCACTGCGTGATCGCAGACCGAGCGCCACCACAAGGCAGGTCTCGAGATACGGAATAGCACTCGCCCCAGTTGTACGACGACTTTGCTAGCGACTACACTGACGAAGCCTTTCTCTCATTTGCCGAGAGACAGTTAGAATAGCCTTCAGCTAAGTCAATGGCTACGACCTAGCAAGGCGCCATTAACCATTTTAAGATAGTCTCACTTGTATCATCAAGGAATGCTGTATTCACATGAAGGATTAAAAGTTAAGTATTAAAGCAGCTACGTACTTTTCTTGTTACCATTTATTATGTATCCTGTTTCAGACCTTTCTCTAGCCTAAGTGAGATTACGCGTGCCTTTCGGCTACTTCAGTGTGGCGTAGCTGTCTTGTTACGCCACAACAGTTGGTGACGAGTCAACGGAAAGGGTCTTGTTCTTTCTAATTGCTTACATTTACTTGTGTCATGGCTTCGCCACAATCTCCAGATGTACTGTCCGAATTTTATCGCTTGCAGAATCAGCAGACGCAGGCGTTATTGGATGCCCTTGGACAGCTCGTCCAGGGTCAACGTACACTGCAACACGATGCGGCAGCCGCCGCTTCACCACTACCGCAGCCACAACATGCAGTTGCACCGCCGTTTCGCAGTTTTGACGCGGCGCAAGAGACATGGACTGAGTGGTCACGCCAGTACAGCCGGTCAGACTAATAGGGAGTGGGTTGCAACATTGCAAGGCCTTACAAGGGATTGTGCTTTTGAGTGTGAATGTGGACTCCCTTATTCCGATACAATGGTACGTGATGCAATAGCACAGAACGTTTCTGATGTTCGCATACGGGAGCAGATTTTGAAACTCGTCAATCCCTCCCTTCAACAAGTGATAGACAAGACACGCTTGACTTTGCACAGGACTCATTTGCAACTTCGCCAGCCGTGTGTGACATTAACCGGCCCTCCGGGCGCGCTGCACGGCCCGGTAAAGTGCCCTCGCGCACGTCCACGTGGCTGCCGCCGCGCTCTAAACAAGGTGTGCCGCGCCAGCCTACAACTGCAGTGAAATCATGCCCGCGGTGTGCAACTAGACATTCGCGTGACAATTGCCCGTCACGCCAAGCTATTTGTTTTTTCTGTAACAAGAAAGGCCATGTTCAAAGTGTTTGCCAGACAAAGCTCAGATCAGAGAATCATAATCATTCCAGGCCCTTTGCTTCGCGCCGGAATCGAACCAAGAATACTCAGGCTCGTGAACCTTCACCCATGGACATTCATGTAGTTAATTCCACTTCGTCCGGTGCCACTGTCTCTGACAGTGACTGTGTTCGTCCCACAAAAAGTGTGCGTCGACGTCGCCGGAAATCACGTCAATTAGCAAGTGATGCTGTACCTGTATCAGTTCAAATTGCACGAGACAGTCGCTCTTGTCATCAGCAGGACAATAAACTCTTTGTAGATCTGCACTTTAATGGCAAGGTCATACCATTCCAGCTCGATACCGGAGGTGCAGTTTCATTGCTCAATCACGACACTTACAAACAACTGGGCAAACCTCCGTTGCGTGCCGCAAATGTTCAGTTAAAAACATATTCAGGACAGCAGATCCCTGTGCTAGGACAGTGCACTCTTCTTGGAACATACAAGGGACAAACAAAGCTTGCGTCATTTTACGTTCTTCATTCTTCTACTGCAGTGAACTTATTTTGTTTAGATTTATTTCAGTTGTTTAACATGTCTATCGTAAATCAGGTCCTATCAGTGAATCAGACTGTGCCTTCAGACAGTGTTTCTCGTCTGTGTGAAGAATTTGCAGACATTTTTGCACCGGGCCTTGGTTGCGCTAAGAACTATGACGCACATTTGGAACTGAAAGTCAACGCGCAACCGAAATTTGTCAGGGCGCGCAATGTTCCTCATGCATTGCGTGATGAGGTCGCACGAACATTACACGATTTGGAATCACAAGGTGTGAGTGAATGTGCGCAATGCCACTTCCATTTCAGCTCCACTTCATAACTTACACCGTAAGGGTGTTCCGTTCGTCTGGACGACGGAATGCGAACGCGCCTTTCGCCAGTTGAAATCGGCGTTGCTTTCAAATACTTGCCTTACGCCATTCGATCCCCAGAAACCCCTTTTGTTGATGGTAGATGCATCGGATTACGGGATCAGTGCTGTGCTTGCGCACAAAGATGGGTCGCATGATCGCCCTATTGCCTTTGCGTCAAAATTGCTCTCGTCTGTGCAAAGAAATTACTCACAGATAGAGAAAGAAGCTTTGGCTCTCGTGTTTGGTGTTACTAAGTTCCATGATTTCTTGTATGGTCGTCACTTTACCATCATCACAGACCACAAACCTTTGACATCGCTTTTTCATCCGAACAAGCCTGTACCTCCGCGTACAGCGCAGAAATTCATTCGCTGGTCTATTTTCCTCTCGCAGTACCGCTACGATATCTTGTGTCGGTCCACTGCTAAGCACGGAAACGGCGATGCGTTGTCCCGTTTGCCTGTTGCTGAGGATAGAGCATTCGATTCTTCCGAACTTGTTTGCATGTACATTGATTCGGAAACCGATGAAGTGGTCGAATCGTTTCCGATTGATTTTCATCATGTAGCTACAGCCACAGCTGCTGACCCTGTCCTTGCTACCGTTTTGTGTTTTGTTGCTACGCAATGGCCTTTGTCAAAGTCTCGGATCGAGGATCCGTTGATTCGCCGATTTTTTGCTCACAGGGAGAGACTTTTTGTTCGACGTGGTGTTTTGTTGTTGCGTTCTGATAATGATCAGTCCAGAGTCGTGGTCCCACGTTCGTTACAGTCCTCTGTTTTACGGCTTCTTCACCAAGGACACTGGGGTATAGTGCGAACGAAACAACTTGCTCGTCAGCACTGTACTTGGTTCGGAATCGATGCTGCGATTACGAATATGTGTTCTTCTTGCATGGCGTGTGCCGAACAACAATCTGCACCGCCGCGGAAAGTCTTTGCATGGCCGAAAGCCACTTCCCCTTGGCAACGCTTGCGCATCGATTTTGGTGGTCCATTCTGGAATTCTAGATGGTTGGTTGTGGTAGATGCCTTCAGTAATTTTCCTTTTGTTGTCTGGATGTCTTACACGACGTCCTCCGCCACCATCCAAGCGTTGTCTGCTATCTTTTGCATTGAAGGTCTTCCGCAGACTATTGTTTCCGACAATGGCCCACAATTCATGTCCGCAGAATTTCAGTCATTCTGCCAGGCCAATGGTATTCAACATCTGACATCCGCGCCGTTTTCGCCTCAGTCAAACGGTGCCGCTGAACGATTGGTCCGGACTTTCAAGTCACAGATGTTGAAGTTGAAAGAGTCGCATTCTCGGGAGGACGCGTTGTTGCTCTTTTTGTCTTCGTACCGCTCTCAGCCCCGAGATGGTCGCCCGCCGGCTGAGTTGCTCCACGGTCGTACTCATCGAACCTTGGTGTCTTTGCTGCACCCGCCGCATCAGGTTCCTATGCAGTGGCAGACTTCTGCGTTTGCTCCAGGCGACGTTGTATTCTATCGCAACTATCGAGGTTCACGGCGTTGGCTCGCAGGGCGCATTCTTCGCTGCTTCGGCCGCGCGATGTATTTGGTGAGGTGCGTCGGCATCTCAATCAGCTGCGCCTCTGTCGTCGCACGGGTTCTGCCGCTCCCCGTCTGCTTTCAGCGACGGTGCTGTCCGGTCAGCGCCCTGGGGACCCATCTACTGGCTCGCCTCATCCCCAGGTGTTACCAACGATGCCTTCCATTTTGCCCCATGGCAACGCGCCGCCGCAGCCGCCGCCGCCACCGCCTGTTCTCCCGCCGGCGCCGCCCGCATTCGACGCTTCGCTGCAGCCGCCAAGCGCCTCCCTGGGTCACGCGCCGCCGATCGCTTCCCGTGACCAGCTGTCCTCCGCCATGGAACTCTTGCCCGCTCCAGACCACATGACGTCGTCGCGCGTCGGATACCCCGACGCAATGGAGGTCGACCCTTCGGCCCCTCCTGTCTCTTTACGGGCGCATACACCGCATGATGACGTGCACCCTGGACTAGGTTTTCAGGCGTTTCCTAGCTCCCCTCGGACCGAATGGCCGGGTGCGGGTGGCACAGCCTCGCCTGTTGTTAGGCTCCCCACCTCATCGCATACGTCAACATGGGGTCCTCCCCACGGCGGGCGGAAGCCTTATACCACGACCGTTCGCCGATTTGCGGGGGAGGAATGTGGTATCACCGCCAGAAACCACTCTTGCTAGGTGGTAGCTTTAAATTGGCCGCGGTCCATTTAGTACATGTCGGACCCGCGTGTCGCCACTGTGTGATCGCAGACCGAGCGCCACCATAAGGCAGGTCTCGAGATACGGAATAGCACTCGCCCCAGTTGTACGACGACTTTGCTAGCGACTACACTGACGAAGCCTTTCTCTCATTTGCCGAGAGACAGTTAGAATAGCCTTCAGCTAAGTCAATGGCTACGACCTAGCAAGGCGCCATTAACCATTTTAAGATAGTCTCACTTGTATCATCAAGGAATGCTGTATTCGCATGAAGGATTAAAAGTTAAGTATTAAAGCAGCTACGTACTTTTCTTGTTACCATTTATTACGTATTCTGTTTCAGACCTTTCTCTAGCCTAAGTGAGATTACGCGTGCCTTTCGGCTACTTCAGTGTGGCGTAGCTGTATTGTTACGCCACAACAGTAAAACCGAACATCAACCACATACAAGCAGCAATCAGTTGGATATGACGGCACTCTCAACGCGATAAGTAAAAGTCAGATTCTTATGGAATCTTCGTTACCTCTGCAGTCGCAATTACAAGCAACTTCGACTCGTTAACTGAAAAACCTAGTTCTGAATTTAACTTCTCAAGCGGAGTGCCAACTGCTGCAATCTTAGATGACGAAACGACTAGTAAACGCGTAGGTCATATAGTACTGAATCTAACGCTAAAATATTTGGCATGGATTCAAATGTATTGTCTGTGGATGAAAAACGGAATATTCAAGCAGATGATCAGAAGAGTGTGATCATAGAGAAGCTGGACCAAGCTGCTACGGAACAAGTTTTACAAGAGATATGTCAGAGTTCATTAGATCGTGAGAAAAAACTTGAAGATGTGTTGTTAGGGAAGCAAGGACGTATAACGGGAGTAGGATTCGTTATGAACAGGAAGGTAGGGCAGAGTGTGTGTTACTGTCAACAGTTCAGTGATAGCGTTATTCTTATCAGAATCGACAGCAATCTAACACCGACAACGATAGTTCAGGCATACATCCCGACGTCGCAAGTTGAAGATGAAGAAATGGAGAAAGTATATGAGGATATTGAAAGAGTAATACAGTACCTAAAGGGAGATGAAAATCTAATAACCGTGGGGGACTGGAATGTAGTTGTAAGGGAAGAAGCAGAAAAAATGGTAATATGAAAATATGGGGTTGGGACAAGGAATGAGAGAGGAAAAAGACTAATTGGGTTCTATAATAAATTTCACTAGTAATAGCGAATACTCCGTTCAAGAACCACAAGAGGAAGAGGTATACTTGGCAAGGGCCGGGTGATACGGGAAGATTTCAGTTAGATTACATCATGGTCAGACAGAGATTCCGAAATGAGATATTGGATTTTAAGGCGTACTAGTAATGACGAAGAGTAGGCTGAAGTTTAAGAGATTGGTCAGGAAGAATCAATACACAAAGAAGTGGGATACAGAAGTACTAAGGAATGACGACATACGCTTGAAGTTCTCCAAGGCTGTAGATACAGCAATAAGGAATAGCTCAGCAGCCAGTACAGTTGAAGAGGAATGGATATCTCTAAAAAGGGCTATCACAGACAGAAAAACACAGGTACAAAGAAGCTAACTGCGAAGAAACCGTGGATAAAAGAAGGAATACTTCAGTGGATCGATGAAGGACGAAGTCCAAAAGGGTTCCGGGAAGCTCAGCAATAAAGAAATACAAGTCACTGAGGAATGAAATAAACAGCAAGTGCAGGGAAGCTAAGACAAAATGGCTGCCTGAAAAATGTGAAGAGATCGAAAACGAAATTATTGTCGGAAGGGCAGGCTCAGCAAACAGGAAACTTAAAACAGCCTTCGGTGACATTAAAAGCAAGGGTGGTAAAATTAAAGGTGTTACGGAAATTCCACTGTTGAACGCAGAGGAGACAGCGGATACTTGGAATGAATACATTGAAAGCCTCCATGAGGGGGAAGATTTGTCTGATGTGATAGAAGAAACAGGAGTCGGTTTAGAAGAGATAGGGGATTCAGTATTAGAATCAGACTTTAAAAGAGCTTTCGAGACTTAAGATCAAATAAGGCAGAAGGGAGTCGCAACAAAACGACTATTCACGTTGGTGTGTAGAATGTATGAGTCTGTCAACATACCATCTGACTTTCATCCAGACATTTTCCAAGACTGCAAGAGCTGACAAGTGCGAGAATTTTCGCACAATCAGCTTAACAGCTGATGCATCCAAGTTGCTGACAAGAATAATATACAGAAGAATGGAGGATGTGTTATATGACGATCAGTTTGTCTGTAGGAACGCTAAAGACACCAGAGAAGTAATTCTGACGTTGCGGTTGATAATGGAAGCAAAATTAAAGAAAAATTAAGTCATGTCAATAGGTTTTGTAGACCTGGAAAAAGCGTTCTACAATGTAAAGTGGTGCAAGCTGTTCGAAATTCTGAGAAAAAAGGGGTAATCTATAGGTAGAGACGGTTAATATAGGAGGGTCGTTCAGTAAATAGTGCCCCAATTAAAAAAAAAAACCATTAACATACATAGACAAACGTCCGTGTTGGTACTTCACATTTGATGTTTGTTCTGTGGGCCGGTGAAGTTTCGAACCGTTCTCGCAGATGGAAGAGCCTTAGTACAGCATCAAAATGGCATCTACATTCGACCCTCGTTACAAGCAGCGTGCTGTTATTGAATTCTTGTGCGCAGAAAAAGAAACCGTGGTGAACATCCATAAACGATTGTGTGCGGTGTTTGACGACGCTGCAGTTGACAAGAGTGCAGTTGGGCGATGGAAAAAGAAAGTTACAGCCTCAGGAAATGCAGAAACAGAGCTCCATGAGCAGCCAAGCTCGGGACGTCCTGTCACAGCCACTGCCCCAGACAGGCTGAATCGTGCGGATGCCATTATTCGTGCTTAAATATTCTTTACGGGGAACACACTTTGAAGATGGTGAGAGCGTCAGTCACGCAGTGAAAACATGTCCTCGCCTACAGGACAGGAGATTTTACCAGCAGGGAATACATGCTCTTCCCCAACGTTGGCGTACGGCGATAAAACGTGATGGCGACTATGTAGAAAAGTAGGACCTGGACAAGACATGTTGCTGTATATTGTCCGCAAATTCGGACTCTTAACAATAAATATGTTTTGAGAAAAAATGTGGGGCATTACTTATTAAACGACCTCGTACAATATGTACAAGAACTAGGATGGAATAATAAGAATGGGTGAACAAAAACTAAGTGCTCGGACTAAAAAGGGTGTAAGACAGGGATGTAGTCTTTCGACCCTACTGTTCAATCTGTACATCGGAGAAGCAATGATGGAAATAGAAGTTGAGAATTGAAATTAAAATTCAAGGTGAAACGATACGATTCGCTGATGACATTGCTATCCTGAGTGAAAGTGAAGAATAATTACATGATCTTCTGAATAGCATGAACAATCTAATGAGTACAGAATAAGGATTGAAGTACATCGAATAAAGACGAAAGTAATGATATGTAGCAGAACAGAGAACGGTGAGAAACTTAACATCAGGATTGATGGACCCGAAATAGATGAAGTTAAGGAATTCAGCTACCTAGGCAGTAAAATAACCAATGACGGACGGAGCAAGGACATCAAAAGCAGATTAGCAATGGCAAAAAGGGCATTCCTGGCCAACAGAAGTCTATTATATCAGATATCGGCCTTAATTTCAGGAAGAAATTTCTGAGAATGTACGTCTGGAGTACAGCATTGTATGATAGTGAAACATGCGAGTGTGGGAAAACCGGAACAGAAGAGAATCAAAGCATCTGAGATGTGGTGCTACAGACGAATGTTGAAAATTAAGTGGACTGATGAGGTAAGGAACGAGGAAGTTCTCCGCAGGATCGGAGAGGAAAGGAATATGTGGAGAACACTGATAAGGAGGAGGGACAGGATGATAGGACATCTGTTAAGACATGAGGGAATGACTTCCATGATACTAGAGGGAGCTGTAGAGAGCAAGAACTGTAGAGTATCCAGAATGAGGTTTTCACTCTGCAGCGGAGTGTGCGCTGATATGAAACTTCCTGGCAGATTAAAACTGTGTGCCCGACCGTGACTCGAACTCGGGACCTTTGCCTTTCGCGGGCAAGTGCTCTACCATCTGAGCTACCGAAGCACGACTCACTCCCGGTACTCACAGCTTTACTTCTGCCAGTACCTCGTCTCCTAAAACTGTAAAGTAAGTCAGAGACTGGCTACATCCAGCAAATAATTGAGGAACGTAGGTTGCAAGTGCTACTCTGAGACGAAGAGGTTAGCACAGGAGAGGAATTCGGGGCAGACGGCATCAAACCAGTCAGAAGACTGATGACTCAAAGGAAAAAAAATCTTCGAAGGAACGCATTGGTGTTTTGTATGCAGTACGTTAGCTGACTGACCACATTTCTGCAGTATGCTGTCCATAACTCGAAGTCGGTGACTTGCTTTACCTGCGTCTCTGTCGACGTGATCGTTAAATTTCATAGTGGGTGCTAGTGGTACAAGTGCGGATATTGTGACCATTTGGTACCTTAATATGTACTCACTTCACTGTGTTAATTGTTTTTTATTTGCATCTAACAGTCTTCTTGCAAATAAGTCACATAATTTCATACCTGATGCTTTCTGGACGGTCGTAAATGCACCGCGATGCGGACTATGCCTATCAATATAGACTACTCGTTTTGTGTCCACACTTCACGACCTGACCTGCTGCCCAGGGGAAAATTAACATTTATGCTTTGCTCTTGCCACAGGCGCTTGGAGGTACTAACTGACCTAAAAACATACTACTCATAATACCTACAGTTATTAACCTACGGATGAAGTAAATACTCGTCTAATGTTGTTCAGTACGATGTCCTTAGTCGCCAGTATAAGTACCAGCACTTGTACCTCTAACACACTGTATATTATTATTGTGATCTTTAGTCTGAAGACTGGTTTCGCACCGCTTCCCACACTAATCTATTCTGTGAATTCCTCTCTGAATAACTTCTGGATCCTACGATTCCTTGGTTTTAAGGACGTTAGATTCAGTACCCCGTCATTAGTTCCTCAATGTAACCATCATTTTCAACATTCTTCTATTACAGCCATGTAGTTTTATGAGTTGACTGGTTCCAGTTCTGACTCGTCAATACAGTAGCGTTAGGATACCACTTTTTTTTATGAAGCATCAAGTTTTAAATTTCGTAATTGTTGCAGATTTTGTCAAAAACTTTTATTTGGCCCCGATCGCAAGAGAGGGAACACGGATTACTAGTTTCAAAAGCTTAAAAGGTTATCTTCATATCAGAAAACGGACATGCTGCATCTAAATCGAATGGATAAGTCAGACACTTTGTCGTTATAGTGTAAAGAACATCCTTAAGGGAAAGTTACTTACAATCGTTTTTACAGTATAAGTGTGTCAAATATTGCACAAACGTCGTTGTTGTATACGACATGAGATACAGTCATCATGCCCGGCCACTGAGTCAATCAAAGTCAACCGGATCAATAACAGCCAGACTGGTACTGTGTGGATAGCCTCACAGGTATTCTGAGCAAACATCGTTGTCGTTTATGAGACGAGATACAGGCGTCACATCCGGCAACGGTGTCAGTCAACGTTAGCCGAATCAAAGTAGCAAACAGGCTCTGAATGACACTGTGGCCAGGCATGATGACTGAATGTCTGTATCTCATGTCATATACAACAATTATGTTTGTGCAGTGTTTCGCATACGTGTATTATAAATACGATTGTTAAGTTACATTTCCTTAATAATGTTACACTATATTGACAATGTGTCTTGCTTATTCCCTCGATTTAGACACTGTAGGTTTGTATTCTGACCTGAAGATGACCGTTTAAGCGGTTGAAACTAGTAGTCTGTGTTTTCTGTATTGCTATCTTGGACAAATAAAGTTTTTAACAAAATCTGCAACAGCCCAATTTACAGATCTCTATTCTATGTCAGGTAGTTATTTCAAATTTCTGAACGTTTAAAGCAAGCTGCAAATCTGTGCATCACTTTGAAATCTTATCAAGATCTGACAGGATTACTGCTTTGCCAGATACCGACAATTTTATATTAACGATTGGTATTATGGAAACCATCTGTAACTGTCACAGATATTGCAAGCTACAGGTGCTGACGAAATCTACACAGTTGAGTTTTTCCCAGTTGTCATTGGAAACTGCCTGCGTTGCATTCACACTTTAGCTGCGTCACGCTTCGTCAGCAAAAAGGAGAGTCACTACCATGCAATATTGCACAATTGCAGAAATGACTGTTCGCTGTCACCCTGATATGCTAGAAATTATTCAAGTTGCCAGACGATAAGCACTTAGTAATAACCAAATTTTGTAACCGAATATCATGAGATACAGCTCTTTAAATGTAACACAAAATCCAATACTTTCATGTCTATAAATTGTCAGCCTTCTTATAACTGTTTGCACAACAAGTCTGGTGATATCTACAAGTAGAGGAAACACGCATACGAGCGGTAATATGTGAGCATCTGTCCGGAGTATGATATGATACACTATGTGATCAAAAGTATCCAGACACCCCCAAAAACATACGTTTTTCATATTAGGTGCATTGTGTTGCCACCTGCTGCCAGGTACTCGATATCAGCGACCTCAGTAGTCATTAGACATCGGGGAGAGCAGAATGGGGCGCTCCGCGGAACTCACTGACTTCGAACGTGGTCACGTGAATGGGTGTCACCTGTGTCATACTTCTGTACGCAAGATTTCCAGACTCCTACACATCCCTAGGTCCGCTGTTCCGATGTGATAGTGAAGTGTAGACTTGAAGAAACACGTACAGCACAGAAGCATACCGGCCGACCTCGTCTGTTGACTGACAGGGACCGTCGACAGTTGAAGAGGGGCCGTCCGAGGTGGCCGAGCGGTTCTAGGCGCTTCAGCCTGGAACCGCGCGACCGCTACGGTCGCAGATTCGAATATTGCCTCGGGCATGGATGTGTGTGATGTCCTTAGGTTAGTTAGGTTTAAGTAGTTCTAAGTCTAGGGGACTGATGACCTCAGATGTTAAGTACCATAGTGCTCAGAGCCATTTGAACCATTTGAAGTTGAATAGGTTCGTAATGTGTAATAGGTAGGCACCTATCCAGGCCACCACACAGGAATTCCAAACTACATCAGGATCCACTGCAAGTACTACGACAGTTAGGCGGGAGGTCAGAAAACTTGGGTTTCATGGTCGAGCGGCTGCTCATAAGCCTCACATCACACCAGTAAATTCCAAACGACGCCTCGCTTGGTGTAAGGAGCGTATACATTGGACGAGTGAAAGTGGAAAAACGTTGTATGAAGTGACGAATCACAGTACACAATGTGGCGATCCGATGGCAGGGTGTGGGTATGGCGAATGTCCGGTGAACGTCAGCTGCCACCGTGTGTAGTGCCAACAGTAAAATTCGGAGGCGGTGGTGTTACGGTGTGGCGGTGTTTTTCATGGTGAGGGCTTGCACCCCTTGTTGTTTTGCGTGGCACTATCACAGCATAGGCCTACGTTGATGATTTAAGCACGGTGAGTCAACATTGCAACAAGGCCACAAACCTGTCTCTCGTGTCCGCACACAGCTGTGATTCCTGCAATATTGGAACGTGCGGACACCGTCATTCGAGGCAATCAACGGATGATATTCAAACTCCTCACTGCTCAAGTCGACGTCCCTGTTGGTAATGCTGACACACTCGTTCACCAGTTGGGGTACTCAGATGTGTCAGAGCACTGGGTTCCTCGCTGCCCAACAGAAGACCTTAAAGAGCAACGAAGGACAATCTGAGCGAAATTGCTTACGCTTTACGAGTCTGATCACGGCATTTTTTTTTCGAACCGTCACAGACGATCAAAAATGGGTTCATCACTTCAAACAGGAAAAAAAAATGATCAAGAGCCATTGATGGCCGGGAGGCCCCACCCGGAGAAGTTCGGCCGCCGGGTTGCAAGTCTTATTTCAACTGACGCCACATTGGACTTCTTGCGCGTCGGTGATGATGGGATGATGATAAGGACAACACAACACCTAGTCCACGAAGGGAGAAAATCTCCGACCGGGCCGGGAATGCGTGTGAAATCTTATGAGACTTAACTGCTAAGGTCATCAGTCCTTAACCTTACACACTACTTAACCTAAATTATCCTACGGACAAACACGCACACCCATGCCCGAGGGAGAACTCGAACCTCCGCCGGGACCAGCCGCACAGTCCATGACTGCAGAGCCTCGGACCGCTCGGCTAATACCGCGTTGCAGGGCCGGGAATCGAACCCGGTCCCGCTGCATGGTAGGCAAACACGTTACCACTCAGCGGACACCGGAAACAAAACGGCAACCTATGGAATAGCGCCACCCTACCTCTCCTCCGAAGCAAACGTTCAAAGTCGCAACTCTGCCGGTAAAGTTATGTCGACAGCCTCCCAGGACTCTGAAGGGGTGTTCTCCCTGATGATGCAACGGTCATCTCTGAATTGTATTGTGCTGCCCTCAGGTAACTGAAGAGACGACAGCAACGTGCTCGTCACCATAGAAATGCAAAAAGCTTCTCCTTCTCCATGACAACTCAAGGCCTCACACAAGTCTGCGTACCCAAGAGGAGCTCACAGAACTCCATTGGACTGTTCTTCCTCATCCACCCTACAGCTCTCCTTTCGACTTCCATCTGTTTGTAGCAGTAGGTGGATGATGTGGAGGTTATTGATGTTGCAAGACGTTGGCTGCTACTTCGACCGTTAGGGTGGTACCAAGCGACTATAAAGGCTATCTCAGAGAGGAGGCGTAAGGCCGTCCCATTGGACGGAGATTATGCTCAAAAATAGGGTTTTCTAGCCAAAAGATTGGCAAATAATATGGTGTACTGGAATCCCTAATAAAACCAACCTGCTTTCAGAAAAAAAAAGTAATGCATTATGTAACATTATGTGATTGCCTTATCATTTTAAATCATTCACTAATCGAGCAGTCGCTCGGCAACAGCTACAGTTAGCAAATAATGTTGCGAGAATGTAAAAGGTGAACGACCTGTGACGTAACGTGTTTACTGTCGAAGCGCCGTCAGAGATGCGCTGAGTTATTGACTTTGAAAACCGCGGCGCGAAAAACGGACAGAAGAAGAACACTTTTACACATTCTTTTGATGTACGAGATATTCTCGACGAACAGTTACTCATTCTTCTCTTGTCTCTTGTAACTTGTGTCGGACGCGCATGTCCTGCCGCCGTATTATTACCGTTAAAAATAATATTATTTTAGTGTAAAGTAAAAGTGCAATACTGCATAGCAGTAGATTTATTGTGCGACGTGTGTGTGAAAACGTAAAAGGAATTATTTTTATTACGAGAAGAGAAGTGCCAGTCAAAACGGCATCCATGTTAAATCTTTCATTGCAGTGTAAGTTCATCTATTAATTGCCATAAATTCAGATTTAAATTGAATTGGCGTATGGACTATTTATTTAATATAGAATCTCTGTCTCACTCCTTCATGAAGTTAGTTAATTTTCTTTATGTTTCTGCCAAATAGAGAGTTCACAGTCACGATTTCTTTCGTCGAAATCGGACGGAAGTTGTATGCGGCGAAATATTTTCTCCGCGCCATATTCTACTGGTAAATGCATGATAAACTACGGTCCCTTAGGAAATTCATGTTGAACTATCCAAAAATAATTATATTTTGAATAGGCACTTACTCTCCTCTGCAATGCAACTTCCGACTGATCAGACGATCCAACAAGAAACAGCCGCACACGGTCGGCGTTCGCAAATATATTTCCACCGCTGATTATAGCTATATGTTACAGCACAAAAGTAAACATATTGTTATAATTAGCGACTACGAACGGGGACATTTATAACTGTACGTTTATGTATACACATTACGTAAACATATCGTTATAATTACTTATGAACACCTTTCGTGGTAAGCAGCTTCAGATGGATGTAGGCTGCTTTAGTTATGAAGTGAGGAGGTTTGCACAGGATAGAGCAGCGGGGAGAGTCGCACCAAATCAGCCTTGAGGCTGAAGACCACAAAAAACAATGTGACACAACGATCAAAATTATTACAATATCTGTACTATACGTCATTTAGTCGACGCTAACTGTGTGAGGCAGTGATTGCAATTTCCCGCATTTGCCGTGGTTATACAGAGGGTGATGAAAAGTTAACTGTTATACAGCAATTCTTGTGTTCAGGCAGGAGGGAGAAGCAACACATTTCGCACACGTGACTTCTCCGGAATTCCCGTGTAACGCGCTGAATCACGCCCACAGTCCCGTCACGCTGACTCGCTTTTCTCGTTGCCTGAGAGTAGCTCTGCCAACGGCTGAGAAACACGTGTCCGCTGGGTCTGAAACTTCTTGGGCTGGCGAAGGCATTTCTTACGCTCCCGACTGTGCACGTTACGAGGTCAGAGGTCCGAAAGCCGCGTCGTGTTTAGTCATCAGCTGTTACACTCTCCGCGATAAGAGCCTGACACGCCCCCACGTGACGGCCAAGTTATCTGACGGCAGCAGCCGATATCCCAGTCAGCACTCGGCACCCACCTGTGAAAGTAGCTCACTGCCTGTTACAATGGACCACCGGCAGGGGAATCAGCTCAAGGACGGCTCGGTGGCAGTCGGCCGCAGGTAGGACGCCAGTTGAATCCACTGTGCTTTGCTGCGTATAACGTTCTAAGCAGATCATGTTACTTCAGTTCAGTGGTCCTCAAACCTATTCCTTCAAGAGCCAATACGGACAACGTGCAGTGGTACCTCGGGCCGCACATGTATTGACCTCAGTAATTGCTAAGCTACATAAATTTGTATGTTATGAGCCGCCAAAAGACTACGTGTAGTAAGGTCGCAGTACTTGGCAGCCGGCATCCCCGAGTACTGATTATTAACAGTCAGCACCATTCGGAACACTTCGTGTCAACTGCTCTCTGTTTCAGGTTGCTCCCACCCTTAGCGATCCCCAAATTTGTGACACTGTAACTTGCCCAGCGAAGTGTTGTTATGTTGTCTGCGTGAGCGGATGATTAATTGAATAATAACAGAGACTGTGCTTACTTTTAAATGTACTATGCGACAAAAAACACGATGTTCATTATGTTTTATGCCAGTTTTCTTCTGCTGATTTCGTTGCATTACCACAGCCTTAATTGATTTAATCTTGCTTGCTACAAATAAATACCGCATTTGAAAGTGACTATCTCTGTTAAGCGCATTTACGAATCGATCTTACTTCCGTGTCAAAGTTCATACCACACCAGCTGATCGGTACGAGTCGCGCACTCTCGTGAATCGTCAGTACTGGAAGACGTATAACGAAACATTCCCTTTCTCATATCGTCTAACCCAGAGGTCCGACTAATGGGCGTTCCAGCTGTGATACGTGACGGTCGGTGGTAGAAGGTGGGGTTCTCAAAAAGTTTCCATTAGGTTCCACGAAATTTTCATATGAAGTATATTCTAAGTAATATTATTATTATTAGCGAATGGCCCCGTTGAGGAAAGATAAGCACACGATTTTCAGTCTTTCTTAAGATTCTTCTTATTTTCTCAATATTTCTTCATTTTCTCCCCGAAGGCCTTCTTTCTTGCTTTGGTCCACTTAGGTCGGTATGGTTTTGGTTCCGTCTCTGAAGTAAAGTTCCACTTGTCAATTTTGCTTTTGAATGCATCCCTGTCTTATGTGTTTGTTTTGTCAGTTTTTGCTTTTCTCAAAACCTTCTTACCTTCAATTACCCAAGGTATTGATTCCTTAAGTGATGTCACATAGTCCAATAGACGTTTTGTTTGCCTGTCTCCAGGTGATCTGTTTAAGTGTCTATACAACTTCATTCATCTCTTTCTGACTCATCTCTTTCTGATTCATCTCTTTCTGACGTCAGTTACGTTGTTTGACGCTTTTTTTCTTGTCTCGATCGTTGGCAGTCTGTATCTATCTTGTGAGTATCATGATCCCAGAATTGTTCTGATAATCTTTCTCTCTACTTTCTTAATTTCTTGTAAATCTAATTTTCGATTCAATGAGTCTTTTTCACTTGCATGTGTGACTGTCGCTTGTAATTCTAAGTAATTATTATTATTGCCCTTTAACTTCTGCTTTTACAAAGTAAAGTTATTTTCCTACTCCATAAATCACTATTAGGTGGAACTAGTGGGCGCTAGAAACCTTTGCCTCTGCTGCTAACAGAGATACAAAAATGGGCGGTAGGTAAGAAAGTTTGACGAACCCTGCTCTAACCTTCCAATGGCCGTGCTGCTTACCTCTCTGACCTTAATGTAAGCTGCCAACTGTCTTTGTGCACGACCGAATCGATCAACGTCAATTCAAATTATCTTAAAATATCACTCCCTGTAAATATTTTTCTTTGTTACCGATAGCAAAACAACACCTCTTAGCCGCGCGGAGTGGCTGCGTGGTCTAGGGAGCCATGTCACGGATGTCCCTCGGGCATGGGTGTGTGGGTTGTTCTTAGCATAGGTTAGTTTAAGTTAGTCTAAGTAATGTGTAAGTCTAGGGACCGATGACCTCAGCAGTTTGGTCCCTTAGGATTTCACACACATTTGAACATTTTTTACACGTGTTAACGTTAGTTCACATTTTTGGATTCGGCTCTTAGTTGCTGGATGCGTGTTATAAAATACCGCTGAGAACCGTGGGCCGCAAGAATTCTTGATTTGGGCCACACCCTGCCCGCGGGTCGCAGTTTGATGACCACTCGTGAAACTGCTCTCGTGTCCGCGAATATTTTAAAACTGTGAAAGGAGCACGTGAATAAAAATAATGTTATTGGGCAATCATGACAGGGTACAGCACGTGTATGGCGTAACGTACATAGAGAAATTGATTTATTCTCGACGAGATATAGGCTTTACTGTTTTGTTTGCGATACCATAAGTCTGTATATCGGATACTGATAGCTGTTTATCGTGGTCAAAGTTCTCCACGCTGAGCCACCTGAACACGCCTCCCTATCAGAGATAGTGTCTGAATCATTCTGCATTTTTAAGCACTGTACCTACATGGGTTGGACTAAAATACGGAAACACGGCGAGAATGTGTGCTCGAACATAAATGCAGATGATAGATAATCCCGCAGGTTGTGCTGTTGTAGTCGGCCACGAATGGCATCTGTGCAATGTTCCCAATTTGTTGCAACTGTCAGGTGTGGTCAAAACAGTGTTCTGTGTAGTCGTGAGTGCATTATGTAGCAGGTGAATGACTTAGGACGTGGACAAATTGTTGATGCTCGTATTGGTGGATGCTCCAGTAACCAAGGTCGCCGAAGTGTTTCGACTTTCAAGAAGTACCGTATCGAATATTTATACTGCATAAGGGGGAAGCGGGGAAACATCATCCGCCATGTCGCAACGTGGACGAAAGTGCATGTTGAGTGATCGTGCCAGACGGTTGATGAAAAGGGTTGTGACGTAAATTGAGAGGACTACAGCTGCAAAAGTTACTACAGAGCTGAACGCCAGTGTTGCAAATGCCCGTAACAGGAAAACGTGTTGCCCAAACCATAAACCTGAAGTATGGAGCAATAGGAAAATGTGATTCGGAGGGTGAGTCTTGTTACACACCGTTTCCAGCTTCTAGCTGTGTTTACGTCGAAAGAGTGAAACACGATAGAGTTCGTTGATGGTTTGGATAATCATATCATGGTATTCCAGGGGTCCCATAGTTACTCTGCAGGGTTGCAATCCTGTTAAAGATTATGTGACCATTCTGGCTGATAGCGTCCATCCCATGGTACAATGTTTGTTCCCCAATAGTGACACTGTTTACCAAGTCAACACGGTCCCCATAGCTCGCATCGTCCAGGACTGCTTCTGTGAGCACGAGGACGAAGTGTCTTATCTCCCCTGGCAATCACAGTCTCTAGATCTCAATATTATCGAGACTTTGGGGACTGCTTTGGATAAAAGGATGGGTGATCGCGGTCCACGTCCATCATCATTACCTGAGCCTGCCACTATTTTTCAGGAAGAATGGTATAAGGTTCCTTTGAAAACCGTACAAGACCTGTATTTGGCGCAGTGGTTAGACACTGGACTCGCATTCGGGAGGACGACGGTTCAATCCCGCGTCCGGCCATCCTGATTTAGGTTTTCCGTGATTTCCCTAAATCGCTCCAGGCAAATGCCGGGATGGTTCCTTTCAAAGGGCACAGCCGACTTCCTTCCCCGTCCTTACCTAATCCGATGAGACCGATGACCTCGCTGTCTGGTCTCCTTCCCCGAAACAACCAACCAACCAACCTGTATTTATCCATTCCGAGATGACTGGAATCTGTCTTGAACGTGAACGTTTTTCCTGTACCAAATTAAATAGTAATGAGTTGTCTTTGTGCTGTTTCCATATTTTTGTGCACTCTCTGTATGTTTGCACATAATATGATTATTAGACTCCGCTTTCTAGCACCTACATCAGCTTTCACCCAGCCATTTTATGTGTGCCGCAGGGTAGTTCTGGCACCAATAACACTTTCTCTCTCTCTCTCTCTGTACCATTAGCGACTAATGCGTGGGACGAACGGCTGTCTGTAAGCCTCTGTATGAGCTATCATATCTGTTGTTCTGATCGTGACCATTTCGCGACATATACGTGGGAGAAATTAATATATTGGCAAACTCTTCTTGGAATATATGCTCTCAGAACGTTAACAGTAGACCTAAACCTCTCTGTGCTCAACAATGCCTCTCTTGTAGCGTGCGCACTCGAGTTTGTCTAACGAAAATTATTGTTATAAGTTTGTCAATATCAAAGCACTTTTCATCACAACTGTACTACCATTGGTAGGCGTTTATTTATTTCTTCTGTAGGTCACATTTTATGTTTTCCATGAGTGTCTATCGTTTGAGTCATAGATCTATAATAAACACAGCATGTTATTGTTGTTGCTGTTCAAAATGGTTCAAATGGCTCTGAGCACTACGGGACAGTCCCCTAGAACCTAGAACTACTTAAAGCTAACTAACCTAAGGACATCACACACATCCATGCCCGAGGCAGGATTCGAACCTGCCACCGTAGCAGTCGCGCGGTTCCGGACTGCGCGCCTAGAACCGCGAGACCACCGCGGCCGGCGTTGTTGCTGTTAATCTGTTCTTTGCCTTGTGAGAGAAGTCGTTAAACTTCCTGCTCTCTTTCGTTGATCATGTTTTCCTAGTCGCTGCTAGGCAATAGCAAGACAAAATGAAGTGAAATAGTCTCGGATTCCAGTTGTGATGGAAGAAACAACTGAAAACCGCGAACGAATACAATATCGCCAAATGACAAAAGTATAACAAGAGCCAGCCGGAAGCCACGTAACAAGTCTCAGAGCAGGCGCAAAACAAGATTGGTAGGCTCCATTTATTATAGATAAATGACTGAAACGGACTTGTGTCACAAAAATAATATAATTTAAAGAGAAAATAATAAAGCTGCCAGAGAGGTTGTTACAGCTGTGGAGAAACTGGGGTGAGTAAAGACACAAACATGACTGTGTTTTGCGAAAAGGTGAACATCGGAAATCGTATTTATAATATCAACTTGCCATTGCTCATCTCCATTACACCTCCACAGTGGTTCTCCTGAAATTGTTCCCCAAGGCAATGAGTGTAACGTAAGGTTTGACACTTGTAAAGCCTCGAAGCTCCAACTGAGGAATGAATTTTTAGACTTCTTACAGATGTACACATTGTGCTGATGCTCGAGGCACAGCAACTCTGTGTATCGGGAGTCTTCCTTAGAGAGCGGCCTTTGATGAGCAGTGGCGCCGGCCTGAGTGGCCGTGAGGTTCTAGGCGCTGGACCTGCGCTGCTGCTACGGTCGCAGGTTAAAATCCTGCCTCGGCTATGGATGTGTGTGATGTTCTTAGGTTAGTTAGGTTTAAGTAGTTCTAAGTTCTACGGGACTGATGACCTCAGAAGTTGAGTCCCATAGTGCTCAGAGCCATTTGAACCATTTGGGCAGTGGCCTTCGATTTGCGCCGTCGGCGACCGCCTCAAGGCAAAACTCAATTTACGTCGGCGTGTTTGGACTGGAGTGCCAGTGATGTGCACAGGCTTAGATTGTCAAACATAGCACAGTGCATCACCCTCACATTCAGTCCCGAGACTGCAATGAAAACAAATTAAATGATACCTATTTTTCTCCGGTCGTTATCCCATAGCTTCGTAAGAGAGACTGAGTCACGAAACATAGGAGAGGAGCAAACATACATGAAAACTTGATTGGCTATGTGAGTAGCTGAAGTGGAAAAGCTGGACCTACTATAGAGATCACACTTTGAGGCTCACACTCGGTACATACGACATGACAAACCAAAGATACTTCCAACGATAATGAGTTCGCCAGCAGAGACAGCTACACATCTTTACAATTAAACAACTTTTTCCAACGTTTCTTCCTAATGTCAGATGCCCATGTATACCCTGAACCGAAAATTTATATTGGAGATGAGGGATGTAGTTGTTCTTGTTGTACATTTAACGCTTCTACATCTGTGTTTATTGGATGAGTACATACACTTAAAAAGGTAGGAGGGCTGTCCAGAAAGTCACACACATTTTGAAATAAAAAATTAACAATATGGAAAAAGCAAGTTTTATTATATACAATTTAAAGGTACACTCTTAAGCTATTTTGCTACATAATCTCTGTTCAAATTCAGGCAATTAACCTACCGTGGCACGTTTTTCAATACCGTCTCTATAGAAACCTTCCGCCAGCAATTGCAACCATTGGTTTATACCTGTGTGCAGCTCGGCGTCAGTATCAAAGCGTTGTGCAGCGAGCCGTGTCTACATTGCGTGAAAGAGGTGGTAGTTGCTCGGCTTTTAATCCGAGCTGTATAGTGGGCGATCAAAAAAAATGGTTCAAATGGCTCTGAGCTCTGTGGGAATTAACATCTGGGGTCATCAGTTCCCTAGGACATAGAACTACTTAAACCTAACTAACCTAACGACATCATACACATCCATGCCCGAGGCAGGATTCGAACCTGCGATCGTAGCGGGCGTGCGGTTCCAGACTGAAGTGCCTAGAACCGTTCGGTCACACAGGCCGGCTGAGCGATCAAACTCCCCCCCACCAAAACCCTGAAGGAACTCTCGGATGCTGTTGGCCTTGCGTGGACGTGCGGTGTCGTGAAGAAACAAAACGTTTGCCTTAAGTTTTCCCCGACGCTTGTTTTGTATCGCCCGCCTAAACTTTGGCAATGCCACGTTCAAGGAAACCAAAACACAATATCCTTGAGTACAATCAAACTCGATCAGTGGAATTTGAATTTCAGTTGCAAACTGATTACGAACGACTGACGCGAAGGAGGAGCACCGTTAACCTTCCCACTATCGCTGCTCGATTCTTTCTAATCTACTGTGTGAGTCTGTGTACTAAATGTTCCTTTCCTCAACTACGTATTTCCGTCATGACTTGGAGACGGGCATTGCTTTCCATATAGCTCCTGTACTCTTAGTTTGTAATTTATGACACGTTCCACGAACTACACTATTGGCCATTAAAATTGCTACACCACGAAGATGACGTGCTACAGACGCAAAATTTAACCGACAGGAAGAAGAAGCTGTGATATGCAAATGATTAGCTTTTCAGAGCATTCACACAAGGTTGGCGCCGGTGGCGACACCTACAACGTGCTGACATGACGAAAGTTTCCAGCCGATTTCTCATACACAATCAGCAGCTGACCGGCGTTACCTGGTGAAACGTTGTTGTGATGCCTCGTGTATGGAGGAGAAATGCGTACCATCACGTTTCTGACTTTGATATAGGTCGGATTGTAGCCTATCGCCATTGCGGTTTATCATATCGCGACATTGCTCCTCACGTTGGTCGAGATCCAATGACTGTTAGCAGAATGTGGAATCGGTGGGTTCAGGAGCGTAATACGGAACGCCGTGCTGGATCAAAACGGCCTCGTATCACTAGCAGTAGAGATGACAGGCATCTTATCCGCATGGCTGTAACGGATCGTGCAGCCACGTCTCGATCCCCGAGTCAACAGATGGGGACGTTTGCAAGACAACAACCATCTGCACAAACAGTTCGACGACGTTTGCAGCAGCATGGACTATCAGCTCGGAGACCACGGCTGCGATTACCCATGACGCTGCATCACTGACAGGAGCACCTGCGATGGTGTACTCAACGACGAACTTGGGTGTACGAATGGCAAAACGTCATTTTTTCTGATGAATCCAGGTGCTGTTTGCAGCATCATGATGGCGGCGTCCGTGTTTGGCGACATCGCGGTGAACGCACATCGCAAGCGTGTATTCGTCATCGCCATACTGGCGTATCACCGGCGCGATGGTTTGGGGTGCCATTGGTTACACGTCTCGGTCACCTCTTGTTCGAATTGACGGCACTTTGAACAGTGGGCGTTACATTTCAGATGTGTTACGACCCGTGGCTCTACCCTTCATTCGATCCCTGCGAAACCCTACATTTCAGCAGGACAATGCACGACCACATGTTGCAGGTCCTGTATGGGCCTTTCTGGATACAGAAAATGTTCGACTGCTGCCCTGGCCAGCACATTCTCCAGATCTCTCACCCATTGAAAACGTCTGGTCAATGGTGGCCGAGCAACTATCTCGTCACAATATGCCAGTCACTATCCTTGATGAACTGTGGTATCGTGTTGAAGTTGCATGGGCAGCTGTACCTGTATACGCCATCCAAGCTCTGTTTGACTTAATGTCCAGGCGTATCAATGCCGTTATTACGGCCAGAGGTGGTTGTTCTGGGTACTGATTTCTCAGGATCTATGCACCCAAATTATGTGAAAATTTAATCATATGTCAGTTCTAGTATAATATATATGTCCAATGAATACCCGTTCATCATTTGCATTTCATCTTGGTGTAGCAATTTTAATGGGCAGTAGTGTAGTTTCGATATTCATAGCTGGCAACAGTGGGTAATCATTGTGAATTAAATTTAAATGTAGTTGCAGTGTAGTTTGTAGCCTATAACCTGATGTGTCCCACCGCTAAATTTTCTTGCGTTTAATGTAATGTGATGTATTTTGCTAAAGTTATGGTTGTGTCATCAGGCATAACTCTACCCTACACACCCTGAAAATCGTCAGCAAGATCCTTTTTACAAAAGTTGGTCTATCATAGTCTGCTATGAAGAAAATCCGCTGAAATTAAATTCCGGTTCGGTGGAAACGTCACAATTTCAGGTTTCCGCTAGCAAGCTATCATCTGTTAACTGTTTTTAAAGTAAGAAAGCGCTGAAGTTGTCGGCATTTCATAATTGAAGGAAATCACGTCATTTCCGGGAATGCGTTTAGTACAGCTGATTTTAACTTCCTCATCCCGACACTATTAATCAAAAGGAACAAAATATTCATGCAAATTGAACACCTTAACCATGGAATCTGAAAGGAGGCGTTTAAGACTTGAATGAGAAGACTATCTTTATCTTGCGATTATGCGAACTAACACAGACAAAATTCTAATTACCTAGTACCATTAAAAGCTCGCAATTTTTCACTCCACGTACACGATCCAAAATGCGATATAAATTTTTTCATAGCAACAATTACATGCTCTGTCCTTCGGCGGGCAAACCGGGAATCTATATTACACATTCTACTTATCCAGATAACACTCTAACGACGCATATTCCTTAACACGTGAAAAGATAGCTGATTTCCTTGAATTACTGCCCTTGTAGCTAACGACTGAACTTCGGAACAAATACTTCTCTTTATCTAGACAACGTCACATTGAACTGAAAAGGTATTTGGAGACAAAATATTGCTGATATGCCAGCATGGTCAGATTTCGTTTGGTGTATAATATAGCCCTCTACGTCAACCTCAGTTTCTTTTTTTTTTTTATTCTGGCACACCTGAATGTTCCGAATCGTTCCGAAAACAAAAGACCACAAAACTCTAAAACTGATGAAAACGAACGACTTGGATGAAGTAGTGTAGTAACAACTGCTCGACCAATTTTGACTGTGTTTCATAGTTTACATATTTCACACGATTTACCATTTCCTTTTCGCACATTTCCTAAGCAATTTACCAGTTTCACGCCTTTCTTCGTAAAGAATTTGCAGGGCAAACAACAAAGCTGGTACATCTGAATAACTGAACGATTTAGAAATGATCTAAAATACGTTTTACTTGTGATATCTTTGGTGTTAACTACATTAACACACAAAATGACTGCATAACCTTTGTATTTCCAGTGTAAAATAAAATAAAATAACTAGAACACGTGTCTAATAGTTAAAGCAGCTGTGGTGAACAAAACAGGTTCTTCAGCACGTCTAGAAAACAGGACAGCAGCATCGTAAACTGTGACAGGATGTAACAAGAAGTTGATACTACTACTTTCAGCATTCTGTAAGGCATAATAATAAATAGTATTAAAACGAGAGCCGTAAATTATTCAAATGTGAGTTGTTGCCGGGCGGTGTGGCCGAGCGGTTCTAGGGGCTTCAGTTTGGAACCACGCGACCGCTACGGTTTCAGGTTCGACTCCTGCCTAGGGCACGGCTGTGTGTGATGTCCTTAGGTTAGTTAGGTTTAAGTAGTTCTAAGTTCTAGGGGACTGATGACCTCAGATGTTAAGTCCCATAGTGCTCAGAGGCATTTGAACCATTTGTGGGTTGTTGTTGTTGTGGTCTCCGGTCCTGAGACTGATTTGATGCAACTCTCATTGCTACTCTATCCTGTGCAAGCTGCTTCATCTCCCAGTACCTACTGCAGCCTACATCCTTCTGAATCTCTTGGTCTCCCTCTATGATTTTTACCCTCCACGCTGCCCTCCAATACTAAATTGGTGATCGCTTGATGCCTCAAAACATGTCCTACCAACCAATCCCTTCTTCTTGTCAAGTTGTGCCACAAACTCCTCTTCTCCCCAATTCTATTCAATACCTCCTCATTAGTTATGTCATTTACCCATCTAATCTTCAGCATTCTTCTGTAACACCACATTTCGAAAGCTTCTATTCTCTTCTTGTCCAAACTATTTATCGTCCATGTTTCACGTCCATACACGGCTACACTCCATACAAATACTTTCAGAAACGACTTCCTGACACTTAAATCTATACTCGATGTTAATAAATTTCTCTTCTTCAGAAACGCTTTCCTTGCCATTGCCAGTCTACGTTTTATATCCTCTCTACTCCAACCATCATCAGTTATTTTGCTCCCCAAATAGAAAAACTCGTTTACTACCTTAAGTGTCTCATTCCCTAATTTAATTCCCTCCGCATCACCCGAGTTAATTCCACTACATCCCATTATCCTCGTTTTGCTTTTGTTCATGTTCAGCTTATGACCTCCTTTCAAGACATTGTCCATTTCGTTCAACTGCTCTTCCAAGTCCATTGCTGTCTCTGACAGAACAACAATGTCATCGGCGAACCTTAAAGTTTTTATTTCTTCTCCATGGATTTTAATACCTACGCCGAGTTTTTCTTTTGTTTCCTTTACTGCTTGCTCAATATACAGATTGAATAACATCGGGGAGAGGCTACAACCCTGTCTCACTTTCTTCCCAACACTGCTTCTCTTTAATGTCCCTCGACTCTTATAATTGCTATCCGGTTTCTGTACAAATTGTAAATAGCCTTTCTCTCCCTGTATTTTACCCCTGGCACCTTCAGAATTTGAAAGAGAGTATTCCAGTCATCATTGTCAAAAGCTTTCTCTAAGTCTACAAATGCTAGAAACGTAGGTTTGCCTTTTCTTAATCTAGCTTCTAAGATAAGCCGTGTGGTCAGAATTGCCTCACGTGTGCCAACATTTCAACGGAATCCGAACTGACCTTCCCCGAGGTCGGCTTCTATCAGTTTTTCCATTCGTCTGTAAAGAATTCGCGTTAGTATTTTGCTGCTGTGACTCATTAAACTGATAGTTCGGCAATTTTCACATCTGTCAACACCTGCTTTCTTTGGGATTGGAATTATTATATTCTTCTTGTAGTCTGAGGGTATTTCGCCTGTCTCGTACATATTGCTCACCAGATGGTAGAGTTTTGTCGGGACTGGCTCTTCCATGGCTGTCAGTAGTTCTAATGGAATGTTGTCTACTCCCGGGGCCTTGTTTCGGCTTAGGAGTTTCAGTCCTCTGTCACTCTTCACGCAGTATCATATCTCCCATTTCATCTTCATCTACATCCTCTTCCATTTTCATAATATGGCCCTCAAGTACATCGCCCTTGTGTAGACCCTCTATATACTTCTTCCGCCTTTCTGCTTTCCCTTCTTTCCTTAGAGCTGGGTTTGCATCTGGGTTTGGTATTCATACAAATGGTTCTCTTTTCTCCAAAGGTCTCTTTAGTTTTCCTGCAGGCTGTATCTATCTTACCCCTAGTGAGATAAGCCTCTACATACACTCCTGGAAATGGAAAAAAGAACACATTGACACCGATGTGTCAGACCCACCATATTTGCTCCGGACACTGCGAGAGGGCTGTACAAGCAATGATCACACGCACGGCACAGCGGACACACCTGGAACCGCGGTGTTGGCCGTCGAATGGCGCTAGCTGCGCAGCATTTGTGCACCGCCGCCGTCAGTGTCAGCCAGTTTGCCGTGGCATACGGAGCTCCATCGCAGTCTTTAACACTGGTAGCATGCCGCGACAGCGCGGACGTGAACCGTATGTGCAGTTGACGGACTTTGACCGAGGGCGTATAGTGGGCATGCGGGAGGCCGTGTGGACGTACCGCCGAATTGCTCAACACGTGGGGCGTGAGGTCTCCACAGTACATCGATGTTGTCGCCAGTGGTCGGCGGAAGGTGCACGTGCCCGGCGACCTGGGACCGGACCGCAGCGACGCACGGATGCACGCCAAGACCGTAGGATCCTACGCAGTGCCGTAGGGGACCGCACCGCCACTTCCCACCAAATTAGGGACACTGTTGCTCCTGGGGTATCGGCGAGGACCATTCGCAACCGTCTCCATGAAGCTGGGCTACGGTCCCGCACACCGTTAGGCCGTCTTCCGCTCACGCCCCAACATCGTGCAGCCCGCCTCCAGTGGTGTCGCGACAGGCGTGAATGGAGGGACGAATGGAGACGTGTCGTCTTCAGCGATGAGAGTCGCTTCTGCCTTGGTGCCAATGATGGTCGTATGCGTGTTTGGCGCCGTGCAGGTGAGCGCCACAATCAGGACCGCATACGACCGAGGCACACAGGGCCAACACCCGGCATCATGGTGTGGGGAGCGATCTCCTACACTGGCCGTACACCACTGGTGATCGTCGAGGGGACACTGAATAGTGCACGGTACATCCAAATCGTCATCGAACCCATCGTTCTACCATTCCTAGACCGGCAAGGGAACTTGCTGTTCCAACAGGACAATGCACGTCCGCATGTATCCCGTGCCACCCAACGTGCTCTAGAAGGTGTAAGTCAACTACCCTGGCCAGCAAGATCTCCGGATCTGTCCCCCATTGAGCATGTTTGGGACTGGATGAAGCGTCGTCTCACGCGGTCTGCACGTCCAGCACGAACGCTGGTCCAACTGAGGCGCCAGGTGGGAATGGCATGGCAAGCCGTTCCACAGGACTACATCCAGCATCTCTACGATCGTCTCCATGGGAGAATAGCAGCCTGCATTGCTGCGAAAGGTGGATATACACTGTACTAGTGCCGACATTGTGCATGCTCTGTTGCCTGTGTCTATGTGCCTGTGGTTCTGTCAGTGTGATCATGTGATGTATCTGACCCCAAGAATGTGTCAATAAAGTTTCCCCTTCCTGGGACAATGAATTCACGGTGTTCTTGTTTCAATTTCCAGGAGTGTATTTACATTTGTCGTCTTGCCATTCCTGCTTAGCCATTTTGCACTTCCTGTCGATCTCATTTTTGAGACGTTTGTATTCCTTTTTGCCTGCTTCATTTAATGAATTTTTATATTTTGTCCTTTCATCAATTAAATTCAATGTTTCTTCTGTTACCCAAGGATTTCTACTAGTCCTCGTCTTTTTACCTACTTGATCCCCTGCTGCCTTCACTACTTCATCCCTCAAAGCTATCCATTCTTCTTCTACTGTATTTCTTTCCCCCATTCTTTTCAATCGTTCCCTTATGCTCTCCCTGAAACTCTGTACAACCTCTGGTTTAGTCAGTTTATCCAGGTCCCATCTCCTTGATTTCCCACCTTTTTGCAGTGTCTTCAGTTTTAATCTACAGTTCATAACCAGTAGATTGTGGTCACAGTCCACATCCGCCACTGGAAATGTCTTACAATTTAAAACCTGGTTCCTAAATCTCTGTCTTACCATTATATAATCTATCTGAAACCTGTCAGTGTCTCCAGGTTTCTTCCATGCATACAACCTTCTTTTATGATTCTTGAACCAAGTATTAGCTATGATTAAGTTATGCTCTGTGCAAAATTCTACCAGGCGGCTTCCTCTTTCATTTATTACCCCCAATCCATATTCACCTACTACATTTCCTTCTCTTCCTTTTCCTACTATCGAATTCCAGTCACCCATTACTATTAAATTTTCGTCTCCCTTTACTATCTGAATAATTTATTTTATTTCATCATACATTTATTCAATTTCTTCATCTGCGGAGGTAGTTGGCATATAAACTTGTACTACTGTAGTAGGCGTGGGCTTCGTGTCTATCTTCGCCACAATAATGCGTTCACTATCCTGTTTGTAGTAGCTTACCCGCACTCCTATTTTTTATTCATTATTAAACCTATTCCTGAATTATCCCTTTTTGATTTTGTATTTATAATCCCGTATTCACCTGACCAGAAGTCTTGCTCCTCCTACCACCGAACTTCGCTAATTCCCACTATATCTAACTTTAACCTATCCATTTCCCTTTTTAAATTTTCTAACCTACCTGCCCGATTAAGGGATCTGACATTCCACGCTCCGATCCGTAGAACGCCAGTTTTCTTTCTCCTGATAACGACGTCCTCTTAAGTAGTCCCCGCCCGGAGATCCGAATGGGGAACTATTTTACCTCCGGAATATTTTACCCAAGAGGACGCCATCATCATTTAACCATACAGTAAAGCTGGATGCCCTCGGGAAAAATTACGGCCGTAGTTTCCCCTTGCTTTCAGCCGTTCGCAGTACCAGCACAGCAAGGCCGTTTTGGTTAGTGTTACAAGGCCGTATCAGTCAATCATCCAGACTGTTCCCCCTGCAACTACTGAAAAGGCTGCTGCCCCTCTTCAGGAACCACACGTTTGTCTGGCCTCTCAACAGATACCCCTCCGTTGTGGTTGCACCGACTGTACGGCTATCTGTATCGCTGAGGCACGCAGCCTCCCCACCAACGGCAAGGTCCATGGTTCATGGGGAGAGGCAAATGTGTGTAGTTAAGAGAAAAAAAAAGAAAACCTTTCGACGATGTGAGGAGTCGCCAGGAAAGATACGTTGTTGAGATTCTATGTTAAGCCGTAGGTCCCCTTTCCCAGATTTCATAAATTGGATAGATTAGGACACGCAAGTCGCCTTCCAATCGGGGCACCCAATCATTGAGCCACCCATAACTATAAGCATCAATGTTTGTAAAGTAGATATTACGAATGGCATTTTCTACTGTCGAGGATAATCACTGTAAATACTAAACATGTCATTTTCAAGTTGTTTTAATTCATATAGTAGAGGTACATTTTGTAATGCAACCTCCACAAGAGAAAAAACGCAAGTGTGAAAATCCGGAGATCTTGAAGGCAAAACACCATTACCAGTTGCTGAACACTTATCTTCCATCTGATACTGACTACTCTCTTGTTTACGATGCTCTCTGGGAATCTTGCACCGCGCCGTTGCCGATTCTAACCCACAACCTTTGTGATCCGTCCTTCAGTTTTGAAGGATCGTGTAGCCACGTGATGAAACTGCGTGAATTGTAACTATCTACATCTACATTTATACTCCGCAAGCCACCCAACGGTGTGTGGCGGAGGGCACTTTACGTGCCACTGTCATTACCTCCCTTTCCTGTTCCAGTCGCGTATGGTTCGCGGGAAGAACGACTGTCTGAAAGCCTCCGTGCGCGCTCTAATCTCTCTAATTTTACATTCGTGATCTCCTCGGGAGGTATAAGAAGGGGGAAGCAATATATTCAATACCTCATCCAGAAACGCACCCTCTCGAAACCTGGACAGCAAGCTACACCGCGATGCAGAGCGCCTCTCTTGCAGAGTCTGCCACTTGAGTTTATTAAACATCTCCGTAATACTCAAGTATAGGTCGAACGAGTGTTTTGTAAGCCACCTCCTTTGTTGATGGACTACATTTTCTAAGCACTCTCCCAATGAATCTCAAACTGGTACCCGCCTTACCAACAATTAATTTTATATGATCATTCCACTTCAAATCGTTCCGCACGCATACTCCCAGATATTTTACAGAAGTAACTGCTACCAGTGTTTGTTCCGCTATCATATAATCATACAATAAAGGATCCTTCTTTCTATGTATTCGCAATACATTACATTTCTCTATGTTAAGGATCAGTTGCCACTCCCTGCACCAAGTGCCTATCCGCTGCAGATCTTCCTGCATTTCGCTACAATTTTCTAATGCTGCAACTTCTCTGTATACTACAGCATCATCCGCGAAAAGCCGCATGGAACTTCCGACGCTATCTACTAGGTCATTTATATATATTGTGAAAAGCAATGGTCCTATAGCACTCCCCTGTGGCACGCCAGAGGTTACTTTAACGTCTGTAGACGTCTCTCCATTGATAACAACATGCTGTGTTCTGTTTGCTAAAAACTCTTCAATCCAGCCACACAGCTGGTCTGATATTCCGTAGGCTCTTACTTTGTTTATCAGGCGACAGTGCGAAACTGTATCGAACGCCTTCCGGAAGTCAAGAAAAATAGCATCTACCTGGGAGCCTGTATATAATATTTTCTGGGTCTCATGAACAAACAAAGCGAGTTGGGTCTCACACAATCGCTGTTTCCGGAATCCATGTTGATTCCTACATAGTAGATTCTGGGTTTCCAAAAACGACATGATACTCGAGCAAAAAACATGTTCTAAAATTCAACAGATCGACGTCAGAGATATAGGTCTATAGTTTTGCGCATCTGCTCGACGACCCTTCTTGAAGACTGGGACTATCGGTGCTCTTTTCCAATCATTTGGAACCCTCCGTTCCTCTAGAGACTTGCGGTACACGGCTGTTGGGAGGGGGGCAAGTTCTTTCGCGTACTCTGTGTAGAATCGAATTGGTATCCCGTCAGGTCCAGTGGACTTTCCTCTGTTGAGTGATTCCAGTTGCTTTTCTATTCCTTGGACACTTATTTCGATGTCAGCCATTTTTTCGTTTGTGCGAGGATTTAGAGAAGGAACTGCAGTGCGGTCTTCCTCTGTGAAACAGCTTTGGAAAAAGGTGTTTAGTATTTCAGCTTTACGCGTGTCATCCTCTGTTTCAATGCCATCATCATCCCGTAGTGTCTGGATATGCTGTTTCGAGCCACTATGTAGTGGTATAATTAATATTTGCAATCAGTCTTCATCAGTTGCTACTTCAACGCTGTTTATCACGTGAGTAAGGATAAGTATTAACCGTCTTTTGCAACTGAATCTTGTTTGGGTAAAATGTATCGGATTTTCCTGATTGCGTAATTCTGTGTGTGAGTTTTTCTGCTGTTGTTGTTTCATTAGTACTTTTTTTTTTCCTTGTCTCTTCTGTTGTTCCGTTGCTGTTTTTCTCTACTATCTGGTCTGCTACACCTGCCACGTGTGATACAACTGTATGATCGATCAGTTACGTTGCTAGCTGCAGGTGCAAAATGCATATTTTTTTAAGTTTATGTTCCTTTGGATGGTGTTGCCTCATTTCATTATTTAACCAAGATTTTGCTTTGGACGCTGTTGCCTAATTTCATTATTTAACCAAAATTTATGTGCTGCTAGCTTTGTCTTTTGAGCTGCTTGTGAATAACTACTTACCTTTACATTAATATAATTTGGACTTAAGATTGTTTACAGTTTTTTTTTTTAAATTTCAAATTGCTCATTGGTCTTGGGAGTTGGATTATACTCTTCTTGTGTGTATTGCAGCTTGCGTGTATTGCAGATTAGCGATGGAATTTTCTGACGGACAATAATTACGTACTTAATATTCGCGGCCACTGTGCCTCATTTGCTACTTCAGTGATGTTTCCAAAAAGACAGATAATTTGTTCTTACTGCCTGGTAAACATAATTATATCGAGATAGTTCGCCAACCACATTAAGATTACTGTCTGCTCACTAGCGATAGCCCTTCCGCTCGCGTAGCCTATGGCATGAAATAATCGTACTCGTCCGACATTCACAGCTTTTGAAAAATTTCGTTATCGTCGTTTACGTTTGTTTCTGTGGTGTCACCGCCAGACACCACACTTGCTAGGTGGTAGCCTTTAAATCGGCCGCGGTCCGTTAGTATACGTCGGACCCGCGTGTCGCCACTATCAGTGATTGCAGACCGAGCGCCGCCACACGGCAGGTCTAGAGAGACGTCCTAGCACTCGCCCCAGTTGTACAGTCGACTTTGCTAGCGATGGTTCACTGACAAATTACGCTCTCATTTGCCGAGACGATAGTTAGCATAGCCTTCAGCTACGTCATTTGCTACGACCTAACAAGGCGCCATTATCAATTGCTATTTATCTTGTGATGCATGTACCGTCAGACCGATGTACACCAATTATGGATTAAAGTTAAGTATTCCAACAGATACGTACAATTTTTGCTAGTCTCATATCCCTGACCTGTTCCAGACCTCACGCCATCCTGCGTGAGCTTAAACGCGTGCCTTTCGGCTACCCGTCATTGTGGATTGGCTGCCTTGCCAGTCCACAACAGTTTCATTTCTTAGTAAGCTGTCACGTTGTAACTGGCTGTCATCCTTTAGATCGCGAACGGCCAGTAGCTATTACAAAAGGAAGGAACGAAGATTAGGGGCCTAATTTCCCGTCGACGGCTAGATCGTTAGAGATGAAACGGTAGCACAGCCTGGGAACAGACGGAGAAGGATATCGGTAATGTCCATTTCAATGCGGATATCCAAACATTCGTTTAAAGCGATTTAAGCCTGCAGAAAACCTATAGAAAACTGCCTCACAGGAATCTTATCCGCCGTCCTCTCAGAACTAATGTTACGCCAAGGTTTAAATCAGTAGGGATAATATAGCGAATACACTTTCCGTCAACAGAATTGTATCCAGTGCTATTTTTCTAAAAAAAAAGTTTGGCGTACTCTCACACTAGATACAATGCAACGACAGTTGCTGAAATTTCCAGAGCAGCTTATAATTTATTTTACTATAAAACTACATTTTAATTAACATTACCTAGCACCACAACCGTTCCCTAATTGACATCAGTTCATGGCTGCTGTAGTCTTCGCACCCTCTTCTATAGATCAGTCAAATGGTAACGAAACAGAAGGGGGAAAAGTGAGCAAACTGTTTATGATTTCAAAGGTACTCGCCATAAATGTTAGTGCGTTTGTCCCACTGTGAGACAAAACGGTCAATGCCTTCACTGAAAAATGTTTGCGGTTGCCTGTGGAATCTTGTTTGTACCGAAGTATGTACCTCTTTTTCCGAAGCAAATCGACGGCCGTGAATGTTTTACTCCAGGGTTCTAAAAATACGGAAATCGCATGGGATAGATCGTAACTGTATGAAGTACGTGTGAGGGCTTCCCAGCAGAACTTCTACAGCGTTATCGAAACACGTGGGCCTGTCCACATGTTGCCAAGGTCGTTTCGAGCGCGCTGCAGAAGTTTCATAAACCAAGAGCGTACATAACCCATGGGTTCAAAGAACCGCAGTGGAGGACCAACCAATTTAACTTACCTAGGAGTACTGACGGTATTTTTACAGGTGGGTTCAGTCTTCACTGTGGACTGATGAAGTAAGGAATGAGGAGACTCCCGCAGAACAAGAATAATACACAGAAGAATGGAAACATCAGAATTGTTTGCTGATGATACAAGTTTGTTTGTTAAAGCAAATAGTGAAGCTGACTTACAGGAAAAAGTCACATTAGCAACAGACGAAGCAGACAGATGGTTTAATGAAAACAGACTCATTGTGAATGCCAAAAAAACAACGTGGATCAACTTCAGACATATTACAAATAAAATAAAAACTAACCTTACAGTAGAACTGGGTAATTGTAAGATTGAACAAGCATCATACACTAAATTCTTGGGAGTATGGTTTGATGAACACTTAAGATGGGAAAAGCATGTAATATCATTGAACAAAAAATTAAGTCAAACATGTTATATACTTAGAATGCTTAAAAGCTCATGTAATATTAGAACAGTGTTATGTGTTTATTTCTCATTCATGCACAGTTTATTAAGATACGGCGTACAGTTTTGGGGGAACATCAGTCTAACAAAACACTCATTTAGACTACAAAAGAAGGCAGTCAGAATAATAAAAGGTATAGGATATAGAGACTCTTGTAGGCAAGCTTTCAAAGAATTAAAAATCATGACACTACCATCTCTATACATATATGAAAGCATATGTTTCTTAAAAGAACACGAGGAATTTTCTACATTAAACAGAGAATTTCACAACTACGAAACAAGGAATAGGAATGATTTCCACAGAGAAATTCATAAAACAGCTATGTATCACAAAAGTGTACTATACCAACCAAAAATCCTCTACAGTGCTCTCCCCAAAGAACTAAAAATAATACCAAAACTGTACATATTTAAAAGAGAATTAAAAAACATGTTATTGAGCAATAGTTTTTACAGTATTGAAGAGTTTGTGAATCGTTGACAATAAAAGCGCAGTTAATATTTCCCTGACATAATAAATATGTGTAATTGCTCACATTTAAATACTTGCTGTTTCTATGAAAGTGTGAAACTGTTAATGTAAGAATGTAAATAATCTTTGATGTGAGAATCACTAAATTTTTTTTTTTTTTTTTTTTTTTTGTATGTTGTTATCCTACTTGTATATTTTTATGTTAATGTTCTAAAAGTTCTATTAAAATTGTAATGTCTAAGTGACAAGTAAATTCAATTACAAATTTTCATGTATATGTATTTTAAATTGTAATGTTTATTGACAAGTCCTATATCATTTCGATGATGTACTACAAGGACGCTAATAAATTGAATTGAATTGAATGAAGTAGACGAAGTCAAGGAATTCTGCTACCTAGGAAGCAAAACAGCCATTAATAGACTGAGCAAGGAGGTAATAAAAATCAGACTAGGCCTGTCAAGAAGGCCATTCCTGGTCAAGAGAAGTCTACTAATATCAAACATAGGTGTTAATGTGAAGAAGAAATTTCTGAGAATGTGCGCTCGGAGCACAGCATAGTATGGCAGTGAAGTGTGGACTGTGGGAAAACCGAAAGAGATGAGAATCGGAGCATTTGAGATGCGGTGCTACAGACGATTGTTGAAAATTAAGTGGACTGATAAGGTAAGGAATGGGGAGGTTCTCTGCAGAATGGGCGAGGGAGGCAAAACACTAACAAGAAGAAGGGACAGGAGGATAGAACATCTGCTAAGACATCAGGGAATAGCTTCCATGGTATTAGAGGAAACTGTAGGGGGCAAAAACTGTAGAGGAAGACAGAGATTGTGAGGAATCCGTGGCAGACCACATCAAACCAGCCAGAAGACTCATCACTCAAAAAAAAAAAAAAAAAAAGTAATTTCTTTTCTGATTGTAATGAACTTCTCTGACATCCCGTTGATTTCTCTTCAAGAATCGAACCAATCTCTTCAAGATCTGCAATTCGCGTTTTCATCTTGTCTTAGAGTGTATCGAATCTCGGCGCCCAAGAGAAATCCAAAATGAACATCGTCCGTGTGCTTCCAAATGGGCATTGATTTTGTGTACCATTCTCCGACGAAAGTATGGTGTTTTCTTTATATTGTTGCGGGCCTACTAAATTAAAAAGTTTTTTTTTCATGGGCCGTGCTCTGCAGTGCAGTCAATAGCGTATGATTGATACGACAGGCTACATTTCAAAACTTCCTATTTTTCTATCTTTTGACATGGTTGCACTACAACAGTCATCTAGCACTAGATAGTTTTGTCGCCGATTCTCACTTCTAAATTACAATACTCGGCGGATTCAAGAAGTAAAAATTTACGGACAATGTGGACGTCTGCCTATTTCTATATCTGTCGAACGATAACACTAACATTTGTTGAAATTTTTGGCTACTAGTAATACATTGCTCGCGCACCTGAGGCGCATTTAAAGTGAAGTGGGAAAGCCTGGAAGAGTCGAAGTCTTATTCCTCATACAGTAAAAAAAAATGGCGCAGAATTCCATCTCAGCCTTATACTTATTAAGGAATATAATAAATCACTATTCACTTTTTGTCAGTGTCTGCTTATAAGTTTCTTGAACGGAAGGCTTTGATCTAAGTGCATTGTGAGATGTTAGGTCGAGTCTGTAGAGGGAATATTTTCATTGCATAACAGCAGATTTGTTAGTAGAAACTATCCTTTCTAACAGAGAAAGTAAGTTTACTTCTGTTCACATTCACTCTGAACAGCCATTTTTTAAACTGCTAAGACTGACTCCTTTAAATTTGTCATTCATGCTCAGCATATTACTATCTGAATGATATACCGCATAGTTATCATGAATGACGCCACATTGAATAGCAAATAGATGTGCTTTCGCCATTTCTCATACTTTCCGCAAAAGGTGAAGCTGCTGGGAAACTATGAAAATGGTGTATCAGTGTGTAAGCGTAGCTGCATTTCATTTTCCATGACTGTTACGGCAACACAAGAAGAAGGTTGCCTGTAATTTTATTAATGTACTGCGCTAAAACTCCAATCGTTTTCGCATGGTCAGATTAACGTTTTACATCAGACGTTCGAAATCGTGCTGAGTAAAAAATTATCGTTATCGCGTTCTGTTGCCGTAGTGGTTTATCTTCTCGAAATAAATGCAGAGTAAAAGACATTCCGACGTCACAACGTGGCGATCTGTAGGTTATCGAGAGCCACTAACTCTACCTTATCATTAGCTACGGACTGTCTCCTTATTCTTCTGGTCAGTATGTACAGCTACGCCACATTAGCAGCAGAAACGTGGCGAATCTGTAATCTAACATACACACCGACGGATATTACATTATCTCTTATATATGTCTTTAACCTTATCGGAAACTGGACGTAAGAACAAACGTTTTGAGCTGATACACAGTGTAAGTACTGCGCAGTGAGCATTATCAGAAAGCAATAAATCTACAATTACCGAATAACCTTCAGCAAAAATACGTAGAATATTCTACGCCCCAGACCATCACGTTGAAAATAATTCGGAAACTCGTTTCCACGTATTGCTCGTCTAATCACAAGCATCTTCATGGAGAAATGGAAAGGTACACAAAACAATGGCGTTGCACACGATGGGAGAAAAAGAAAAAAGATAAAAGTTTCAGCCAGCTGGTATTTTAATAGTACACGGTATGTACTAATCAATTCTGCACTGGAAGGATTAAGTTAGAAACGCTTCCGTTTTGTGAAAACCTTTTATCAACTATTAGGGTCTGTCACTCATTCATCATGGTACTCGTACTTCTGCAGCTAGTATGTCCAGAATAGGCAGTATGGTCCAGACTTTTTCAGCTCACTTTGTTCACGTTGGTGTGTGAGGTATTTCATTGACTTTTACGTAATTAAAAATAAGCAATTCGTACATCATTACTCTGCAAACTACGTTTTGGAAATGCTATGCAAGATAAAAAAAATACTGAATTTCATCCTCTTCATGCTCGCCATTGCATTGCCCATTGGCCTCTGCATGAACCTGGAGCCCCTGTAAATTGACGTATTAGTTGGCTGTAGTTATCTTCCGTTGTCCTCGAATTCAGTGAGGCTACATCTCCACTAGACCGAAAAAACTGCTTTCGCTACTGTAGGGGCAGGATGTACATGTGGTTATAATTAAAGTGCAGCTACTCACAGAGGTCCTTTGTAGGGCATAATTATCGTATGGTATCCCGATGCGTTAATGTTGAACCGATTTACGCTGGAAAAAAATTAGTTCCAATTTTGGCTACCAGGTGCAAATCTGGCGCTGGGAATGCAGAATGTACAGAAATATTTCCATATGTAATGGATTAGGAACGCGACATGGGCAGAAAACATCAAAGAAGTGAGAAAGACATAATGCTGATTTTTTATTAATTGCCAGAGCCACAGTTTGTTCAGTATGAGTACCAGACGTCGACGAGATACTGTGCAGCGACAGATTTTCACCTGGTGGCCAAATTGGGAACTAATTTTTTTACAGCGTAAATCGGTTCCGGATTAAAACATTGATTTTTCTATCAAGCTTCGTTGCCAGATTATAGTCACACCCCACACTGGACCTCCGTGAGCAGCTCCACTTATAACCACGAGTATTACAGCTAATAGCAAAACCTGACACAGTTGAAAGTGTACGGTAGTGGATAAAAATACTTTCCGGTAAATATAGGTCCGAAATCAAGCATTTGCGAGTTGTTGGGGAATATTTGGCAACGAGCTATCTCTGTTTACAGTATCAAATATTAACCTGTTCAGTATAAGTTTACTTGAAATGTAAAATTTTCGATGAAGTCTCCATCCAACTGGGCTTAAATTTCACCCGTGGTCTTTTTTAACAATAAATATATTAGTGCTTCAGCACGTTAGGAATTACAATTTAGTGTACCCTCGCACCTGCTAAAGGAGGTGTTCAACGTATCTACGTCGCATTTGGATGCAGCACGACACTCGTCTCTGCATTGAGCAGGGAATTCTTTCAAACACTCCTGGATCATCTCGTAAACCTCGCCAAGACTGTAAAATTATTTTATTTATTTTTTGATTTCAGACAAACCTATTTCAGAGATACAATTATGTTGCACATTGAAAGAAACAGGATTTTTTTCTGACTTCGTTACACTACATAAAACACAAAACATTACATAACCAAATTGCGGAAATATTACAGAACAACTGCGCGCAATACAAGGCACAATTTTTTTGAGTAAAGTCCCTAATATACGTTTATACTCGAGTGGCAGTCAAATGAAAACAGAACACCCCCGACGACGGGACCGTGGAATGGTCCCATTCAAAAGTAGTCCCACACGTGTTAAGAAATTCATCCCACTGGGAGGCGAAGCGATCAATTCCTGTTTCGTAGAATGCGGCCGACAGCTGACAAATCCACTACCGCACCCACTCTCACAGTCGTTCGCCCAGCTGAAACCGACATCAACGCTTGTCTTTCCTCAGATCGCCAAAGACGTGAAAATCGCACGGTGGAAGACCCGGGCTGTGCTGAGGATGTTGCAGTGTTTCCCAACCAAATAGCCGAGGTGTAGCATTCGTCCGGTTGGCAGTGTGGGGGCGGGCGATATCGTGCAACAGAATAATTCCCTCCGACATCTTTACTGGACGTTTTGACTGCGCGGCGCGGCGCAGTTTCTGGAGAGCATGTTCATAGCACTGCGCATTGACCGTGGTCCCACGCTCTAGGTAGTCGGCGAGCAGAGGGCCCCTGGCTTGGAAAAATAACGTCGTCATGACCTTACCGGAATTTCTGTGAATAGTTTTGGATTTCTTCGGCGGGGAAGATGTGAGATGTTTCCACTGTTGGCTGTGGCGATTTCTCTCAGTCTTAAAATGGTGGCACCATGTTTCGTCCAGTGTGACGGTACAGGACAGAAACGCATGTCCTCTCTCGTGGTATCGCAGCAGATGACTCAGACTGAAACGTCACAATAGTCTACATTCCCGGCAAGGAGAACATTGTTGCGGACGCACTGTCACGCGCACCGGCTGGGCTTGAGAAAAGTAACACAGAAGGCAACATTGAGAAAAATTTCAGTATTCTTTACATTCAGAAAGTCGCCTTTGAAAACTTCATCACCACATCTTTAAAGGACATTGCTCATGAACAAGATAAAGATCCGATTTGGAAAGACATCAAGAGCAAATGGCATGAAAAGACACACAATATTCTTTAGCGCAACGCAATCTGACTTTCAAAAAAATCCCTACGAAAGAATGGCCCTGACTAACATTAACCTATACGTTTCACAAATCACTTACCTCACAAAAATCTTCGCTGCTCAAGCTACTGCAATACAGCGAGCGCCACTACTGCCAGCTAAATAAAAGATTCAAACTACTGAAGGCACTAACTACTGATAGGGATAGTTAGCAAATGAAAGATATTAATAGAGAACAAACAATGTATTTACCTTGATATCATCATATATAAATATAGCAGTTCATGACAAATTTCAAAACTCCGCCATCTCTCTCCCCACATCCACCACTGCTGGCGGCTCACCTCCAACTGCGCAACGCTACGCGCTGTTCACAGCCAGCTGCCTAACACTACAATGGCGAGTATTACAACAATGCAAAGCAGCCACAGACTGCACACAGCACAGCCAGTGATTTTCATACAGAGGTGGCGTTACCAATAAAAAAACCTAAACAGCCTACTTACATAGAGAAAACATAAACAGCCTACTTACATAGAGAAAACATAAACAGCCTACTTACAAGACTTGACGCCATTCATCTTTTGTCCCTCCATCACGCGGCACCCACTGCGGGCAGATTTCGTGATAATGCAAGCGTCTTTGATGATAGGATGCACGGAACCACGGTTAATGCCAACCTGAACACGCACTTCATACTCCGCGATTCGGCGATCTCCCCGTATAAGGCCATCGCTCCGCCCCATCACATCAGGGGTAATGGTTGGATGGGCCTTCCCCGGCGCGGGTTGCCTTGCAGTGATGTGTGCCCTTCCCGGAATTTCCTCTGTCAGTCGTGACTACACGTGAGCCACATGTAGTGTTAACCGTACACAGTAGACGTGAGACGATGAATTTCACGTACTACAGCACCCGTGGTAGCCAAAAACCGAAACACACCTCTCTGCCCTTCTCTGCTTTCCTCCATGTCAACAACTGGACGAACACACTAGACCCGTCCGTAAAAAACCAACGTCATAACCCAGCAACTGCGTGCACCTGTCATGTGGCACTGTGCCGTTAGCCTATCTCAGTGGTGGCAGTACTGAAACGTAGCAACAGTGGGACCCCTGTAGCGTGGACTGTGTACTATGGCGGGTGTTCGGTTTTCATTTGGCTGTGTGACTTGCTCTTACAAGGGGAGGCCGCCAATTGTGAAATTCAGATTCGATTCATACTGCGCATAATAAAAGCTCATGGCCAGAGGTGTAATGTGGCAAAGCACCAAGATGCACTTCTCAGCCGTTGTCGAGAAAATCGACAGTTAAAAGAAACCGTTGCGGTGAAATACTCTCTACGATTAATAATTTTCTACAGCGTCGTGGCGCAGCGGTAAGCGCTCGGGTTCGTGATCCGAAGGTCGCCGGATCGAATCTCGCGCCACGCAACCTTTTTTTTTTTTTTTTTTTTTTAGTATTTGTTTTTTGTAATTCAAATATATATATATATAATTCCCGGCAATCAGTTGCAACAATTATGCATATAATAAGTTGTTGAAAGTCGTTTGTCGTGGAAAAACTGGCGACTTCGAACATCATTATGTGTTCCGCAAACAAAGTTGTATTTCACAAATGTTATTAATTATCTTCATAATGTCGTGCACGTATAGTTAACGGAAGACGTAGAAACGATATTCCGAAACGAATACGTATAGCGTAAGTCAAACGTTCGAATTAGAATAGAGACACCACGAACACAAATTTGCTGTGGCAGGTATGAAATATAAACTCCGTTACTCGCTCGTTACACTTGAAGGACAGATGTTGAATGGGCCGAAACGAGCCGACGCATAACAACGTAGTTGCGTGCTAGCTTCGAAAGAAGGTAGATGCGGTCCCTAGCGGAACTTATAACATCGTCGAAAATCAGTGCGGACGGGAGAGCTTTGGTACACCATGTTAAAAAAAAAAGGGAAAAATGGAGGCGGTACAATTGGAGAGCGATCCGCCTTCACCAACATGCATAAGCAATTCATTAATAGTATATATATATATATATATATATATATATATATATATATATATATATATATATATATTTGAATTACAAAAAACTAATAATTAAAAAAAGTTGCATGGCGCGAGATTCGTTCTGGCGACCTTCGGATTACGAACCCGAGCGCTTACCGCTGCGCCACGACGCCGTAGAAAATTGTTAATCGTAGAGAGTATATCACCGCAACGGTTTCTTTTAACTGTCGATTTTCTCGACAACGGCTGAGAAGTGCATCTTGGTGCTTTGCCACATTACACCGTTGGCCATGAGCTTTTATTATGCGCAGTATGAATCGAATCTGAATTTCACAATTGGCGGCCTCCCCTTGTTAGTCTGTTAATAGTGGAAGACTTTTTCTCGCCACGTGGAGTAGAGAAACCAAGGGTGGTGTGGCATATGTTGCTACACTGTCCGATACCAAAAAAAGCAAAGCACCGCAGATTGGCGCTGACGGACTTCCGATTATCGACGACCACCCTTTCATTCTCTGCTACAGTGCGTCATGCGGCTGAGTTACGTGAGGCCATGGGGTCAGTATACCGTTCCCCAGCTCCCCAGACCTATGAGCCACTACGTCTAACTCAAGTAGATCTTCATTTAGCACCAAGAGGCTAAGTGCACCCCGTTCCATTCACCGCATCATTCTCGTCAAATAGTCTGCACGTTCGTTTCCCCTAACACCAAGTAGCGCCGGTATGCATTGTATGAGGGGTAGTCAAATCAAACATATGGGGAAAAAGTAAGTAAACTGTCTATTATTTCAAAAGTAATCCCTGTAGCTGTTAATACGTTTATCTCACTGTAAGACAAGACGACCAGTGCCTTAGTGCAAAAACGTTTTCGGATGCCTACACAAGCGTAGTTGTACCCAGGCGTGCGCCTCTCCGTCCGAAGCAGATCGGTAGACATAAATGTCTGTCTTCAGCCGTCCAAAAAGTATGGAAACAGCATAGTGAGAGATCAGGACTGTAAGGGCTCCTCGGCTAAACTTCAGCAGTGTAGTGGGAACAGTATTGGTGACACTGCAGTTTCTCTGGGAAGCCCTTACACATCTCTTTTATCAAGCTAGTGATGAGACGGTCACGACGGAGAAGCGGTTTCCAGATGCCCTATTTCACTAGCGACGACCAGACAAAATGTGAATAATATATACTTTCGCAGATAAAATACGAGGATATATCCCTCAAAATTTATGTTTCAGAAACCCAGATGGTAAATTAGCCCTAACAAACCAGGAAAACTGTCAAGTATTGGCTCAATATTTTTCTAACCTACTAAATTGCCCAGAACCTAGTCTAAGGTTTCCCAAAGAAATCAGTGCCAACGCTCAATCGGATTCATTACCACCAACACAGGAAGAAATCAAATGTCACATTAAAAACTTAAAAAATAATAGAACATCTGGCGAAGATGGCATTGTTGCAGAGCTATTAAAAAACCTAGGACCAAAGACGTTGCAAGAGCTCACAAAAATAATAACAAAAATATGGGAAACAGAAAAATTACCAGAGGATTGGAAATGTGCCCTTATTCACCCGTTACATAAAAAAGGAGACAGAACAAATGTCAATAACTACAGGGGAATCTCACTTTTACCAGTCACCTACAAAATTCTCTCAACATGCCTGCTGAAAAGAACACAAGAGCAGCTGGAACGCCAAATTGGTGATTATCAAGCAGGCTTCCGCCCCGGTCGCTCATGCATAGAACAAATATTTAATTTAAAGACAATATTAAAACACAAAGCAATTAGAAATGCCCCCATAATTTGTACATTTGTAGATTTTAAGAAAGCCTATGACTCAATTGACCGGCAATCTTTGTTTAACATTTTAGAGGAACTTGGACTTGACTCCAAAACACTAAGGCTTATCAAAGAATCACTGACAGACACTGTATCTAAAGTTAAATTCAGGGGAGAAATCTCTGAACCTTTTCTCATAAAAACTGGAGTACGTCAAGGTGACGGGCTATCTCCACTTCTGTTTAATATAGTCCTGGATAAAGTCATTAAGGAATGGGAAAAAGAATTAAAAAATCAATCCTACTGGAAACCAATCCATCTTGGTAGAACCAAAGACAACGTGGAGATATCTTGTTTAGCATTCGCGGACGACTTGGCCATACTTGCAGGTGATGAAGAAATCGCCACCAAACAAATAGAGATCCTTAAGGAATGCGCGGATAAAGTAGGTTTACAAATTTCGTTTCAAAAGACAGAATTTTTCTGTACGAAATTCCATATACACAGTTTGAACACAAAATATGGAAAAATAAATAGAGTAAAACATTTTAAATACCTAGGTGACATTTTGGAGCCAACCGAAGGAGAGAAAGTTGCACAGAAGATCAGACAACAGAAAATGAAGAGAGCATATGGTATGACACATGAAATATACAATAAAAAATGCATCTCCTCGAACACAAAAATCAGACACTACTGCGCAGTAATTAAGCCAGCAGCACTATATGCTAGTGAAACGCTCACACTCCACACAAAATGTGATTTAGAAAAAATACTAAAAGAAGAACGCAAAATTATGAGAAAGATTTTAGGTCCAAAATTAACAGAAGAAGGATACCGGATACAATCAAGAAGAACCACAGAAACTATATCAAACCTGGCAGCAGACATAAGAAGGCGAAGATTAAAATTTTATGGACATGTCACTAGACTTCCCCCCACACGACTCACCAACAGAATTCTCACTTACATAGAAAAAGTCAAATCAACAACACCATGGATTAGCCAAGTAAAATTAGATTTACAAAAAGCAAATATTGAACTTAAAGATGTCAAAGGTAGAAAAACTTTTAGAAATAAGGTGGAAAAGTGGATTGTATTGTCGGAGAAGGAAGCACTAAAGAGACCAGGAACAAAATGGACAGAAGAAAGAAAAAGAAAACATGGAGAACGAATGAAAGAAGTATGGAAGAAACGACGTCAGAGAGCTTTGCGTGATCCTTCTGGGTCCATTCGCGATAAGTAAGTAAGTATACTGTCAACTTTTCTTATCTCCTCTGTGTAACAAGTGTGTGGGATACTGCTTCAATTGGGGCAGTCCGATCTCGGTAGAGCCTGAAGCTTATACGGCTATAACACAGCCACTACATTGCGTGTGATACGTGGGCGTACAGCATGCGGCAAATGCGAGTGTTGTTCTTTCTTAAGTATTTAAAAAACTCTCCACTCTCAACTACGTACATGAAAGTCGTGTACATTGAGACCATGTATGCCAGCATGGTATCACTCTGCTGGTCGACGTAGGAGCGAACGTCTTGCTCCATCAATTACCTCCCTACCATCCACGTACTACTTCCCGCGGAGTCCATCTTTGGCTGGGCGAAACTGATGGGGGTCGAAAGGTGCGAGATTCGAACTGTAGGGTGGATGAGGAAGAACAATGTGGTGTCACCGCCAGACACCACACTTGCTAGGTGGTAGCTTTAAATCGGCCGCGGTCCATTAGTACATGTCGGACCCGCGTGTCGCCACTGTCAGTGATAGCAGACCGAGCGCCACCACACGGCAGGTCTCGAGAGACTTACTAGCACTCGCCCCAGTTGTACGGACGACTTCGCTAGCGATGCACACTGACGAAGCCTCGCTCATTTGCAGAGCAGATAGTTAGAATAGCCTTCAGCTAAGTCAATGGCTACGACCTAGCAAGGCGCCATTAGTAACATTGCATGTATCTACAGAGTCTCACTTGTATCGTCAAGAGCGATGTACCACAAGGATGGATTAAAGTTAAGTATTCCAGCAGCTACGTACTTTTCTCTATAGCATTCATTACGTATCCTGTTTCAGACCTATCTCTAGCCTGCGTGGGTTAACGCGTGCATATCGGCTTCCTCAGTCAGGTAGTGTTCGTAGTGTTGGCTAACTGCTAACACTACAAACAATCCAATAAAGTTTCGTTAGCTCCTCTCGGGTGGGCAGATTTGTTTGAGGGTTTGCATTGTCATGGAGGAGGGGAAATTTGTTTGGATTTTTGTGGCAACGAACTCGCTGAAATCGTTTCTTAAATTTCTTGAGGATAGCAAAGCTATGTGCGGTGAGCTGCCATGAGGGAGATCGGACAGGTTTGCGCAACCTTGTTGCTATGATGATTGACGCCTCGCCCAACAGCTCACAGTGCTTTGGGTCACCACCAGATCTCCATAGACATTCTGCAGGCCCCCATTAATATCTGCGATGCTCTGGTTTTCCGCCAAAAGAAACTCAGTGACACCTCTCTGCTTGGAACGTATCTCTGTTACAGATGCTATTTTGAAGGCTACTATAGCGCCGCCACATTTCGGAACTTCATGAAACTGTAGAGGCTGAAGCGGGAATATTCCATGACGTTCCGCAACAAATTCCGCATTTTTTCAACCAAAATTGAGCGCGAAAAAATTACGATGCATTACTTACTGATCGCCGCCAGCACAATGAAGGGTGTAACGAATAGTCACAGTTTTGTTTGACGCCGGGGGGAGCATCACGGAAATGTTGAAAAACCAGAAGTGACAGACTCTTGAAATCTGACGCAAATTATCGCGCGGAAGTCTGCTTATTAAAACAAGAAACAGTATTAAGTGACGTTTCTAGCGATATTCTTCAAACCCCTGTAGGTATCGTGACGACAAGATTAGACTAATCCTACACGCGCTCCATATGCGCTTGGAATAGGAAGAAACCCAAAAATGTGGCAGTACGGTAAGTACCCTCTGCCATGTACTTCGCAGTGGTTAAGTGAATATCAATAAACTCCCGATTCTTTAATGAATGGAATCCACACATATAGAACAGCTTCAAACATCTGAGTACAAGTGAGACAATGTGCTGAATATTTGACGTAAGGATGTGAGCGAGAAAAAGTTTAGAAAAGAATTGAAATTGTGCTTAAGAGTTTGTTGCGAGACGCTAAGTGCTCTCACTATCGAATATTGGATGAGTTTATCCTGGATAATTTGCACTCCATTTTAAGCAAAAGCTAGTTTTCCACGCATCTAAATGTCTATGACGTCATATCTTTTGAATCATGTGTCGTACAATGGTATAGGGTAAATCAGGGTGATATGGTGAACAAAAAATTTGAGCCTCGTAGAAGACAAGAAATTGTTTATTTAAAGAAAATACATAAGTAACAGATACTCTTTAAGGCACTACAAAAGTTACAAAATATACTTATTTTTATCAATTTCACCATTTCACCCATGTATATGGGTGAAATGGCGAATGCCCTTTGGGTGAAATGGTGAACTTATTTCCCCTGCTTTTTGCCACATACGTCACACATAGATTCATATTTTCAACAGTCTTCATGCAGCCAACGTCGGCAGCTAATACATTTGATCCAATCCACATCCTTTTTAGTGCAGCTGTACAGTCCACCGCACCCAACACAACAACACTCTTCTTCATCCGCGTCGTCGTCATCGTCTTGCAATTGGATGTCCAGCGACGAGTCAGATTCGGTGTCAGTGGTAGACGCTTTTCGTTTCTTAGGCTGCTTCTTTTTTGATAATTCCTTTGGTAGTCTCTTTTGTTACTGCTTTTCCTTTGGTTACGGTTTTTCCTTTGGTTACGGTTTCTCCTTTGGTCCTCTTTTCAGCATTTGCTCTACTCTTCGCTGACTCATTTTGTCGTTTTCTGTTTCTCTGGTTGTCGATGTTTTCTGGAGAAGTAAAAACCTCAGCTAAAGCTCTGGACTTCTTCCTTGCAGGTGCAACTTTATCTAGGATAGGTATTGGCGAAATATGGTCCCAGAATTTGCCAGGGGTTATTTGAGGATCTTCTGTTGCCACTGTCGAAGTCATATCTGTTGCTGCTGATGAAGACTGCATGTTTTCCTGTGGATTTTCCGCCCGTTGCGAACAGCCCAGTTGTGGTGAAGCTTGTATGTGTTCCAAGTCCCTGAGCGTTATCTACGTCTGCAGTTGCTTCTTCCGAGGGATTAGGTATCTCCTGCCAGTGCGAACAACTTGGTCGAGGTGAAGTAGGTCTGTTTTCATGTCGTTCGTTGCTGTGCTGATGTTGATCTGAAGCTGATGTTAAAAACGCGTATTCGGGGATGACATCAGGATTAAACGGGATGATTCCTGTGCTTCTGAACCCCGATATTGCATTCCCTGTCCTAGCTGCTTGTACCCATGCCTTTGTCAGCAGTCCTCCGAACACGAGTCCAGAAATTTTTCTGTTTGGATTCATTTTAATGTTCGAATTGCAAGCATTGTAATAATAGGATTTCAGAGCTATAAAAAACGCTCTGTCTAGCGGCTGCAGAAAGTGTGTGGTGTGGCTGGGTAGACAGAGCAAAATTATGTTTTTTTCTTCTGCAAACTCTAATGTATCTACGCTGCTGCAATGAGAGCTATGTCCATCCAAAATAAGCACGACTGTTCCCTCAGGCTTCCTCGGTGCAAAATGCTTCCTTATCCACAGAAGAAAAATATCAGTTGTTACGTACGCTGACCTTTGTGACATGGAAATCGTGGAACCCTGCGGCATACCGTCCTTGTACTGGCCTTTCCATTTTTTCCCTTCAAAACACAAGTTGGGGGTAAAAACATACCCTCTCCATTGCAGCAAGCGATTACAGATATGGTTTCACCCTTTTCACCTGATGTTATCGCTGGAATGCTCACAGACCCCTCTGCTGCCAACACGTAACCTGGTCTATTTATTCAGGTGAAGTCCGGACTCATCTACGTTGAATATATTTCCCGGCTTATCGTCTACCAAGATGTTCTGCAGCAAAGAAAAATAGCCTGAAACGTTTTTCTTACTTAAATCCCTTGACCGTGCTTGTGAAACTCCTTCCGATTTGCAGATTGAGAGTTCCGGATTTCTTTTTAAGAATAAACGTAGCCAGTCTGTTGTGTACATAGTTCTGCATAGTCAGCACGACACAACCTTCCCGCTAGAGCGTGCCCCGCTAAGCATAACAGCACAGGCGCAGCGCTCGTTTGTTTCCGCACTACGAGATGGCGCTGCCTTAGAGACGGACCAAATTCTGCTTCCGCCGATCCGCGTATTAATTTGTAACACAGCCAATGAGATTGCTGCTAACGTAGAACCTTTTCTCATCGCGGATCACACTCGCGCAGTGATACCTGAACGTGCAAGGTATTATAACGAGTGTACAGATCTCCAATTAGTCAGTCTGCATTAGTCTGTATGAGTTCACATTTATCTGCAGCTGTCTGTACCAGTCTGCATTTGTCTGTACCTGTCTATAGTCAAGTTTCAGTCTGCGCCTAATAAGATTACCATATTCCTGTACATAGCCATGAAGATAAATGAATAGACACTTTGTCAAGTATCAGAGATATGTGAGAATAAGATTAACGTACCAAGACCAAAGGAACTTCAGATTGTCAATTGTAAACAGCATCCAGAATCAAGTTACATAATGTCTATGCTTTTTATTATTTTAATAAATGTGTTTGAAAATTAATCAAGTTCTGTTTAAAGTTGGTCACTGTCAATCTGCTACTCTAAGCGTGCAAGTGGCATTTCTATCGCCTGACCTAAAGGCAGAAGATAAACACGCCACGATAAGACCACGAGACATACTGCTGACACTCGCCTACTTCATTAGAGCGACAAGTCAAATAATCTGATGGTGCATGTACCGAAGATCTTACAGTACGCACACCACACAGTCCATTCCAGCAATTTCCTTTCCTCGGTTAAATTTGTGATATTGGTTATATTTCTCAGCTAGTTTATATGCCATGGTACGTACTTCTGTCCTTGTCGGTGTAAATCCGAAGTTTTTTAATTTTATGACATGTTTTACCAACTTTTTCTCACATTCTTGTGTTAGTACAGGCGGCCCACCCAAAGGATTTTGCGTAAAGCACCCATCTGCTAATCGTCTCTTCAGCGTTGACCACGGGAACGTGAGACTCCTTTGAGGCTTTATTCAGGCTCATTCCATTTTGCACCGCTTTTAACGGCCTCGTTAAGTTGCTCCTCTGTCCAATCAGCATGGCTGGATCCTTTTCGTCTTTTGTAAAATGCATGCATCTTTGCCTGGAACAATGGCGGTAGTTAGAACATATACTTTTTTAATCACTGACAAACCAAACTGTACTCGCAAAAAAATATATAGAAACTAATTTTTAAACTAACGATTGTATTGAGACGTTGGATAAAACAGAATATAACTCTCGCATGGGATACGAAACGCTAACATTTCATGACTTATCAAAAAACCTGGTTGGGATGTACCTAAATAAAAGCTTTACACTTTACAGATAAGAAAAGTCTTCACCGTACCACCCCTGTCCGAGTTCACCATTTCTCCCATTTGCTATGGGTGAAATGGTGAATAGCACGGCAACAAGTTCAAAACACTAGACGCAACGATTTCTAGGTTATGTAGTACATAAGCAGTATAAGAAGGCAGAATATATCAAAAAATACCCCGCGGACTACGCTACCTGAAGTAACATCTACAAATGCATGCAGCATATAAAAATTATTTAACATCGAAAACAGTTTTGTACAAAGTACTTACGGTTTTTAAAACGGAGCTGGTTTTCAACACGTGCACACTGCACAGATGATCAGAGACTGTTGGCATGCAGACATACAGAGACATCTGTTTAACCAGTAAAGAAGTAAAGCAATTCACCATTTCACCCGATTCACCATATCACCCTGACTTACCATAATCTTGGTATATGTGGATACTGTATGCAAAATGTACTGGCAGTAGAGTCGGTAGTAAAGAGATAATAAGTTTAAAAAAAGTTCTGATGGTATAGTTTTACTGTGTGAACACGGAAAATGTAGTAAGCGATAAAAATTTTTTGCTTTGATCATTTTGAAGGGTGTGTCAACAACAGAAAGTTTCGTAAAGGTTTGAAATTACGTGCAAGGTTCGTTGGAAAATACTACTTTCTACCATTCTCAAATACTGGACGAATAAAGTCCGAGTATTTGCACGTCGTTAACTCTGCCTCAGGACAAACACACAGTTGCTAACTGTAATATACACATCAAAAAAAGTTTTGCATCTCCTCGGTTCTGGAACATGTACAGAAAATTTTAATAGAGATCTACATAAACATCATTTCCGCCCCTTTTGTTGCTCATGAAAACCACACATTGCATGTTGTACCACCATACAGCGAGACCTTGAGAGGTGGTGGTCCAGATTGTTGTAAACACCGGTACCTCTAATACCCAGTAGCACGTCCTCTTGCATTGATGCATGCCTGTATTCGTCGTGGCATAGTATCCACAAGTTCATCAAGACACTGTTGGACCAGATTGTCCCACTCCTCAACGGCGTTTCGGCGTACATCCCTCAGAGTGGTTGGTGGGTCATGTCGTCCATAAAAAGCTCTTTTCAATCTATCCCAGGCATGTTCGATAGGGTTCATGTCTAGAGAACATGCTGCCCACTCTAATCGAGCGATGTCGTTATCCTGAAGGAAGTCATTCACAAGATGTGCACGATGGGGGCGCGAATTGTCGTTTGTCGTCCATGAAGACGAATGCCTCGCCAATATGCTGTCGATGTCGTTGCACTGTCGGTCGGAGGATGGCATTCACGTATCGTACAGCCATTACGGCGCCTTCCATAACCACCAGCATAGTACGTCGGCCCCACATAATACCACCCCAAAACATCAGGGAACCTTCACCTTGCTGCACACGCTGGACAGTGTTTCTAAGGCGTTCAGTCTCCAAACACGTCTCCGACGCTTGTCTGGTTTAAGGAATAAGCGGTACTCATCGGTGAAGAGAACGTGATGCCAGTCTTGAACGGCCCATTGAGCATGTTGTTGGGCCCATCTGTATCGCGCTGCATGGTGTCGTGGTTGCAAAGATGGACCTCGCCATGGACGTCGGAAGTGAAGTTGCGCATCATGCAGCCTGTTGTACACAGTTTGAGTCGTCACACGACGTCCTGTGGCTGCACGAAAAGCATTATTCAACATGGTGGCGTTGCTGTCGGGGTTCCTCTGAGCCATAATCTGTAGATAGCGGTCATCCACAGCAATAGTAGCAACCCTTGGGCGGCCTGAGCGAGGCATGTCATCTACAGTTCCTGTCTCTCTGTACCTCCTCCCTGTTCGAACAACATCGCTTTAGTTCACTCCTAGACGCCTAGACACTTCCCTTGATGAGAGCCCTTCCTGGTACAAAGTAACAATGCGGACGCGATCGAACCGCAGTATTAACCGTCTGGGCATGGTTGAACTACAGCCAACACGAGCCGTGTACCTCCTTCCTGGTGGAATGACTGGAACGGATCGGTTGTCGGACCCCCTCCATGTAATAAGCGCTGCTCATGCATGGAAATTTACATCTTTGGGCGGGTTTAGTGACATCTCTGAACAGTCATAGGGATTGTGTCTGTGATACAACATCTACAGTCAACATCTATCTTCAGGAGTTCTCGGAACTGGAGTTCTCGGAACTGGGGTGATGCAAAACTTTTTTTGGTGTGTGGTCTTCTCTTACTGTGTTAACTTTTAATATTAGATTATTCCTCTTAATGAGTAGATTATGGCAGCATTTTAAGTTTTTAAATTCGGTAATAGGTGAGCGAAGTAATGGAAATCAGATTGTTGTTGCCCCTGGAAGTCATTAGATACGCAACCTTCAAGTGGTACGGCGTTCAAGTTCTGGGACTGTCGCTACCGGAGCACAAAAAAGACGAACGTGCTCCTGTTTAAAAGACTCTGAAAACTGGGATGCCAGCTGCCTCTCTCTGCCCTTCTGAGCACGTTTATAAATATTCCCAAACACTTCAGCATGCGAACATATTGGCACTCTTTTTAACACGCAACACAGCTATCACTCCCATAAGGTTCTCTAACTGTAACTCAGTCACTTGTGAAAATAAGTTTATGGGTAGTAAAGTTTTGATAGTTACCTTATGTGATATTGAAATAACGCAAAACTAATTTGACACCTCAGACAGGATTGTAATTGCACAAAAATTTTGCGTGTGCTTCAGTACTACAACATGGGGTTCCCAGAACGCTTCTTATGGTAGTGGAGACACTTTACAGCATATTTCACCGTGATACGTCACACCGGGTTTTACGTGCGTATTTGACGTGTACGAGCAAGGTAACTTTGAAACCTGTTTATCTTGGAAACGGATAAAAATATCCAGCAAAATTTCAAGGTTGTTCGAGATCGAAATCTCAGGAATATATCGCAAAAACTACAGCCGTATGCTGTGTATAGCGGTCTTGGAATGAGCGGCTCGGCTTTCGTACGCAAAAACTATGTTTTTGTGGTGTTTCTCTATAATACGGGAAGATGGAACTTCTAGATAAATGTCTATAGAATATACTGTTAAAATCTGAGAAATTTGCTGCTGTTAGTTATTTAGATACCTGCTGCTGTCGGCGAAAAACTGGTGAAAAACACTTTTTTCGATTTTTCTCACGTACTGCCCATGAACTAAATGGTACCTCCATTAGCTCCTTAAGGCACTCGGTAGTCTACATCTAACACAAAAAAGAACCAACCGATTTGCTCCATCTCCCTAAGCAGGAGGAAGCGCATTATATTCCAGCTTCGAATCTGTACTGCAGTATATTATAGTAAGACGATTATTCCGCTGGGTATAGAAATGGTCCTTACCCTAGGAGGTATCTAAAACATTTGACCCTACCTTTCTACCACCAACAAAACCCGGAGTATAACCCATCCTGCCCCCCCCCCTCTCCAAAAAAATTATTTTTTATGCGTGGTGTTTTGGGACATATTATGAAACGTCCCCTTAGAAAAATTAATGAATTACTGTGCTGATAAACCTCTTATGTCATTTGATTTTCAAACAGCTGAGCAAAACTGAACGTACTCAGACATTTCTATCCTTACTTATTCTGATCAACACTAAACTGACACACAATATTTTTAACGCAGCGCAATCTAACTTTCAAAAATCCCTACAAAAGAATGGCCCTGACTAACATTAAGGGTCCGTACAAATCACTTACCTCACAAAAATCTTCGTTACTCGAAGTACTGCAATACAGCGAGCGCCACTACTGTCAGCTAAATAAAAGATTCTAACTACTGAAGGCACTAACTACTGATAGGCATAGTCAGCAAATGAAAGATTTTTATAGAGAACAAACAATGTATTTACCTTAATAATGTTCAAAAGTCATTATATATATATATATATATATATATATATATATATATATATATATATATATATATATATATACGTTGTTATTGTTGTCTTCAGTCCTGAAACTGGTTTGATGCATCTCTCCATGCTACTCTATCCTGTGCAAGATGCTTCATCTCCCAGTACTTACTGCAACCTACATCCTTCTGAATCTGCTTAGTGTATTCATCTCTTGGTCTCCCTCTACGATTTTTACCCTCCATGCTGCCCTCCAATGCTAAATTTGTGATCCCTTGATGCCTCAGAACATGTGCTACCAACAGGTCCTTTCTTCTTGTCAAGTTGTTCCACAAACTCCTCTTCTCCCCAATTCTATTCAATACCTCCTCATTAGTTATGTCATCTACCCATCTAATCTTCAGCATTCTTCTGTAGCACCACATTTAGAAAGCTTCTATTCCCTTCTTGTCCAAACTATTTATCGTCCATGTTTCACTTCCATACATGGCTACACTCCATAAAAATACTTTCAGAAACGACTTCCTGACACTTAAATCTATACTCGATGTTAACAAATTTCTCTTCTTCAGAAACGCTTCCCTTGCCATTGCCAGTCTACATTTTATATCCTCTCTACTTCGACCATTATCAGTTATTTTGCTCCCCAAATAGCAAAACCCCTTTACTACTTCAAGTGTCTCATTTCCTAATCTAATTCCCTCAGCATCACCCAACTTAATTCGACTACATTCCATTATCCTCGTTTTGCTTTTGTTAATGTTCATCTTATATCCTCCTTTCAAGACGCTGTCCATTCCGTTCAACTGTTCTTCCAAGTCGTTTGCTGTCTCTGACAGAATTACAATGTCATCGGCGAACCTCAACGTTTTTATTTCTTCTCTATGGACTTTAATACCTACTTCGAATTTTTCTTTTCTTTCCTTTACTGCTTGCTCAATATACAGATTGAATAACACCGCGGAGAGGCTACAAGCCAGTCTCACTCCCTTCCCAACCGCTGCTTCTCTTTCATGCCCCTCGACTCTTATAACTGCCATCTCGTTTCTGTACAAATTGTAAATAGCCTTTCGCTATATATACGTTGTTATATATATATATATATATATATATATATATATATATATATATATATATATATATATATATCGGTTCATGATATCCAGTATTACAAATTTACTCTTTATGGCGGACACAGTTCCAGGTCGTCCGCTCTTAAAATTCTGCCATCTCTGTCACCACATCCACCACTGCTGGCGGCTCACCTCCAACTGCGCAACGCTACGCGCTGTTCGCATCCAACTGTCCAACACTGCAATAGCGAATATTCCAACAATGCAAACCAGCCACAGGCTTCACACAGCACAGTCAGTGATTTTCATATAGAGCGCTACATGGCGTTACCAACATAAAAACCTAAACAGCCTACTTACAATTAATAAAGCATGCTGTCGCATGCAGCCGGCCGCGGTGGCGGTGCGGTTCTAGGCGCTCCAGTCCGGAGCCGCGCTGCTGCTACGGTCGCAGGCTCGAATCCTGCCTCGGGCATGGATGTATGTGATGTCCTTAGTTTAGTGAGGTTTAAGTAGTTCTAAGTTCTAGGGGACTGATGACCTCAGCTGTTAAGTCCCATAGTGCTCAGAGCCATTTGAACCATTTAGAAATTGCACACTGTCGTTGCACAGAACAACTGTAAAGGAGGTTGAAAATAACGGTCCAGAGCATTCTTTGTTGCAATTAACAGAAACGTTGAACAATTCCTTCTATAAAAGAAAAAGACGAAGACAAAACACTTTAATAGACACCTGCTCAAGATTATCTATTCCTGTTTTCTCGGTCTTCAGTAACATACGGTTTCTGCTGGCCTTATGGCTGTTCGCGCAGACTTCTACTTTATAAACGTGGTACTCGGATACAAATATGTAACAGAATTATACAAGCGTAACGAAACCTAAGAATTCTACTCTCTCTAGATCGGAGATTTCGCCCTTTAACTTTTGCAGGAGGCAGAGGCCATTTCGAGAGCGGGTCTGAAGGAGCGCAACTCTGGTGCGAATGGAATTACCGTCAATCTGCCAGGCGGTGTTCCCATCTGAGTAATTAATGCCTGGGGGACAGATTCCGGCTCTCCCCCATTACCTTCTCACTCCCCGGTACTCACGCATCGGTAGCCTTCGGATCGAGGAGTCGAGCAGGCGGACATGCAGCCAGGCATCGCATCCGGAATCGATCCACGTAGGCAAGGCAACGCCGCCAGTAAGTCACACGTCTCGCGTTCTACCGTCAGCTCTGACAGTTTCGTTCCCACATAAAGCCAAAGTGAGGATTAACTGTTTATTACGATCTCCGCAGCCTTACGTTTATGTCGCAAGTCTATTTCCACACATCTAGATAATCTGTTACACATCCCAAAAGTCATTTGCACGATTTCGATCGAAATGGTGTGATAGGAATTTGTTTACACGCTTTGTAGAGACGCCTTTTTCGTGTGACTGCACGTTGGCCGTTTACAGAAAATTAAATAATACGCTGGCTTATGTCTAATAAACATAAACATCTCAGTCTTTATTTGTATTTTCTGCGGGTGCTCAGCAGAATATTGCCGTAGTATCAAGAAGTAAAACTTTCCTGATGTTCTGCAACAATGATTCATTTAACCACAAACTGATTTTTGGCGTCTTAATCCGTCGTCAACTATTGTCACTTGACAATGGTCTAGGGTATCTGATTAAATAACTGCGAGTTGCAGAACCTAAGCAAAGCGATTCTTTTATGATAATACGAGGGTAGTCCAGAAAGTACGTTCCGATCGGTGGCGAAATGGAAACCACAGTGAAAATAGGAAATGTTTTTTTTTCAACAGTTAACTTCTCCTCTTAGCTACTTCTCTACATAATCGTCACTCCGGCTTAGACATTAGTCGTAGCGTTATACCAACTTTCCAATATGCTCGTCGTAGAAGGTGGCCGCTCGTACGTTCCGTCAGTTCTCTAAGCTTGTCTGCAGCTCATTCTCTGTGCCACAATGCTGTCGCAATAGCCAGGGGTTCATGTGAGCAGAGACGAAAATCTGAGGGAGCCAAGTCCGGGCTGTGTGGTGGGTGACCAAACATTTCCCCTCGAAAACGCTGCAGGAGCGTCTTCATTGCCCCTGCAGTGTGCGGCCGAGAATTGTCATGAAGAAGGAAACGCATGACGTTTACGTTATGTGGGGTTGCATGAAATCAGGCGAAATCTCTCGACACAAACTCATACTTGATGGGAAACGTTATTTTCTACGCGTCTTTACGTACTTACTTTGTAATCAGAACTGCAAAGTGCAACGTGACACAATCAACAGGCATACTAGAGGCACAGCCTAACACATATGTGCAAAGCTTCGCAGATTTTTACTGTCGTTTCCATTTCGCGATCGATAGGAACTGACTTTCTGGACGCCCCTCGTATTACGACTCTGGAACCTGTTTAAACGCCGGCCGGAGTGGCAGAGCGGTTCTAGGCGCTACAGTCTGGAACCGCGCGACCGCTACGGTCGCAGATTCGAATCCTGCCTCGGGCATGGATGTGTGTGATATCCTTAGGTTAGTTAGGTTTAAGTAGTTCTAAGTTCTAGGGGACTTATGACCTCAGAAGTTAAGTCCCATAGTGCTCAGAGCCATTTGAACCATCTGAACCTGTTTAAACTTTTAAGGATTGTCGTTAGGAAGAAAGATTTGGAAATACCTTTTGCAGACGATGTAGCCATAATAAAAGAACATTTTGGGAAAGCAACACAACAAATTAATATACAGAAGGAAGTAGCTGTGCAAACTGACTCGTGAATAAGTTTAAAAAAATAAGTAATGTAAAATATCAAAGACAACACAATTTCCTTTACTTATTTATTTACCAAATGAGACACATCAAGAATTTTGGAATCAGAAGAACAGTTATACTATGCTACTACATCTCAATCCCTGAGCACTGCTGTCCAGCATAATATAATAGTGATGACAAGAGCTATGGTCGACTATCATGGTCTTTTGTATAGTTTGTTACTCCTCTTGTCACTCTCACGATATCTTCGTAAGGGCTCTTGTAGGCAGGTACAGAACATGGTGATACAACATGAGTAACTGTTTGTCGTTCAGTAGCACAGTTAGAAGATAGTGATGAAGATTTCGCCCACTTCTGGAGGGTGTCTGCGCATGTTCCACAGCCCATTCAGATGCAGAGTAGTCCAAATTACACGAGTCTGGTCAAGTCCTGCGGATTTCTCACTGATGCAGGTGTTGTGGAGAACAGTTTCCTTGCCAGTAGAATTTCCATTCATCGATAGCATTCAGCTCGAATCCCGGCTGTGATAAGTGTGGGCTGTCTCAATCCCAATCTTTTTCGCTCCACAGAGAATACTTCATTCGACACAGGAAGGTTAGGGTTACCAACAATCTTCCGGTATTCAGGTAGCAGCACACTCTTCAGTATGATATCAGCACGTACAATGCGACTCAAGATAGGTAACCAGTATGTGGGAATAGTTCGAATTGACACACTAACAAGTTAACCGCCAGATACGAAACAACGAAACAAGCGTATAGCTTTAACTATTTGGGTGAATGGATTACAGCCAATAGAGTAGATAAAGAACCTTTACAAGCAAATGCCAAAGCAATGCAAATGGCTCTCCAAGCATACAACAAGTTGTTTATCTTACATTCCAAAATTAATCATGAGAACTCTTGTCATAAAACCAGTGTGTCTATACAGGGTAGTCAGAAATACTCTGAAAAGCTTATAATGGTGTTGCAGGGTAGGTTGTCCTGAAAAATAATTGTTAACAAAAAATTCGGCGCGTTGCGCCGTTTCCGAGTTAATTAGCAATGAAGTCAGCCAATCAGAATGTTGCACGCTCAAATTCAAGCGACCTGCCAAATGCAATTAGTGTCTCTTAGTCCCATAGCGCACGAGACAGCTCTGCTTTGGCTCGCGTTCGATCCTTACTACCGCCCCTCGTCCAATTCTTGTATCTCTCTTGTTCGGTTTCAGAAAACCAAATGAAGGAAATGTCTGGCGACACCGTCTCTGGTGGACCACTTTAATTTACTCGTAAACGACGCAGCGTATCGATTTTTTTCTTGACAATTATTTCTCAGCACAACCTACCCTGAAACACTATTACATGTTTTTCGGAGTTTCTGATCATCCTGTATACATCCGAATGGATTGTCATCTCCGAGAGTTTACTAGCGGAATTAGAAAGAGAAGAGAGAAAGATTTTACACATGTGGGGTTCAAATTATAAAATCTGGACGTACGTAAAGAACCGAAACAAGAAAAATATTGCCGGCCGGGCTGGCCAAGCGGTTAAAGGCGCTGCAGTCTGGAACCGCGTGATCGCTACGGTCGCAGGTTCGAATCCTGCCTCGGGCATGGATGTGTGTGATGTCCTTAGGTTAGTTAGGTTTAAGTAGTTCTAAGATCTAGGGGACTGATGACCTTAGAAGTTAAGTCCCATAGTGCTTAGAGCCATTTTTGAAAAATATTCCAAAACAGAAAACATTACCGACATACGCACAAGCAGAGTTCGGATTTATAGCCAAGTAATGAAAATGAAAGATTCGAAATCGACAAAACGCATCTTCAGCATATATCATTCAAAAGAGAAAATAGTAGTACCTTGGTACATCCAGGTCAGAAAAGATATAGAGGAAATGGGTGTACAACCGGTAGACGCGGGAAACCGAATTATTTTCAGAACAGTTGCAGTACCGTAGGGATTTTCCGAGACAAGAGACGAACAAGTGGTGGCAAATGATCATATGAGCAGTGCATTCATGAAAAAACATCTGAATTAAGAAAAAAAATAGAACACCTGTCATAATGGTTGTGAGCTTGTCGTAGTGCTTCTATGCCCGACTAACGAAACATATAAATAACTAAATAATTTTAGTCTTTGTTACAACTCACGTTACAAGGGAAACACAAATTTACCTACAATATAAACATCTTTGTCTACTATACTGCACATGTTACCAGTTTTTAAGTACAAGGCTGCAAGGAGTTGTCCATAAGTAATGATTCTAGATTAGGTTTGAAATATCTTTGCTGCCTGAGAGATACTTTACGTTATTGGACCAATGGTCAAATAATTTTTGTCACCCATATAGAGCTTATTTTATACCTACTGATATCTTTAGCAGTGTTACGCTAGGCAGATCTAATTGAAGGCTATAACATAGTGAATTATGAGCTTCACTATGTGACGGGAGGCATGTATATAATAAAGGTGACCCTGGAATAACAAAGCTGCTTGAGGAGAGTAAAACGTTACCAGCTAAAGTTGGTGGAGGTGCAGATGTACATTATCATCAGGAGGCCTGTGTCATCCATTGCTGGACAAAGAGCTCCTTAAACTTCTCCATGCATTAAAAACTTCGTTTACACTTCTCCACTCACTGCTTATTGTGTGTGATCACAAAGACAGAAATAGAAGTGTCTCGTTTTCTTCGTTCCCGAATGTGCCAGCCACAACTTAAATTACATAAATGTTCTGCCTGGGGCTATGGTATTTCCAATTTTAGAACTTCTTTCGGATTTAGAGGAAGTTCTGATTAAAAGAAAAAAAACTGGATATTGCCTTCTTCGTGGTTGCTTCCTGCTCGTTTCCAAAAACCTCACTGCCTCTCAAGTCTTGTTACAGATTTTAACGGAATCTGTTCTTCGAATGCAAATTTAAAGACACTAATAAGTTTCATCTGACAAGTTATTTCCGCGCGTAACATCTTTGTTCACTAAGAATTACTTCAACACTGAACGCACATCAAAAAAAGTTATCACCCCGGTTCCCAGAACTCCTGAGGATAGACGTTGATTGTGGATATTGTATCACAGACGCAGACCCTTTGACTGTTCAGAGATGTCACTAAATCCGCCCAAAGATGTAAACAACCATGCATGAGCAGTGCCTAGTAAACGGAGGGGAGGGGGGGGGGGGTTCGACAGTCGATCAGTTCCAGTCATTCCACCAGAAAGGAGGTACACGGCTCGTGTTGTCTGTAGTTAACCATACCTAGACGATCGATTGCGTCCGCATTGTTACTTTGTTCCAGGAAGGGCTTTCAACAAGGGAAGTGTTTAGGTGTTTCGGAGTGAACCAAAGAGATGTTGTTCTGACATGGAGGAGATACAGAGAGACAGGAACTGTCGATGACATGCTTCGCTCAGGCCACCCAAGGGCTACTACTGCAGTGGATGATCGCTGTCTACGGATTATGGCTCGGAGGAACCCTGACAGCAGCGCCACCATATTGAATAATGCTTTTCGTGCAGCCACAGGACGTCGTGTTACGACGCAAACTGTGCGCAATAGGCTGCATGATGCGCAACTTCACACCCGACGAGAATGGCGAGGTCCATCTTTGCAACCACAACACCATGCAGCACGGTACAGATGGGCCTAAGAACATGCCGAATGGACCGCTCAGGATTGGCATCACGTTCTCTTCACCGATGAGTGTCGCATATGCCTTCAACCAGACAATCGTCGGAGGCGTGTTTGGAAGCAACCCGTTCAGGCTGAACACCTTGGACGCGCTGCCAGCGAATGCAGCAAAGTGGAGGTTTCCTGTTGTTTTGGGGTGGCATTATATGGGGCCGACGTAAGCCGCTGGCGGTAATGGAAGGCGCCGTAACGGCTGTACCATACGTGAATGCCATCCTCCGGCCGATTGTGCAACCATATCGGTAGCATATTGGCGAGGCATTCTTCTTCATGGATGACAATTCACGCCCCCATCGTGCACATCTTGTGAATGCCTTCCTTCAGGATAACGACATCGCTCGACTAGAGTGGCCAGCATGTTCTTCAGACATGAACCCTATCGAACATGCCTGGGATAGATTGAAAAGGGCTGTTTATGGACAAAGTGACCCACCAACCACTCTGAGCGATCCACGTCGAATCGCCGTTGAGGGGTGGGACAATCTGGACCAACAGTGCCTCGATGAACTTGTGGATAGTATGCCACGACGAATACAGGCACGCATCAATGCAAGAGGACATGCTACTGGGTATTAGAGGTACCGATGTGTACAGCAATCTAGATCACCACCTCTGAAGGTCTCGCTGTATGGTGGTACAACATGCGATGTGTGGTTCTCATGAGCAATAAAAAGGGCAGAAATGATGTTTATGTTGATCTCTATTCCAATTTTGTGTACAGCTTCCGGAACTCTCGGAACCGAGGTGATGAAAAACTTTTTTTGATGTGTGTAATACACTGTTCAAAAGAATTGGGAGAACACGTATATCAACGTCCAGTAAGTTATATCTATTTTGATGCAGGCGGTACCTGTGGTCCTATTGCATCACCTGAGATCTTCGTTTTCATTGTAGGCACACAGCCGTCTACTGGCTGTGTGATCCACTACAGCGGCAGGTGGTCCCTCAGTCTGAATTGAGTACTGGTGGCCCAGTGTCTTCTGTCGAGGTATACAGATGGCAGTTGTCATTTGTGAACGTTGTATTCAACCAATCACATGCAATGCGACATCTTAACGCAGCGCAAGTTGCAAGGGCTTTCATCCAAAATGGATGCACTTTCGCTCGTGTTGCTGCAGATGCTAATGCCTCTCCATGTGTCATCCATAGGTTGAGGACACGCTGCAGGGAGACAGGGCACACACGATGCGAGTTGGCCAAGGTCACCAAAGCGTTACAGCCCCGCGTGAAGGCCAGTCCGGACATCTCTGCGTTGTGGCGTCGAATGGATAACGTCAGAACACAGCAAGATGATCTCAGATGGGCCACTGGAGCCCCTGTGTCCGATTAGACGGTAATGAACAGATTACGAGAAAGGACCTTACGTCCCAGACGTCCTGTTCAAGTACCTCGCTTGACACGACAGCATCTTGCATTTCGCCTTCAGATCTGCCATTCCCATGTCAACTGGCAACTTCGTCATTGGCGAAACGTGTTATTCACAGACGAGTCCAGATATCCCTTGATGCAAGGTGATGGCGGTGTTCGCGTGCGGTGATGCGTGGTGAGCGGTATTCGCCAAATGTTGTCCAGGATATCGATTTCCTAGATTCTGTGATGTTGGTGGGTGGCTTCAGTGTTGACAGCCATACGTATCTTGTCGTTGTCTATGGTCGCCTTACCCCCAAGGCAGTATATCGAACAGATCCTGTTGGGCCATGTGATACCTGCTGCATACGGTGGTGGCCCTGGATTCCATGTAATGCTGGGACCTATATGACGGGTGTCACCAGGGATGTCTTGTGAAGACTGGACATTGAAGTAATGAAATCGCCGGCAGAGTCTCCCAACCTACATCCCATCGTGGATATGCAGGACATGCTTGACAAACGTGTTCGTGGTCGTCCTGTTCCACCACAGACTCTCCAAGGACTCTCATGGGCTCTCGTTGAGCAATGGGAACAGATACCACAGTGTGACCTCTGTAGACTTATAAGGTGCATGCCACGTAGGTGGGCATACACGTAATTGAAGCTCTCAAAGTCCAATGAAAAGCATCCAGGATGACGGGATGAATGATTGTTTCCACTTTGTTTACTACTGCTGTCGGACATTGCAGGTTTTTTTTTTATGGAAGCTATCAAGTATGTAATGACGTTTTGTGGCATACTTAATTTGTGAAAGATAAGGGTATAATTTGGTAACATACCCAGTTCCCATTAATTGCTGAATGGAGTACGGCAGACGCCCAACTGCATGTTCTCCTAATTCTTTTGAGCAGGGCAGTTACTTTGTCCTCACCTACAATAAGTTTCCCGTCTGATCATTATGTTATGATTTTAGATATTTGCCGCAGGGATTTTTCTTTTCTTATCAGCGTGCTCACTTAAACAGTTATCTTCCATCGAACAAGTCGTTATCTTTAGGTGTTGTTAGCAACTGTGCAAGCACTCTCATTTAGATTAAGAGCGGCAATGATAATTTACAAGGTAATGTAACTTGTATTTTGTAGGTGATGAGCATACAGTCATAAATTTCATATTTCTGAACAGAACTTACCTGTCATATCACTTCTAACGCAGTGATGTGCGTACGAAATTCGGTTGTACTACTAACACTAGTATGAATTACAGTAATAAATAAATCTCTAACTTCTGGATTACTTCGTCAGTATGAAGCTAGGGAGGAAAGACGTTTAGAGTTCAGTGTGTTGTCAATTCTCGGACTATTAGACACGAAGCGTAAGTTTGATTGAAGGACGGAGAGGAAAGCTTGTGTTTTAGGGATCTTCCCGGCATTCGCCGAAAATAATTTCGTGAAACTACGGAAAACCCGAATCAGCGTGGCCGGACAAGGTTTGAAGTTCGCTTCTCCTGAAGTCCAGTGTCTTACCGACTGCTCACCTCGCTGACGCACTGATACGCCTGTCGCGCATTGACGTATGTATATGATTCATTTCAGACTTTGGCACTGTCCAGATGAAGTGGGCAGACTCGTGACTAGAGTACGTCTGCAAGAAGTGATAGATTTCTGTGAACGTGTATCCTCTGCAGCTTTTCTACTCTCGGTAGACTATGGATTATATAATGCTGAATTACAAGTAAACTATTTTTGTTCTACTAGTTTTTGTTTATTGCTAACTAGTTTTCGGCTTATTGGGCCGTCTTCAGGAGATACGTAAGTCTGCGCAAACGATACACACGTTCTAACGGTTTCGAAATTTCCCGAAGCTTCGCAGCGTTCGATACAGTATCGAACGTGTTCGAACAATCACGTGACATATGAATCCCGCGGAGCGACTGCAAGGGATAAGCAATAAACTACGAATTAGCCACAACAATAATCTATGCCTGCGGTTACAATTTGACATTTCATGAAACACTGGGGGAAACAGGATTAAAGTAAAGGTAACATAAAAAGACGAAAATATTGTCTTCCAGAAAATACACTACTGGCCATTAAAATTGCTACACCACGACGATGACGTGCTACAGACGCGAAATTTAACCGACAAGAAGAAGATGCTGTGATATGCAAATGACTAGCTTTTCAGAGCATTCACACAAGGTTGGCGCCGAAGGCGACTCCTACAACGCGCTGACATGAGGAAAGTTTCCAACCGATTTCTCTTACACAAACAGCAGTTGACCGGCGTTTCCTGGTGAAACGTTGTTGTGATGCCTCGTGTAAGAAGGAGAAATGCGTACCATCACGTTTCCGACTTTGATAAAGGTCGGATTGTAGCCTATCGCGTTTGCGATTTATCGTATCGCGACATTGCTGCTCGCGTTGGTCGAGATCCAATGACTGTAGCAGAATATGGAATCGGTAGTTTCAGAAGGGTAATACGGAATGCCGTGCTGGATCCCAACGGCCTCGTATCACTAGCAGTCGAGATAACAGGCATCTTATCCTCATGGCTGTATCGGATCGTGCAACCACGTCTCGATCCCCGAGTCAACAGATGGGGACTTTTGCAAGACAACAACCATCTGCACGCACAGTTCGACGACGTTTGCAGCAGCATGGACTATCAGCTCGGAGACCATGCCTGCGATTACCCTTGACGCTGCGTCACAGACAGGAGCGCCTGCGATGGTGTACCCAACGACGAACCTGGGTGCACGAATGGCAAAATGTCATTTTTTCGGATGAATCCAGGTTCTGTTTACAGCATCATGATGGTCGCATCCGTGTTTCGCGACATCGCGGTGAATGCACATTGGAAGCGTGTATTCGTCATCGCCATACTGGCGTATCACCGGCGTGATGGTATGGGGTGCCATTGGTTACGCGTCTCGGTCACCCCTTGTTCGCATTGACGGCACTTCAAAAAGTGGACGTTACGTTTCAGATGTGTTACGACCCGTGGCTCTACCCTTCATTCGATCCCTGCGAAACCCTACATTTCAGCAGGATAATGCACGACCGCATGTTGCAGGTCCTGTAAGGGCCTTTCTGGATACAGAAAATGTTCGAGTGCTGCCCTGGCCAGCACATTCTCCAGGTCTCTCACCAATTGAAAACGTCTGGTCAATGGCGGCCGGGCAACTGGCTCGTCACAATACGCCAGTCACTACTCTTGATGAACTGTGGTATCGTGTTGAAGCTGCATGGGCAGCTGTACCTGTACAAGCCATCCAAGCTCTGTTTGACTCAATGCCCAGCCGTATCAAGGCCGTTATTACGGCCAAAGGTGGTTGTTCTGGGTACTGATTTGTCAGGATCTATGCACCCAAATTGCGTGAAAATGTAATCACATGTCAGTTCTAGTATAATATATTTGTCCAATGAATACCCATTTATCTGCATTTCTTCTTGGTGTAGCAGTTTTAATGACCAGTAGTGAATTATTTGTCTAAATCCAGTATAATATTTTATTTTTTGAGAGGCGCTAATGATTTGCCAAGCAGGTTGCAAATGAGCAATTTAGTCTGTTGACATTTTATAGTAACAGCTAAAACCTTACCAGCTTTTAATCACGTTGAAAGCAAGACAGCAACGCCCAGATGAAACAACAAAGACAGTTAATCAATAGCTAATTAACGAACAAATGGAAATGGAAATGTCGTGTGGCTAGGACCTCCCGTCGGGTAGACCGTTCGCCTGGTGCAGGTCTTTCGATTTGACGCCACTTCGGCAACCTGCGCGTTGATGGGGATGAAATGATGATGATTAGGACAACACAACACCCAGTCCCTGAGCGGAGAAAATTTCCGACCCCGCCGGGAATCGAACCCGGGCCCTTAGGATTGACAGTCTGTCACGCTGACCACTCAGCTACCGGGGCGGACATTAACGAACAAAAGAAATATATCGTAATAAAGTGACAGAAGTTTTATCGCGAGAATGATTTACAGCGGCAACACCCGTCTTGGAGATAGTACCAATAAATGTCAGCAGATCGCGGGATGAGCGAAAGATCGAGAATTGTACAGAATCATGACTGCAATCTTTTATTTATTTACTAGTTGCCGTTGTTAGGCATGACCTCCACCCTGGAAGGTATATCAGTCCGTGTTTCACATTTATTTTTATGATTAAAATCCAGACTGGTCCCTGTGATGCTACCAACAAAAGTCACTAGATCGCTGAGCAATCAGAAGATCGAACGGAACCCTAATTTCCCGAAATGTGTCGTAAACTGTTCGAACAGTTCGAGTCGTGTTCAAACACAGCTCTAGAAATAACACTAGTTTTGAGGTAACCAACCACTGTAAACAAAGGTACAATGCACTAACACAGAATGTCATGCATCAAACTTGTTTGTTAACATTGTAAAGTATACTTTACGCAATGACCAATATTAAACGCATTAAATAACTGAAGAGCACAATATTAGAGTATTACATGTTATGTACGAGGTTGACTGGAAAGTAATGCCTCCACCTTTGTAACTCTTCAACAGTTGGCAGCATTGGTATGCGGCAGGTACTGGCTTGCTCCGTAGCCTCTTCTCTACAGCTCCAGTTGACAGGAAGCCTTAGCATTGAATGGGTATGTTGTTACAGTGCAAAGTATGGAACCCTGCTCAGACGGTCGGTCAATGTGATTTAAGCAAAGCGCAGTCATGAATTCTTGACAGCAGAAGGTGTCACCCCAAAGGAGATTTATCAGAGAATGAAAGCAGTTTATGGTGATTGTGTTGATGTGAGTACTGCGCGTCATTGGGCGAGTAAGTTTAAAGATGTTAAGGCGGGAACATCTGACCTGCGTGACAAACAAAGAGTTGGACGCCCTGTGACAGCACAAGCAAAATGTTGACACATTGGTTCAGGACGATCGTCGTATCACTCAGAGAGAAACTGCAAGCACAATCGGCATTTCACAAGATCGTGTGGGTCACATTATTGCTTTGCTTGGCTATCGGAAGATCTGTGCACGATGGGTATGACTCCTGAAGTGAAAGCGCACAGACCTGAAATTTGCCAGGAACTCCCTCCATGTTGATTTCCTTGATCGTGGAACAACAATAAATTCAATGTGTTACATCACAATGCTGCGAACTCTGAAAAGATGTCTGACAAGGATCCGAAACGAAAAGGGAAATGTTTTCCTGCAGCATGACAATGCCAAACCAAATATTTCACGTCCCACCACAGCAGAACTTCAGAGACTGAATCTCGCCACCATATGCCATCCTCCATACAGTCCAGATTTAGCACCGTCTGACTTCCATTTGTTCCCCATAATGAAAGACGATCTGTGGGGACATCATTATGCTTCTGATGAAGACGTTGAGAGAACTGTGAGACTGTGGTTGTGGAAACAGATTGTCGACTTCTTCCGTGACGGCTTCAGAAAAGTTGTTCATCGTTGGCAGAAATTTATCCAAATGGCTGGTGATTAAGTGGAAAAGTGAATATTTGCAACTAAATATTACATTCTAAAGATTATTACTGCATATGATTTATTAAAATATTCTCATCCAAACCCAATTAACGAAGGTGAAGGCATTACTCTTCATTCAACCCTCGTAGTTATAATGCTGAAGTTTGTGAGGTAGTGACATTGGCAACTTACAAAGTAAAAAAAAATTTGATGCATAAAATTGTATGCAAGTGGACTGTACCTTTGTTTATAATGTTTGGTTACCTAAGAACTAGTGTTGCTTGCGGACGCCAGTCAATTTTTTAATGAAGATGGCCCAATAAGCCGAAAACTAGCTAGAAATAAAAAAATCAGTAGAATAAAAACAGTTTACTTGTTATTTAATCTTAAATATGGAATTTTTCTACCAAGAAGTGACGGAGGACTCCATAAATAAGACAAATTATTGTACACGCCTATCTCGTACAAGTCTTCCACACTCTGTAACATTCTGTTTATCTGATGTCGATGCAGTGTTGCTGCACTCCTGGTACTATACGTAAAGTGATAAATTTCTTTTTATGTTGACACAACATTGACTGAAGTAAAATCTCAGTTTCTATAACGCCAGCAAATATTCTTCAGTTGTAAGATTTCCCATACCAGCACGACGAATCCGAAGCAGGTGCTACTCCAAGCAAGACAAAAAGAAATATTTCAAATTAAACGAAATTCATTTCTCCGCTCACCGTGATTTACACCACATGCTCCATCTTAAGGATGTGGAGTGACTAAGCACATACTATCTGTTGTGACTTGGCAAGACAGCCAAGTCACTATGAGAGGAAGCCGAAAGGCACGCGTTTAAGCTCACGCAGGCTGACGTGAGGTCTGGAACAGTTAAAGGAATAGAGACTAGCAAAAAAGGTACGTAGCTTCTGGAATACTTAACTTTAATCCATAATTGGTGAACATCGGTCTGACGGTACATGCATCACAAGATAAATAGCAAATGATAATGGCGAAAATATAAAACTGCAGTAAATGAAGCAGGCAAAAAGGAATACAAACGTCTCAAAAATGAGATCGACAGGAAGTGCAAAATGGCTAAGCAGGGATGGCTTGAGGACAAATGTAAGGATGTAGAGGCTTGTCTCACTAGGGGTAAGATAGATACTGCCTACAGGAAAATTAAAGAGACCTTTGGAGAGAAGAGAACCACTTGTATGAATATCAAGAACTCAGATGGAAACTCAGTTCTAAGCAAAGAAGGGAAGGCAGAAAGGTGGAAGGAGTATATAGAGGGTTTATACAAGGGCGATGTGCTTGAGGACAATATTATGGAAATGGAAGAGGATGTAGATGAAGACGAAATGGGAGATAAGATACTGCGTGAAGAGTTTGACAGAGCACTGAAAGACCTGAGTCGAAACAAGGCCCCGGGAGTAGACAACATTCCATTAGAACTACTGATGGCCTTGGGAGAGCCAGTCATGACAAAACTCTACCATCTGGTGAGCAAGATGTATGAGACAGGCGAAATACCCTCAGACTTCAAGAAGAATATAATAATTCCAATCCCAAAGAAAGCAGGTGTTGACAGATGTGAAAATTTCCGAACTATCAGTTTAATAAGTCGCAGCTGCAAAATACTACCGCGAATTCTTTACAGACGAATGGAAAAACTGGTAGAAGCGGACCTTGGGAAAGATCAGTTTGGATTCCGCAGAAATGTTGGAACACGTGAGGCAATACTAACCTTACGACTTATCTTAGAAGAAAGGTTAAGGAAAGGCAAACCTACGTTTCTAGCATTTGTAGACTTAAAAGAGAAAGCTTTTGACAATGTTAACTGGAATACTCTCTTTCAAATTCTGAAGGTGGTAGGGGTAAAATACAGGGGGCGAAAGGCTATTTACAATTTGTACAGAAACCAGATGGCAGTTATAAGAGTCGAGTGGCATGAAAGGGAAGCAGTGGTTGGGAAAGGAGTGAGACAGGGTTGTAGCCTCTCCCCGATGTTATTCAATCTGTATATTGAGCAAGCAGTAAAGGAAGCAAAAGAAAAATTCGGAGTAGGTATTAAAATTCATGGAGAAGCAGTAAAAACTTTGAGGTTCGCCGATGACATTGTAATTCTGTCAGAGACAGCAAAGGACTTGGAAGAGCAGTTGAACGGAATGGACAGTGTCTTGAAAGGAGGATATAAGATGAACATCAACAAAAGCAAAACGAGGATAATGGAATGTAGTCAAATCAAATCGGGTGATGCTGAGGGAATTAGATTAGGAAATGAGACACTTAAAGTAGTAAAGGAGTTTTGCTATTTAGGGAGTAAAATAACTGATGATGGTCGAAGTAGAGAGGATATAAAATGTAGACTGGCAATGGCAAGGAAATCGTTTCTGAAGAAGAGAAATTTGTTAACGTCGAGTATAGACTTAAGTGTCAGGAAGTCGTTTCTGAAAGTATTTGTATGGAGTGCAGCCATGTATGGAAGTGAAACATGGACGATAACTAGTTTGGACAAGAAGAGAATAGAAGCTTTCGAAATGTGGTGCTACAGAAGAATGCTGAAGATTAGATGGGTAGATCACATAACTAATGAGGAGGTGTTGAATAGGATTGTGGAGAAGAGAAGTTTGTGGCCCAACTTGACTAGAAGAAGGGATCTGTTGGTAGGACATGTTTTGAGGCATCAGGGGATCACAAATTTAGCATTGGAGGGCAGTGTGGAGGGTAAAAATCGTAGAGGGAGACCAAGAGATGAATACACTAAGCAGATTCAGAAGGATGTAGGTTGCAGTAGGTACTGGGAGATGAAGAAGCTTGCACAGGATAGAGTAGCATGGAGAGCTGCATCAAACCAGTCTCAGGACTGAAGACCACAACAACAACAACAATGGCGCCTTGCTAGGTCGTAGCAAATGACGTAGCTGAAGGCTACGCTAACTATCGTCTCGGCAAATGAGAGCGTAATTTGTCAGTGAACCATCGCTAGCAAAGTCGGCTGTACAACTGGGGCGAGTGCTAGGGAGTCTCTCTAGACCTGCCGTGTGGCGGCGCTCGGTCTGCAATCACTGACAGTGGCGACACGCGGGTCCGACGTATACTAACGGACCGCGGTCGATTTAAAGGCTACCACCTAGCAAGTGCGGTGTCTGGCGGTGACACCACACTATCATAACACGAAACTATTGTGAACTGTTTCTGTACTGTACGTTAGCGACCATCATCAGCTTGTTACTTGTCAGAGACATTAGACGTACTCTATTCAGCAGCTAAAATGCCTGCAAAATAGTGTCTCACCTACAGCCATTACTTTCCAAACTGTTGCTCCTTGTCTAATTTGTACTATCCATCTACTATGACGTAATTAACAGTCATGTGAGTATACCGATTAATACTGAAGAATAACGGATGTGTTATTTATGCAGATGAATTGTTTAAAATGTGCGTTGTTTTCCACAGTGCGACTCATTTTGAGTGTCTTATGAAGTAATAATCAGAACAGCCGTCGAAAGAACTAAGGGAGGAGGTGCTGCTGAAGTCTAACATAAAAGAAAAAAACCGAAGAATATTATGACCTTGCTTCTAAAAACTTTCTTCATGTGATGTACGTTATTTACTTATTGGTGTAGAGAGTAAATAATTAACTACGTTTTCACTACATGCAATTAATATAAATTTTATTTTCTAGGAAGTAGCGCTGCACATTTCTTCGTCAGTGCTTAAAGACGTGAGCTTCAAGAACGGCGTTTCTTGTTTAACTGTTGTAAAACGAATTCCATCTGTAATAGGGTTGCCAGCTGTCCTGGTAGACCGGGACCATCGCCTTCATGGACCTTCATGGACCTTCATGTCCCGACAAGACCCATTTTTTCACGATTTTGCAAAATACTCTTATGAGCTTGGCTCAAGTACTGACGGAACGTCATCTGTTAGCGCAATATGTAAATACAGTCTGAGTTTTATTTACGTCAACAAGTTTACATAGACATGGTCGTCTCACAGATGGCGTTGCACGTTGCGCATCCTACACCGAAGACGCAAGCACCTTCTAGATCTAGCGCCATTTCGAAAAAACACCAGACTTCTGCATTAGTACGAGGTTGGAATAATTTCAGCAGCGCCACGCAGAAGAATTAGGCAATTCCCGTTTGAACAGCGATCTGATAAGACGAGTCTTTCTAGACGTAATACGAGCAACGAATGCAAGTTAGTAATGTTTGAACCGTTTACTGTGGGTATGTTGGGCGTGACGTGTACTCCGATGATAACTGACTAAAACTGATGTGAAGTATTGAGACGACAATTGATTTCAGGAATATAACTACCTGAAGAACTTTTTAAAAACAAGCGTGACTCGGAATAATGGAAGTCTAAACACTCCTCCGAAGAAAGGTGCATTTACTTCCTTAAGAAAACCGAAAATCCTGAAAGCAAATGCCAACTGCTAAAATTATGCGAATGTTTGTTTTCTATTCCTGCAGACATCATCACTGCGGAAAGAGTATTTTCTTACAGAGCCAGTTCAGCTACAAGCTGACTTGCACGGAGTTTTATAAATACGTAAAAGGAAAAAAAGACTGTGAAAAAGGTTAAATCTTACGAAAAATATTGCGTACCAACTACTTCTGTCGCAACAAGTTCTATGTAATTGTGTTCTAAATAAGCAGTAATTACATTAATTTTTTGCTCCATGCTAGAGATGGCAAACCTAATTTCTAAGAAACTTCATTTGTTTTAATAACTGTTAAGGCTTCTTTGAGAATTCCTGTCGTATCGCACGTTAGAAAAACAGAACCCTAGTCTTCAGATAACATGCACAAAACCAACTGATACAATTTAAAAAGTCGCGGTGATCGTTACAACAAAAGCCAAGCGTTTTGTTCTTATTTTTGGCCATCGCCAGACACATCGCCCCTCCTGAAACAGCTGTCGCAGTAGGGGCTCTGCCGCCAGGAATTCGAGACTTCTGCTCTCTCCTCCTCCAGTAAATTTCTCCCAGGTGAGAGAACACCATCTTATATTAATTTCCAAAGTTTCTTAGGTAACTAGTCAGCTCGGAACTGAGTAAATTGACGGGGCATATTTCTCTTTAAACTTTAATTTCTATCCTCTGTTACGATGGAGAACCGTAAATCCGATCTCACACGGGGCGTGCTTCTCATCGTTAAGCACGCCAGATGTTCACAGCGTGGTCGGTACTCGCTCAAAAAGGAGCTGGTGCATCGCACGGAACGTGCTCCTCAGCTTGATTTGCGATCGCAGCGCTCTCCAGTGGCAGTTGTCTGTACCTGGCCTACATGTCACACAGTTTGCTTAGCAAAATGGACGCATGTAAAAGGGCGACGTTAGCTCTATTTGCAACGTACATTTACTTCCTTGTCTATATGCTATTCACATATTTTTCTGTATTGTACATAAATAAAAACTTCATTATCCAGGAACATGTCATAGGATTAAAAGAGAAGTTCCGTGTCCAATCACTAAGAACATCAGTTTCCAAAACTTCCGTTACAAATAGCGCGAAACAATTTTACTATAGTCTTCCACATGCGACAAAAATTATTCCATCATTCTCACTTTTTAGTGGAACCCTAACACCAGTCTTACAAGATCACTGTTTCTATTCAGTAGCAGGAGTTTTAGAACATGTAAAATACAAGACTTTAAACAAGAAAGTGCAAAATATCTGACTGCATATAAATGAAGTTCTCTTGTAGAAACAGCCAAAAACGAACGTGATTTATGTACCACAATATTACTCTTAAATTTCTGATACTTCATGTAAGTGTGTGTGTGTGTGTGTGTGTGTGTGTGTAAACATGTATGTACATATGTCTTTGCACACAGTCATAAACAATATTTATAAAGGAATTCGTATTCCACAATCTGGACAGTTTTTCGGATGAATGAGTGAAGACTGAGTTGCAATCTAATCCTGCAGTGACGTAGAGACCACTCTTGTATTTCGTTGCCCCATCAGCCTGGTATGCTCGCAAAATCGAATAAACTGACTCCTAAGAGAGAGACCACTTTTACACGGACATAACATAGAATATTACAGAATTTGTTTCTATTAAATAAATAACACATTCCCAGGACCTTTTAGAAAATGCGAAAGTGGATAAAAAAAATACTTTCATGCAGTAAGACACAAACCGTTTACATTTAACTTCCTAATTCCGCACCACTATCAGCTACACTGGTGAGCTGGTGTATAACAAAAGAATGTATTTAATTTAAGAACTTTCGGAGGCCTTAATTGCTGATATGACATTGACATTTAAGCATACCAGGTCACACCAAGAACATCGCGTTTTTAATAAATCTTTAATGTGCCGTTGTGGTAAATCGATGTCCTTTTATAACAGGCAAGTTATACGAGGTGTGGCTAGAAAAAAACCGGACTAGTACTGGTGAAACAATAAAACGAATGCAATAAGGCTGAAAGTCGCGTGGCCTGTCACGTGACTCTCGCTCCGCCTACTGCTCGAGTTTCGTCTGCCTCCTGCACTCAGTCTGCCCGTGGCGTCTGTTTTAAGTAGTTGACGTTTTGTCTGTGCGTCGGAAAATGTTGAGTGTACAGAAAGAACAGCGTGTTAACATCAAATTTTGTTTCAAACTAGGAAAATCTGCAAGTGAAACGTTTGTAATGTTACAACAAGTGTACGGCGATGATTGTTTATCGCGAACACAAGTGTTTGAGTGGTTTAAACGATTTAAAGATGGCCGCGAAGACACCAGTGATGACACTCGCACAGGCTGACCATTGTCAGCAAAAACTGATGCAAACATTGAAAAAATCGGTAAACTTGTTCGACAAGACAACAAGTCAACTCCTGTTAACTCAGACACTGCTCTGATTGTTAAACGGCGATCTTGTCGAACAAGTTTACCGATTTTTTCAATGTTTGCATCAGTTTTTGCTGACAATGGTCAGCCAGTGCGAGTGTCATCACTGGTGTCTTCGCGGCCATCTTTAAATTGTTTAAACCACTCAAACACTTGTGTTCGCGATAAACAATCATCGCCGTACACTTGTTGTAACATTACAAAAGTTTCACTTGCAGATTTTCCTAGTTTGAAACAAAATTTGATGTTAACACGCTGTTCTTTCTGTACACTCAACATTTTCCGACGCACAGACAAAACGTCAACTACTTAAAACAGACGCCACGGGCAGACTGAGTGCTGGAGGCAGACGAAACTCGAGCAGTAGGCGGAGCGAGAGTCACGTGACAGGCCACGCGACTTTCAGCCTTATTGCATTCGTTTTATTGTTTCACCAGTACTAGTCCGGTTTTTTTCTAGCCACACCTCGTAATGCGAAAACAACGACGTACCAAAACTCTTTAACCACCGACGAAACCTTTTACGCCGTTTTATTATTACAGTATACATTGATAAGCCAAAACTGGACGTCCACGACTCTTCACAGAATGTTGGGTTCGGTGGCTTTTCTGTTCTGTAAAGTAGGATAGATGGTGATCTGTGGCATCTCCGCCGAAAGAGCACCGAGGTGGCGCAAACACAAGTGTTTCGGAGCACACCGTTCATCATTGAACATGGAGCTCTGCAGCTGACCACCCCTACGTGTTCACATTTTCACCGATCGACATCGTCAATTACGACGGCAGTGGGCACAGGTCCATCACATTCGACCGTTGATTAATGGACGCGGGTTTGAACCACAGTCTAACATAACAGTCGCGACACTTCGCCTTGATTTTGTTGCCTTCAGCGCAAGCAGCGCTCCAAGCGCCCGGTAGGTTGAACTGTGAGTTCGGCGCTATTGTGAAAGCGAATAGTGATTGTTTATTTTGATTTATACAATGGTTTTTACCATCGGGAGCGTTTGTAGAGCAATAAATTGCAGCAGCAATAGGCAGAAGACACCACAGCCGTCTTTTTTAGGTTTCGTAAGGATCCTGAGAGGTATATACCATCATGTTACTAAACTGTATCGTCAGGATTCACTTGCAAATGTATGTGTATAAATGATGAATGTTTCGTTTTAGGAGCAAAAAATTGGCTAGTTAATAGCAGACGAGAAGACCTTATGAAGAAAGACCCGGTTTACCTGTATAACAATATTAGGATTTCTTCGCTACATTTCGAACAAAACCAGTTCATGAACGCAGACAATAACAAACTCGCGTGGAATGCAGTACCCACACTGTTTGACATTCCAAATAACCCACCTCAACTGACGATGAAGAGGAAACTGCCACAGAGATTCGACAGCCAATCTAAAGCTGTAAAACAGTCCTATGACACAGAAGCAGCCAGTTCAACTCTCCATGCATTAGTGCCAGATTCGTGAGAATTGTCAACACAGACCTACTTTGACGATGAACTGGGTAGATTAATTGCAGCTGTTCGTGTCTTACAAAAGCGTGTGAAGTGTCAGAATGCGCAGATCGCTAGACTTCGAGCGAAACTATTATGGGACAAGGAAAGTGCCTACAGACAGATTGTTTGAAAATTATTCAAATATTTAGTTTTTCGTGAAATGTAATCAGCTCATTATAATGTTTTCAGCATATTTCTCCCACTATTTGTCAGTTGCTTGTCCCACTTAAGAGTAATATAAAGATGAAGGTCGTACTTGTGACAACAGGCGACGACAATGAGAAACACAGTAGGCCTAAGGAACGATAAACGAGCTGTCCATCGCTTTTGCATGTAGAGGTACATGTCTGTGCTTCTTACATGTGAATCAGTGTGTTTATATTCTTTTGATATCAACGTAGTAAGCTGCAATTCTGTCCAATGTCACAAGTGTTTCTTCACGAATGTATTGTAGCTTGCCACTCTATTCATGGTTTTTGTCCACACTTGCGCTTATTTTAGAATCATTTTTAGAAACATATATGCCTTCTGATACTACACAAACTCTTGGAGGCAAGAAACTAACTCGAATAATTCGGGAATTACGTAGGAAATGGATGCAAACAAACATTATGCTTACGACGTCTCTGACGTTCACCTTACCTGCCGCTTGGAGCGCCAGTGTCGCTCCATCTGTCAAACGGCAACAACTTTTACAGCAGTGAGTGTCGCGACTATTATGTTAGACTGTGGTTTGAACCGTCGTCCTCCCGAATGCGCGTCCGGTGCGGTAACCACTGCGCCACCTCGTCCGGTTGGAACAAACTAGTCTTATGACTGAAGACCACAACAACAACATATACCTCTTCAGCCTCATTGTCGACTTGTATGTTATGCCGTTGTTAAGTTCTTACCCTTTGTAGCCACGTAATCTTTAACTCTCCCTCTCCGGTTTCAGTTTCTTCAGGATTATCGTCACAGTCACTGTCGTCTGATTCCCCCAACCATCTGCTCACAGTTTCCTCAAAGTTTCGGTCTGAAAAGTTCACACGTTGTCTCCCACTTGCATCAGATGCTTTACCTGCAGAATTACTAGGTTCCGCCATATTTCAAAAGCTGTGAAATGGAAAATATCGAGAATACGTAAGAAAAGTAATAGCAGAATAAATTACACAAACAACGTAGTGCGGTCAAAATGACCGCCAGCGATTTTCAAAACGACGTCACTCACATTATAGAAGTTCTGGAATAACACCACATGCGTTGCCGATCGACTCACAACTAAACTTGAAGCTAACGAGCCGACGCCCGCAATAATGGGTAGGGAACTGGCTAAATCGCAATTGTTGACGAAAGCGTGCGGACAAATAGACAGCACCACGTTAGTTTAAAGTTAAACCATGTGAACCATTCGTAACACCGAGTACGGCTTAAGCACTCTTCACCGTAGGCTTCCTGCATCATTTGGCGTGTCTCTGTAATGGTTTTCTTGAGTTACACACAAAATTTAATGCAGACGCGTTGGTCCTCTAACTCTGCCATCTCGAATTCCGCAAACTGTGCGATACAACGTTCTTCTCAATACAGCACTGGACAATAACTAACATACATACAACAATAAAACCTCCGTCAGTTACACATTAAACACAGGCGCGTGCAGGGATGCCAATCACATTTCACTCCAACACATCATTGGCGCGAAATTATGAATATTCCGGAATTTTTTGAACAGATCTACACTCATGGTCATAAATTAAGGATAATTGCAGAATGTGATGCCACAAAACGTGGCACTACACAAAACTGGCGCTAGTAGCATAGCCACATAGCGAGCATACACAACACAGAGCTGTAAGTCCACGGTAATGGAGATAGGTGAGAAAACCGTCCCGAAACACATGTGCTACAAAACGCCACTGTTTCCTGCGCATTCACCCCGACATCAATATGGAATATGATCACCATGCACACATACACAGGCCGCACAACGGGTTGGCATACTCTGGATCAAGTGATCGTGCAGTTGCTGGAGTATAGCCTTCCATTCTTGCAACAGCGTCTGTCGGAGCTCCTGAAATGTCCTAGGGGTTTGAAGACGTGTAGCGATACGTCGACCGAGAGCATTCGAGACGTGCTCGATGGGGTTTAGGTCTGGAGAACAGGCAGGCCACTCCATTCGCCTGATATCTTCTGTTTCAAGGTACTCCTCCACGATGGCAGCTCAGTGGGGCCGTGCATTATCATCCACTTGGTCCCACTGCACTCCTGAAAAGGCGGATATACTAGTGCAGAATGACGTCCCGATACACCTGACCTGTTACAGTTCTTCTGTCAAAGACATGCAGGGGTATACGTGCACCAATCATAATCACACCCCACACCATCAAACCACGACCTCCATACAGGTCCCTTTCAAGGACATTAAGGGGTTGGTGTCTGGTTCCTGGTTCACACCAGATGAAAACCCGGCGAGAATCACTGTTCAGACTATACCTGGACTCGTCCATGAACGTAACGTGGGACCACTGTTCCAATGACCATGTACTATGTTCTTGACACCAGGCTTTAAGGGCTCTCCTGTAACCAGGGGTCAGTGGAATGCACCTTGCAGGTCTCCGGGCGAATAAACCATGTCTGTTCAGTCGTCTGTAGACTGTGTGTCTGGAGACAACTGTTCATTGGCTCCGGTAAGGTTCCGAGCAAGGCTACCTGCGGAACTCCATGGCCGTCTGCGGGCACTGATGGTGAGATATCGGTCTTCTTGTGCTGTTGTACACTGTGGACGTCCCGTACTGTAGCACCTGGACACCTTTCCTGCCTCCTGGAATCGTTGCCATAATCTTGAGATCACACTTCGTGGCACACGGAGGCCCCGTGCTACGACCTGCTGTGTTTGACCAGCCTCCAGTCGCCCAAGTATTCTACCCCTCAGAACGTCATCAATATGTGTTCTTTGAGCCATTTTCAACACACAGTCACCATTAGCACGTCTGGGAACGTCTGCACACTTACTCGCTGCACGGTACTCTTGACATGCACCAACACACCTGTGCGTATGCGGACTGCTGCCAGCGCCACCGTGCGACGACCGCAGGTCAAATGCTCCGTATGGTCATAGCCTGAGGTGATTTAAACCCGCAAACCGATCACCAGAGCGTTGTTTCACCATGTATCAGCATTATCCTTAATTTATGAGCATGAGTGCAGAATCTAGGTGCCGCAGTACGCCTTGTCTTCTTCGGCGTGCGCCGTATGCCTTGATGGAATCCGTTTCCAGCCCTGCTGCCGCTCCTTGCAACCCTCCAGTAGGGGATAGCCCGAGCTCGAGCTTTATCAATCGATGAGTTATTTGATTAGTTGCCCGTCGTAGCACAAGAGCGGAAGGGTTGTCGCTTTTTTGGACGGTACATTAAGTGACGAAGCGGTTTAGCCGCTGCTGCTGCCGCCGCCGCCGTGAAGGAGGGAGTCCCTCCCACCGCGATTAGATGCGCCGTTAAATGCGGATAGCGCGTCACTCAGCCGCCCTATCCCCCCTCCCCCTCCCCCCCCCCCACACCAATTCATCAGCCAAGTCCACCACCACTGTGCCATAACAAGCGGCTGATACGTCAGTGGTAAGAAATAAACTTCGTATAAGAAACAAGAAAATCTGAGTCGGTAGTTAGAACGGCTTAGAAATTACTATTGCATTGAGGGTTCTAGCGAAGTTCACTGCAATGACCTTTTTACTATGGTAATCGTATAGGCATTACCCGGCCACAATATTATTGCACTTGGTTTCCTGTGACCGTTATCGTAAACACGCGTTTACATTACAGTGATGCCTAAGGAAAACCCATCGCACTGTTTCAAGACAGTTGTGCATACGCTGTCAAGTGGTTCAGCACGTCCTCGTGAAATAGCGATATATACGATAAGCAGACCGAGGCGCCTTCATTCCCAAGTGCAACAATACCGTGGTCGACTAATATACCATCTTTGAGGCGTCACGCTTTAGAAGAAACACACATCCATAGCGTATCTGATGCTAGAGCGAGCTCACAAGAGAACTAGTCGGCTCTGAATCTCCCCCTGGTCCCTTCAGTAATAACGCTCACAACATTGGTTGAGTTTGGATATCAGAGAGGACTCAAATAAGCTTTCGTCGATCTGACAGCAGTTTACGATACAGTATAGATAGAAGGGTTTATGCCCAAGTTTGTTGGTGTAATTCCACGTCAGAAGCGATCAAGTTTACTCAGGAACGAGTACTATGATCGAAGGTTTCCAGTTCTTCTGAATGGAAGAAGTTAGCAGAGAACCCAGAACAATAGCCTGCCTCAAGGATCAAACCTCTTTCACATTCTGTTTGCTTTGTATGTCCACGACATTCCAGCTACTAGTTCCAAGAAAATCCACAGCGCATATGACATATCAGAACAAAGATATCGAACAGTGTGAAAGTACACTCTAAAGTGACCTCAGCACACTGAACGAGTACTTTCATCTATGGAGACTGTATTCCATCTCGACAATAAAGAGGCACATAGAAAGCTACATGTGTTATTTAATGGGATCTTAAGTTTCCCTAACTACGTTCCTACATACCTATAGGTAACACCCTCTATCGAATACTTTCATTTAAGCAGCACTGCCCGTACCTGTCACAGAATGCACTCCACAAAACAGCCGGAAACGGCTGGGGACCAAATACAAATGCGCTACACAATGCTGCAATTTCAATTCCGTGTGGGAAAGCAGCGCACACACAACTAGAACTGATGCACGTCTAAATGAGGCCATGAGGGCCATAACTGGCACTGTCAGATTTGCCATCAATCAGTGGCTGCCTGTTTTATGTAACACTGGCCTCCCGTGTCTCAGGAGAGAAGCTGGCAAGGTGAAAGTTCCTAAGAAGATAGAGTCGCATAAGATTTCATTTCTAAGTGGCATTGTCCAGAATGTGTTAGCTACACGCTTGAAGTCACGCAAGCCAACTCGGGTCGATATCCCTTGTACTTGCTAAATACCCAGATTTATGCTATCAGGCTTGTTGCTTTTGTCATATATCGTACACGATATTTTGCAACGAACCCCAAGAATGCATTTGTAGTACAGTTCTTGTGCACTGCCTCTGGGAAAATAACTGAGCGTCAGTGCACCACTAGAATTAGTTTCGTACCAGTTTAGTTGCAATACTATGAAAGAGTTATGTTGTATTAATAGTCAGGCAGGCAGTATTACCACAGACTACAAACTATTTGCACATTACATAGTTATCCAGAAAGAAGTGCATCTGAAAGTGGTGGTGGTGGTTAGTGTTTAACGTCCCGTCGACAACGAGGTCATTAGAGACGGAGCGCAAGCTCGGGTTAGGGAAGGATTGGGAAGGAAATCGGCCGTGCCCTTTCAAAGGAACCATCCCGGCATTTGCCTGAAACGATTTAGGGAAATCACGGAAAACCTAAATCAGGATGGCTGGAGACGGGATTGAACTGTCGTCCTCCCGAATGCGAGTCCAGTGTGCTATCCACTGCGCCACCTCGCTCGGTCATCTGAAAGTAATTGTACAAAAGTTCAGTTATATCTTGATAAGATTTCAAAGTGTATAGAAATGTAAAAATCTGCTCCTTTAAAAATACAGCCCATGTTCCAAAATTTCAGAAATAATCACTATGAGGGCTTTGGACAATAAGACGCCTGAAAGTCCTGTCGACGCTTTCGTTTGCTCCGAATAGTTGACCCATGTAACAGGAGAGTATAGTCTCTTCCCATTTCGTCTTCCATACAGACTGCAATATAACGCAAGCGGTGCCTTTGTCTCAGACACTATTGTAGCTGGACGGAGAGTTCCACGAAGAAAAGCGTGGCGTCATCTGCTTTCTAGTTCCAGACTTCTGTGCTGTAGCTCCGCACTTCTTCCGCACATCTTCGGAAGGCATTAAACATGTGACTACAATATGAGGATCAATGAATCACAATTAAGATCAGTCTACTTGTACGAATACCTACTATGAATAATTTGTAGGCGTATGAAACGAAATGGACACTTAAGCACAGTGGTGGGTAATTCTTTAGTAATTCTTCATAGGCGAATTTTTTGTCCATATTTTCCTTTGAAGACTTATTTCATAGGTATTATTTCTTTCTCGGTAACATTCGATGAATTCAATATTCATCCATGTTAATTTTAGAATTTACTGTAGAACAGTGAACGGTGAACATCTAACAAAAGTAGCAGAGACGTACTTAAAGCGTAAGCAGTGCACACTAAAACGCCGTGTTCCTTGTCCAACAAACTGCGTCAACATATAAATGGAGAATATTGCCAGACCGTCAATATTCGACATCACACGCTCAGTAGGTATTGTCAATACTGAGAATTCATTACATCTACTGTGGAAGACTAACTACAACTGTGGTTTAAATTAGAGGTATATGTAGGTATAATATGCAATCATTCGCTTTTTGAATGTGATACGATTTATTGTACCGTTAACTAGATTTCTAGCCACTGTCGGTTCATCACCAGATGGATTGTTACAGAAACATTATATTTTGGGCCACTTGCAGCTGCTAAGGTGATGGTGTTTGCGGAAGTAACAGAAATGTAACTCCCGAAATGTATACAAAACGAAAAGACCGCTATGTTTTACGGTACTTACATTTCACTACAACGTGGTATCCATGACAAATTCATACCAGTAATTGTTTGTCATGGATACCAAGAAGCAGAGCAATGTAAGTATACTAAAAAATAACGATATTTTCGTTTTTTACGCATTTCGTTAGCTAACTTTCCTTTATTCCCACCAGCATCAGGTGCAGACTCTGAACGCGGATATCCCTCACAACAGATAACGCAGTGGGCCCACGACCTTCACTAAGCGACCGAGAGCAGCGGCGTTTGCGCAGAGTTGTTAGTGCTAACAGACAAGCAACACTGAGTGAAATAAATGTGAGACGTATGACAATCTTATGCGTTAGAACAGCGCGGCGAAATTTAGCATTAACGAATTATGGCAGCAGACGACCAACGCTAGTGCCTTTGCTAACATCACGACATCGCCTGAAGCGCCTTTCCGTGGCTTGTGACCATATCTGTTGGTGCCTAGACGACTGAAAAACCGTGAGTCCGATTTCAGTTGGTAAGAACTGATGGTAGAGTTCGCGTGTGGCGCAGACCTCACGAAGCCATGGGCCTACGTTGTCAACATGGCACTGTGCAAGCTGGTGGTAGTTCCATAATGGTGTGGACTGTGTTTATGTGGAGTGTACTGGGTCCTCTGGTTCAGTTGCAGCCATCATTGACTGCAAGTGATTAGGTTCAGCCACTGAAGGCCATCTGCAGCCATTCATGAACTTTATGTTTCCAAACAAAGATGCCATGTCACTGGCCCACAGTCGTTCGTGATTGGTTTGAAGAACATTCTGGACAATCGAGCGAATGATTTGGCCACACAGATCGCCCGACATTAATCCCATCTAACATTTATGAGACGTAATCGGCAACACTTTCGCAATTATGGGCAGCTATGGCTCAGTATGTCTGCAGGGGACTTCCAACGAGTTGTTGAGTTCGTTCCACGGCGAGCTGCTCCACTAAGCAGAGCAAAAGGAGGTCCGACACGTTATTGGTAAGCGTCCCATGACTTGTGTCATCTCAGTGTATTTCTTGCACGATGACTTTAGGGAAATGGTTCTCATTTGCAAATTCTTTTTTTTTTTTTTTTGCGTATTATGTGTGCTGTTAACGATGTGATAGGTGCTTCACTATTCTTCAGGTTTCCTTGTAGTAAGTTTACTCAGAAATTCAGCACTTCACACATCGAGAACGTCGCAAATAAATGTTGCAATGCACGAAAAACACTCTTGAAAATGGTCATCATTTTACTTGCGTTGTGCAAGGAACAAATGAAACAAAATAGTGACTGGCATCTGAAAAATTTATTTCGAAAACTAAGTTGCAGTTTTTTTTATTCAGTCGTAGGCTTTCACCAAACGTTTGTGATGGTTAAAGTACGTCAGACGGAAGATCGCAGAAACGGTTTTGCAAGACGAATCTGCCAGCAAAGGCTGTTCTTAACAAGAGAAGAAACCTTTGCACATTCATTTGAATAGACAAACGCCCCAGGAAAGACCTGACAAAGACGTTTATTTGAAGTGTGCTACTGTACGAAAGTGAAACGTGGACAGTAGGACAACCAGAGAAAACACAAATAATAACCTTCGAGATGTGGTGCTACCGGAGAATGCTAAAGACTGCCTATGTAGGTAAGGTATCACACGAAGAGATTGTGCACGGAGTGGAGAAACAGGAACTGTAGGTTTGGAAGCTTATCCAACACAGAAGGGACACATTGGTGGGCCATCTAACGGAGACATGATTATGTCTTTAAAAGTATCATTGAAAGGGAAGTAGAGAGGAACCAAATTACTGAGGATACAAGCTGCATCATCTATGCCGCTCTCAAAAATGGCTCAGATGGCTCTGAGCACTATGGGACTTAACATCTGAGATCATCAGTCCCCTAGAACTTAGAGCTACTTAAACCTGACTAACCTAAGGACATCACACACATCCATGCCCGAGGCGAGATTCGAACCTGCGTCCGTAGCAGTCGCGCGGTCCCGGACTAAATCGCCTGGAACCGCTGGGCCACCACGGCCGGCTTACACCGCTCGCAAGAGGAACGTCGAAGACAGAAGCAACATAAAAAGCATGCCACATTTAAAAGAACGCTAAATGTCCACGACTGGCGATGTTTTACTCAGGCTCGAAAGTTAGCGCGGACTTCAATGTGAGATGCTTTTAATGGTTTCCACAATGAAACTCTGTCTCGAAATGCGACAGAAAACACAAAGAGGTTCTTATCATATATAAAGTACACAAGCAGTAAGGCACAATCAGTACCTTCACTGCGCGATAGAAATGAGAATGTTACCGATGACGTGCCACTAAAGCGAAGTTACTAAATACGGTTTTCTGAAATTACTTCATCAAAGAAGACGGCATAAATATTCCAGAATTCGAATCAAGAACACGTGCAACACGAGTAACTTAGAAGTAGATATCCTCAGCGTAGCGAAGCAGCTTAAATCACTTAATGAAAGCGACGTCTCAGGTCCAAATTGTATAGCAGTTAGGTTCCTTTCAGGGGTGTACTGATATAACAGCCCCATACTTCAGATAATCATATATTGTATAACCGCTCGCTCGACGAAAGATCCGTATCATAAGACGGGAAAATTGCACACGTCATACCAACACTCAAGAAAGGAAGTAGGAGTAATCGGCTGAATTACAGGCCCATATCGCTGACGTCGATTTGCAGTAGCATTTTGGAGCGTATACTGTTTTCGAACATTATGAATCACTTCGAACAGAACGATCTATCGATAGCTAGTCATCACAGACTCAGAAAATATCAGTCTTGTGAAACACAAGTAGCGCTTTATTTATAGGAAGTAGCGAGTGCTATCGACGGGGGATCTCAAATTGATTCCATACTTCTGTATTTCTAGAAGGTTTTCGACACTGCTCCTCACAAACGACTTTGAAAGAAACTGGCCGGCCGCGGTGGCCGTGCGGTTCTAGGCGCTGCAGTCCGGAACCGCGGGACTGCTACGGTCGCAGGTTCGAATCCTGCCTCGGGCATGGATGTGTGTGCTGTCCTTAGGTTAGTTAGGTTTAAGTGGTTCTAAGTTCTAGGGGACTGATGACCTGAGATGTTAAGTCCCATAGTTCTCAGAGCCATTTGAACCATTTTTTTTAAAGAAACTGCTCTGGAGTATCGTCTCAGCTGTGCGACTGGATTCGTCATTTCCTGTCACGAAGGTCACAGATCGTAGCAATTGACTGAAAGTCATCGAGTAAGACAGAAGTGATATCAGCGTTTCCCAAGGAAGTGTTATACGCCCTCTGCTGGTTCTAATCTACACAGTGTGTCTCTCCTTTCGGTCGTCAGGTGCATTTCTCTGTTTTTACGGTAGACATTTGCAATTTAGTTTTCTTGATGTTCAGCTGGTGACAATCCAAACAAATACTGCTCATTAACTCTTTCATGGGACGCCCAGAGCCGACAGACAGTATCAGTTTGTTTCCAGTTACGGGCAAAATGATTTTTAAAGCGCAATTTTACTTGCCTATTCGACTGAGCGGATGCAAATTAATCTAGTGCGATATTTGTTTTATCGATATGTATTAACAGGGACAGTAAAATACGAAGAGTGACTAGTACTCCAGCAGCGAGAGCAAGATCCTATTAATACTTATCTATAAAACGAATGACGCACTAGACGAAATCAATCGATAGAGCACGTAAAATTCCACTTTTTTGCTCGTAACGGGAAACAAACTGTCGGCTCTGGGCTCTCATGAAAGACGTGATTAGCAGTATTTGTTGGATCTGATTTCGGCTACACATTGCAAGTAAGAAATTGAAAGTATCTGCCGAAACACTATAGAAAACAAAGAATGCTTACACTACGCTTGTCCACCCCCTTCTAAAGTATTGCCGTGCGGTGCGGTATCCGCTTCAGCTAGGATTGACGAAAGACATCGAAAAAGTACAAAGAAGGGCAGCTCGTCCTCTATCAGCGCGAAATTGAGGAGAGAGTGCCACAGATACGATACGCGTATTGGGTTGGCAGTCGTTAAAACAAACGGTATTTTCGTTACGGCGAGATATTTTCACGTAATTTCAATCACTAACTGTCTCCTCCGAGTGCGCAAATAATTCGTTGGCGCCCACCTACACGCGGACAAATGATCATCGTAATAAAATAAGAGAAATCAGATGTCGCACGAAAGATTAAAGTGCTGGTTCTTCCCGTGCGTTGCTCGACGATGTAACAGTAGTAAAACAGGTTGAAAGTGAAGGCACCTAATGGTGAATTGCAGAGCAGTCATGTAGATGTTGAAGAGCTTAGGGAGCTGCTGTGAACCACCTTTAGGGCTGAAGTAAACAGAAAAAGAAAGTGAAATTATATTTACATAAAATCCAATACTGAGAATGTTTTGAGGGCCATCAGAACTGCCCGCCAGTATTTCTACTAGGGACGTATACTAAGTTATGCAACACTTCTTTTTCTGAAAGCAGGTTAGTTTTATTCAGCATTCCAGTGCACCATATTACACCCCTCTCTTTTGGCTTCAAAACCCGATTTCTCAACATGATCTCCGTCCAATGCGACGGCCTTACTCCACCTTACTGGGAGCGCCCCTGTATGACCGCAAAGTACCACGCTACTGGTCGACGTCGGAGCCAAAGTCTTGCTGTAGAAATAACCTCCCCATCATTCACATACTGCTTACCGCTGAGTGCGTCCTTCATTGGGTCAAACACATGGAAGTCGGAGGGTGCTAGATCCGCTGTATGGTGGACGTGGAAGGTTTGTGGGCTCCTCTCGAGTGCGCAGACTAGAGAGAAGTTCGGATGCGTTTTTGGAGGCGACGAACATGCTGAACAATTTTGTGGGGGCAGTACAATAAACTTCTCAGTTGATCGTTGCACCATGAGGGAAGACATCAGAGTCGCAGATGAGCGTCGTCGTAACATTACCTGCTGCGGGTGCGCGTTTGAACTTTTCCTTAGGAGGTGAGGTGGTGTGGCGCCACTCTGTGGACTACCGTTTTGTTTCCGGTTTAAAGTAATGAACCAACGTTTCATCGCCTGTGACGATATTCGACAAAAAACTGTCACGATCTGGCTCGTAACTCGCAAGCAATTCCGCAGAGATGGTCCATCTTTTCTCTTTACGGTCTTTTGTTAGCAGGACGGCAAACCAGCGGCACGCACCTTTTAATACCTCAACTGGAGGAAAGTGGGTAAACACTACCAACAGAGACGGCCAGTCGTTCAGTGAGGCGTTTGACTGCGATCCGTCAATCACCTCGAATCACAGTGTCCGCACGTTCCAACACTGCAATTGTCAAAGGTATGTGCGGCCGATGGGCACGCGGGAGATCAGACACGCTTCAGCGATCTTTTTGCGTTGATGACAGACGTCTCGCCCAATGATACATCGTGCTTTTGTTCACTGCCACGTCTCCGTAGACATTCTGCAAGCGCCTATAATATCTGCGATGCTCTGGTTTTCCGCAAAAACGGAACTCGATGACATCTACATCTACATACATACTCCGCAGTCCACAATACGGTGCGTGGCGGAGGTTACCTCGTACCACAACTAGCATCTTCTCTCCATGTTCCACTCTCAAACAGAACGAGGGAAAAACGACTGCCTATATGCGTCTGTACGAGCCCTTAATCTCTCTTATCTTATCTTTGTGGTCTTTCCGCGAAATGTAAGTTGGCGGCAGTAAAATTGTACTGCAGTCAGCCTCAAATGCTGGTTCTCTAAATTTCCTCAGTAGCGATTCACAAAAAGAACGCCTCCTTTCTTCTAGAGACTCCCTCCCCAGTTCCTGAAGCTTTTTCGTAACACTCGCGTGATAATCAAACCTACCAGTAACAAACCCAGCAGCCCGCCTCTGAATTGCTTCTATGTCCTCCCTCAATCCGACCTGATAGGGATCCCAAACGCTCGAGCAGTACTCAAGAATAGGTCGTATTAGCGTTTTATAAGCGGTCTCCTTTACAGATGAACCACATCTTCAAAAAATTCTACCAATGAACCGAAGACGACTATCCGCCTTCTCCACAACTGCCATTACATGCTTCATATCGCTCTGCAATGTTACCCCCAAATATTTAATCGACGTGACTGTGTCAAGCGCTACACTACTAATGGAGTACTAAACATTACAGGGTTCTTTTTCCCATTCATCTGCATTAATTTACATTTATCTACACTCCTGGAAATGGAAAAAAGAACACATTGACACCGGTGTGTCAGACCCACCATACTTGCTCCGGACACTGCGAGAGGGCTGTACAAGCAATGATCACACGCACGGCACAGCGGACACACCAGGAACCGCGGTGTTGGCCGTCGAATGGCGCTAGCTGCGCAGCATTTGTGCACCGCCGCCGTCAGTGTCAGCCAGTTTGCCGTGGCATACGGAGCTCCATCGCAGTCTTTAACACTGGTAGCACGCCGCGACAGCGTGGACGTGAACCGTATGTGCAGTTGACGGACTTTGAGCGAGGGCGTATAGTGGGCATGCGGGAGGCCGGGTGGACGTACCGCCGAATTGCTCAACACGTGGGGCGCGAGGTCTCCACAGTACATCGATGTTGTCGCCAGTGGTCGGCGGAAGGTGCACGTGCCCGTCGACCTGGGACCGGACCGCAGCGACGCACGGATGCACGCCAAGACCGTAGGATCCTGCGCAGTGCCGTAGGGGACCGCACCGCCACTTCCCAGCAAATTAGGGGCACTGTTGCTCCTGGGGTATCGGCGAGGACCATTCGCAACCGTCTCCATGAAGCTGGGCTACGGTCCCGCACACCGTTAGGCCGTCTTCCGCTCACGCCCCAACATCGTGCAGCCCGCCTCCAGTGGTGTCGCGACAGGCGTGAATGGAGGTTGGTTCTGAGCACTATGGGACTCAACTGCTGAGGTCATTAGTCCCCTAGAACTTAGAACTAATTAAACCTAACTAACCTAAGGACATCACAAACATCCATGCCCGAGGCAGGATTCGAACCTGCGACCGTAGCGGTCTTGCGGTTCCAGACTGCAGCGCCTTTAACCGCACGGCCACTTCGGCCGGCGTGAATGGAGGGACGAATGGAGACGTGTCGTCTTCAGCGATGAGAGTCGCTTCTGCCTTGGTGCCAATGATGGTCGTATGCGTGTTTGGCGCCGTGCAGGTGAGCGCCACAATCAGGACTGCATACGACCGAGGCACACAGGGCCAACACCCGGCATCGTGGTGTGGGGAGCGATCTCCTACACTGGCCGTACACCACTGGTGATCGTCGAGGGGACACTGAATAGTGCACGGTATATCCAAACCGTCATCGAACCCATCGTTCTACCATTCCTAGACCGGCAAGGGAACTTGCTGTTCCAACAGGACAATGCACGTCCGCATGTATCCCGTGCCACCCAACGTGCTCTAGAAGGTGTAAGTCAACTACCCTGGCCAGCAAGATCTCCGGATCTGTCCCCCATTGAGCATGTTTGGGACTGGATGAAGCGTCGTCTCACGCGGTCTGCACGTCCAGCACGAACGCTGGTCCAACTGAGGCGCCAGGTGGAAATGCATGGCAAGCCGTTCCACAGGACTACATCCAGCATCTCTACGATCGTCTCCATGGGAGAATAGCAGCCTGCTTTGCTGCGAAAGGTGGATATACACTGTACTAGTGCCGACATTGTGCATGCTCTGTTGCCTATGTCTATGTGCCTGTGGTTCTGTCAGTGTGATCATGTGATGTATCTGATCCCAGGAATGTGTCAATAAAGTTTCCCCTTCCTGGGACAATGAATTCACGGTGTTCTTATTTCAATTTCCAGGAGTGTTTATTTAGAGATAGCTGCCATTCTTTACACCAATCACAAATCCTGTCCAAGTCATCTTGTATCCTCCTACAGTCACTCAACGACGACACCTTCCCGTACACCACAGCATCATCAGTAAACAGCCGCACATTGCTATCCACCCTATCCAAGAGATCATATATGTAGATAGAAAACAACAGCGGACCTATCATACTTCCCTGGGGCGCTCCAGATGATACACTCACCTCCAATGAACGCTCACCATCGAGGACAACGTACTGGGTTCTATTACTTAAGAAGTCTTCGAGCCACTCACATACTTGGGAACCAACCCCATATGCTCGTACCTTAGTTAGGAGTCTGCAGTGGGGCACCGAGTCACACGCTTTCCGGAAGTCAAGGAATATGGCAACCGTCTGATACCCTTCATCCATGGTTCGCAAGATATGTGAAAAAAGGGCGAGTTGCGTTTCGCAGGAGCGATGCTTTCTAAAGCCGTGCTGATGCATGGACAGCAACTTCTCTGTCTCAAGGAAATTCATTATATTCGAACTGAGAATATGTTCGAGAACCCTGCAACAAACTGATGTTAAGGATACTGGACTGTAATTTTGAGGATCCGTCCTTCTACCCTTCTTATATACAGGCGCCACCTGCGCTTTTTTCCAGTCGCTCAGGACTTTACGCTGGGCAAGGGATTCGCGATAAATGCTAGCTAAGTAAGGAGCCAATGCAGTAGAGTACTCTCTGTAAAACCGAATTGGAATCCCATCAGGACCTGGCGATTTATTTCTTTTCAACCCATTCAGCTGCTTCACAACCCCAGGGATGTCTATCACTATGTCCTCCATACGGGAATCTGTACGAGACTCAAACGGCGGTATGTTTGCACGATCCTCCTGCGTGAAAGATTTCTCAAATGCTAAATTTAAAATTTCAGCTTTCGTTTTGCTGTCTTCCGTTGCCAGGCCAGACTGATCAGTGACTGACTAGATGGAAGCCTTCGACCCGCTTACCGATTTTACGTAAGACCAGAATTTCCTTGGGTTTTCAGCAAGATCTTTTGCTAAGGTATGACGATGGTAGTGGTTGAATGCTTCGCGCATCGCTCTTTTTACAGCAGCACGAATCTCTACTAACTTTTGCCTGTCCTCATTCTCCCGATCTTTCTTGTACCGCGAGTGCAACTGCCTTTGCTTCCTGAGCATTCTCCGAATTGCGCTGTTAAACTATTGGCCTTTTCCGTCCGTAACCCACTTTTTCGGCACATACTTGTCCAATGCGTGATTTACAATGTGTTAAAAATTTGCCCATAATTCTTCCACGCCCATCGTACCGGAAGTAAATGAAGTCGATTCATTTACTAAGTGGGATGCTAACAAATGCTTATCTGCTCTTTCTAGTAAGAATACTCTCCTAGCCTTCTTGACCGACTTTTTAACTTTCGTAACCATAGTCGTAATGACAACATCATGATCACTAATCCCTGGCTCAACATTGACACCGTCGATGAGGTCTGGTCTGTTCGTGGCTACCAGATCTAAAATATTTCCATTACGCGTCGACTGTCGATTTAGCTACTCAAGACAGTTTTCGGATAATGTGTTCAAAAGTAATTCACACCACGGCTTGTCTGTACCACCTGTAACGAATCCATAGAGATCCTAGTCTATACTAGGTAGGTTGAAGTCGCCTCCGACTAATATAGCATGATCCGGGTACCTCTGCGATACAGAACGTAGACTCCGTTTGAATGATTCAGGAGCTGTCACGGTGGAACCTGGTGGCCGGTAATAACACCCCACAATTAACTGTATTTCCCCTAGCCCAGCTCGCTGCTTGGAACGCACCTCCTCCACAGACGTCATTTGGAAGGCAACGTATAGAGCCGCTACCTATCTGAACTTCAGGAAACTATAGGGACTGAAGCGAGAATATTCCACTATGTTCCACAACAAATTCCCCATTTTTTCAGTCGAAATTAGCTTACTTATTAAACGCCCCTAGCAGTATTGACAACGTCAATACGCGCCCCAACGGTCGCATCAGTGACATCCTTATTGACTGTGCGAGGGCCCTTCGCACGTGATGACGGCGGCCGTCTGCACGTGTCTTCCAACATTCACGCCCTCGCCCCCCCCCCCCCCCCCTCGTACCCTGGAGAGGAGGCGGCAGTTGACGGATGCGCGCCAGCCTGCGGCCCACGCCGCGCCACGCCGTTATTTGTGTGCCTGCCTTGCGGGATCCACCCCCACCACCACCCCCATCTCCTCCCCACCCACAGCGCACAGTGGGGTAGGTCGGCCGCCGGCTGCGGCGCGTCGATTGTAGGCGAAGGCCAGCAGAAACAACAAAGACCGCCACGCACAGCCGTTGGACAGGACAACGCGAGAAACTCTCTGTCACAGGCTATTCAGCTGCTCACGTTGTACAGATGTAGCTGTGTACACGCTTCATTTACAGATACCCTCTTTCCAAACCTCTACGTCTGCACCTACACCGCCCGTCGTAAAAATTTCAGCGACCGATCTGGCGAATAAGCGACGATAGCCCAGTAACTACGGCGTGGCAGCGTGAACAAACAGCTATGCACAACAGACGTACATTCGATTAGTCAGTTGTGTGCATCCAGTACGAACTGAACATCTTTTAATCAAGTGTTCAAGACGTTCTCCTGAATGTTTCGAGGATGAGAAGAGTGAGGGCAAAATTCGTCCCGCACATCTTGACTCCCGAACAAAAAACCAATATGCTTGGATGCCTGCCACGACTTGACTGAAATTTATTAATTTATCGTATGACAATATATATACAAAGATTACAAACCTACTACATGTCAACATTTGAACACAGCTCTCCAGCAAAAAGTAACACAAATGACAACAGCTATGAATGGATATGAAGGTCTTATATATATTTTACCACATCACTCGTCGCTGTCAGAAAATCTTCGAAGGGACCCTTGTAGGCACGAACGAGACATGTTGATACGACATGAGCAACTGTTCGTAGTTCCGCACCAGAGTCACGAGATGTTGATGATAATTTGCCTCACTTGTAAAGAGCGTCTGCATATCTTTTCGCGTCCGTATTCTACAAGTGGGTACTGCTAAAGAACAGTCGCTTCGAGGAAGATATCTAAAGCTAAGAAGCAGAGGGAGCCACATAATGCCATAAATGACCTGGCTAAAATGAATCTGTCACCAGTCATGGACGCGTACGGTTCTTCTTAGGACCCTCCAGCTACAAACTTTGGACCTGTTATCAGAATCTGTCACATCAGTATTAAAGGCATAAGTGAATCAAAATGTCAAGTCTTACAGAAGATTTTATCAAAATATAACACTGATGTTGTTGCTGTTCTACATCTACATCTGAGTGGCTACTCTGCAATTCACACTTAAGTGCCTGGCAGAGGGTTCATCGAACCATTTTCATACTACTTCCCTACCATTGCACTCTCGAATGGCGCGTGGGAAAAAGGAACACCTAAACCTTTCCGTTCGAGCTCTGATTTCTCTTATTTAATTATAATTATCATTTCTTCCTACGCAGGTCGGTGTCAACAAAATATTTTCGCATTCGGAAGAGAAAATTGGCGATTGAAGTATCGTAAATAGATCTCGCCGCAAACAAAACCGCCCTTGTTTCAGTGACTGCCCCCCAACTCGCGTACTCTCACCCCTATTGCGCGATAACACGAAACGAGCTGCCCTTCTTTGCACTTTTTCGATGTCCTCTGTCAATCCTACCTGGTAAGGATCCCATGACGCCCAGCAATATTCCAACAGAGGACGGACAAGTGTAATGTAGGCTGTCTCTTTAGTGGGTTTGTCGCATCTTCTAAGTGTTCCGCCAACAAAGCACAGTCTTTGTTTTCGCCTTCCCCACAATATTATCTATGTGGTCTTTCCAACTTAAGTTGCTCGTGATTGTAATTCCTAGGTATTTAATCGAATTGACAGCCCTTAGATTTGTGCAATTTAACGTATACCCAAAATTTATCGGATTTCTTTTAGTACCCATGAGGATGACCTCGCACTTTTCTTTGTTTAGTGCCAATTGCCACTTTTCGCACCATACAGAAATTCTCTCTAGATCATTTTGTAATTGGAATTGATCGTCTGGTCATTTTACTAGACCGTAAATAACAGCGTCATCTGCAAACAATCTAAGGGGGCTGCTCAGATTATCACCTAGATCATTTATGTGAACCAGGAACAACAGAGGGCCTATGACACTACCTTGCGGAACGCCAGATATCACTTCTGTTCTACTCAATGATTTACCGTCTATCACTACGAACTGTGACCTCTCTGAGAGGAAAACACGAATCCAGTCACACAACTGAGACGAAACTCCATATGCACGCAATTTGGTTAATACTCGCTTGTCACGAACGGTATCAAAAGCCTTCTGGAAATCTAGGAATATGGAATCGATCTGAGATCCGTTGTCGACAGCACTCATTACTTAATGGGAATAAAGAGCTAGCTGTGTTGCACAAGAACGATATTCTCTGAATCCGTGTTGGTCATGTGTCAATAAGTCATTTTCTTCAAGGTGATTCATAATGTTCGAGTACAGTATATGCTCCAAAATCCTACTGCATATTGAGGTCAGTGATATGGGTCTGTAATTGAATGGGTTACTCCTATTTCCTTTCTTGAACATTGTTGTGACCTGTGCTACTTTCCAGTCTTTAGGAACAGACCTTTCGTCAAGTGAGCGGTTGTGTATGATTGCTAAGAAAGGCGCTATTGTGTCTGCATACTTCATAATGTTAGAGTACAGTATATGCTCCAAAATCCTACTGCATATTGAGGTCAGTGATATGGGTCTGTAATTGAATGGGTTACTCCTATTTCCTTTCCTGAACATTGTTGTGACCTGTGCTACTTTCCAGTCATTAGGAACAGACCTTTCGTCAAGTGAGCGGTTGTGTATGATTGCTAAGAAAGGCGCTATTGTGTCTGCATACTCTGAAAGGAACCTGTTTAGTATACCATCTGGACCGGAAAACTTGTCTTTCTTAAGTGATTTGAGTTGTTTCGCAACACCTAAGATATCTGCTTTGATGTCACTCATGCTAACAGCTGTTCTGGCTTCGAATTCTGGAATATTTACTTCGTCTTCTTTCGTGAAGGAATTACCGAAAACTGTATTTAGTAACTCCATTTTAGTGCCACCATCATCGATAACATTTCCATCCCTATCGCGCAGTGTCGTTATTGACTGTTTTTTGCCACTGTTGTACTTTACATATGACCAGAAGCTCTTTGGGTTATCTACCATATTTTAAGACAATATTTCATTGTGGAAACTATTAAAAGCATCTTCCATTGACGTCCGCACTGAATTTCGAGCTTCCGTGAAAGTTAGCTAGTCTTGGGGATTTTGTGTTCTTCTGAATTTGGCATGATCTTTTTCGTTGCTTCTGCGATAGTGTTCTGACGTGTTTTGTGTACAATGGTGGATCAGTCCCGTCTCTTATTAACTTATGAGGCATGAATCTATCTATTGCTATCGATACTGTATCTTTGAATTTGAGCCATATCTGGTCTACACCTACATAATTAGCTTGGAAGGAATGGAGACTCTCTCTTAGGAAGGCATCAAGCGAATTTTTATCTGGTCAGAAAATATGTACTGAAAATGAAAAGCAGATGAGCCAGGGAGTGAAATTCATGGGTTTCATTTACTACGAGCAACGTACCATCGTGCTTATGGAGTAGCAACATACGTATGATCGTCAATCAAGAATGCACATCCATGCTCTGCATCTGATCTCAATGACACCCACGAAGTTACAGTAAAAATTGGAGAACTAACAGTAATTAATATATACAAACCTCCAGCTGTCTCTCGGCCTCCACGGGTCATCCTAGTATCAGTACACCCCGTCATATATCTCGGAGATTTTAACAGTCATCATGCTCAACGGAAATATAAGGGAAGTAATGAAAATGATGAAGCTGTCGTAAATTGGGCGGAAGAGAATAGTTTATATTTGGTGTATGATGCAAAGGGTAAAGTAACATTTTGTAACAGCAGCTTCGACACAGGATCCCGATCTACGCTTTGTAACAACTATTAGAAATAAATTACCTCTCCAAAGTTCGCGGTTCGTATCGCAAGGCTACCCACAAAGCCATCACCGTCCATTCTTGACTGAAATAGGGACAAATTTCCTACTCGTGTCATCCTTTGCACGATCTATGTGGAACTTAAGAAAGGCAAAGTGGGATGTATTTGCTAAACATCTGGACAATTGTCTTGGTTGGATTCCTCCAAAAGCAGAAAACTATGAGAGGCTTGCTGGAGCTATGGTAAGTGTAGCAAAGAAGCAGTCTCCAGAGGATACCGAAAGCAATATATTCCAGACTGGAATAAAACTAATTAGAAACAATATGATGAGTTTCTAAAAAGCGGAGACCCGCAAATAGCGGATCACCTTCTTCATGATCACGATACAGTTTGACTGAAGTGGAAAACACGAACAGTTCTTTTCGTAAAATAAACAAATAATGATATCACGGGTGACGAGACAGAGTGTTTTCAGTACGAACCTGCAACAAAACGACAGAGTGCAGAACGGGTCCTAATGATTCTCCAACATCCCAAAGATGCGAATCCTACGCGTGAGATGAACGACATCGCAAAGAAGAACTTCTCCGACAGTTTCACATAGTTGTATGAACGTTCAGTGCATTGTATTCAAGTTGGGGGGGGGGGGGGGAGGGGAAGGGGGGGGTAGAGACCAGAAGCATTAAAACCACAATCGCAACTTTCTCTCTCTCTCTCTCTCTCTCTCTTATCCAGTCTCAAAACTTTTTGTACTGACGGGACATACTCGATAAAACACTGAAAACGCATACCAGAGGGTACTTCCCATTACACCGCGTATTAGGCTATCTTCCCAGGCCACTCGCGTGAGGTGTGGAGCGGGAGAAGAAGGACAGCATAAATATCTCTGTACCCGCTGTAATTAGTCTAATCTTGTCTACGTGGTGTCCACGGCTTCAACACTTAAAAGGATGTAGTGCATTCCTAGATTCCTCACTTAACTATTCCAGACACCCTGGCTACAATTGTGTACATTAATGTTTGCTGTTATTTAGCTGTAATGGTTCAAATGGCTCTGAGCACTATGGGACTCAACTGCTGAGGTCATTAGTCCCCTAGAACTTAGAACTAGTTAAACCTAACTAACCTAAGGACATCACAAACATCCATGCCCGAGGCAGGATTCGAACCTGCGACCGTAGCGGTCTTGCGGTTCCAGACTGCAGCGCCTTTAACCACACGGCCATTTCGGCCGGCTTTAGCTGTAATAGAAATCTTTTTGCTCAGTGTAAACCTCATGTAAACATTTGTCAATGTTCAGTCTTTTCATTATGTGACAGTGCTGCCACCTGTTGTGCATAACTAAAAAATATCAACAAGTGAATGTAGCAGTACACAGCAGCTTGTGGCAACCAGAATACCAGAAGCCATTGGTCAGTTATACTCCACTGTATAATTAAATATTGTTATTTTTATTTTGCATGGTAATTATTGAACGATTATTTTATTTATTATAACAGTAAATATTTCAAAATTAATTATTTCATGCCATAAAAAGAAGCGATGTGTACAAAGTACAGGGTTATTACAAATGATTGAGGCGATTTCACAGCTCTACAATAACTTTATTATTTGAGATATTTTCACAATGCTTTGCACACACATACAAAAACTCAAAAAGTTTTTTTAGGCATTCACAAATGTTCGATATGTGGCCCTTTAGTGATTCGGCAGACATCAAGCCGATAATCAAGTTCCTCCCACACTCGGCGCAGCATGTCCCCATCAATGAGTTCGAAAGCATCGTCCATGCGAGCTCGCAGTTCTGGTACGTTTCTTGGTAGAGGAGGTTTAAACACTGAATCTTTCACATAACCCCACAGAAAGAAATCGCATGGGGTTAAGTCGGGAGAGCGTGGAGGCCATGACATGAATTGCTGATCATGATCTCCACCACGACTGATCCATCAGTTTTCCAATCTCCTATTTAAGAAATGCCGAACATCATGATGGAAGTGTGGTGGAGCACCATCCTGTTGAAAGATGAAGCCAGCGCTGTCGGTCTCCAGTTGTGGCATGAGCCAATTTTCCAGCATGTCCAGATACACGTGTCCTGTAACGTTTTTTTCGCAGAAGAAAAAGGGGCCGTAAACTTTAAACCGTGAGACTGCACAAAACACGTTAACTTTGGGTGAATCGCGAATTTGCTGCACGAATGCGTGAGGAATCTCTACCGCCCATATTCCCACATTGTGTCTGTTCACTTCACCATTAAGAAAAAATGTTGCTTCATCACTGAGAACAAGTTTCGCACTGAACGCATCCTCTTCCATGAGCTGTTGCAACCGCGCCAAAAATTCAAAGCGTTTGACTTTGTCATCGGGTGTCAGGGCTTGTAGCAATTGTAAACGGTAAGGCTTCTGCTTTAGCCTTTTCCGTAAGATTTTCCAAACCGTCGGCTGTGGTACGTTTAGCTCCCTGCTTGCTTTATTCGTCGACTTCCGCGGGCTACGCGTTCAACCGTTTCTTCGCTCACTGCAGGCCGGCCCGTTGATTTCCCCTTACAGAGGCATCCAGAAGCTTTAAACTGCGCATACCATTGCCGAATGGAGTTAGCAGTTGGTGGATCATTGTTGAACTTCGTCCTGAAGTGTCGTTGCACTGTTATGACTGACTGATGTGAGTGCATTTCAAGCACGACATACGCTTTCTCGGCTCCTGTCGCCATTTTGTCTCACTGCGCTCTCGAGCGCTCTGACGGCAGAAACCTGAAGTGCGGCTTCAGCCGAACAAAACTTTATGAGCCCGCATCTCCTGGTCGTGCGGTAGCGTTCTCGCTTCCCACGCCCGGGTTCCCGGGTTCGATTCCCGGCAGGGTCAGGGATTTTCTCTGCCTCGTGATGGCTGGGTGTTGTGTGCTGTCCTTAGGTTAGTTAGGTTTAAGTAGTTCTAAGTTCTAGGGGACTGATGACCATAGATGTTAAGTCCCATAGTGCTCAGAGCCATTTGAACCAAAACTTTATGAGTTTTTCTACGTATCTGTAGTGTGTCATGACCATATGTCAATGAATGGAGCTAAAGTGAATTTATGAAATCGCTTCAATCATTTGTAATAGCCCTGTAGGTTTTAAAAACGGGTACATATGAAGGGCTTATTTCAATAGTGGTACAAGTCCATTACCTCCACTTATCTGCCTATAATGCTTCTGAGATTAATGATCCAAACAAACAGAAAGAAAGGGTCATCTCTAGCAAGAAGCCATATGCTTGAATATTTCTGGTATCTCAACTGCAGATTTTTCAGCGCTCATTGAACTTTAGGACTCTGTATCTGAAAATGAACAAAAATGGACTTGTACCACTACTGAAATAAGCCCTTCATATATGTTTATCAATCCGGCATCTAAAATCACCACAAAATCATATAAGAGCATTAGAAAATTAAAAAATTTTCTTTTCTCCAGAAAAATTTCATGTTTAAAAGGGTTGATATTGCTTCTTGGAATACTGAAACACGCATTTTCGAGATGCCTGACTTGTATCTGCAAGTGCCTGCCAGTTCAGGCTCCTCAGCATCTGACACAGTGTGTTTGGAAATTACCATTGAAAACTTCTAGGACTTGTAGAAGGGAGTGGGTAAGTAATATTTTGAATAGGAACCCATGTTCGGAAACGTACTGTTTCCGTTCCATGATGGTTTCAATTCAGATGCGTAATGCGTCCTCGTGTGTTCTGAATACGCGAAACAGCCATATCTGGACGGTAATGTGATTGCACCACACCTCTTTCCACTCACTTTAACTGGTCCTGCGTACTTGATACTCCTACAAAACGTATTGGACCTGTTCTTGGAAGCTGTACCACTGAAAATCCGTCAGCATGATAGTGCACCGCCTCATCCCTCACATGCAGTTCGGAGACATCTCAACAGACGATGTGGTGAAAGCTGGTTAGGCCGAGGTGGTTCAACCGCATGGCCGCCCCTATCGCCGTATTTAACGCCTGTGTACTACCTCTGTAGAGACAGAGGGAGATCTGCTGGCACGAGTACAGGCCGCTGCACTAGAAACTGAAGAGAGACCAGATGGGATAGAGAGAGTGTACCAGAGTGCGCTTCGTAGATACATGGTCTGTAACAACTTTGGTTGTCGCCACATTGAGCCGCTGTTGTAATTCATCAGTGATTGTTCTGTACGTACAGTATGCTGTTCTATGTTCTGGTATAACCTAAACACGTTATGTTCAAGTGTTAATACAAACAAATGCGCCAAAGCGATAAATCGATGTTTCGTTATTTTTCCATTCGTATTGTTAGACTACCAAATAATTGTACTGCGCCACGCCTAATTCAATTCCTCAAGCAAAAAAGTGGTTCAAATGGCTCTGAGCACTATGGAACTTAACATCTGAGGTCATCAGTCCCCTAGAACTTAGAACTACTTAAACCTAACCAACCTAAGGACATCACACACATCCATGCCCGAGGCAGGATTCGAACCTGCGACCGTAGCGGTCGTGCGGTTCCACACTGAACCGCCTAGAACCGCTCCCTCAAGCAAAAGTGGACGAGTTAAACATCTGAGCTGAAACTGTCGTAGCACGGAAACGGTAAATTTCGGGATATGGTTTCCTATTCCAAATATTACGTACTCACTCCCTTCTACAAGTCCTAAAAGTCTGTAACGGGGGCCGGCCGGTGTGACCGTGCGGTTCTAAGCGCGTCAGTTTGGAGCCGCGTGACCGCTACGGTCGCAGGTTCGAATCCTGCCTCGGGCATGGATGTGTGTGATGTCCTTAGGTTAGTTAGGTTTAAGTAGTTCTAATTTCTAGGGGACTGATGACCTCAGTAGTTAAGTCCCATAGTGCTCAGAGCCATTTTCTGTAACGGGCTTCGATCTCGGGTTCGTCGGCCGACGTTTGTTTGAGGATGTTTCTGACGTTTCGCCTGCTCTAGTCGCTAGTGTTGTCAAAGTTAATCCTCCACTGCTGGTGATAGACCTGTTCGTGCTGACGAAACTTTAGAAACGTCGTCAAACACACGTCGGCCGAAGAATCCGGGACAGAAGCCTACAGACCAAAACAACCGGCCGCAAAGCCTCAATAATTTTGTATTCCCACCATCTCCGTGACGTTCCGGCTCGGTCAAATTAACCTGTGACCATCCGTGCTGCCCTTCTCTGTATGTTCGGTATCCGCGTTAGTCCTATGTGGAAAGAACCCCTGCGCTTGAGCAATATGCTAGAATGGGAGAGACGAGCCTTGTGTAACCTGAAACTTCCTGGAAGATTAAAACTGTGTGCCCGACCGAGACTCGAACTCGGGACCTTTGCCTTTCGCGGGCAAGTGATCTACCATCTGAGCTACCGAAGCACGACTCACGTACGGTACTCACAGCTTTACTTCTGCCAGTATCTCGTCTCCTACCTTCCAAACCTTACAGAAGCTCTCCTGCGAACCTTGCAGAACTAGCACTCCTGAAAGAAAGGATATAGCGGAGACATGGCTTAGCCACAGCCTGGGGGATGTTTCCAGAATGAGATTTTCACTCTGCAGCGGAGTGTGCGCTGATATGAAACTTCCTGGCAGATTAAAACTGTGTGCCCGACCGAGACTCGAACTCGGGACCTTTGCCTTTCGCGGGCAAGTGCTCTACCATCTGAGCTACCGAAGCGCGACTCACGCCCGGTACTCACAGCTTTACTTCTGCCAGTATCTCATCTCCTACCTTCCAAACTACCTTCCAAACAAGGTCCCGAGTTCGAGTCTCGGTCGGGCACACAGTTTTAATCTGCCAGGAAGTTTCATATCAGCGCACACTCCGCTGCAGAGTGAAAATCTCATTCTGGAAACATCCCCCAGGCTGTGGCTAAGCCATGTCTCCGCAATATCCTTTCTTTCAGGAGTGCTAGTTCTGCAAGGTTCGCAGGAGAGCTTCTGTAAAGTTTGGAAGGTAGGAGACGAGGTACTGGCAGAAGTAAAGCTGTGAGTACCGGGCGTGAGTCGTGCTTCGGTAGCTCAGTCGGTAGAGCACTTGCCCGCGAAAGGCAACGGTCCCGAGTTCGAGTCTCGATCGGGCACACAGTTTTAATCTGCCAGGAAGTTTCATATCAGCGCACACTCCGCTGCAGAGTGAAAACCTCATTCTTGTGTAACCTATTTCTCTTGTAGACCGATTGCATTTCCTCAGTATCCTAACTTTGAATCGAAACCTGACAGCGGCTTTGGCTATGACAGATTATGTCATAGTTCCGTCCCATGTCCCCAGGGATTGCTACACCCAGCTCTTTGTTCGAGTTGTCCTACTGTGACACTTTTCTATTTGTAGGTTCTCGTCTTTCTGTGATGTCATTACCTCATAACATATTTGGCTTCGTAACTTGCGACTCATTGGTCTATGGGTCATATTTGCTTCTCTCACATTGATACACTAGCCTTTACTCGTTACCCCATAAGTACTTTATCATTCATGTACAACTATTGAACCTAGCGTTGAGGCAACGTAATTATTTCATGAAAATACCTGGACTGCCGAACACAGTACTGAAAAAAACAGCGAACTTACAGATGCACACAGAGACAGTTAAAGTGAACTGTTACCTCTAACAATCTCATCACCACGAAAAGGCCTGCCGAGCCTTGTTTTGGCGATGTTACATAGAACAAAATTATCACAGCTTTTTGTTTGATGATCATGTTTGGTTTGTGGAGCGCTCAACTGCCCGGTCATCAGCGCCCGTACAAAGTCCCAATTTTTACACAATCCAATCTAGCCACAGTCACGAACGATGATGATAATGATATGATGAGGACAACACAGACACCCAGCCCCCGGGCAGGGAAAAATCCCCAACACAGCCGGGAATCGAATCCGGGACCCCGTGATGCAGAGGCAGCAACGCTCCACACTAGACCACGAGTAGCCGACCAGCATTTTGGTGTATTTTTCCTTAAAAAAATACATTTGAAAGCAACCAGTTAGAACAGGAATCAGCACCGTAGTTCCAGCGCGATCCGCGTGGTACAGTGTTAACAGGTCAGCATGTTATACTCGTAGTATTAGCAGTCTCGTGTACAAAGCTGATCACGGCGCTGCGCTGGATCATGTGGTCTGGTCGTTGCCTGACCAAAGACACAACTGAATGAGCTAGTTCGTCCTTAATCTTGTTTCGTATTAGTCACGCATCATTTGGGGTTCGTCACAAAACTTTGCACACGTTTTATCTTAAGTTATAACGTCATTACTAGCAAAACAAAAATTGCAGAGTTTTAACTTATTCAGGACTCAACACCCTTCATATAATACGTTGGAAACATGTACAGCCGACAATGCGATCCACGAATACTAAAATGTTGCCGAGCCCTGGTCTAGAGAACACAATTTCAAAAAACACCGTGTGAGTCTAAATGCATTTAATGCACGTTCGTAATATTATCGCGTATCGTATACAAGCAAATTTCTTCAGTAGCGCCCGAACTATCGACCAAGGATAACACGACGACTTTGCTTTACATAATTCTCTTTCACGGGAAATCTCACCTAAAGAAATTCCCTCGGAAAGAGAATAGCTCAGACTGTCATCTTACAATTGTGCTGGTTTGGACGATAATATCGTATTATCCTTTTTTTTTTTTTTTTTGGTGGTATAAGTAGTTTCTCTGCTCTCTCTGTATATCAAGGTCTGCTAATGTGTGAAAAACTGCTTTTAGACAATAACTGTACGCCCCATGGCACAAACTTTAATCTAACCACTGGAAATTATATGTCTCCCACTATATAATACCGTTCAAACATCCAAGATTGGTTTCTTTGCGAGACAAAAGGTATAAAATTCCACTGAGCTTCATTCATTATTAACATGCGTCGATTTTCAGAGGCATTCAGGATGTTATCGATGCTAAATGTTTCCCTGTTCATACTATTTTGTCCAACTCGAAAAAACGAGCGCTATCAGCGACAATATGCATGTGTCTCTACATACATACACCGCTCGCACGTCGCCAAAAACTGTATGGAGGAGGAGAGAACTTTGTAATAATGCTTGCCATTGCATACAAAGAAATGTCTTCAGTAGTGCCACACACGCAAAAGCTGTTTTAGCGCCCAAGGGTAATACTACGAGTTTACATCCTGCGCCTTGTGTGCGACTGCACCTGTGTATGATGCGGAAAAAAAAATGACTGTCTAATGTCTCGACACGTGCGTCGGCGCTTCTTATTTTCCTGGACCCCGTTCGAGGTACAGAACGGATGCAGCAGAGTTGTTGCACGGTCTACCTTGAATATCGATGCTCTACATTTATCCATCAGTATTTTGTGAGAACGTCCCCTGTCTTCTGAAGATTTTCATTCAATTTCGTGATCATTTCTGTTACACTTCCATAGTTTTGAGCTGCACTGTTCTGTCACGATCCTAACAGCGCGCCATTGCTTCCGTTCGAAGTCTGATGTCATGACTATTTGATGACTGCAAACTCATGAGTAGTAAGTACTTTAGAGTAAGTCGCTGCCTCTCGTCTGCGTTTCTCTTTAGAGATATATAACAATAGCCTAACTCTCACCCCCGAATTTTTAAACAATGGAATTCTCGTGTATAAAACAGCTTCAACCGTCTTTAGCAATGAGGTAATATGTTAAATATTTCAGGTTAAACATGTAAAACCTTTATGGATGAAGACGCGAAACCCCAATTATTTTTAAAGATTGTCAGAAGTCATTAAGTGATCTCATTAGCAAATACTATTTGAGCATAGCATAGGTTATTTGTGCTCCGTTTTAAGAAAAGCTAGTTTTACCAGGCATCTCAGCGTTAATGATACCATAGCTTCTGAACCAAAAGTCGTAAAATCATACAATTTCCCACGACCAGTACATTCCACGGTATGTGTGGATACTGTCTGCAAAATGTGTTATGAACAGAAGTAGTACTAAAGTAGTAATAAATTAAGATGTCATACCTGATGCTGAAGTTTTGTTATATGTACAGCAAAACTTTCTTCCTTTCATGATTTTGTGATTGGTGTCAACGAAAAACCGTTGTGAGAAGGTTTGGAATTATATGTACAGTTCGTTGGAAGTCACTGTGATTTCTAATTTGAAAATAAAGGGTGAATATTTGCGGGTCTTGAGCTATGCTGCATCAAGAGATGATACATGGTTTCTAACTTCAACACTTGACTTATTATCTTAAACCTTTAACATAAGATTATACTTCTTAATGAGCAGGTTATGACAGATTTTAAATTCGGTCAATAATGACATGAAATGCTGAAAATCAATATTTTGTTACGCCTGGAAGCTGTTAGATAGTCAATTTGCAGCTGGAAATGGGCGATCGAGCGATCACGTGACAGTTTTATGAGTTTATTGACGTACGAGATTCCATTTTCTCAGAGTCCTCCCAATAAAGCACGTCTTCGATTCCACTTTTTTATCCTCATTTTCTGTGGTCATCCTGTGGAGACATAAAAATGAAAACAGTGACTGAAAAGTAATTTTTTCAAGTAGTTAATAATAGTTTCTTTACTTATTTCACTATTTACTAAAATTTTTTACAAAATTCTATGTAACTGCTGTTCATTGTCCACATTTTTAGATTAATCAGAAGGCGGAGATGATGAAGAAAATCGGTGCCATATAAGCCTTAGAAATAAATCCCCTTTGAAAACTACTACTACTACTACATCTACATCTACATCTACAAAATTACTGTGCAGTTCACTATAAAGTGCCAGCAGAGGGTTCATCGAATCACATTCAAGCTACTTCTCTACTGTTCCGTTCTCGAGCAACGCGCGGGTAACATTCAAATTTTAAGTGATCATTTCTCTCTATGTAGGTAGGCGCCAACAAAATATTTTCGCATTCGATGGAGAAGTTTGTGATTGAAATTTCGTGAGAAGATCCTGCCGCAACGAAAACTGGGCCGGCCGTTGTGACCGAGCGGTTCTAGGCGCTTCAGTCTGAACCGCGCGACCGCTACGGTCGCAGGTTCGAATCCTGCCTCGGGCATGGATGTGTGTGATGTACTTAGGTTAGTTAGGTTTAGGTAGTTCTAAGTTCTCGGGGACTGGTGATCTCAGCTCTTATGTCCTATAGTGCTCAGAGCCATTATTGGTCGAAAAATGGCTTTGTTGTAATGATTGCCACCACAGTTCGCGTATAATACCCGTTGCACTCACCCCTCTATTTCGCTATAGTACAAAATGAGTTGACCTCATTTGAAATCTTTCGATGTCCTCCGACAGTCCTATCTGATAAGGATTCTATACCGCGCAGCAGTACTCCACAAGAGGCATAGTGTAAGCAGCCTCTTTGAGCGGATCTGTTGTATTTTTTAAGTGTACTTCCAGTATATCACAGTCTTTAGTTCGCTTTCCCCACATTACCTAGGTGATCGTTCCAATTTAAGTTACTCGTAATTGCAATCCCTAAGCATTATTTGAACTGATAGCCTTTAGATTTGTATGATTTATCGTATAACTGAAATTTAGTGGGCTCCTTTTATCATTCATGACGATGACTTCACACTTTTAATTGTTTCGAGTCAATTTCCGCCCTTCGCATAATACAGACATCTTGTCTAAATCATTTTACAATTGGTTTTATTCCCCTGATGACTTCACAAACCTGTAAATGACAGCGTCATCTACAAACAGATTAAGAGGGCTGCTCAGATTGTTTCTTAAATCGTTTATGTATATCAGGAACAAGGGATTGCCCATAACCCTTCCTAGGGAAACGCCAGATGTTAGGCCTATTTTACTCAATGACTTACCGTCATTACTACAAAGTGCAATCTTTCCGACAGGAAGTCTCGAATCAGTCAACATTCAGCGATTTTGATCCATAGGTTGGTATTCGAGTACCATTCCGTAAATAATTTATATCCAACTCCTGAACATTTGAACGCTATTGTGTTCACCTTGTCGTTTCGCTGATATTGCCGTTCAAAAAACCCTGAACATGCACGAGAACGAAAATGGCGAAAGCAGTACTTTATTTTTTTGATAACTTGGTCGCCGTCTGCTCCTGCTACGAGAACGTTGTCGGCTCTTGATTCCTATTTTATTTTAGCTGACATTTTAGTTCGTCGATTAGCCCATTATTCAGGTAAGTGTAATGTAAGATCTACAGCCGATGACAACTGGTGTGTCGGGCCTGATTCTCACTTCATCGCATTTCTATCACTCGATCAGAGCCATTTTGCCTTCACTCTCTTCAGAAACAGAATATTTTGAATGTAGCCCGAAAGTTTCAAGAATATTTTCGCTCACGTTATCTCTGCATAATCTTTCATTTTCCTCATCAATTCACTCTCTCATGTTTTTATTTGTCATTCTTCACTCTACTGCATCACTCTTCAGAGCCCTTCTTTAGCTAATGAATACTTATTTGACCCAAAACTGGCAACTAAATTCCAATGTTTTCGGCGACACATGGCTCAAGTTGCGATAGTAAACAATTAAATTTCGAAGTTTCAGTTGTTATACCTGCGTTATGAAACTGTGCTTTAGTTTGGCAAATGAACTAACGGGTTCTTCTATCAAAAATAGCGGTAATTTCGCGCTTGTGTTTTACCTGAAGCCGCAGTATTTTCGTCAGCAGTTTCTATGGTCATTAATTTTTCTATAGTGCCTTCTGTATCACATCAGTCTCCCTACTTGAGGGCTATTATTTCTTACATTTAGCAATCTTTTTGCGCAAAGCGTAATAAACGAAACACCATTTCCGTCTAATACTTTTTATTTCATAACAAACACATTTTTTCATAAAACAAAATGTAGACAAAATAACAATAAAGTGTAACATGGCTAAAGTGCCCTTACGGAGTCCATCACTCTTCCGTTGCCTACTGCTGTTGGCAATTCGTTATTATTGACTGTATTAGTAGCCAGTGAGAATCGTTCAATGCAATCATTTTTTTGTCCCCGAATATGTCTTGATTTTCAAGGTTGTGGTTAAATGGAGACCTAATAGCACAGCTTCGGTTGTCACAAATATTTGCTTGTTTTAGATGTGGCTATGTTGGGACCTAATATTAGCACAACTTTGCTGCGAGTGAAGCAAAATACCTGTTAAGTTCATTTACGAAGGATAGGAAACTACCGACGAACTATGTGACCTGGCTACCCACACCGACTAATGATTCGTCGTGCTCACTACCCGCCAATCATCGAAGGAACCGTTACCAACACAGCACGCGACGTAAAAGCCGCGGTCATCGCAATTGTTATTGTCTGACAACTGGGTAAAACTCTTGCTCTCAAAGTTGCAAGAAAGCCAGCCATAAAACTAATGTTTGTTTTTAATTATTTTTCTTCTTAATTTACGAAGAATTTATTAAATTTTTGCTTACCAAGACCAGTACGTTGTCAAGAGACATGAACGATAAATGTAAAAGAGTCGAATCTCACCGATTCACTGTCGTAAGCTGCGATGTATTCATGATGAAACACGTCTGAATTTACTTTCAAATCTAGCTTACTCCGCTGAAAGTAGGAGCATATTAACACAGAACATTAATGTTCAGAAAAAATAGAACACCTTGAACGACTAGAGATAGGACGTTATATTTACAGGACATGTACATTAGTATGTTCTGCAGAAATGTTTAGCATTTGAATCGTGTCGGCCCGCGGCTCCAAGGTCAACATCACTATAGCGGTAATGTACTTTCACCTTACGAGAAGATGCGTTGTACTTTGATTCGCTTCTACTGCGCACCAGCAGTCCTGCAATCGTGGCTTTGCTTCTGGATGAAAAATGACTTCTAATATTGTGCTCTCTGGCCGACATTTTTGAGAAACTTAAAGGTCGAAATTGGAATACCATCTTTCTAAGCGAGAATGTGCATTTAAGAGAAAGCTTGGACTTGAAAACCGGGATGGAGGAGTGTAATTGCGAGATTTTAGTTGTTTGAACGATTTCGTGAAGTAAAAGAGTTGGATATTGGTAAAATTAGTAGATTTTGCGTAGTATATCTCGAAAACCTTCGCCAATAATTCGAGGATAAATTTCCAGAATCCTTATGTGAGAATGACTGGGTCCACAATCCGTTCCATACGGTCGTAACAGACCACTTGTCAGCACAAGAACAGGAGGTTCTGACAGAAATATCAAATGATAGAGCACTTCCAAATAAATTTAATATGGAAGTCTCTTGAACATTTTATGGTGCAGACTCCAAATGAATATCCCAATTTAGCAAGAAGGACAGTGGGTATATTACTACCATTCGCATCAGCTTATCTGTGTTAGTCAACATTACCCGCAATGAAATTAATCAAGAAGAAACGTCCGTATCGACTGCAATTGGATTGGGATCTGCGAGCTGCTGTTTCAAAGATCCGGCAAAGACTGCATCTGCTCTCTAAATAAATTCAAGTACACGCATCACACTAATTATGCAAACGACACGAAAGTTCCGAATTTTGAAGCGTGTGCATTTTTATTCTTTTTTATTTTCTTTTTGAATGATCAGCTTGAATACATCAGTTTTTAAGTTTGCAGTTAAATGTTGACTATTGCTCTATCGTCATTCGTAGATCGTGATCTTTCAAATATTACATTATTAATTAATTAATTAAAAACAGTATACATGGAAACAGTTTAAATTTAACCAACTTGTGAACTAATTATTAAAATACACATATTCGAATCTGATCATTTCTAGTAATTACACAAGTAGCTGAGGTTATTTATAACCTAGTTCTAATTGTTAACTTCCACCACCTTTGACTAACACAAATGTAAGATGATATTGAAAAATGTTTAAGTCGAAAGTACTCGAAGATACTCTATTATTATTATTATTATTATTAGTATTAATTATTATTACCTCAGCTTGCCCCTTTCTCACATGATATACTGGAAATGCTGTATTGAGGATAACAGGCAGACTCCATATTCCTGGATTTCCGAGAAGTGTTTCACAAGGTACCCCACTGCCGGCTGTTAGCGAAGATATGAGCATATGGAACAGGTTCCTAGAAATGTGAGTGGCTCCAAGACTTCTTAAGTGATAGAACCCAGTATGTGGTCCTCGATGGTCAGTGTTCATCAGAGACGGGGGTACTCTCAGGAGTCCTCCAGGATAGTATGACGGGACCGCGGTTATTTTCTGTATACATAATTGATTCTGATAGACAGGGAGGACACCAATCTGCGGTTTTTTGCTGATGATGCCGTGGTGTACGGTAAGGTGTCGAAAACGAGAGACTGTAGGATGATACAAGAGGACTTAGACAAAATTTCTGGTTGGTGTAATGATTGACGCCTGGCTCTAAATGTAGGAAAATGTAAGTTAATGCAGATGAGTAAGAAAAAGAAACCTATAATGTTCGGACTCAGTGTTAGCAGTGTCCTGCGTAACACAGTCACGTTGTTTAAATATCTGGGCGTAACGCTGCAAAGTGCTATGAAGTGGAACGAGCATGCAAGGCTTGTGATAGGGAAAGCGAATGGTCGACTTCGGTTTATTCGGGGAATTTTAGGCAAATGTGGTTCATCTGTAAAGGAGACCGCATCTAAACGCTAGTGCGACCTATTACTGAGTCCTGCTCGAGAGTTTTGAGATCCGCACCGAGTATGAAGAGTGCTAAGGATGAACACAGATTTGGGAGAGGGAGGCAAAATAATTTGTTTCAGGAGGGGGACGCCACGGAAGAAGTTTGAGACCCCTGCCGTACACAAAAGCATCTTCAGCGAACCATCTGATAATGCTGCCGATGCTATCTCGTAAGTCGTTTATGTATATTCAGAACCTGTTGCGCTTCCTTGGATCACAATCGATGTTGTTTTAGTTCCGGCGGAACTCTTGACGACCAATATAGCGTACTGGGTTCCATTAGTCAACAATTTTTCGACTCAAGTACGTATTTGCGAAGGTGATTTGTATTTCACATACTTGTCATGTGGTGCACTGTGGACCATATTTTTCGAAAATTTAGGAAGACGAACTCTACTAACCGTGCACTCCAGGAAAACACTCAGGACGGTGGCTGATTGGAATAACACTATCGACAAAAATCGCAGAACGGTGTGCGACTTTAGGATGATCTTCATTTGTGATTCTTGAAGTTTTCCCCGTGTAATGAGTGTTCCATGAGGATTCGGGATTGCAGCCGAATGATGTCGACAACCTGCCACGATATTTCGCAGAAAACCGTTCAGCAAATTCCAGGTGGGTGTTCTTCACAGAGTAAAACGCTCATCTGGAGCTTGTTGAATGGATGTTAGTCGAAATACTGTTGTAGGATGTCTACGCCATCTGGGTGCAATCACGAAACCTTGTGGAATAAGTCTTCACTTCTTTCGGGTCGCTACCAAACTTAGCGCACTGTACACTGCCAATATTGTCGCCGATCTGTGTTGTCTTCGCTGAGCTCAATTTTGATTTGTGTGTCGTTAATTCTGCGTGTGCAAAAGCAGACAACGTACAAAACCTAGAGAGGTGAGCCCAGTTGGCAGCGAGCGAAAGCTGACTGTGTCACTTGAGTGCGTTCGATTTGTATAGATTCAGTTAGTCGTCATCAGTCACCACAGGAGCGCGACAAAGATACCTGTTCATTTGCAATATTTAGATAAAGTCAACAAAGAGACTGATCAAAATAACGTGTTCAGATAGATACTGGCTATCTGTTTGTTGATTCCAGCAAAAATTCGAAGTACTCTCCTTCACCAACACGATGAATAATACATAAGGAACTACCAGTCTCGATTGCGGTAATGAAACCAACCTTTACCTAGATTTCAGCCCAAATAATTGAGCCTTCTTCAGAAGATATACCTGAATCTATAATTTGTCTAAGAGGGCATGGTCTAGAAATGAAACTAAAACAGCCTGAATAGGCGTAGTCACATTTTAAAAATGCGGTACATAAGTACTAAGTCAACACCAAGAGTTAAGCTCTGGCGTGCGCCTCGTCTCCATGGACGCCGTGCGGTGGGCCGCGGGAACTCACGTGAGCTACGAATATTCAGGCTGCTTTAGTTTTATTTCTAGACCATGCCCTCTTAGACAAATTATAGATTCAGGTATATCTTCTGAATAAGGCTCAATTATTTGAGCTGAAACCTAGGTAAAGCTTGGTTTCATGACCGCAATCGAGGCTGATAGTTCCTTATATATTTAATTATCACGATTGCTGACTGTGCTGCAATGCTGAAAATACAAAAACGATGAATAATATTTCAACACACTGTGTAGAAAATTAGACATAACTAGAAACTACATTAGGAACCTAAGCAAAGCGAACACACTAAATTCTAAAGACAAGCACATGGAAAAAATTTGAGCAGCTGGGAAATTAACACTGAAAGATTAAAACAGATTTTAATTCTAGACTTTATTACAGCTGGCGACAGTATTGGCAGTGTAGAGTGCGCTAAGTTTAATAGCGACTCGAAACAAGTGAAGATCTGTTCAACGAGGTTTTATTACAGTAGTACCAAAATAAGGAACTAAATATATTCTAAATTAAAACCAGAGTATAGTACAATTTTAAAAAAGATGGATACATTTCTAGGAAAGAAATTACTAACTGAAAAAAATCGAAACCGGATCTATGTCATTCTTAAGCGGATATGGCAAAAGTAAGTTTTTCAAGTGCTCCCGCACAGACGAAAACAGAAACACACACAATGTTATCTTTGACAAAAATGTAATATCTCTGTAAAATCTGTATAACGATTTGTTGTGTGCGCAGTTGGATCTGTTTACAAGATTTTGACGTAAAATACAAACCTCCCATAAGGAACAGTGAGAACGGTGTGTTGTGGCCGCGACGTGCAGTATTTTGGGGTTAAATTCGTGAGTGGCGTAAGTAAAATCGCTAATTTTCAGATACATACTTAGTCATATTCTTCTGGAACCAGACACATTTCGTTTCGTCCTCTTACGTTAGAGTTCCTGAAATATGGTACTTTTGTGAGAGAAACACAGTGTTGCAACAAATTAAAAATACCATACGATCAGCACTCAAGACACATCTGTATGGAACGTCTGGAAATACAGAATTGTCAGAGTGATTAGAGAGAGCGTTTATCTTGGAAATAGTACATAAAAATTAATTCATTTTCATTTAATGCAATTTCTAGGAAGCTCGAACTTCGTGTTTTTGAGTCATTGTTTGTGATTAAAGGGCAACGGAGAAAACAATGCTTACAAAACGAAATGTATCTGTAAATTTATCTTATCCATTAAGAGAGCTGAACACTGCGATTGTCGCTAAGCTTGCTGGTAATACGTATCAAACTGCGACCAGACGCATTATATTTGTCCTATAAAACTTTAGATTGTTCCATTAACCAGATTTTGAGCCACTGCAGTCCCATAATGAGATGGTGTGTATTTAAAGACACTTTATATGCTGTAGCAATTGCGGCTGGCCGCTGGGTTCGTAGAAATGATGAGAAAGTAGAGTTTATATAGGTCTGCCGAACTATGAATCTAAATAAAAGACAGCGACGTTATTTAGTTCCTTACACGTCATGAAACACAGAAAGTTGTACTCTCCAGAGTAGGCAACTTAGTACTTACAGGCACCAGGTTCAGCATAAAACTATAAACATTCAACTTTATTTCTGGAAGAGAAAAGTTATTACAAAACCTTCGTTCGACCAATACTTGAATATTGTTCTGGGATCCGTACCAGACAGGACTGACAGAGAAAACATGGAGCCAAAGAAGAGTAGCGCACGCAAGCGGCCTGGAGATCCCCATCGAACTCCAGTGGCAGAGAATAAAAGTGAGGCGTTCTGCATCTCGGTGTGGTTTACTGTTAAAGTTCCGGCAATGCATCAGTCAATATATTGCTTCCTCCTACGTATATCTCGCGAAAAGTCTATGAAACTAAAATTAGAGAGATTCGAGCCTGCACAGATGATTATCAGCAATCGTATTTCTGGAACAGGTAAACGGAAAGTGACAGTGGTAAACAAAGTACCCTCAGCCGCACTCCGTAAGGTGGTATGCCGAATATTGTAGATGGGGCTATGACGTATGACACTTCACTTTTACCGTTCTTTGACATGGTGGAATACGCTTCTCGAAAGATAGTATACATCTGTGCCAACATCACCTCTTGTTTATGATATATGGAGGGGGGGATTACTGAAGAATGGGATACAACCCGTCGGTTTTGACCAATGACGTCAGAAGTTATCACAGATGATGTATTCCACAGATTTAACACCAAAGATGAATGTTGAGAAACAAACGAATGCAGGACAGAGAAAACAGATGGTAGACATATATCACGTACATTCATATTTCGAACATATTGTTAAGTATATCGCATCTTTGAGTCCTTGTATCCTGTTCCTCAGTGATCTATAGGTCAACTGAAGAATAGGATACTAGTGCTAGCGAAGATGAAAACAAGGTACTACCTTTGTAGTTCAACTGAGGTACAGGGTGCTTTTTTCATCTATGCTAGCACTAGTGTCGTATTCTTCAGTTTACCTGCATAGGTCGACTGAAATACGGGATAAAATTTTTTCGTATGTCGGTCTTTTACCCTTCAATAGTACTAGTATCGACTGAAATACTAGTGCTAGTGAACGCTAAAAAAGCGACAACTGTAAAAACTGTATTCCTTTGCAGCTGATGTACCCTGCTTCAAGTCTTCGGTATTCATAGAAATAGCTAAATCCATACTTACAAACGCAAATCAAAAAGTAAAAATTGTCCAGAATGAGAAACAATTCATCCAAAATATCTAAAACTCACTAAGAATGAAAATAAGTACCGACTGAATTGGAACGAATGTTGTTGTGGTCTTCAGTCCTGAGACTGGTTTGATGCAGCTCTCCATGCTACTCTATCCTGTGCAAGCTTTTTCATCACCCAGTACCTACTGCAACCTACATCCTTCTGAATCTGCTTAGTGTATCCATCTCTTGGTCTCCCTCTACGATTTTTACCCTCCACGCTGCCCTCCAGTACTAAATTGGTGATCCCTTGATGCCTCAGAACATGTCCTACCAACCGATCCCTTCTTCTTGTCAAGTTGTGCTACAAACTCCTCTTCTCCCCAATCCTATTCAATACTTCCTCATTAGTTATGTGATCTACCCATCTAATCTTCAGCATTCTTCTGTAGCACCACATTTCGAAAGCTTCTATTCTCTTCTTGTCCAAACTATTTATCGTCCATGTTTCACTTCCATACATGGCTACACTCCATACAAATACTTTCAGAAATGACTTCCTGACACTTAAATCTATACTCGAATAAATGATTTAAATTAATACAAGCTACATAAAAATTACACGATGTCTAGTCCTTTCTTTTAAAAACACATTTATTTATTTCAGTCTACAATGATGATACCTCATCTCCGAAGATAGCGGATTTATTATCTATGACTCTAAAATAAAGACATTTATATCTATAAGTGATGACTGTAAATGAGTGGGATACTAGAGCTTAGATACAGTTCATTTAAAGAAATAAACCGAGCAGTTTTACATTATAATCGTCGGCAGCGTATACTGCAGCATCACAGACATACCTTTTAAGTAGGGGCAATTTAAAAAATCTTGAGTCTGTCGCTTATTGTTTATATTTTATTTTCAAGGTGTGACACATTTGCTCGTTCACAAAACATACATAAAAGCTTAGTTTCGCACTTTGTCGGCCATAAGCCTATTCATGATAACCTGTTTTACACATTGCTGATAAAGGGTTGAAGATGAGCTTCTTCAGTCCCCTCATAAAATTCTCAAGAATACAGTGTCATCGCCAAACCTCAAAGTTTTTGGGGAAATTCAGATCCGCCTATTATGCAAAAAAATTGTTCATTTTAGTGCCCAAACAAGTTTCAGGAGCTTTGTATCATCATCAGTAGTTCCTTATATTCAGTTCAGTAAAATGCAAACGTATTTTAAGTAGCAATTATCGTAACGAAATTAGGCCTAAAAGCTTATTTTCTCTGTTATGAATGTTAGCTTAGTTTTTAGGTGTTACCTTCAGTGGGACCTCAACCCTTCTGTCGGGCGCGGTGTTTGTCGCAGCGAGATCGGGCGCGGTGTATCAAATTGATCACACCGTTTATTCACGTGTTCAGTTATTAAATTCTGTTCACAAAGCATATTGTAAGTGCCAAATATATTTAAAGAACGACCAAGATGACATACGAGTACAACTTCAGTAGAAATATTCATCATTCAGATTTCTTATCGTCAATGTTGGGCTTTAGCAACAAATGATAAAAAAAATCGCTTTTTCATTTGCTTCTTTATTATATTTCACTAATAAAACAAATTACAAATGACAATTATCTTTACAGAAAGGCTGTTATGACACTGGAGCAGAACAACAATGATACTACAACTCATTCATTTGTACATCGTCACTTTTTGACTGTGGTAACAAATGCGAAATTTTTCCGCATTCAGAGCAAAAAGGTTCAATGTGTATCAAACAGATCGCCTTTTGACACATTTTGCAACAATATCTTGTCAGTGTTTTTTTTTCTGTGAAGGTATTACACCTTTTCCTCTTGATCCCAGTCCCTTGTTCTTCGTTTCTGCTTGTGTCTTCTGCTTCTTCTTCACACGTTGGCCTATATTGTTGTAGCCGCAGTTGAAGATCTCTGTGAATTCCTGTGGTGTCCAAGCATCTACGAACCAAGTGAGGTAGAACTAACGCATGTGAGAGTTGCTTCAGGAATCCTTTTCTCCCGATAAAATTCTCGTTGTCGCCATAGTAAATTACATGTGAATTGATTCCACTCATATTGATCATTGCAAAAAATATGACCATGGGCCAACGGCACACATTTCTTGCTACATTGTATGAAGCGGTCAACTTATCTGTAGTGTCGACTCTACCTTTGGTGCTATTGTAAAATGTTACAATGGATAGCTTCTGTTTATCTCCAGTGTCAGCATCTACTGAATTATCTTCATGCAAACTTGATGCCAAGATAACACACTTCCCCTTTTTAGGAACGTAGGAAACTAGAGTACAGCCTTTCTTGAAGTCAAAAAGTGAACTATGGACAGTCCTGCCTTTACTGGTAGCAAACTCCAGAGGAATCTCACGCATGTTTTTCTTCATCGTCCCAACAAAAGAAAGATTTTTTCTTCTTAGCTCTTCTATCAAACCAGTACTACTAAACCAATTATCTGCTGTCACATTTCGACCTGACTGATAAATTGGTTCACATAGTCGCAGAACAACATCTGAAGGTTTATTGCTAACGTGGTAAATCCTTGTGGCTGCAGCCCAGCGTATATTTCCAGATTACAGAGATAAAATACTTGGGAATCCACAAGAGCATATATTTAATTCTATATTTGTTTGGTTTGCTAGGTATGTATTGGCGAAAACTGCACCTTCCACGGAATCCTTCAAGTTTCTCATCTACTGTAACGTTTTCTCCGAGGGTGTAGGATTTCTGGCAATTCTGTACAAACAGAGAAAATATTTCCCGAATCGCTGTTATCTAATTTTCTCCTTTCATCACGAGTCACCCGATTGTCAAATCTAAGGCATCGCATGATGAATTTGAAACGTTTTATGTTCATAACGAGACGAAATTTTTCAATTCCATCCCCATCACTTCCCCACAGATCTTCTAAGCTTTGTCTGTTACTTTTGTTAACACCAGCCAAAAACAGAAGACCAATGAAAGCTTTTAATTCAATAATATCTACAGGTTTTACGTCTCTCTCTCGCCGAAAAGAAGCTTTGATGCTCTCAATATACTGATTGGTATACAGAACTATAATCGACAAAATGTCGTCATCTATGAGGCATTTCCAACATTCCAAAGGCGTTCTCAATGCTTTAGCCGCACCTGTAGGTCCAGGTAACTTTCAAATAATATTGTGGGCCCTGGAACGTACTCTCTGCGATGGTGGAACTTTATTCCATTTTGTCTCTTTGTCCCTTCCAGTATAATAATGCTGGCTTTCTTCAAGTACTTCCTCGTCGTTTTCACTGTCGTTTTCCTCTGTTTCTGAATCTTCCTGCCGAACTTCAACTGCGTCATCACAATCTGTGTCTACTTCATCTTCAAAATCCTCTTCAACTTCACCATTATCCTCTTCCAACAACATTTTTTGTATTTGTGCAACATGATTTGGGTCAAGGAGGTTGTACGTCTTACTGTAGCCTGCCATGATCAAGTGTCTCACACCTAAAATGATAAAATTCCTATAAAATAACGCAGTCAGGCGCAGTGTATCGATTTGATACCTAATACTCAAACATTCTTAACTGACGATTAAACGGTCCAAAAAGAAAACAAGTGCATTACACATTGTATATTAACATTGTACTACTTACTAAGTTATGTTGATAACCAAAGAAATGAATTGTTGAAATGCAACACGAACGGGCGCAGTGTATCAAACTGATCAATCAGCACATACATCGACAACAGAGCAGTTGTATCGACACTGAAGCACACAACAATGACAAGCGTTCGGAAAAGGCTAGCTACTAGCGAGTAGGCGTGAGTGCTGCCACTCGTTGGCAAATAATTTACAGTAAACTTCGAGGTGTATCAATTTGAACAGCCGCGCACGACGGAAGGTTAACACGCCATCTACAGGTAAATAATGGTATTGTGAGTTTGGTAGGCGAGTTCTGAAATAACCTTATTTGAAAACGTAATTTTCTTGAACGAAATTATTTCTCGGCAACATTGCGCAAGTACTTTCACGTATTTTCGCAGTATCTGTCCACATCTGCATGTTCAACCGTTGTCGAAACCCGCGCACAAAGAATGTTTCCTTCAGCTTGCTCAATGTACTGGCGGAATTATATTGGGAATGGGCTACAACGATGTCTTACTTCTTCTCAACTACAGTATTGCCTTTCCCTGATGCCTTTCAACTTTTCATAACTGCTGTCTAGTTTCCATGCAGAATATGAAGTCCCTGTAAATACGCAATATTTGATGACGGACCTGCAATGGCTCGTAACCTGGCTTAAAAGGAAGTGAATGGTCGCAGTTTCCATACAGACCGCCAAAAATGCATACCTGCCAACTTTAACTTTTAAAAATCGAAAATCGGAAGATTGAGTCTTAAAAATCAGGAGATACAAATGATCAAAAACCAGGGCTCATTTCAGCAATATCACGAGACAAATGATGTGAGCCCTTCCCAATGACGGCACAAAGATATAGAACGGCTATAAAAACGCAAATGAAAACACTAGAACTACTCAAAACGTTGATTCCATACCCTTTTTCTGTATCGTATCCCGGGTAACCGGTACTAGGTTGGGATGTTTTTCAATACACCTGCAACTTCCTTCTTCATTCCAGCCATTGAAGGTGTATTATCACAACATATGGTTAAACAGTTATTCGGTTGGATATTACATTCCTTCAGAGCGTTAAGAAGAAGTGTTCCTGTGTTAATACCAGTGGAATCCCCTTTTGAGTTACTAAGAGATAAGATGCTTTCAGTTTTTTTTTGGGTCGTCTTGTTATAAACTGTAACAACTACGTAATATACGTAATTTAGTATCGCCTTTGTTATCCACCATCTGTTGAAACATCAAATGGCCATTCTTTCAAAGTTTCTACGGCTTTTTCTCTTTCCCTTTTATCCACTTTTGCTATAGCTGCGACAGTTCGTGTCTTGCGCAGCTGTATTTTTCGCTGTATTGCTGTCCGAGAACATTTTCCTAAACAAGTGACTCGCGTAGTCAGCTAAGTTGATTGGCAAATTGTGTTCTAAAATAAACAATGTAAGGCCGGTCGGAGTGGCGGTGCGGTTCTAGGCGCTGCAGTCTGGAGCCGGGCGACCGCTACGATCGCAGGTCAAATCCTGCCTCGGGCATGGATGTGTGTGATGTCCTTAGGTTAGTTAGGCTTAATTAGTTCTAGGCGACTGATGACCAGAGAAGTTAAGTCGCATAGTGGTCAGAGCCATTTGAACCATTGCTTAAGGAAAAAAGTTGTATTTTCTGCCATAATGAGAAACAAAACACCAAATCAAAATACTAAGAATATGACGATCAGTAAAGACAGTGTTGTTTAGTTTTTTAACCATTTGCTTTAACTTTAAAATGCAATAGAGTAACATTTGCTACTGTCCCACTTAAGGTAATCAGTTATCTTTGTTGGCTTTTTGTATTTAAAATGTGCGTACGCATTTTGATTTTGACCATCCATTCGTTTTAACATCTGATTTGAAACTAAAAATCTGCAGAAAACAAGAGCTAGAAAATAAACGTTGCATTGTTGCTAGTAATCCCCAAATAAGTGATAAACAAAAATGAACATTGGAGTAATAGCCGATATATATCTCCGAAAATGTGATAATAATACGTCGTTTTATACGAAAAGCCGCAATATGCGATGTTGTACTAAGCGATTTTTTAAACAAAGCGTTGACGAAGGATTTAGACGGGACCATTAGATTTACTGTTACAGCCACTAAGTGTTAAAGACGATGTCGGTATAAACGGCGTCGACTGTATACAGATGAAAAAACGTCTAATGAGCGAAGGAATTCTCGCCACTGCCCAAAAAACTGAATTGGCCGGTTTTCAAAACAAATGTATTTGGTTTCACGGTGATAAGCTAAAAATCGGGAGAAATAATGGAGTAATCGGGAGACGGGAGAAAAATTGATAACTCGGTGGTCTCTCGCGCAAGTCGGGAGGGTAGGTAGGTATGAAAATGTGTCCGTTTGGGAGAAAGTGCGCACGGTTCGCATGGATGTGCGCACAAAGGCGGTAAGCGGAATCGGGCCCGCTGGGAAGCAACCCCCTTCCTCGTGCTGGGGAGCACTCGGCCTGCGGTTCAACGGCCTGAGCTCTACCTGCGTCCTTTGTGCCCCTCCCAGACGTCGGGGGAAAGCCGAAAGCGGCGACCGCGCCGAACAAGTGCCAAACAAGCCCGGCGCATTCTTCCAGGCCGAGCCTCATCGCCCACAGATGGTGGCAGCGATAGCCCCGGGGAATATGGCACCTCCTTCCTGCTTTGTCCACTTTACTGCACGGACGGCCCTGCAGGCCAAAGCGGCACCAGAAAAAAAAGACTGATACCCAAGAGAGAGCCGTCTAGACGAGGTCTCTAAAAGGGCCTGCTCACGTTCAATATTTATTGACAATACTAGTCTGCCAAGCCTTCAGTATACTGAAGCAACCGACAGACCAATATTTTCAGCGGGAAACGCGATTTTACGAGGTTAAATTCTTCATTTGTATGGTCATATTGTCCGTAGTTCCGTGACAATTCCTGAGAGCATTTTCGTTCCGTCGTTACAACTACAAGAAAATGAGAGTTTTTCTCACTAAACGCTCTTCACTTTATTGAGGTAAAGCATCATCAGAGGTCCGTTATTAAAGATATTTATAATGTGATTTATTTTTAAGATCGGGAAACAGTTCGGGTTTTTACTTACGGTAGTTTCTGCTTGGTTTCTCGTCTGTATCAGCAAATGCCATCTGCCAGCACATGTTTGATTTCTTTCTTCATTAGACACCGATACTCGCAGTATAATCTTTCGATGTTTTGCAGAACTGTGCAATTTTTTTTAGGTTTTACACAGCTCATTTTTTCCTACACCACTATTTACTGTTTATTTTTATACCTTGTACCTCACCTTTTCCTCCAACTGACTCTCAATCACCCTACTTTGCATTTACGTCCACTCATCTTTTCTGATCCCTCCGCCATCTGGACACCAAACACAAAAGCAAAAAAAGAAAAAGAAAAACCCTCCATCAATCTTCCTTCATTACTATTACACAGTATACAGGGTGTTACAAATGGTACGGCCAAACTTTCAGGAAACATTCCTCACACACAAAGAAACAAAATATGTTATGTGCACATGTGTCCGGAAACTCTTACTTTCCATGTTAGAGCTCATTTTATTACTTCTCTTCAAATCACATTAATCGTGGAATGGAAACACACAGCAACAGAACGTACCAGCCTGACTTCAAACACTTTGTTACAGGAAATGTTCAAAATGTCCTCCGTTAGCGAGGATACATGCATCCACCCTCCTTCGCATGGAATCCCTGATGCAGCACTAGAGAATGGCGTATTGTATCACAGCCGTCCACAATACGAGCACGAAGAGTCTCTACATTTGGTACCGGGATTGCGTAGACAAGAGCTTTTAAATGCCCCCATAAATGAAAGTCGAGAGGGTTGAGGTCAGGAGAGCGTGGAGGCCATGGAATTGGTCCGCCTGTACCAATCCATCGGTCACCGAATCTGTTGTTGAGAAGCGTACGAACACTTCGACTGAAATGTGCAGGAGCTCCATCGTGCATGAACCACATGTTGTGTCGTACTTGTAAAGGCACATGTTCTAGCAGCACAGGTAGAGTATCCCGTATGAAATCATGATAACGTGCTCCATTGAACGTAGGTGACTGACGAAACTAAAATGAGCTCTAACAGTGAAATTAAGCGTTTTCGGACACATGTCCACATAACATCTTTTCTTTATTTGTGTGTGAGGAATGTTTCCTGAAAGTTTGGCCGTACCTTTTTGTAGCACCGTGTATAAATACACAGCAACATAATAAAATAACACACAGATAATTAGCTACAAAAACGTGTAGGTCAAAGACAAACTAGTGGCAATGTTGGCAACACTACAAAATACAACACACACTTAGAAGTATAAAAATGGACAGTAAATAGTTGTGTAGGAAAAAGTGTGCTGTGTCAAACGCAAAAAATGCATAGTTTTGTAAAGCAGCGAAGGATGAGATCCAAGTATTAGTGTCTAATGAAGAAAGAAATCAATGACGTCTAGCAGACGGCATTTCCTGATGTAAACGAGAAACCAAGCAGAAATTACTCTAAGTAAAAACCAACAAACTGTTAACGAACTGTTTTTTGATCTTAAAAACGAATCAAATTGTAAATATTTTTGGTTACAGACCACTGATGATGCTTTACCCCAATGAAGCGAAACGCGTTTGGTGAAAAAACACGCATTTTCTTGTGGTTGTAACGACGGAACTAAAATACCCTCAGGAGTTTACAAGGCAAAAATTTCGAACACCCAAAAGCAACCGTGTGCCACAGTTACGTTAGTGGTTACAACAGAAAACGGCAAAAATGACGAAATTGGTCGGAAAATGGCTGAAAAAGACAAGCGACTTGTCGCAGTTTAATTTACTGACTGAAATCAAAATCACGTACCCGAAAGACTTCATAAACTATTTCCGGGTTAGTCTTTCATAGTCCTACAAATTACTGATGTCGATACATAATAAAATGGAGAAGAAAGTACATTAATGAGAGACCAGTCACTGTCACGAGAGATTACAACTAACAGGCAGATTATTCGAATGTTTGAAGTTTAGTTCTGTAATATCAGCAAACACAAGTAGCAAAATTGTACTGAACGACGACTGTTCAACAGAGACAAGAGTATCATCAGGAGTGTCCCAGGGAAATGTGATAAACAGGGTAAGCAGAAATCTGCCCTTCTTTGCTGATGATGCAGTGGTGTATGGGAAGGTGTTGTCGTTGAGTGAGTGTAGGAGGATACAAGGTGACTTACACAGATTTTCTAGTGGGTTGATGGAAGGCAGCTAGTTCTATATATAGAAAAGTGTAAGTTAATACAGAATTGTACGAAAACCAAACCCATAATGTTCGAGTGCAACATTAGTAGTGTGCTGTTTGACACAATCACGTCGATTAAAAATCAAGGCGTAACGTTGCAAAGCAATACGAAATGGAAAGGCAAACGTGCGACTTCGATTTATTGCGAGAATTTTAGGAAGTGTGATTCATCTGTAAAGCAGATCGCATGTAGGACACTAATGCAACCCATTGTTGAGTACTGTTCGAGTGTTTGGGATCCGCAGCAGGTCGGATTAAAGGAAGATATTGAAGCAATTCAGAGGTGGGCAGTTAGATTTGTTGCCAGTTAGGTTCGAGCAATACGCAAGTATTACGGAGATGCTTCGGTATCTCAAATGGGAATTACTGGAAGCTGACTGCGGAGCGATTCTACTGCCGCCAGCGTACATTTCGCGTAAGGTCCATTACGATAAATTAGAGAGATTAGGGCTCGAACGGAAAGTCTTTGTGCAAGTGTAACAGGAAAGGACCAGTAGTGGTACAGAGTATCCATGCACCAAACGGTGACTTGCAGAAAATGTACCTAGATGTAGGTGTAGATGTAACAATCTGAAGCAATTATACCTGCTTGGGAAGGATCTTTTCAGGCAGTTAAAGTAAAACATTTTTCACGTTTTGTCATAGTTGGAGAAATTGACATGCAATCTGCAGACCTCTCACTAGTCATTGTAGATGTGTGACAACTTCTTTTCGAAGTGGAAGCCTTTTTCCAAACTATTATGTAATTAACCAACCCGTACTGTATTTTAAAATTAATAAAATAAGCCATGTCGTAGAGTATTCTCCGCTGACCGCCCTAAAGTGGTAGGTACAATGATTACCATTGCATAGACCTATTAAAATTGTTTTGTGTTTTGAAAAATTGAATCTGAGGTTTGATATGCACAAAGATGTATTGTGAACATAAACAGTGCACACTAGTGCCGTGTGGCTGGTTCATGTAGCTCTGTCAACATCTGAATGGAGAACATTGTCAGACCATCAGTACCTGATCTTACACGTGCAATATGCATTGTCAGTACTGAGAATATTTTCAGGGCCAGCCTTACTGCTCGTCAGTATTTCTAGTATTGACAATATGTCAATAAGCGTCCTCAAATGGTCAATATATTGACGGTGTGACAATATTATTGAACGTTTGTGGTACCATTAAGCGCAAGATATGCCTACGATTCAGCGTAGCATTATTGGATTACGATGATATAGATCGAAGAATGATAGGCGAATCTGTGACCTCCTATACTACTACGAAAATTCCGTTGTTCGTGCGACGTAATTAACTTCTTTCACGTTTGATCTCCTCCGCAACAACAGTAATTGGTAACGCACCACACACTACACTCGCTATTTCTTAATCGTCATTAGCTTAGTTCTCATTAGCTCCTTGAGTAAAATTTACTGCGGATCCCTTGAGGAGTGATATATTCCTATTGATTGTAAAAGAGCACAGGTCACACTTATCCCCAACCCTGACACCCACCTGTTGTAGAATCTAAGAACACATTTCGAACTCAAACGTAATGAAGTACCTCGATCGGTATGACCTCTACGGCAACCAGCACGGATTCCAAAAGCAATAGGGCCCGCATCTCGTGGTCGTGCGGTAGCGTTTTCGCTTCCCACGCCCGGGTTCCCGGGTTCGATTCCCGGCGGGGTCAGGGATTTTCTCTGCCTCGTGATGGCTGGGTGTTGTGTGATGTCCTTAGGTTAGTTAGGTTTAAGTAGTTCTAAGTTCTAGGGGACTGATGACCATAGATGTTAAGTCCCATAGAGCTCAGAGCCATTTGAACCATTCCAAAAGCAATAGGTCACGCGAAAACCAACTCGCAGTTCTTCCACATGACATACGAAAGTCATGGTTCAAGTTAAACAGATGGATGCAGTATTTCTTGATTCCGAAGAGCATTCGACTCGCATTCGAAGTGCACCACCTCGATAACTGAAACGGGTTGAAAAAAAAATGTTGTTAACCCGTAACTGGTACACCTATAAATTGTAACACATAAGGTACATCTGGGTCCTCGGGACCCACCCAAGTTTTGAGTATATTTTGGTAAAAAAAACACATTTAAATGAAATTTAAATATGAAACTTTTATTAATGTTTTGTTACTAATGTTTTAAAACCACATTCCTCATTTATGGTCATACCTTAAAGATGTTACAAAAAAGGACAATAAACTGCATAAAATACGAAATGTGAAAAATATACTTTTGGAAAGTCCTGCACATCAGTTACAAATAGTAAGATAGACAACTGAAACTTCACGTTTAAACACAAAATGTACTATGCTTCACAACAGTAAGCCAGAAGAAAAGTTCAAAATCAATATAAAAATTTCTGCAGGCACAACTTTTGGATAAATTTTAGTACATTTCTCAGCTAAATGACTATGTGATCTTTGAAAATAGCAGAAATTATGACAAAATATTAGGTTTCAATTATACAGCATCTTCACCAGTCCATTTCAGTTATTTCATTCATCCAGACTACCGAAACAGTTTGGACATAAAGCAGTGGAACATTCCAAACATAATGGTGTTCGACATCTGGCACACGCCCGGGATGCTTTCCTGTCTTTTTTAGATGGGCACACTGAGCATCTTTTCCTCTTCGATTTAGTAGCACCAGCTTCACTGTGAACCTGGGATGTTCCTGATGCCTTGGAGGGGGTCATGCCTAGAATATCACAAATGGAATTTCGGATATCTTTTCTCAAAAATGGAGAATCCAATCTTCTTTTCATACAATCACTTATGAGTTGTGTACCTAGTTCAATGAGGAATTCTCTGCGTGTCACATCATCAGTATCTTCTTTCCCATGGTACAAAACAAAAGCATTTACACCTGCTATATCTAGCATAGTGTAGAAGACTGCCATAGGCCACCGCCTTGTTCTTCTAGAAGTCGTGTAATTATGCGTCTTTTCGTCAAGTGCGTCAACTCCACCTTTTGTTTTATTGTAGTCATGGATTATTTCAGGCTTATTTTCCACCATACATTCTCCATGGTGCATTGTCGATATCAGGTTGACAACCTTGTTCTTTTTGGGGACGTGTGAAAGTATTGTTACAGAACCAGAGTATCCGTAGATTGAAGAAGACACATTTCTGCCCTTTGCTGTTGAAAAGCTTGGTGGTAGCTCAGCCTTGTTCTTTCTCATGGTGCCAATATAAGTCAAATTACAGTTCGACAACTCATTGACCAACTCCACACTTGAGAACCAGTTGTCCCCTGTCACATTTCTGTTACTTCCCTTGATTGGTTCAACCAACCGCATGACAACAGCTGTTGGTAAGAGGACACGGCGCGGGATGGCTACAGCTGATTTTCCCGAATATATCTCTGCATTCAAACAGTAGTGCATTTTGGCATCAGCTAGAATAAATATTTTTATACCGTATTTCCGTGGCTTGGATGGAATGTACATCCTAAATGGACATCTACCACGGAATCCTACAAGCATTTCGTCAACAGTGACGTACTCTCCGACTGAATAGTTTTCTTGACAAGCTTCTATCAATGAATTGAAGAGCCAAGAGATGTGGTACAGTTTATCTGTGAGTTTCCTTGCGTCACGGGTTGCTGCATCATCAAAACGAAGGCAACGTAATAAAAACAGCAAACGTTTCAAGGGCATAGTTGCCCTAAAAATTGGTCTACCAGTGCCGTTTGTAGCATATAAACCATTCAGATCTTCGTTGTTTGACTTGAAGGCTCCCCACAAATAACAAAGACCTATGACAGCTTTTATTTCAGTACTGTCTGTTAGATTTGAAAAAGAATTCTTTTTTGACTCAGGTGGCAATGACATAATCTTTTCATTGGTTCTGAGTACTACCTCTGCAATCATTTCTTTGCTGAAAAGTAGTTCCCAAAATGCTAGAGGGGTCTTTTCTGTTACCTGTCTAGCTGCATTACGTATGCCAGGAAAGTGAATTGGAGCAATGATGTTGGTTTGAGAGGTTCTTCCACGTATGCTGGGTGTTGTTGACCACTTGAATCTGTTTCTTCCATAGATATAATTAGTTCCAGATTGTTCGTTGTTACTGTCTCCATCATCACTTTCATCACTTCCAGTTTCATGTTCACTAATTTCATAGTCACTGTCGCTTCCACTTATGTCTTCAATATCACTGTCCAATGGTTCGTTCAGATTATCTGTAGTATCTTCCTCGCTCATTTTTCTGAAGCACTACACCGTAAATCCAAGATACCGGAAATAATGCCACGAAAAGAAAACTTTCACTAACGGTACACCTGGGTCCACGGGACCCGATCACCTTTATAGAAACAAAACTAACAAAGAAACGCCTGCAACAATGTTGTGGGCTGGTAGCCAGTTGATTGTTAGGAGAGTACAGGGAGAGGGAAGTCAGTGCTACCACACACATCACGGAGCTGGAAAAAAGAAATTTCGCTCGGGTCCCTGGGACCCAGGTGTACCAGTTACGGGTTAAATATGGACATGCGCCTGTTCTGTCAGCCATTACGTTCATAGTTCTGTAAATCTCAGCATCTGTTTACAATCGATGTTTTAAGCACAAGCTGTTGAATAACAACGCTCTTTAAGACACAATTGTGACACGCGGATTCACAGAAGTCACAAGTGAGGTATTCATGCAAAAAACTAATCATTTACTTGAAACATTATACGTTAACTCATGCAAAATTGTAATTGCCGCGTTGTCGTGCGTTTCTTCCCTTACTCAGAGGCATTCTTGTTCTATGATCCTCAGCCTAGGATTTGTACGACATCTTGAACCTCTTTACTGTGTTTTAATACTTTAAGTTATTTGGCCACTGGGGTGGTATAAATGAAAGTCAATCGCTGCAGATGTTCTCTGAACCGATTGGTGACGTCTGGATATCGAACTTGCTATTCTGAAACCGGTAATGTTTTAAGTTAATGTATTAACAAAGTGCATCAATTTGGCAGTTCATTTCTTCAAGCATTTTGCTGCTGCATACCCAGTCTTGTCAGTCAGATGATGAAGTGAAAATTATGTAAAATACCAAATACCACCTTCCCGCTTTAAGTGCACCACATACCAGCTACAGATCGCAGCAATCCGTCGGCAGGTCGCGCGATCTATACGTGTGTACCAAGCAGTGGCATATCGCAGATGATAACGATCGATCTCTTATCGTTCGCAATAATTCCCGAGCAATGTCATAAATCGCAAGCGACGTATCGACCATGAATGCCAATATGGCAGTCACACGTTTGTCTCGTTATTAAGCTTGGTTATGCAGTTGTGTTTCGTTTCGCTATGTCCACGTGTACTCAGGACTGTAAGTTAGAATTTATAATTATTCAAGAAGCACAAACCACACTCAAAAGTGGAGTCGCCGCTTGTATGAAGAATGAATTCAAATAAAAAAGCGTTGATCCTCATAGACGTTGCAGTGGGCAGCACATTAGAGCTTGTGCGATCGAAGTAAATATCTGTGGGAAGTTCGCTCTTCCCAAGAGTAACATGAAGTATCTTCCCAAACGCAAGTTCTTATGCAAAGTTGTATCTGTTCGAGCTCCACTACAAGGCTTCAACGTGAATAATGCGAGCTTAGGAATACTCTACAGTTCATGAAGTGTTGATGTTCGAAAATAGACTTGATTTAGTACGGGCGTGTGAGTACTATATCACTACAAGAAACTCCCGTACGGAATATAGGGAGTGAGCCACACGACACCAGTTTAACTAATATTTGAAGGCCAGAAGTTTAGAGCTCACATTTTTCATTTCTGTTGGAATCTCGTTCAAACAAGAAATTGCTAAATACTTCTCATTGTTTGGTACCATGGCTAACAAAGAGTTAAACGTAAAATTGTACTTCAGTGCAGTGGCATGGTCCTACGGTGATACGCTGTTGCTTTCCTCCAGTTAATTTGCATCTCTGCGTCGCAAACCACAGTGAAGTGCACGGCAGAGGTTACTTTCCATTGCACCCGTTATTAGGGCTTATCCCAGTTCCATTCGCATCTGCGGTGCAATGAGAATGATTGCTAAACGCCTCTGTACGCTGTAATTTATCTGTTCCTGCATTCGAAATTCCTACAGGAACGATTCGTAGTCAAACAAATAGATGTGACAATTCGTGTTGCCATGCTTTATGTATTTTCAAAAGCATCTGTTAGTCCTACCTGGTGCAGGTCCCACACACATAAGCAACGTTCTTGGATGAGTCGCACACCGGATTACCAGATGTTGGTTTTTTTCACCGAACTGTTCGGTATATGATCCCCGTGTTCGGTGTTCGGTCCCAAAGTATCAGTGGTTCGGTATTTGTAGAATCCCATTCATACCACCAATTTATTTGCCGATTTACGAGACTCTCCTTTTAAAATTTTCAGTTACGTGGTTGTAAGAAAAATAGCTCCTACATGAGAAAAATATGTGCAGGTATCAAAGATGGTGGCTATTGAAGAAGACACTGATAAATACAGTTTTTACGAATACATCGATATACTGAATAAAACTTTAGAACAATGACAAAGTCAAATGCAAGAACTCGTTTTTGTGGAAAACGGTTTTAAACGAAGAAGAAACGCCTAGTGTAAGAAATTATCGAAAGGACAATGGCGGCTCCATGCAGCAATGACTGTGTGAAAAGAGTCTTCAGTCGCATGAATCATTTATGGTCTGGTGCGAGAAAAAAATTGAATGTCGATAAACTAAAAGCACAATTATGCCTTCCTTGTAATCTGAAGTTTGCAACATAGAGGCAATAAGAATTTCATGAAAGTTGTAACTAGCAGCAATACACATAATTTTTAATATTTTAGTGTGTTCACCCGCAGTTCAGCAAATTCTTTGGCCAGGCAGTGTTCCGTAATTTGTCAGTTTAATCTGGCAACACTAGTCGCGCCAGTGTTTTGTAAGCATTCTCCTTTGTAGATAGCATTTTCCTAGGGTCTACCAACCATCCGAACTCTGCCGCCTGTTTTGCGTACAACTGAGCCTATGTGATAATTTCCTATCCTTAAATTTTTTTTACAACCAGCTATTTGTATTAGTTGACTGAATCCAGTTTTCTATATGTTTACCGTTGAACTTACAAATCCAACCGTGGAGGGCGTACAGTTTAACAGTGCCTCCAAACCATCGTTGCCACATGTGAATAAATAGGTAACTGAAAGAAACCCTAGAACCAATCGCATGTTGACATCCAAACTTTTCGATCGTAGCTGAAACTTATCGGCTTAGCCACCGAACCACACACCCACGTGGAGATCTTTAGGACTACTTTTCTTTGAGTTGTCGTTATTCTTTCGTTTGAATCCATACCGATAATGTCAAATCTCAAACGTTATGTACATCGCTGCGAAAGCCTTACGCTGGGGAAAGAATATTTTTTGTGGATGGACAGAAAATATAGTAGAGTGGAAATAACCTTTATTGAGTCATTGCTACTGACAAGGGACGATGAAGATTATCTTGTTGTTGAACACAATTCCAATCAGTTTCTGCATAAGTCCCTGAGTATTAAATTTCCAAGAATACATGACGTCCATCTTTTGTCCTAGAAGTGTAAAACGTTCAGATCCATTGACTATGTGATCATAGTGTGACATTACAATACCGCTTTCATAAGACATGTATGTAAGGAATTATACGCATTTAGTTTTGCTGCAGTATAGCGATAACCACACGCTAATGTTCTCCAGTTATCTATTTACTAAATTAATTACATTAAACTCAGTTATTCTTTATGGCATCTACACGAAAGAGTATTTATGAGGCTCAGCGGCAGGTCATTGATACACAGAATGTATTAAAAATTCAGGGCAAAGTCAGGGGTCTAACGCCTCACGCCAAAATCACGGAGAAAAGGTCATTTAAACGTGTTTGTTTTTGGGCTATTATTGAAATAACATTTTATGAGATGTTACCGATCAAATTCAACCTGTTCAGCTCTTCGGAACATGTTACTGAATGTGTCCCAAGCAATTAGAAGACCAGTCCAACATCCCATTTGATAAAGTTAATACGTCTCCGATAATCGTCCATAAGGACTAACAACTTCAAACCTTTCAGAAAGATTTACGGTGTGTTTACTGCCATGGCAGGGTACGTTTGCGAAAACAGGCTGATCCCATTCCTATCATTTAAGTGTTTTTCATATGTCCTGTTCTGCAAGTTCAATAAATCGTGTGAAATTCATTTTTTGTGCGTGCATCCTTCCAGAGCTGCAGTTTATTCTTTTTTGCGTTTCCTTTTATTTTCCTGCTACTAGCTTCGATCATGGCTCATTTTCAAGCGGTACATTTACTGTACCTCTGACGTTATTTAAAAACTATAAACTAAAATGACAAAGCGTAATTATGGAATACAAATATGACAAAGCAAAATAATGTCAGTATTCATAAATCACGGTGAACACCCCGTAAATCTACCTCTTGAAAATAATTCATGCTCCAAAACGGTAGCGGAATTGTTTCAAAAAACGTGGAAAAGAGAGTAAATTACAGCTCCGATGGAATTCACATACAAAAAATACATCCCATATAGACAATACGTAGTTCTCCAGAAAATTCCCAAAAGACTTGCGTGAATATTTGATCCACGTTTGCAACTGCAACAGGATGTTTATTTTACCTTATGCGTTTCCTTTTCTTCATTTAAAAGGTCAACAGTGGTCTGGAATGAAACTTCTTTTTTTGTTCCAGATGTATAAACAGTTAATTACAATAGATATTGGAGTGTATAAATGTGTTTAAATGAATAAAAAGAACCGTTTATGGTAAAATAAACACGCATTTCTTTAGTGTTTGGGGTGACAGATTCAAAAATCACTATGGCAATACCAATTAATTTCATCCATGGTTCCAAGAAATTTACGTAATGGAGGATGTGTTATATGCACGTAAGGGAAATAGCAGTAACCTCATAAAAATATCTTCAGAAATGTAAATCATGTGGACTCTCCAGGTAATGTACAGTTTTATTTAGAAGGCAACTGGAAATCGGAAATATTTCTGAAGAGATAGTCGCGATCTTCCTTTGATTTGTATAGAAAAGGCAACTGTAGTTGAACCACACCTAAAATAATATTGCTGCCAGTTTCCTATGAAGCATCCAAGATCCAGCCAGTTGGCGTGAAAGAAGGGCGCTTCTAAACGCTTCGCCTACATGTGGCCGCTTAGACTTCTCGCTCCACACTGCGACACAGCGGAGTGTCGGGTGTGAGGGGGCGAGAGGGTGGAATCTGTGGTTAAGAAAGACCTTCAACGCCAAGGTGGGTAGATATTTAACTTGAACACCACGCAGCACAAAACTCCTAAATATATATGTCTTCTGTATATACGTACCAACTGTATACAGCACATATTCTGGATAAAAAATTGAAAAGGCAACAAAAATGAAATGGCATAAACAGGAGATTCGGATTAGTGAGGACAGAATAAACGAGATTCTTGTGGAATTTGGATACAACGAACGTAAAACAATATTTTAGTCTACACCACAACCATAGTTCGTAGAATTGTACTGATGATATAAAGCCAGATGAAGTCTTTATTCACTGCTGAAGTTATTCTGTTTCAGGTTACCACACATTATTGATCGCAGGCATTTGTATATGCTTCTCTCCAGTTCTGATCTATTAATGGCACCGCCAAACAACTGCATTATGACACTTCGTGAATTACACGATTTTGCATTTCCCTACATCTTTAATTTTTGCACAAGTTTGGCGTCAAGACCTGAGCAGATATTTTTTTTCCGGTCGAGAGTTTACAGCATATGTGGGGTTCGAATGGGGAAGATTGAAAGATTTTCCTGCCGACGACACTAGTGATGTACCATAGAAACCGAATACTGTACAGTAGTTTTTGTATGGTCTTGGAGAACTACGTTCACGGAGATGACGCGAGTTACACTGAACAGTTCTTTTGTTTCGTTCATTATTATAGTTTGTAAAGATAAAAGTAATAAATAATTTAACGTGAAGATTGTTTTTTCCTGCAAATTTTGGAAGCTCTCCAACGATCGACTAAACGAGTGACGACACGGTTTTAGCCGCCTCTCTACGAAGTTTACGACGCACTTTTCAGGGCGCTGTTTTTCTCGGGGTCAACGACTTGTGACGTAACGCTATACGGGTTATTCGCCACACTTCGCGAACGCTCGGCTTCGTGCAGAGCCCACGGGAAACCAATATTTAATTTAAAAAGTACCCACTAAGAGTCTTAATTTTGTCGTGTACTATCGAAAACATGCATCCATTTAAACCACAGTGAAGAATTATTAAACTCATCGGAAATAGTCATTCGCTTCGCGCCGGAGACGGCTGCTGGCACTCGTAAGACCTACAGTGTCACGTGCTCTGACGTATGCCTCGGTTTTGCTATGGCGAAGTAGAGGCGTGTGATTGCGTGAACGACGGATCTATGACAAGGATTAACATTTTCACGACAATTAGCAATAGCAGAACAACGTATTGAGACATTTTAAACGCTGTGACAAAAGGGTAAATATCTCACGAAATAAAAACTTCTGTATGAAACAAAAGAACTATTCAGTGTGACTCGCGTCACCTTCGTGAACGTAGTTCTCCACGAGCACCCAAAAACTACTGTAGAGTATTCGGTTTCTTTGGTACGACACTTGTCTCGTCGGCAGGTAAATCTTTCAATCTTCCCCATCCGAACCCCACATCAGTTGTAAACTCTCGACCGGAAAAAGAAAGCGGTACGCTGAGTTGTAATCCACAACGACAGATTTATCAACGCATAAATTTTGTGACATTCTAAACAGAGCCGTAATTAGGTTGGGGGCAACCATCGCAATGCCCGAGATCCCAAGTATTAGGGGCACCTGTCTCAATAAGAAAGAAACGAACAGGACAAGGAAAAATTGAAATGGACAAAATAGTAAAACCGATCTGTCATGTGAAGTTTTTTCCCCGTATTTATTAAAATAATAAAAATTGGTTTTGGAAATAATCTTGGCATATACATATGCCAATCATTTAGTCAACTTCAGCTAGCACCCTGTGTTCAGAGTGCATACGTACTCGCAAACAAAAGCAAACACTGCGTTAATGATCATAGAAATTGAAATGGTTTAAATTTATTAAGACGTTCAATGAAGATACTCTTAACACTCAGTAACGAAATCCGCCCCTGTTCGTAGCGGATAGAAACAAGTTAATAAGCACAAAATCGTACACAGTATTTCGACTTCTATCGAAACAGCTGTTCGGTCAGTTACTGCTCCGAGAGGCTTCTCACAGTAAACAATTAATACTTCTTGTGTCAGATCAGGGGGAGGATTCACAATGGCGTAACAGGGCATATACAAATAGCACCCATGGCTACCAATGAAACACAGCATCAAGCAATGGCGACAATAGTGCTTAGTATTAACTGACTGCCAAAGGTTTAGCGAGAAGAGCCAACATGCATTATCTGATCAAAGATACCCAGGATGATAACGAAACTTTGCCAGCGTCCAGCATGTGCTATACAACTGTTGCATGTAACAAAGATCTTGGCAAAAAGATATGGCGTAGGCCTACTTTGCTCAGAGACGTAATTTGCTCTTGTTTACATGTATTAACGTTTCGCTATCACAGTGTAAATGAATACAGATTGTGTAAAAGTGTGCGAAGTGATGTACCAATTGACCATCAAAAGGGAAACAGACAGACACTAACGGAGAAAAGCCGCCCATACTGCCGTCGTAAGTACAAAACTAAATTTTGCATTTATATCGACAAATAAACAGTGGTTGTAGCGATACATTAAAGCGTGTTCCATCTTCTTGTCATAGAGCCAGCACCCAGCATTATGCTAGAAATAATGATCAAACTTCCACAAAACAATCTGAAGATGAACCTGAAAATGTTCGAAAACCGGTTCATGGAATACTAGACAACTATTCAAAAAAAGTGACTGTTTCCAGTATTATGTACAGGGGATAGGCAAAATAATGTGAACAGTGATAACAATGGGATGGTTGTGTTTGACGGTCAGCAACGCAGTTAAGACCCGTGTTGCGCTGGACTGTGCGTGTCCAGTACGGACTACGCATCAGTGCAGATTGTTTACGTGCACACTTCGTATTTGCATTCATAGGCCGAGGTCGACGTGCAATGAAAGACCTAACAGACTTCCAAAGAGGGCAGACTGTGAGGGCCCGACTAGCTGGAGCGTCAGTAACCAAGACAGCCAACTTATTGAATGTTTCAAGTGCAACCGTTTCAACAGTCATGACAGCCTTCACAAAACATGGAAAGACATCATCTGTAAACGTAATAGTGAGCGCAAATCAAAACTAAATGACATAAATCATCGTGCGCTAACACGAATTGTGTCAAAACAACACTGAACCACCGCGGCTAAAGTGACTGCAGAACTCAATAGCCATCTTCGAGACCCCGTATCTATCGACACTGTCCGCCGAGAACTCCATAACGCGAATGTTCATGAACGAGCTGCTGTACCGAAACCATTAGTGACGACAATCAACGCAAAGAAGTGTAAAACATGGAGTCAGGAGCATAAATCCTGGACGGACGATCAGTGGAAACACGTCATATAGTCCGACGAGTCAACGTTCTCGTTATTTTCAACATCGGGCGCGTTTACGTCTCGAGAGAGCCAAAAGAAGCCTACAGTCCTGATTGCTTGATTCCAACGGTTAAGCATGGAAGTGGAAGTGTGATGGTGTGGGCAGCCCTATCGTGGTTGTCCGCAGCTCGTGGTCCCGGGTTCGATTCCCGGCGGGGTCAGGAATTTTCACCTGCCTCAAGATGACTGGGTGTTTGTGTTGTCCTCGTCATTTCATCATCATTCGTGAAAGTGGCGTGATTGGACTGAGCAAAGGTTGGGAATTTGTACGGGCGCTGATAACCACGCAGTTGAGCGCCCCACAAACCACACAGCATCATCATCTTATCATGGTATTCCGCTGGTCCCGTCATTACTCGCAAAGGCCTTGTACAGCCAACGATTATGTGAACATTTTAGGTGATCGGATGCACTCCATGATTCAAATATTGTTCCCCAACAGTGATGAATATTTCAGGACGATAACGCACGCATTCACACAATCAGGACAATACAATCGTGGTATGAGGAGCACGCAATTGGACTGCACCTTCTTCCCTGGCCAGCACAGTCCGTCCACTATAGAACCCTTGTGGGCGGTATTGGAGTGCAGACTCTAGAGCCTCCCTCGTCACTACAGGAGTCAGAAAAGGTTCCGATTGAAGAGTGGCATAACATTCCACTGGAGACTATACAATCATTATATGCCAGCATTCCAAGAAGAATCGCAGCTGTATTACGAGAAAATTGGGGTCCAGCCCCTTATTAATAAACTATTGCCAAGTACAGTTGTTCTCATTATTTTGCTCATCCCCTGTATTTACATTCAGTTAACAGTCATAGGTTCTAAAATACCCATAATGGATAAGTTTAATCAACAGCCAACAGCTAAATAAAGCCGAGGTAGGCCTAGTATACAAACAGACGGGGACCGTAGAGTATTGCGGCGTGTGGTTGTAAAAAAAAGTCGTATGAAATAAGCGGAAGGAATAACTCGTGAGTTTCTAAGTACAAAGAGCAGTCCAGCTATCGCAATGACTCTTCGTAGGCAGTTAAAAAGAATGGGGTACGATGGTCGAGCAACTCCTCATAAGCCAAAAATTTCTGTAATCAATGATAAGCGACGCTTCAGGTGGTCTAAACAGCGACGCCACAGGAGAGTGGGACTGGAAACGAGTGATGAATCACGCTATATACCCTGTGGAAATCCGGTGGAAGCGCGTGGGTATGGCGAATGCCTGGAGAACGTTACCTACCACCATGTGTAATGCAACCAGTGGAGTACAGAGGTGGTGGTGTTATGGTATGGGGGCGTTTCTCGTGGTTCGGGTGTGCTCCCTTTACTGCACTTTAGAAAACGCTGTTACTGTGAACAGTAGCATAATAAGCCGAAAACTATAATTAATTGTATCAGCCTGATAATACACCCTGTCAAACGACACATTGAAATTATCCCCGTCAGAATTGTACTCGTCATAAAAGTGAAGTGTGAATACACCCCATATTAATGGTCCGTAGCTCGTGGTCGTGTGGTAGCGTTCTCGCTTCCCACGCCCGGGTTCGATTCCCGGCAGGGTCAGGGATTTTCTCTACCTCGTGATGACTGGGGGTTGTGTGCTGTCCTTAGGTTAGTTAGGTTTAAGTAGTTCTAAGTTCTAGGGGACTGATGACCATAGATGTTAAGTCCCATAGTGCTCAGAGCCATTCTTTGGAACCCATATTAATGGCCACTAATAGGTGTCCAGATACTTTCGATCAAATAGTGTATTAGCAGCTCGAGTTCCAGCAACCTCTACCGATTCAATAGTAGGAAAGCGAGAAGCCAAGAAAATCTGAGCACTGTACTGGGATTGAGGATACAGACGGCACTGGCATAATAATCACATGTTTTAATTACACGTAAGCAGAAACAACAATTTCATTCCATGTCTGACACACCTACGATTAAAAGGCAAATTAATTTTTCGACAAAAACAGAGCTTCATTCATGAAATTCGTTTAAAATGCGATAGATTTTCTTGAAGAAAAAAAAAATAATTTGTTTCCAGAATGAGATTTTCACTCTGCAACGGAGTGTGCGCTGATATGAAACTTCCTGGCAGATTAAAACTGTGTGCTCGACCGAGACTCGAACTCGGGACCTTTGCCTTTCGCGGGCAAGTGCTCTACCAACTGAGCTACCGAAGCACGACTCACGGCCGGCACTCACAGCTTTACTTCTGCCAGTATCTCGTCTCCTACCTTCCAAACTTTACAGAAGCTCTCCTGCGAACCTCGCAGAACTAGCACTCCTGAAAGAAAGGATATAGCGGAGACATGGCTTAGCCACAGCCTGGGGGATGTTTCCAGAATGAGATTTTCACTCTGCAGCGGAGTGTGCGCTGATATGAAACTGGCCAGGAAGTTTCAAATAATTTGTTTGTTTACGGGAAACTTGTGTATCACGACACTACCATGACACACTCGATTTGTCGAATAATTTCTGTATGAGCAAATACAGAATGTATAATTTGTAGTATTCAGATTTTTCTGTAATTAGAATATTTATAAAATTCATGTTCCTCCAACACAAACTGCCTCAAACCATGAAAAAGTCTGGGTGACTGGTTTGCAAACTCAAATTATCCTGAATGTAAATGCAGCGTCGAAGATCTGCATATTCATTAACCATACATGCCTGTATCTATTTATGTATGAAAGGTGCAATCTATTTGACCCTGTGTTTTAGGTGCCAAGGTTAGCAGAACTTAGTTGTTTATTAGTGGTCTATCTTCTGATTGCTATCGTTGCTCCGTGTTGTTACTGCATGTCACGGGTTTTTGAAGGTTTTACTTACTGGGCATGGGCACATCCATGTTGCTCGCCAGTCACCTCATCTCGAAACTGATGCTAAGCAACGGCGTGGTCCCCTGCAGTGACTCCTGTATTGTTGAGAACTCCGTCGCGTAGTGGTATGTTGCTTGCTCTAAAAGGATACGCGGAAAATAATAACCGCACAATGAAGGAAACTATCCAGCGATAATAGAAGGGCGTAACTGGACTGGGACGACCGCGCAGTGCCCCAGAAGATAAGGTGCCTCTGGCATTTAAAAATATTGGAATTTGCGCAGCTGAATAAGTATTAAGGAGAAAAAAAGGACATTTTACTAACAACTATATCTGCACATTCAAGAACAAAAAAAATTTACAGCGAACACAACAGATTAATTAGCGCACACAAAGAGTGTTAGACAATGCCAAAGAGGTCTATTTTACACAGTGCACTTTGCGCCGTCACACACGAAATATATTGTCCACACAATTCCAACACCCCTCCTTGAACTTATATTTTGTGTGTTGCTTCCACAAGATAACCAAATAGTCCCACAATCCCTTTCCAAGGGTTTGGTCAGAAGGTCAGCTAACATGTCTTCTGTGCGCAGATAGTCCACGGCAATGTTCTGTCGCTCTATGTGGTCCCGAATGAAATGGTGCCGTATATCAATATGCTTTGTCCTAGCACTAGTAACATCATTTTTAGCTAGGTTCATGGCTCCCTTATTGTCACAGAAGATGGTTGTAGGTTCCTCAATTAAATTGGGTTCTATTAATGTTCGTAATCTACCCCTTGTTTTTGTGAATATCCTTTTACCACAAGTCTTGCTTTGTATTTTGGAGACGAGCTTTCAGGGTTCTTCAAATTGAATACAAGGATCCTTGGACACACAAAAATTCTGTATTCCCTTTACCATATCCTTTATTATAGACGTACTCTTTCTATTTAGATGAAGAGAGAATTCACCATTTACACTTACATGTAGACCTAGTTCCCCAGCCAGGTGACATTGGAGCTTGTTGCCATCAACAGTAGATATTCCCTTATGAGTCTTATCTTTGATGTCATAAAGAAGTGATTTATCTTTAACAATATGCACAGATGCACCTGAGTCTAAAATCCATTCCATATCACGGTTACTCATCCCACCAAAAGAATAAAAACATGAGAGTGCCTTACCTTTGTTATTGGTCCTTCCCTCTAGGCTATCAGTAACATACCTCTTTTGCTGAGTGTCTGATCTTGGGCTTACTTTTTCTTTGCACTGAGATGCAATATGTCCCATCTTCTGACATTTATAGCACCTCGCCGATTTCTTCTTTTTGATTTTTGAGTAGAGAGCAGACGCACCTTCCTTCACCAATGTACAACAGCTTGGAGCACTCTTTACGTCCTGCAGGATTTTCACCTTAACACTGTCGCCTGTGATTGGTATACCCGAGCTTTCAAGTCCCATAATCATAGGTGCATACCTTTCGGGCAGTCCTGCCAACAGCAATGTTCCTATCCATTCGTCAGCGATCTCGAATCTGATGTTTCTCAGTCGGTTCGACGTGGTTATTATTTTGTTAACGTATTCGTCTACACTCTTACATTTGTCCAGACGAGTGGTAATTAACTCGCGTAATAATCCCACTTTTCTCGTAAGACCACCATCCTCGAATGCACTTCGTAAATTGTAGACTTCTTTCGCTGTAGCAGCTTTTTCAACGTGAACATAATTCACCAAATCTATCAGTAATATCAATTTTGATTTTGCTTTCCTATCCTTATTTGAATAATTCTGATCTGTGGATTTCATTGTCCCATCTACCACGTCCCATAGGTCGTCTAAACGTAAATACGCTTCTACTGCGAACTTCCAGGTTGCATAGTTTTCGCGACCTATAAGTCTTTCAATCTGTGGAAATTGTGCCGCACTCATTCTTAACAGTAACTTGCTTTTTATTGCCGTAAAGAACACCGAAAAATAATGCGGAAAAATATTGCGATCGTCTTGTAAGGATAACTCGCACTTCACGTAAATTGGAACTTTTCCAATACTTTCTCCCTACTATTTTATTGATATACTTATTCCAAATGCAGCCTGGGCCCATAACCTATTGGAATTTGTGTAGCTGAATAAGTATTAAGGAGAAAAAAAGGACATTTTACTAATAACTATATCTGCACATTCAAGAACAAAAAAATTTACAGCGAACACAACAGCATAATTAGCGCACACAAAGAGTGTTAGACAATGCCAAAGAGGTCTATTTTACACAGTGCACTTTGCGCCGTCACACATGAAATATATTGTTCACACAATTCCAACAAAAAAAAGAAGAAAGACGAAAAATAGTGAAAAATTAAAATTGGAGGGAGAAGTGTAAAAATGTAATAAAATCGATCGGTCAAGGAAAGTCTTTCACTTTGTTAAAATAACCAAAAGATTGTTTTGAAAATCATTTGAATGTGCGAGTCACTGACCAGCGTTGTCGACGTCAATTATCATTGATGAAGTAGAGAGGATATAAAATGTAGACTGGCAATGGCAAGGAAAGCGTTTCTGAAGAAGAGAAATTTGTTAACAACGAATATAGATTTAAGTGTCAGGAAATCGTTTCTGAAAGTATTTGTATGGAGTGTAGCCATGTATGGAAGTGAAACATGGACGATAACTAGTTTGGACAAGAAGAGAATAGAAGCTTTCGAAATGTGGTGCTACAGAAGAATGCTGAAGACTAGATGGGTAGATCACATAACTAATGAGGAGGTATTGAATAGAATGGGGGAGAAGAGGAGTTTGTGGCACAACTTGACCAGAAGAAGGGATCGGTTGGTAGTACACGTTCGGAGGCATCAAGGTATCACCAATTTAGTGCTGGAGGGCAGTGCGGAGAGTAAAAATCGTAGAGGGAGACCAAGAGATGAATACACTAAGCAGATTCAGGAGGATGTAGGCTGCAGCAGGTACTGGGAGATGAAGAAGCTTGCACAGGATAGAGTAGCATGGAGTCTCAGGACTGAAGACCACAACAACAACAACAACAACAACAACAACAACAGGATACAAACATCAATTACTTGAATATATAGAAGGTAAATGTAAGCAAGTAAACTGTTCAAGACTGCCGGAGCATCCTTCACGAGTGGCACATACAAAGAGGTGCAAAGCAAAATGAAGCTTAAAGGTGCTGTAGAGACTAGTCAAGAAAGGGCACTGTATTTAGAAACTGATCATAACCTCAACAAATTTTTTTGGTCACAGTAGTCTCCAGTGATACGATTTAAAAACTTGTTTCGAGAACATTGGATAATGCTAATGACAGACGAGAAACCACCTGTGCACATAGAGATTCATTGACGTTCTTCAGTCCATAACAAATACAGGGTGGCGCACGAAATGTGTTACCAATTGTTTCTTTCACAATTTACGATGCACATTACATATCCCGTGGGGATACAAATGAGTTACGAAATGACGTGTAATTCACGATACTGCCGCTAGGAGACTATATAGTAAGCAGCAATGGCTGACAATGGAAGCCTGACGACACAGCAACGATCGGCAATTGTGTTACTTTTTCATGAAACGAAAAGCCTTGTTGTGACTCGGGCATTTTCGACAACAGTTTAACACACGATGGGTCCCTTGAAAGAAGACCATCCACAGGTTGTACGATAAATTTGTACAGGCAACAGTATTGGAAGCAAAGCGACCTCGGCCTAAGGCTGTTTGTTCGCCGGAGAATATTGAAGCAGTACGAGTTGCTGTACAGAGAAGTCCCGGGAAATCGTGTAGAAAGGCAGCAGTGCAACTGGGAATATCCAGATGCTCCGTTCAACGCATTCTTAAAAGTGACCTCTTTATTTTCCCATACAAGATGACATGTGCACAGAAGCTCACTGAAGAACACAAGCAGCACAGACTACTGTTTGCTCAGTGGGTGGAGGATATGGAAGAAACTCTAAACAACGTTTGATTTTCAGACGAGGCACATTTTCATTTAGACGGTGTGGTTAACAAACAAAATGTACGCTTTTGGGCCACTGAAAACCCACAAATGCTTCATGAACGACAACATTATGCTCCGAGTATTACAGCGTGGGCAGCAATTTCCAGCCATGGACTTACTGGACCCTTTTTCTTTGAAGAAACTGAACAGCGAGCGTTATTTGAGCATGCTTTGCAAAAGCTTCATTCTACAGCTTCTTGCTACTGCTTTGCCCTTCAACAAGCAGTGGTTAATGCAGGATGGAGCAAGGCCAGATACCGCAAACACTGTGTTGGAGGTTTTACACGAGCTTTTCGACATGCATTCACTCAGGTTTCCAGGTAGCTTCAATGACAACCCCCCCCCCCCCTCCCAATAGTCCAGACCTTAATCCATGTGACTTTTTTCTTTGGGATTACCTAAAGGAAAAATTTCCCTGAAACGTCCACGTGATTTAATGGAGCTCAGAAGACTTATTCTTCAAGCTTGCAGTGAAATTACAGAAGACATGTGCCATAGGGTAATCACTAACTTCAGTGTTCGTTTGAAGGAAGTTAGGAAACAAAATGGTGGACATATTGAGCATATTGTATTGACAATAAAGTTTATATTCAAAAACAAAATGGTAACACATTTCGTGCACCACGCTGTATAATACGCAAGAGTAAGAAATGCAATGAAACTAAGCAACAGGTCTTAAAAACATACACTAACCCTTTCCGGCAAAAAGTAAACTACTGTAAACAATTAATACACTGCCTAACGCCTCTCAGTTTGCAAGTATGGACGTTGCGACTGTATTTAACTTCTTAGGAACGGCACTGTCAGGAAAAAGGATGAGAGAATAGAGTTTAACGACCCGTGGAAGACGACATTATTAGACACAGGTTGCAGGATGGGTAAAGAAACGGGCAGTATCCTTTTTAAAGGAATCATCCCGGCTTTTGCTTCAAAAGATTTAGGGGATATTCACGGAAAACCTCAACCAGGACGGGAAGTCGGGGATTTGAATCACCGGCCTCCCAGCTGAGTCAAGTGTGTCTGAACCACTGCTACGTATCGCTTGGTTGCTGTCAGAAATACCTCGCATCAAAGGATTATACGACAAACTACCTGACGAAACTTCCAATACCTGTGAAAGATGGGCCATATTACGTAACAAACAAATTAAAGCAGCAGAGAAGCTCTTCGACGATTCCAAAGATGAGATGCCCGTAAAAGGGCTTAAAATAACAGTTTTATCCAATGTTGACAATATTATTCGCAACTGTCTACCTGTTATAAGGAACGAAGCGAGTTATGGATACATACGTGGTAATAATGTTTTTTAATCTACTGCCTGTGACGAAGATCTAAAATATGAAGAACTTACTGTTTCCAGAACGGCTAATATTGATAAGAACTTTATGTAGTGCCGTCTGAATGTACCTAACAGAACCCACGGCTGCTGCAAAACCTGTACATTCTTTTTCCAAGCTAAAAACATATTTAGAAAGTACTCACGTTCCACAGTGAGCCAGGACTCGTCTGGTTTGGAAATACTATCAGTGGAATAAAGGTAGCTGGAATGGAAACATATTTATTTGACTGGGGAGAGAGTGTAACAGAAGTGTTAGAAAATTTTAAGTGGTGTTGTTGCAGCTACGAACTGAAGAACGTGCTTCTAAAAATTCAAGAGTCATGTTTTACTGTAGAAACCGCGGATGTTCCTTAGTCCCCTATGCATCCATGCCGCAGTGATCATAAAGATAAAATAACGATTCATTTTTCCAGTGATTCGCACAGAACAAATGTAGATGTATAACTTACATAAAAAATGAAAGCGCACAACATTCATATTTTTTGTAAAATAACACTATTTTGCACCTACCATCACAAGGAAAAGTCATTTTAGTAATACAAGAAGCAAACACAAGCATTGCACAAAAAATATGAAAATGGAGAAATGTATGCTTGAACGTACTGCCCAGTCACATTAATGTGACCACCTGCTGAAAGCCTGAATGACCACCTTTTGCAGTGCACGGGCCGCTGCAGTACGTGTGTTACTCACATTCTGGAAAGTACTCACAGAGGTGTGGAGCCCTGCCGATTACAGGGCCGTGGCCAGCTGCGATAGGTCTCTCAGCTGAGGATCCGTGAAGCGTACAGCCCGATCGAGTGGGTACCACAGATTCTCGAATGGGTTTATTTAAATCTGGGGAGTTTGGTGGCCAGGGGAGGCGATAAATCCAGGCTGGTGCTCTTCGAACCGCGCACCCACTTTACGAACTGTGTGACACATTGCACTGTCCTGCTGGCAGATGCCATCGAGCCGAAGAAAAACCAAACTGCATGCAGAGGTGGACATGGTCCCCAAGGATAGATGCATACTCGTGTTGATCCACTGTGCCTTCCAGAATGACGAGATCATCCGTGACTGAAACGACAACATTCCCCAAACCGTAACGCATTGAAGGCTGTTTTCTTTTGGACGTTTCACGCCATACACAGCAACAGCCATCGGTCCGATGGTGCATAAAACAATTTGTCCCAAAAGCCAACATGTTGTCACTCAACAGACGTCCAGCTGCGGTACTGGCGTGCAAATTCCAACCCCCGTCGCCAATGGACAGCAGTCGGCAAGGAGGCATGAACCAGGTGCCCGCTGCGGAGGCCCTTACGCAGCAATATTCGCCTAACAACCGTTGAGGAGACACAGTTGGTAGCCCCTTGGTTCACTTGGGCAGTCAGTTCCACGGTTTTCGTGTGTTACACTTTAAGATACATCACACTAATATCCCATAAAACTTAAAATAATGACATAAATGTCTGGTCTTGAAATACTTCTAAATGAGAGTCAAACGCTCTGTGATTTTCATTGCTCATTCTTACATGTAAGATAATTCATCTTGTGTAAAAGGTCTTTTACTTTGCACGTAAAACTTTTCAAACCACCATTTGCAATATTTTCCCATGACCTGTAACAAATAGGTTTGTTTCAGCAGTTGCCAGAGAACGGGCATTACTATGTCTACACAGCTATGACTACATATGAAGCCCTCATGTTCATACGTATACAGCATTAAGAGCTCTTGCATTACCTCATAAAAGAAACAGGACACTGGAGAATATTCCTAGAGCATTGGAATTTCATAAACCACACTATAGTGCATAGTTTGGGTTAAAGTGCAGATCCGTATGTCCAGATTCACAAAGAAAGTAGGTTCCAACCTGATATTAACCTTTTCGGTGTGGGTTTCAGGATGCAAGTTTTCTTGGAGTACCAGTACTGTATCATTTCATGTTTGATTATTTTATTATGTTATAATGCCATACACTTTGTTATGATACAGTGCCATACATAACAGAAGACAAAAACGTGTACTTTAAATTCAGCAATTGGTTGAAACTAGCCAACAATGTGGTATGAAACACTTCGCTTCAAGTAAATTGACTGCCTCTGCGGAAAAGATTAATAAAAGACAAATTTCTTGAGAAAACCAGCAAAAAGACGACTAATGGAAGTGCCAAAAGAGTTGAAATATAATAAAATCAGATAGCTGAAAGTAATAATATACTTTAGTCTTCTTTAATTGTGTGTTTTAATTCACTTGATAGCTCCCAACCACAGAAATCAGTAGTTTTCATTTGATGTGAGATCTGTAAACCAAGAGGGAACAGCAAAAATCATTAAACATAAACATGGGTCGTCACACAGAGACTACCCCCTCCCCACAACTCACACTGCTCTGCACATGCGCAAATTTGACAGCATGGGCGCGCAGCGAAATTTTTTTTGGGTAGTGTCAGGGTACTTGTCGCTACTGCTGATACAGCTAACAGCCACACTGGAAGTATCCAGAAGCGGGAGAAGCATACGCGACTCAACTACACATGTGCACAAGTCCACTGGCAATGAACTTAACGTGAACCGTTATGATGCCACGCTCATCAGAAGCAGTCTGTACTTTGTTGTTATGAGGTACTGCATAGTCTTCGTCCTAAAGCCTTCGACACATTTTGCTGTTAGCAGATGCTTGTGTGCGCACAGTGTTTTATTGTTGTTAATGGCGCATTTTCTCTGGAACATAAAAGTCTTATTTATTTATTTTTTCCTCTCATTTATGTTTTATTGCTTCAGTATTATCCTGCAGTAGTGGGATACACTAAAATTGTTTGTTAGAATATGAGTACTTACCAGCCAAAATTACAAAAATTTAACTGGAAATTAAAACAATGAAAAATTCCCAGAATTCTAAAAAATTTCCGCGTTTTTCCCGGGGCGTATACACCATGGAGATAAGAGCCACTAACATGTAGAAGGCCCTGATGACAGCCACCAGAAGAGAAAGAAATTGTTGGCAAACACTTCCAGAATCAAGTTTACCAAATATGGTTTGGAAAGCAGCTTTTATGTGTTACACAGTGGGGGTAAAACTAACACCCTTCTAGAAGATAGAAGCTACTCAAAGCTTTCCAGAAACAAAATTATCTCCAGCAATAAAAAGTTTCCTAGGACTAACAGGATGCTTAAGGAAGTTTATCTCGTATTACACTACAATTGTCGAACACCCAAGAAATTTGTGGGGGAATAATCAGAAATATATTCTTGGGTATTCCCCAATATGAGTCAGCTATTTATGACTTCCACAGGCCTCTTATTGTTCCAGTCATTCAGTCTTCGATTACTAAATGTACCTATTTTTCCCTTCTCACCACTGGCTTTCCTCCCTTTCTTCTTTCAAGTGGTTCCCAGTTTAAAATGTTCCTTCCACCTATGGTTAGGCATTCTCTATGCATTCCCATACCACTAAAGCAATCTAATCTCTACTGTTTTTGTTATGAAGCAAGTTATTTCCATTCTTCTCTGTACCACCTGCTTTTGTTATCATATCATGCGACATTAACTGCAGAAACCCTCTCATATAGCCCATTACCATTGTCCTAATTTTGGTCCCAACTTTCCTTCTTTGAGGCCACATCTAAGCTGCTTGTGTCCTCACTAAACAATGAAACCAGAAATTTAAGTTTGAACAAAAGCATTTATCACACTCAAAGATATCATTTCATCTGACCTAGTTTTAAAAATCTGCAGAAAAAATACAAATTCAGTCAAATATGGCTTTGGAACTGTTACTACAAAAATCTCCAGATGATAAGTTACTTTGACTCTCTTAAATGGGTAAAGCAATAATACCTTAAGAAAAAAAAATGTTAGCTTCAACTGAGGTTGGAAGAAAGCTGTGTACAGAGCTGGTGGTCTTGCAGCAATAAAACGAACACAAACTAAGGCAAAACTGAACCTGAAAACTAAGAACTTGGTTTCTACCAAGTTAAAAAATAAAACTAATGACTTACACGATTTTTGCCAAAAAGTTGTTAAGAACAAGGATCCCACGAAAATAGCACCATTCTGAATTTATGCAACCTTGTACCAATGGCTATTAATCATCCAAGTTTGAGAATGGTCAAAATGGCTGAATGTGGGATTCGGATGAATTTAAAAGTCTTTTTGCTGACGAAACCAGTGAACACCAGAGATGCCAAATAGTTCAGAATAATTTGTGTGTGTTCTTGGAGAAACTATGTTCACAGAGCACACACAAGATGCACTGCATCATTCTTCTACAATTTGTAATGGTGAAAATAACAAAATAGTTTATATGAAAGTTGGTTCAATTTTTCTTACGCAGACAACTGCATTATCTACAAAATTTCTGAACTTCCTATTATTTCAATACACCTTATTGAAGTATTAAGTACACAGTGGTAGTCGTACCAATTCCCTGGGCTCATCAGACATTATTTCTCTATTTGTGGATGTCCCTTCATTTAGGACAACATGCTGGGTCCCAAGTTTCATATTTCTGCAAACCCATGCTGTTTATCATGGTGAGAACATTTAATTCACGTCAGGTCATTATGCCCGGAGACTTCCTGTTAAGTCAGTTCTGCCAATCGTCATCTAGATGAATGCCACACTATATCTCTTACAGTCATGGAGAACAATATTCATCTCCAGTAGCCTATATTAAACTGACCACAACAGCTGTTCTACTTCGACTACAAATCTCATGCAGAGTGCTATGGTGATTTTAGATTTTCAGGAATATCTCACAGCACTTCTCACAAAATTTAATAGAAGAAATGATCATTCTAGAATAAAAGAATGATGATTACAGTATTAACTTCTCACTGAAAACTAGATAATTAGAGCAGGGTATTTGTCTGAATAGGACACTGAAGTCGGGCTTGGTGGCTAAGTGTCAGGCTGCAAAGCACGTGATTAGTCCATAAGCAATGTGAGATCACTAATTTTAAGAGGAAAATAGAAAGTACCATCCACATATGAAAAAGTTGTTTAATAGTTCATCTCCATAGTTCGTATATTTACTTCCTCTGAATTGGAGAGAGAGAGAGAGAGAGAGAGAGAGAGAGAGAGAGAGAGATATTACCTAGAATAATTAGCATGTTGAACGGAAAAGGCCAGAGTTTTTAGTAACATGCAGTTTTAAGTATGTGAAATTGTCAGCGCATGTATTGTTCCTGGATGAAAAACCTCACTAAAATTATGGGATGGCAAGACTCTATAGTGAAGGTCTCTGTTGATCCATTGTGGATGTGGGACAACGGCTGCTCAAATGTTTAACAAATAAATTCCCCAAACAGCTGTGCAAATTGAGAAGTTATTTTATTTTCACTACCGGTTTTGGCAACTCAATACACCATCTTCAGGCCCCATATGCACCTCTATATCAATACTGACATACTGAAGCGATCTGTTTCTTGGTGTCATGGCTTATCTACTGCTTCCTTTCGAGGCTTGACTGCAGCTCCCAAGCTGCAATCAGGTCTTCAATGGAAGCACTCGAGAATTCAAGACATACAGAAACAGATGCTCTCAGTATGCCAATATTGATGGTTTTTGAGAGGCGCATATGGGCCTGAAGAGGGCATATTGAATTGCCGAAACTGGTAGCAAAAATGAAGTAACTTCTAAATCTGCACAGCTGTTTGGCAAATTTCTTTCTTAAAAAGTACAATGAAATGTTAAGAATGCTTCTACCTCTACTCCAACATGTGCTACAGTTTTGTGAAGCCATCTGTTTATTTCAAGGAGCTGGACAGAAAGAGGGTGATCAAAATCTACCCCAATCAATATACAATGATACCACAGTAGTAGAAAGTTTTTTCTGGAAATAAAATATTCTGTATATATAAAAACAGTCTTTTAGATAATGAATTCCGTCCACAAGCCCTGGGTGGTCCATTGGCACTGACTGACAGCCCTTCCATCCCCCACCAGTGGCATCATCGAATGTTGTATGAAGAGGCATGGGGTCAGCACACAGATCCCCCATCCTTTGTCAGTTTTTGTGACCTGAAGCCATTACTGCACAGTCAGGTAGCTGCTCAATAGGCATCATGAGGCTGAGTGTACCTCATTTCAGTCCTCCCACCAAGGAAAAATTAATGACAGTACCTGGAATCAAACACAGGTCCTCTGCATGGCCTTCTGTCATGTTGACAACACAGCTACAGACATGGACGTTTTACATAATGAATCATTAAAAAATTAAATTGTTACATAGACAATGTGTAATTACTAATTTGATTTTCTAACACATTTGGTCCATGCATAGTCTCAGAATGGAATAAAACAACTAAGCAACATTATACAACACATTAGTGCTATGGCTGAATTCTGATCCTCAATCATAACACTAATTGAATTACACAGGTTCTCTATGTGGCTCATGAAATGTGCAGGCAGATATTAGATAACCAGCTGACATTTAATTCATCTGAAATTACAACAACACAGCAACATATAAGAGCGTGAAAAGCATTTAAAGTAGAATTTTTCTTGGGTTATAATGTAATTAATGCAATTAAAATGCAACAATTATTTATAGTTTTACAATTATTGCGCATACTTCGCAACTCATTAACAAGGAATTAAAATATGTCCGCATAATATACAGTGTGAAACTGACAGTGAAAAAAGGACAAATGAAAAATTAACTTTATGAGGCACCCCAAAACTAGCTAAGAACATTCAGTCTGATCATATTTTTTGCAACCACATTGACAACACCATCGTCCTGCAAGTCCTTCAGCGCATCTTCAAACATTTCTCGTGTTATCATCTGCAACAAAAGTATGGCAACAAGTTATATATATCTTTTGTGATTATTAGTGAGCAAAGTAACTAGGGGACAAATTAGGTTTCTTCACTCACCAGTTCAGAGCTATCTTTGAATTCACTAAAAGTCTTCTGGTAGTTCAAACTTGTAACTTTGCCCTTAGCACTAATTAATTTAGCTAAAGCTTGCTTCACTTCAAGGCGACGCTTACGGCCAGCTGTACTAATGCCTGTAGTCAAGATGCTTACATCAATCTTGCCAGATAGTGGGTCTGTTGCTGACTGCTTCAAAGCCTCTCTGTGTAGCCTGGAGGAAAAAAGAAACACTTAAGTTTACACATTATGTTACATCATAAACACTTCAAATTTTGTTGCAGAATCATGATCTATTTCTGTTTTTAGTATATACAAAAATGTTGATCTGTTTCTTAGTAAACAGACCTTTTTTTTGTAACAAATTGAAGTAGTAGGTCTAACTGTCCATTTGATAGAATTGTCCCAAAAGATTCTAGTTCAGTGAAGCTATGATTATTGATGGACCATCTTTCTTATGATTACACTGAATGCCCAAAAAGTCAATAAATTTGTATTTTTACCTATTGTCAGAGACGTGACATTCACTTTGGTCTAGTATAAGAAAAGAACATCAGCCTTCTCACAGACAGCCAAGAAGTTCTAATTACATATGTGTGAATGTAAGTGCCACACAGTAGCTACTGACACTGCAGCTGACTCTCATATTTGAACGCTTAACGTAAGCAACAAAAAATAACCAGAACCTCCTTGTGCAAAACTTGTGCTTTCAGTGATAGGGCATGTGGCAGGAAGCATTATTAAGACTGGTCTCAAAGCCAAATTCAAACAAAGGCCATCACACTAAGCTCTCTTTCAGAACTACAGCGCTTCACTATTGGAAGGGACTTGTTCTTACCTATTTTTTACCTCTGGAAAAAAATTTAAGAACAGAGGTATGAGGAGCTTAATTTGGATTTTAACACCGAGAGTGACAAAGTTTTTCTCTCACAATGAAATATTTTCCAGCAATCACAATTTTTGTTTCAAACAAGAACCCCTAGGATCCGACAAGGCTTCCCTCGAGTGAAAAATTTACGTTATTTTCGCAAAGTTATGATCCGTCCGTTCACTCATTGATGTCTCTGTTCACTGTAGTAAGTTTAGTGTCTGTGTTTTGCGACCGCACCGCAAAACCGTGAGATTAGTAGACGAAAGGACATTTGATCGCAAGGTCACAGGTCAACAGATTCCTCCACAGGAAAACACGTCTGATATATTCTATATGACACTGGTGACGGCATGTGCGTCACATGACAGGAATATGTTGTCGACCCACCTAATTTGTACACTTGGCGAATGGGTAAAAAGTTTCTTCTACCTCGCCCAATTTAGGTTTTCTCGTGGATGTGATAATCACTCCCAAAAAAGTGATGAAAACATAAGAGTTTGTCACATGAACTGCACCAAATGAATGCAACAGTTTCACAGTCGCACAGTTTTCCCTGTGCTTTGTCAAAACATATGTTTTTAACGTTTTCAAATTTTTCCGTGTGTAGACCGTCAAATCTTGCATATGTCCAAGAATATCTGAACATGTCCTGGAATTTTGGAGAGCGAAGTTGATTATGTGTGAGTGTCTGAACTTTGATAATTGTCTGAAAATAAAAAATTAGACTTTTCACTCGTGGGAAGACTTCTCGTTTCGGAGCTGCTCAGGCTAACCACAGGACCACGGCGCACCTGAGCTATTATTGTCCTTGATGTTGCCTATGATGCGCATGGACTACTCAGTATGTATATTTTGCTTATTTTTTTCATAGTTCCACACAACTTCTTCCTGTTTTCTCGATTGATCTGTGTTCAGTTTTTCAAGGCCTATCCACTGTGCCAACTTATAACTAAATCTAAGGGTGGTGCAATGGGGAGGTTCCCTAGTAAGCACCACCTACCATGATGGCAGCTTTGTGCTTGCTTTGAGAGAGAGAGAGAGAGAGAGAGAGAGAGAGAGAGAGAGAGAGAGAGAGAGAGAGAGAGAGGTGGATTCAAAGCTGCATGGATGTTGTTGTGTTAAATATTAGACACAGACACGCCAAATGTATTTCCACCTTCACTTACACACAGTAAGTCAAAGAGCACTAGAGAAGGAATACAAAACAATAAAACTAAAAACAACATTACATCAACACACTGTACATTTCACATTCAACATTTTGGTGGCAGCTCAGATAAAATGCCGCTATATTTAGGTCTATACAAAATAAGACTTGCTTTCTCCTCAGGGTACACTCATTACACTAACACAGGAGAAATAAATTTTTCAGCTCTGCCACTATGATTCTAAGCAACAAATGTCCTACAATTCTAAGCAACAAATGTCCCATACAATAGGTCTGTTAGCCCAACCAATATATTTAGACGAGATCTACAGAACATCTAAATAAATTTCAATTTGACACACCATGTCAGTCTGTCACTCAATGTTAAACATGACAAACTTCTGATAGCAAATATCTAACTGTACTTAGTAAAACAAAGACCACAAAATAAATATGAAAATTACAAAATTTTCATGCACGATGAGAAAAACAATTCTTATGACACAAGCATAAAAAACCAATGCATATTTTTCAAAATTGAATAGACACCCGTATTAAGTAATGTATTTATTGGCATTTCCTTCATGGCAATGAAAAAGAAGTAGAATTGTTATCAAACTGAAATGAACTATTTTATGTAAGAGATGTATAAAGATGGAAAAATATGTAACAAATGAACTACCTTTGACGTATGAATGCAGACTGTAGGAACAAATGAAAATGCTAAGGAAACTTGGAAATTTTGAAGCCAATTTTTTCGAGAATTTTTGCAAGTTGCATCATACTAGTTTGAAAGATTTATATTTGAGTTATGAACTTCTCACATATTTAAAAAAATTTACAAAAATCCAAAAGTCACGTGGTCTCACTGTAAAGCAACGCTCGTGGATACTTCTTTAATGTTTTGACCTACCAATCCTAGTTTCTACATATACAGATATTACATATCACTTATCTAATGCTCAGAGACTTTTCATAAATAAGTACTCCTGAACCATAGACCATCATTGATGTTATACACTAAAGCTTCCACAACACTTCTAATGTCACTTTTGGTACCACTATGAAGTCTCAATTAAATCAGAAAAGAACTGTTTTCAATTTTAAATCTTGTGGCAACATAAAATTTATTGAGATATTTGCTGACCCCACTCACCTATAGGCTTCTTCAACATCCAGAACTTCAACAACTTGAGAAAACCTTACTTTGGCATGAGCTTCAGCCAGACGTATGAGGGATTCCAGCTGGCGAGGATATGCCGTTATCTGACCATGCCCACTGCCTACTTTACGCATGTCGACATATGCTTGTATAAGTCTTTGTGATGCGAGCTCACTTAGTTTTGGATGAATATGCTCTTTGGCATAAACAATGTAGTCTCGTAACAAAGCCATATCCTAGAAAAAGAAAGGTTACATTTCTTTACAGCAGGAGGAATGTTAATTTCATCTCTTGTTAAAGAGTAGCTGTATCAGTTGTGATCAATTCGTACCTTTCACTACTCTGTACAAATACCAATTACAAACACTAAGATTACATTGCCAATAATGTCTTTACCTTTGTCTTTCCTTTACATAAATCTACAGGCTTCCTCCACTCTGTTTTCTCAAAAATTGACAATGCCTTTGACATCCAACTCCTCTCCATGTTTTATTTGTAATGTAGCATTATTGCCATAGCTAATCATTTGAAATAATTACGAATGATTATAAAAGCAATGAGCAGCAGTCAGGAAAAGGTACGTATGACAAGATTCCAGCAGGAAAGACAGGCTTCTTGATAAATTAACCTGACCAGGGCTTTTCATGATTGACATTTCTAGCTTTCAATTTCTTAATGACAATTTATTCATGATGGTTTGTGTTCTTCATAATAGGTTTGGAACTGTTTTCTCGGTGTCATACAACAATGGCCTATGCAATGTCTTGCACTGATCTTCAACAAAACAGCCCATTTTTTTCCTCACTTTGCGCACACTCTTTGTTCAAAACTATCCGGTAATGTGTTAGCAGGCATTACTATGGGACATTCCCACCTTTCACCTTTATTGAGGCCTGAACTCTGCTGGGGACACATTCAAAGAGATGTAGAGACAGAAGTGATGTCTGACACTGAGATTTGGAGTAAAGTATATGTTCTAACACATTCCAACTGAGTTCATCCATGGATTCTCTGGAGGCCAGTCCACTTCAATAATGCTGTTGTCCACAAGCCACTACCTCATAAAGACAGCTTTGCGACAGGCTGCATTTTCATGCTGATAAATAAATCACCACCTCCTAACTGTTGCTGAACTGTATGTGTATCCTTCCAAATTTAGCATTGTCTTAAGCATAATAAGTGGACCACACCACAAGAAACACCCTCATGCCATAACACCACCTTTTCCATTGTTAGCACAACACTTGAGGGCAGGTAATGCTCTTCAGGCATTCACCAAATCCAAATTCTTCTACCAGATTGCCACAATATAGCACGATTCATCACTGCCGATCACTTGTTACCAGTCATCCACTGACAAATTATGTAGCCCTTTTCATCACATTGAGTGTCGCTCAGTACTCACCACCGATGTCACTCTATTCACCTCCTCAAGCATCACTTAGCACTGATTACATAAACATGATCTACTATTATCACCTATTCTTTTTAACTCCCTAGTCACAGTAAATATGCTAGCTGGACTGCTGGTAGCAATTTGGAACTCACAAGTGATTTCTTCTGTTGATTTCACACCATTTTTTACAAAACACACAGCAGTCCCTGTCCATCAGTACATGAAATCTGCATGGTTTTGGTTGAACTGTAGTTGTTCCTTCACATTTCTGCTTCACAATACTATCACCTATAGCTGACTTGGACAGCTTTAGATGAGTTGGAATGCCCTCGATGGATTCGTTACTAAGGTGACACCCGATGACTAGTCTATGTTCAAAGTCACTGAGCTCTGCTGACTGACACATTCTGCTGTTCTACTGAAAACACAATACTCCACTGCCTCCTATTATACTAGCAGGTCTGTCCCTCTTGACTCATATGAGCTATGGCACCATTCCTTATTCAATCTTTTCATTTCAGGTTGGTGATACTACCGAGTGTTCCCCTGAAACAACTCTGTCAATACATCCATCACCTTTGGTCTGGAAATGACACTGAAGTTCCTTAGATCCAATGACATGTACATGAGATTGCTACTTCAATGTAGTGTAAATTGACAATGGGGTGGTCATCTTTGTAGTGATGCAGCTTCCTTTCCTGTGGCGCAACAAACTGCCAAGTTGGTAGTATAGCTTTTGGAAATTTTATGGTACCTTTAAGGTTTATACCTGATGACGATGTTTGGTTTGTTGGGTGCTCAACTGCACCGTCATCGGCACCCATACAAAGGCCCAATTTTTCCACAGTCCAATTTTTTTCCACAGTCCAATCGAGCCACTGTCACGAATGATAATGATAGTCAATTGATGAGGACAACACAAACACCCAGTCCCCGAGCAGAGAAAATCCCCAAACCGCCCAGGAATCAAATCCGGGACCCAGAGGCAGCAACACTAGCCACTAGACCACAGGCTGTGGACAAGGTTTATATCTGAATCACCCTCATAATATGGACTTTAAAATATGAGTAAAAATAAATAAATAAAAAATGTAAATACCATAAGTTCTTCTTGTTCCCTCTCACGACTCTGATAATAGAGTGAAACAAGATGACGTGCAAGTCGCCTGTCATACACCTCGTTTTGAGGATCAAGCATTAAAAAGATTAGATCAAATCTGAAACAAGATGATTTGAAACACTATTTGCAATCTATTGTTATGAAAAAATAAAGGAAGAAATAAAATATTAAAAAAGCATAAAAATATATCTTACCGGGACATTAATGTGTGGGGTAACATAATATTTTCTATAATTGTTTTGTTTTTGTTCCACTGAGATTCACAAGGATTTGCTGCAGCTAATATTGAGGTACGTGCATTTAGTTGACAAATAATTCCAGCCTTTGCAATACTTAATGTCTGCTGTTCCATAACCTGTAGAAGAAAAAGAAAGGCATGGAATGTATAACACGCAGTATGTTTACAGGTACACCTACTGGTAAGACTAATTAATTTTGATGGAGCTCACCTCATGTAGGACACTGCGTGTTGAATCATTCATTTTGTCAAATTCGTCAATGCAGCAAATTCCATTGTCAGCCAGAACTAACGCACCCCTAAAGCCACACAGTAAAAAGAACACGTACTTATTTTAACACGAATTATACCAAGTACCCTGAAATAATGTAGATTTAGAGTAAAACTTAGTCCTGCCTCTCCTATTCTTTAATTACGTTCAGCGTGTTCATTCTTCCACAGGGCCATTTGTTTCTGTATTTATATAATAACACTTTACAAGCTACCCTTAGTACCTGGTGAACAATACTTCATACTATTATTTGTATTTTCTTTTCTGTTTCACTTACACATGTGGTGGTGAAAAATCAAGACTTGACACACAAATTGTTATCTTGTTTTTTACATGATCCTTCCACACATAACACAGGAAGATTGCAAAATTTATTTTACAGTCTGGATCAAATATGCTCCACTGGCCTTGCTCAGAAACATTTCAAGTAAAGAACACAGTATATAATTCAAAGATTCACATGTAAGCTCAATTAGCTTTTACATTATGCTTCTTATAACTGAATCACATGGATGCAAAATCTATCAACACAATTCTATGGTAGGTGAAAAATTCTATGCTATGTAAAATGGTGCACATCAATGTGGGGAAAATCCTGTCTTATGGTTATATATACCTTGAGCCATTCCACATTCCTGAAGGTTCTCTCATCTTCTTAATGGTATCTACAAAACATGATGAATGAAAGAACACGCAGTGCATAGTGTATTAGCAGTGTTTTCTCTTTTTGAAACCAAATGTGTATTAGCTGTGTTTTCACTTTCTGAAACCAAACAAACACCGGTGACTTGGTAAAACAGGATCTTAAAGTGATCTGCCCACTCCTAGACACTGGTATGGTATTCAAACACAGACATTTTCTGTAGAGCGTCCAGTTTATCTTGCATTACATCCACCTCATAAGCTTTCTTTCAGTAACTGACTTGTCTGTCAAGGGTCATTCCACATCAAATCAACAAAAGAAACCATTATTTTCAACCTTACCCTCTTGGATTTAAATGAAATTAAGTATGCCTATAGTACTCATAAATAGTACCACAAATTAATTTTTTCACATTTTTCTGATAAAAAGCTATCGAGTAATGGACTTTCAAAAATTGAAAAAAAAAAAAAAAAAAAGACAAATTTTTGACTCGCAGGACAATGTTGTTTTCTTTACAACTCGTCTTCTAGCTTCCCCGTGGTTTTACAGCTATTAATAAATAGTTTTAGCACTAAAGTTTAATAAGCAGTTATTCATTTCAAAAGTACAATTTGTGGACTATCTAACAAAATCTAACACTAATATTATCATGTGTTGCAAAGTAAAAGAAATTCGTCTATCTGACTGTGATTTTGGAGAATCGTGGTAAATATAAAATTGCTTTTGATAGTGATCCCATGCTCATCCCAAGTTGAAACTTTCAGGATATGTAGATGTAAAGTGTATCTTTCACATATATTTTTTTGAGAATTTTAAAAATACAGTTTTTCAAAATTCGATAAATTCAACAATGTTGTTTTTAGAAACAATGTGTATATATATAATAAACTAATGATCTTTGGTATCATATTAAAGCTCTTTAAAAGAGCTTTCCAATGAAGTAAATTTTATTGTTGTAGCCAAAACCTTCTTCGCATTTGTTATCAAGAGGAATCATTAATTGGTCATTCCTGTCTATAGTTCCATCTATAGCCTGTGCTGCTTTAATGAGCTTACCAACATTGTCTATTTTCTTCGTGCACGAGGCATCATCTACAGCAGTGCGACCTTCACATAGCAGCCTTTCCACTTCTGTTATTGTAAAAGACTTTCTACTGTTTCGAATATGAAAATCGTCATTTTGGTGACAGCCTTTAATTAAGAGAAACTGTAGGTGATGCGATAACGCAACACAGTTATAAAGAATCAGGTGGTCGCCCACTAACACACAATGTTTACACAGTAGCCAGCAACATGGTAGCATCAACACCAAAACCAGCTTTTGTTTTGAATATGAACATCGTCATTTTGGTGACAGCCTTTAATAAAAAGAAACTGTAGGCGACGTGATAACGCAACACAGCTATAAAGAATCAGGCGGTCGCCCACTAACACACAATGTTTACACAGTAGCCAGCAACATGGTAACATCAACACCAAAACCAGCTTTTGTTGCTGTGCTATAATTGGCTCAGAAGACACAGTGCCTCATGTTCCTGGGTTGTTTGTCAATCATACTGCCAATTTATGGCACTTGTGGAATGACCTTGAAATGACATGTTTCAGCAGCCAGAGTGCAGGTTCTTTGGCTATGCCTTTTTTTTTTTTGGGGCACTTGTTTGATAAGGGCTGCTCTTCAGCAACTACATCTACAAATGCGGGTTTTGGGGTCATCAGTTATTGCTGATGTTCATGTTCTAGCATCATCAGTCTCTGGTGAAGGTGGTTTAACAGTGTTTTCTCTTAAATATCATCTTCACTTCCATTTGTAGTATATGCTTCTTGCCTTTATTTCTCATTCCCTTCTCTTTTATGAAAATGGGACACATGATTAGAAGGTGGATAGGTTGGATAATAGTGTGGTGGTTAATTTATGTACAAATGAACTACATCTCCAGCAATGATTTACATGAAAGATGACTGTGTGTCCATAATATTGGCATTCGATGCAATGTATAGATTTGGTATGAACTGTCATCCAAGCAAATGAATTCAACTGTAAAATGTTCTCGCAGCATGGGTATGCTGACAGGAAAGTTAAGGTTTAACGTATCATCACTATCAGTTCAAGCCCCGACTAAGGATGGAAATTGGCTGCATCCTTTTCACTGGAATCCCACCTCTAATGACCTCGCTGTCGACATGATGTTACACCCTAACCTTCCAACCTTCTTTCTTCAATGAAATCATTCCAGCATTTTTCATAAGAAAATTTAGTGAAACAACAAAAAACATTTTAACTATGGACAACTCAATGAGAATTTGAGCCCTAGCATTGTAGAATAAAGTTCAGTTCCTCAGTGCCTTCTTCAGTGGTGGAAGCTAAAGATGAGAATAAAGGCTATAGTCTGTTTAAGCTCACAGGGGCATGAGCCATGGGGGCAAGTTGTTGGGAGTAACAGCGGTATAAGGATGGACCTTGACATTTTTTACATTAGGTGGTCAGTGGAATACCACTTTGGGTGGGAGTGTGGAGGCTTGTGGGTAAAATGTTCCTCAGTTTGGGGTGCAATGATTAGCAACAAAAGCAGGGGCTAAGATTACTGTTAAGTTCTCTTGGTGATACATAATAATGAGGGGGTGTTAGGATTAGGGATATGAGGACCCACTGAACCTAGTCACAAACAGATTTGCTGTGACACACACACACACACACACATGCCCCTAGCCCTCCAACCACCTCAATGAAACAACTACAACGGAGCTCCCAACTCATTACCAAAACTGCAACATCTTAACCATATCCTTTACCAGTGTTTCAACTACATATAGTGCCCATAAATGAGCAACATTCAACCCATCTTTCCCAAAGTGGTATTCCATCATTTCACTCATTCTACACTCACATCCTCCTCTCAACAGTCCTTTTTTCTGTTGTATATCCCCTTTGCAATCCAATTCTCCACATTGCTGTGAGCCATACGTAACACCCCTGCCTGCAACAGAGTGAGATCACTGGAGCCGCATTCCTATTCCATGCACTTTTCTACTTCGCCCTTGCAGCCTTCAGCCACCCTTCCCTCTAACTCTCCCTCCTGCTTGCCACCTCATTTCTCCCTTTGTCCATTCTTTCCAAGCTGCAGTGATGGAACAACGCAGGTGGCCAGGACAATGCAACCATATTTATGTATGTTTTTTTTTTTCACTTTTCCCATTCCTGCAGCAGCTCTCTCGCATCAATGTATATAATATCATATTAGCTCATAAATCCGAACTTCACTAGAGTGAAGGATGCAATTTTACATTTACATCATACTACTCAACTACTTACTTCATCAACTCTTGTTGGCATGACTAGAAGGGTATCATTTTGCGATCTATCTCTTGAGTACAATGCTTCTGCAATCCCTTTTAAATTCCCATAGAGAGATGGTTATTGAAGGTACCTTCATCTCGTATGACATACTTTTATAACCAGATGTTAAGGAAGGAAGAGGAGTGTTTAACACCCTATTGACAACAAAGTTAGTTAGAATATGCAGAAGTAACACATGCAACTGTGAAAGTAAGGATTATTACACCCACAATATCATTTGGACAACTGTGCCCAACACCAATAAAATTTCCTTTCACAAATCAACATCTTTAGCATTCTGAAATTTTAATTAAGCATGTGTGGTTCACCAATAATTGTTTCACTATAAAAATGTTTGTACCCTCTCTGCAGTCTCAGAATTTGAACCATATCCCCAGTACCTTGACACACAACATTAAACCATCATGCCTAACGGTAGTCACTCATCCTGTCGAAATACTACAGTTACCAGAGGAATGGTGGCACTGAGTAGGCCCATTTGGGATACTATAACCAAACTCAGCAAAGACTGAGGTGTCATTTGTCCCAAGTCAGAAGATTTTTTTTTTTTGTTAGTTTGTTTCAGAAATACCCTGAAGGCAACAATCACTCAGTAACTGTAAAATCATTCAATAAAAAAGTGTACACCATGCAATCAAAAGTATGCAGACACCTTGCTGAAAATGACTTACAAGTCTGTGGCACCCTCCATCGGTAATGCTGGAATTCAATATGGTGTTGGCCCACCCTTAGCCTGGATGACAAGCTTATACTCTCACAGGCATACGTTCAATCAGGTGCTGGAAGGTTTCTTGGGGAATGGCAGCCCATTCTTCACGGATTGCTGCACTGAGGAGAGGTATCGATGTCGGTCGGTGAGGCCTGGCACGAAGTCGGAGTTTCAAAACATCCACAACGTGTTCTACATGATTCAGGTCAGGACTCTGTGCAGGCCAGTACATTACAGGGATATTATTGTTGTGTAACCACTTTGCCACAGGCCGTGCATTATGAACACGTGCTCAATTGTGTTGAAAGATAGAATCACCATCCCCAATTACTCTTTTGACAGCAGGAAGCAAGAAGGTGCTTGAAACATCATTGTAGGCCTGTGCTGTGAAAGTGCCATGCAAAACAACAAGGGGTGCAAGCCCCATCCATGAAAAACACGACCACACCATAACACCACCACCTCCAAATTTTACTGGTGGCACTACACATGCGGGCAGATGGCGTTCACCAGGCACTCGCCATACCCACACCCTGCCACTGGATTGCCACTTTGTACCGTGATTCATTACTCAACACATTTTCCCACTGTTCAGTCATCCAATGTTTACACTCCTTACACCAAATGAGGCATCATTTGGCATTTACCAGCCTGATATGTGGCTTATGAGCGGCCGTTTGACCACGAAATCCAAGTTTTCTCACCTCCCACCTAACTGTCATAGTATTTACAGTGGATCCTGTTGCAGTTCGGAATTCCTGTTTAATGGTCTGGATAGATGTCTGTCTATTACACATTACGACCCTCTTTAACTGTCGGCAGTCTGTCAGTCACCAGACTAGGCTGGCCTGTTCACTTATATGGTGTCCCTTCATGTTTTCACTTCACTATCACATTGGAAACAGTGGACGTGGGGATGCTTAGGAGTGTGGAAATTTCACTTACAGACGGGTGACACAAACGACACCCAATCACCTGACCACATTCGATGTCCATGAGTTCCACAAAGCACCCCATTCTGCTCTCTCACAATCTCCAATGACTACTGAGGTCACTGATATGGAGTACCCGGCAGTAGGTGGCAGCACAATGCACCTCATATGATAAACATACTTTTTTTTTGGGAGGGGGCGGTCCAGATACTTTTGATCACATAGCGTGTATCTGAAATCGGCTGAATTACATCCACTGAATCAACAACTAGAAATGTAGTTTCACAAATAAACGAACTAAACATGTTTATAAACAAATCATGGGTAATCAATTAAAACAATAAAGTCTACTTACGTTTGTAGGACAAGTTGTTTTGTCTCAGTATCCTTGGTTACATATGCTGTAAGACCAACTGCTGAAGAACCTTTACCCGATGTGTACTGACTACGTGGAACCAGATTAAAAACATACTGCAACAACTGGGATTTACTTGTTCCAGGGTCTCCACAGAGAAGTATATTGATGTCCGCTCTGTGAATGTAAAGCAGGATAAAAATGTTCTGATTAACACACACAAAGAATCTACAAGTTTCAAGAAATAGTAAATGTAAACTTTGTTTGCTAAGATGCCCAACAATGCAAATTATTTCGTACGGTACAAGAAGAGAGAGAAAAATCAGCTTGAGAGAAAGCAAACATTAAGACTCATTAAAATTAATTGCATATATTCAGTAACAGCTTAATTCACTGTCCCTCCGAGTCAAAAGTCTTTGAGGCTTGTGTATGATAGTTATGCTGGGTTTAGTAAACCCATTGGACATCCAGATGGATGATACGTACGTATCAGTATGTGTAGCATCTCATGCATCCAGCAGGTGCACCTTTGGCAGGAACAAGGCTGATATCACAGGCTGTCACATGAGGCTACATAGCAAGCCAAATACGAAACCGCTCAATGGGGGTGTCTGCCTGTTTGCTGTTATGCAACTTGGCTGTACATGTGGATTCTACAATTGTTTACTGCGTGTTTAGTGCTACAGTAAAACAACGTGTGGATTCCCCACCTCCACCAATATGGAATTTTGGTTACATACTATGCCATTCCAAATTATTCACTGAATGTGAAAAATTGGGAGTTGGTGGTAAGGTCTTATGGGACTGAACTGAAGAATTCATTGGTCCCTAAGCCTACACACTACTTAATCTAACTTACACACACACACACACACACACACACACACACGAGGGAGGACTCAAACCTCCGACAGGGGAAGCCGCACGGACTGCACCAAGGCGCCTTAGACTGCGCAGCACTGAATGTGAATTTCATGTCAACAGCTGCAGCTGGTATAGATTTATTACCCAAATGTGACACATCATAATTTGTATTGCACCTGGAATTAAACCCGGATTTACTGCTTATCACAAGTGGTCCCCTTACCCACTTTTGACTACTTGTGCAAGCTTCCTGGCCCAACCCAAACCTCCGTACATCACATTTCACGTTTCATATTCCTACCTAGGTCTCCCTTTAAGCTCACAACATTGATTGATTCCCCCTTAGAGAATGACACCACCACGAGGAATCGACACATTCTCAAGCCATATGTAAGTGGGTAACATATGTTTGGAGTTATTTCATCTAATCTGAAACCATCCAATATTAATTTCGATTGTGGCTTGGATGAATATTTCACGACCTATTATTACTGTTTGGTTGAAGGATTAATCAATTTTATGTCATTGTTACAGAATTTATTTGCATTCAGTAGGTGTTGTTTCTATGTGAGTATCACAACATTGGGCTTTTATGATTTTTGCATTCTGTATTGCAAGTAACTACTGGTATATGAAAGAGCATATTCTGTAGCATTTTGAACCACAATAAAGATATAAAACCAATGGGAGCTGCACCTAGCAGTCTGGAATTGAGCGAAAAGACCAAAGTTGAAATGCACACAGCTGAATTCTACAAGAGACGCAGCACTTACTATGGCACTTTTTGTCTACAACATATAAGTTAGCAATGCATCAAATTCAAGCAGTGGGTGAACAGTTGTATGTAACAAATGAGGCAACAAAATAGTGCTAAAATTGGAACCAATTGGTAATGAATAGTTCAAGAAATGATTCACAGGACGTTTAGTTGTAAGAGGTTAAAGGTGCCTCACATTACTTTGAATTTGAAGATCCAGTACGGGATGGAGTAACTATATGGAAAAGACAGACTTTTACTCCACACATAAAGAAGGCACTGAATGGCAGATGAGCACAACAAGAAAAAATGCTAAGAAGTTTCAGCTTTCTAACTAAGTACACAAGAAGTAGGGGTGGGAGTGGGGAGTTGGGGGAAACGAGCACACATGACGCACACACACACAACTGTCATCTCCAGGCGCTAAGACCTCACTGCATCCAGGGTGAGCACCAGCTAGGCTGGGGGTGGGTGGTGGGGATATGGAAGAGGTGTGGGGAGGGAAGAGTGAGAAGCAGGGATAACAGGCTAGAGGTGGAGGAATGAGATAGTGCTGCCCTGTAGAAGTGTGAAGCCACATAGTGGGGACAGGATAGGGGGGCTAGATGCAGCATTGGGAGGCTGTGATTGTGGTTGTGGCGCAGGATTGGTGGTGCGGAGGTGATTGGAGAAGCCAAAAGAGGAGGGGAAAGGACTATGTAGCTGGGTGGGATAGAGGGCATGTTTAATACTGGAATGGGAGTGAGGGAAGGATAGCAAGTGAAGGACGGGGACTCCGATAGGCATTCCCATTACAAAGTTTCTACTGCACCCCGTGCAAGAGATTACAGCACTAACCTGAAATTTCCTCTTCCACTGTTGGAGAAATTCTTTTTTGTTCCCCCAAACAGTTGTAAGAGGATACCCTTCTTTATATCTTCATTTTCATAAATGGATGGCGCAATTGCATGTGCCAAGCGTTCATAAATATCATCCTTCTTTGACAGAGCTTCCAAGAGTTCAATTCTCTCTGGTGGGAAGCGGTGAGCTTTCCTGTGAAAACACAAAGGAAACTTAACAGAGTGTACACATTTAATGGAATATCAGAATTCTTATTTCTGTCGTTTGATTCCTTGATTTACAGGTTTATCAGTCTCACTGAATTTTTCAAACTACACTTTTTTAAATGACAATGAGTGTATTTAAGGCATAATCCATATCAATTCAGGCAGGCTAGGAAAAAATCTTACCTTCATAGTCTCTGATGTGGACTTACCTGTCAAAGTTCTTTTACTATAGCGTTCAGATCTTTTTTTTGTAAGTTATGGTAATTTTTTTTTTTTTTTTTTCAAAAATGCCAATCCATAGAATTTTGATTTTTTTTCTCTGTTGATTAGTACCATATAGTTCCACATTCCCTGAAAAGGAGAGCTTCCACTTTTGGGTTGAATAGGTTCTATAAACAATTGAAATTTTTGCCATACACAAAACCTCTTATTAACACATTATCACATAACAGGCTCATAAAAATGAAAACCTAGCCTTATTTAACATAATTTTAGTTTTGAAACATGAGTAAGAGACTCATTTTTCAAGCATTTTAAACAGTTCCAAAGACTTGAAGGTTTCAATTTACAGAACTTCTGTGCACTCATTTTTGTACTGAAATTAGCGAGACAATGAACTAAAAATGTGTTCCACTGCTTTAGTATCTTCCTTTGATATAGAGTGATGCCTTCCTGTTGAAGCAATAGGAACTGGAGCACTTACAATCTTCAAAACATTGTGAACAGGAAGCGAGCACTGATAGCGTTGTTGCTGTCCTTCAGCTGGAAACCTATATCCAGCAACTGGTCCAAGTGGTAGCATAAAGTTCACTACAATTTCATTTAACTCATAACTGGTGTCTATAATCTCTGCAATCCACCAGCCACAGTCATACAAACATGCCACAAACATCTCCCATCTCAGGTTGTGGAACTGAATATCATCCTGCTGTTTCCAAGGTGACCGAACGAATGAAATTTCTTCTTTTTTGCTCTTTAAATTGTGTGCATTATGAGTTCGCCCATCTCTTTGAGTCCAAAAGTGTGTCTTCTGAATTCCTTTCACAGGAGTACTTTGTTTGGACCATTCTTTTTTCTGTTCACGGAATTCTTCGATTTCCTCTTTGGACAAAAGAATGAGGGCTGTGGATGTGTAAGATTTCACGACTATTGTAAAAGCCTCAGCATTCTAAATTGCAGCTATATTTGGTCTGGAAAGATTATGTTTTGTAGCATGATGCTTCAGCAGGCCTCCTACACCATCACAAGGCCCTTCCCATGACCAGTTGCACTGTATACCCAGTCAGTTGGCAAAAGCGACTTACTCAATTCAAACAGCTGGTAACGATTTTTAAAATGACTAGGAGCATCATCAGAAATAATGATTATCTTCTCTGCCCCTGTTTGCAGTTGAAGAATTTTGCTCATTGCTATGCCCTGTGTCATCACTTATAACTGCAACACTTGTGGTCTTATCATAGATTGAAGGCTTTCACGACAGGTGTTGTCACCACTTAACACTTCCAGGCTGTCCTCGGAGGATGCCTTCCACAGTCGAAGGCGAAACATCAGGGGAGAGTCTTATGTATGGACCACGGCATCTCAGCCCGGAAGTGTTAAGTGATGATATGTGGTCTTATTTTGAATATATGTCACTCCTGTAAAAACTGAAACCGGGTCATTACTCCAATGATACCCTTGTACTTCTTGTGGGAGAGTTACAGACCAGTTCTCAGCAAAATCACAGTGAAGCACTAAACATAGCCTTCCAGACCAAGTGTCTGTATAGACAGTCCTCCCTTTCCCGGGCAGTCACCACATTGTTGAAGCAAACAAGTCTCTTGCTTTATGTCAAAGACTACCAATGACTTCACATGCCCGACCAAGGTGCCGTGTCATATGTCACGCATTCCAGCAAGTTCTTCAAGGATACCACACGAAGTTCAAAATTTGTGCAGTGTAAAAAGAAACAGACATCTCTAGGCAGATGTGGAAATACCCACTTAGGTCGTAGTGCATAAAATTTTAATCTTCCAATATCTGAAGTTGTACAGTTGCTCTTATAAATTGCTGAAGTTTCTTTATTACTGTGAGTCATATACCTCTTCACTTCACAACTTTTTGACCTTCAACTGTTACAGTTATAGTGCCTTTTTTGTTGGCACTCTGGCACAACAGTCTCATTTATCTTCCAGATAAAATGACTGCACTATTTGAATTTGAGCTGCTTCTACAGGATGGCCACAATAGGGATGTAATCTTCTAAAGACTCCTTTAACACACATCACATTTCTTGATTTGTCTACCATGTACTTGGATACTGATGGGCTGCAGTTCAAAATTGATTTCTTTGAAAATGTCTCTGGAATAATACTTAAAACTTGAACCTTTTCACTGTGGGATGCACAATATTCAACAGCTAAATTGATATTTGTGAAAAATTCGTAACAAGAGGTGTGGAGTGCTTTGGTTTATTTTCTTCTGAAGACTGAATTTCTACTTTGAAGAGTATGGTCAGTTTTTCTGTAGTGTATTCATCCATACCTTTAGTAATTTATTTGCACTTTCTTGATGCATAGAGCTTATGACTCAACTTCACTGACCACAGTTTCTTAACAGGACTAACACATACCTCTGTAGTTGACTGATTCAGTGTATTTAATTCTTCCTCTATTGATGCAAAACTGCATCATCAGCACCATGGGGGGCTTCACCTTGTTCAGATACTATCATTGTTATCATTCTGTCAAAACATTTTGAACACAAAATGTAGTCACTGGAAACATCTTCACTTTGAAACAGTCTTCAAATGAGAACACTTATTGCCAACCTTAACGAAGTCTGTTTTTTGTTTGCCTTATTATTGTTGTTGTTGTTGTCTTTAGTCCTCAGACTGCTTTGATGCAGCTATCCATGCTACCCTACCCTGTGCAAGCTTCTTCATCTCCCAGTACCTACTGCAACCTACATCCTTCTGCATCTGCTTAGTGTATTCATCTCTTGGTCCCCCTCTCCGATATTTACCCTCCACTACTAAATTGGTCATCCCGTGACGCCTCAGAACATGTCCTACCAATCGATCCCTTCCTCTAGTCAAGTTGTGCCACAAACTCCTCTTCTCCCCAATCCTATTCAACACCTCCTCATTAGTTTTGTGATCTAATCTTCAGCATTCTTCTGTAGCACCACATTTCAAAAGCTTCTATTCTCTTCTTGTCTCAACTACTTATCGTCCATGTTTCACTTCCATACATGGCTACACTCCATACAAATACTTTCAGAAATGACTTCCTGACACTTAAATCTATACTCGATGTTAACAAATTTCTCTTCTTCAGAAATGCTTTCCTTGCCATTGCCAGCCTACATTTGATATCCTCTCTACTTCAACCATCATCAGTTATTTTGCTCCCTAAATAACAAAACTCATTTACTACTTTTAAGTGTCTCATTTCCTAATCTAATTTCCTCAGCTTCACCTGATTTAATTCGACTACATTCCATTATCCTAGTTTTGCTTTTGTTGATGTTCATCTTATATCCTCCTTTCAAGACTCTGTTCATTCCGTTCAGCTGCTCTTCCATGTTCTTTGCTGTCTCAGACAGAATTACAGTGTCATTGGCGAACCTCAAAGTTTTTATTTCTTCTCCATGGATTTTAATTCCTACTCTGAATTTTTCTTTTGTTTCCGTTACTGCTTGCTCAATATACAGATTGAATAACATCGGGGATAGGCTACAACCCTGTCTCACTACCTTCCCAGCCACTGCTTCCCTTCCATGCCCCTCGACTCTTATAACTGCTATCTGTTTTCTGTACAAATTGTAACGAGCCTTTGGCTCCCTGTATTTTACCCCTGCCACCTTCAGAATTTGAAAGAGAGTATTCCAGTCAACATTGTCAAATGCTTTCTCTAAGTCCACAAATGCTAGAAACGTAAGTTTGCCTTTCCTTAATCTTTCTTCTAAGGTAAGTCGTAGGGTTAGTATTGCCTCACATTTTCAAATATTTCTACGGAATCCAAACAGATCTTCCCCGAGGTCGGCTTCTACCAGTTTTTCCATTCGCCTGTGAAGAATTTGGGTTAGTATTTTGCAGCTGTGACTTATTAAACTAATAGTTTGGTAATTTTCACATCTGTCAACACCTGCTTTCTTTGGGATTGAAATTATTTTATTCTGATTGGAGTCTGAGGGTATTTCGCCTGTCTTATAGATCTTGCTCACCAGATGCTAGTGTTTTGTCAGGACTGGCTCTCCAAATGTCTCTTTAATTTTCCTGTAGGCAGTATCTATCTTATCCCTAGTGAGATAAGCCTCTACATCCTTAAATTTGTCCTCTAGCCACCCCTGCTTAGCCATTTTACACTTCCTGTCAATCTGATTTTTGAGACGTTTGTATTCCTTTTTGCCTGCTTAATTTACCGCATTTTTATATTTTCTCCTTTCATCAATTAAATTCAATATTTGTTCTGTTACCCAAGGATTTCTACTAGCCCTCGTCTTTTTACCTACTTGACCCTCCACTGCCTTGACTACTTCATCCCTCAAAGCTACCCATTCTTCTTCTACTGTATTTCTTTCCCCTATTCCTGTCAATTGTTCCCTTATGCTCTCTCTGAAACTCTGTACAACCTCTGGGTTAGTCAGTTTATCCAGGTCCCATCTCCTTAAATTGCCACCTTTTTGCAATTTCTTCAGATTTAATCTATAGTTCATAACCAGTAGATTGTGGTCACAGTCCACATCTGTCCCTGGAAATGTCTTACAATTTGAAACCTGTTTCCTAAATCTCTGTCTTACCATTATATAATCTATCTGATACCTTCTAGTATCTCCAGGATTCTTCCATGTATACAACCTTCTTTTATGATTCTTGAACCAAGTGTTAGCTATGATTAAGTTATGCTCTATGCAAAATTCTACCAGGCGGCTTCCTCTTTCATTTCTTAGCCCCAATCCGTATCCACCTACTACATTTCCTTCTCTCCCTTTTCCTACTATCGAATTCCAGTCACGCATGACTATTAAATTTTTGTCTCCCTTCGCTATCTGAATAATTTCTTTTATCTCATCATACATTTCATCAATTTCTTCGTCATTTGCAGAGCTAGTTGGCATATAAACTTGTACTACTGTAGTAGGCGTGGGCTTCGTGTCTATCTTGGCCACAATAATGCGTTCACTATGCTGTTTGTAGTAGCTTATCTGCACTCCTATTTTTTATTCATTATTAAACCTACTCCTGCATTACCCTTATTTGATTTTGTATTTATAATCCTGTATTCACCAGACCAAAAGTCTTGCTCCTCCTGCTACCGAACTACACTCATTCTCACTATATCCAACTTCAACCTATCCATTTCCCTTTTTAAATTTTCTAACCTACCTGCCCGATTAAGGGATCTGACATTCCACGCTTCAATCCATAGAACGCCACTTTTCTTTCTCCTGATAACGGAGTCCTCTCGAGTAGTCGCCGCCAGGAGATCCGAATGGGGGACTATTTTACCTCCGGAATATTTTACCCAAGAGGACGCCATCATCATTTAACCATACAGTAAAGCTGCATGCCCTCTGGAAAAATTACGGCCGTAGTTTCCCCTTGCTTTCAGCCGTTCGCAGTACCAGCACAGCAAGGCCATTTTGGTTCATGTTACAAGGCCAGATCAGTCAATTATCCAGACTGTTGCCCCTGCAACTACTGAAAAGGCTGCTGCCCCTCTTCAGGAGCCACACATTTGTCTGGCCTCTCAACAGATACCCCTCCGTTGTTCGTTGCACCTACGGTGTCGCTGAGGCACGCAACCCTCCCCACCAACAGCAAGGTCCATGGTTCCTTGGGGGGGTTGTTTGTCTTATATATCACTTTTATGTATATGCAAATAGTCATCACACTTCACTCTCCCGTGGCCCCAGTCAGAAGACATTTCGAACAGTCCTTTTCACAAAACACAATGCAACTGTGTCAACTGTCAAATTCCTCATGAAAATACAGAACTCACCGGATGGTCTCAGATTTCTTAGAAGCCTCTTCAGCAAACATATTAGCATTGAACAACTACAATACCGAGATCTGCACTGAACAACTACAATACAGAGATCTGCACTGAACAACCATGACAAAGAAACTACAACAATGTGTAAGAAATATCTGCAACAATGAAAGTGAAAAGGAATAACTGCAACTAAGAAAGTGATAAGAAATAACTACAACAAAGACAACAGAAATAAATTAGTAAGAAAAAACTTCAGTGAAGACAAACATTACCCTTTAATTTTATTTTTTTTAAATAGAACCTGTCCAACTTAAAAAGTGGAAGCTCTCCTTTACAGAGAATATAGTACTACATGGTACTAATCAACAGGAAATAAGTAACTGTTCTGGATTGGAATTCTGAAAGAAAAAAGATCTGTAAATAAAACAAAAAAATTCAAAAGGCGACAGTAAAAGAACTTTGACAGATATGTCCAAACAGAGGATACCATTGTAATCATAAAGCAATTATCTTTAAAATAAAAAAAACTAACAAAATATTATAACTGTTACGGAGATACAGAATTTTCAAATTTTTTCCGAAATTCTAATCTTCAAAATTGTGTTCGCAGTGCCATCTTTGGAGGCCTGGGTCTCACGGCAAGGAATTTTTTTTGGAGAAATCAAAAACATACATGTTTCTCACTCCTGAATTTTAACATACGCTAAATTCAATAACATCTGAGACTATGAAGGTAACCCCCCTGCCTGAAGTGATACGGATTATGCTTTAATGACTGCAATTGCTATTTCTTAGAGGATACAGCAAGAACATAGACAAATTATACAGACATCCAAAAATGTGTTTAAACACGCACTACATATCTACGCAAAGACAGTCAGTATATCACAATAAAAATAAGAGTGATCTGCTTACCATGTCAGCTATTTATAGCATAAATTTTCATGTTTCTATGTGCTATATTGAACAGAATTCAGGGGAGGTGGCTTGTTTGCAAATGATTTAAAAAACACATTAGACATACATCTATGTAGATACCCCGCAAACCACTTTAAGGTGCATGGGAGAGAGTATCCTGTACCACTACAAAACTGTCTACCTTAACTGTTGTTCTATGCAGGGCACTGGCGCACAGATTTTCAGTATGTGACAATACTCCACTTTTAAGAAAACCGGAGTGTACACTGTTATCACTTTCCCCTCGCTGTTTCTTATGACTAAACAAGATGATTCTGCTACTCTTTTAACAAGTCTTCAGTTCCTTCAGCCAAGCAATAGTTGGAAGCATTTTTAATTTGCTGTCAAAATAAACTTCCCCATTTAAACAATTGTACTACGAAAAAATTGTGTGGAGGAAATGTTAAACAGTAGGCATGACACTATGATTTTACACACTGTAACTCAACTCCAGTTGTTTGTCAGAGGACCCAGAAAATTACACAAAGGGAAGTTTGAACACAGGGTAACAATGTTCAACAGCTTATGTGCTTACTCACCACATAAGAATTCCTCTGACTTGTGAATTTTTTTTCTCATAAAACCGAAGGTTTTCCATTAACTTATTATGCATCTACTATCACCTCGCAGCGAACACCATCTGACGTGTCAGAGATTCAGATACATATAATGCTGGTCTTTTTGAACCAAAATTAACCACTAAACTTACAAGAAATTAAATTACAGAATATTGCTACTTGAAGCTGTCATGAATATCCCTATTTCTTTGAAGAGTTGGATGAGCATTGCGTAATTTTCTTCTAGCATGCTTCTGGGCAATAAGTTTCTATATATATTAAGGCAAGCAAGTCTCTCATACTACTTCTGAACACGTTATTGTATGTTGTGAAGTACTTTGTTTCCATGGTGATTTCTTTCTTAACAAAAAGAGCTGCAGCTTCCGTATCAGAGGAGCCCTTTCTTGTGGTATCATGCCCTCCTCTGCCACCCCACCCTCAAACACTTGTCATTTGAAGCTGAGTGGCTTTTATCATTTAAATGTGGACTACAATTATAGTATTTTTATCTCATAATAACTGCAATAAGAACACCACCATAGTGGTCTAACAACTGTCAGCGGCAACCTGTTCAACTCAAAAATATTAATTCATAGAGAATACAAATGGGGAATACAGAAGTTATCAACAATGAATAAGTTACCTACCCATCTTCCTGCTCGTGTAGGCGGCGATTATCTGTTTTCCGGTAATGCACAACATCAATGTGAGTCTTGTATACAGAACGCACACTACTGACTCTTGGGTTGACTTGCAGAGGTGTTGCACGGTATATTCCAGTCACTGTCACACGGTCACCAGCATGCACAGCATCTACCAAGTCATTATGAGCGAACAGCAACACTGTGTGTGGAGTCTGTCCAGCAGGCATGTCATCTGAAATAATTTATTGTATTTTAAGTATCTTATTCAAGTCACCATACTTGCTGCAAAACTTCACACTTTAGAAATGTCAAGGAAAAATTATAAGTAATCAGAAACAATGTAAAACAAGGGTCCATTTATAACAATAAATGTATTTTCACCCCACCCCCCCACACATACATACAACACGCATGAATTCAACACGCGTGAATTCCCATTGTTCATAAACAATTACACCACTGCCAAGAAACAAGAGTTAAGAATACTGGCCAAGCTCTTGATTCAGTAGATGGTTAAAGGAATAACAAAATAAAAATTATTATTTCTGCAATTAGTCATAAACACCTTTTAAAATTTTGTAATTCCTGCCCTCCAACACAGCTTTTCTTCACAGAGTACTGGCTTTCTGCATTTATTTAGCAACTTTTAAGAAAGCCAATTAGGAATGTACCAGATAGTGCAGACATTGTGGGTCTAGGGGGTGGGGCAGTCACTGGCGGTTGTGGCAGGATATTTTGATGTGTCACTCAATCAGAAGTATTCCTCCCTCAACTTTTGAACAATTTTTGGTTTGATTGTGTCACTAACCCCAGTACCACACCACACACATTTTGCTGCACCAGAAATTGCTTTATTGTTTATTGATGGTGTATATGCAGGCGGGGAGCAGAGTGGTGGTGGTGGTGGTGATGGGGGGGTAATTCCCAGATCTCCCAGTTACGAATACACTTTTTCCTAAATGAAAGTGCACTTTTTCCTGGGTGAAAGGTTTTCTATGGGAGCAGCAAAACTTATCAGTCCTTTGAATGGTGACGGTTTTGTACACCAGCATAGAACTTCCCAGCACTCAGGAAATGAAATGCAGCAAGAAAACATTGAGTTTTGGAAAGATCTTTAATGCACGGCAAAACTTCAATTTATTGCTTTTTTCTGATGGTGTGGTTAGGCAGGATCCTAAGAACACTGCTTGAATTGCAGCAGCTGAATATTTCTGACAAGCAAGATTATAAATTGCATTACTGTGCACCAAAAATTTCACGGCTTACCTGGCTGAATATATGTTCCATCAAGCACTTTGATGTTTTTATAGAAAGGCTAATTAAGGGTGAAACTGCTTACTCCGTTTGCACTGTTTTTTGAAGGATAATTATACTTTTTGCCATTATTATTTCATAATTTGTAATCTATGAAAGAACTAAAATAAGTATGAAAAGCTAACTGGAGTCGTGGTCTTTTCTAGTATGTGTTATCCTTTAAGATGCATCAAACACAATGTGCCTGCAAATTTTTAAATAATGGCATAAATGGCTGGTCTTCTGTACTTGAAATTTTTCTAAGTGGCTGGTCCTTGAAGTGTTTTGAATGAGAATTAAACACTCCTTGATTTAAGAAATACATCGCACATTCTCACATGTAACCCAATTGATTTTCCATAAATGGAAATTTACTTTAAAAATAACACTTTTCAAACCACCATTCACAATACTTTCACATGATCTGTTAGAAATGTTACCAGTTGTAACATTGTGCTCATCGAAAGCAGTTTGTTGTTACGAAGTATTGCATATTCCGACATTGTTTGTTGGCAGATACTTGTGTGTTTTTGATTTTGTGAATGGTGCGGTTTCTTTGCAACTGAATTTTTCTTTTGGTGTTACTCTCTCTATGTTTTATTGCAACATTATCATTCTGGATTAGCTGGCTGATGTAAAATTCTTTGTCAGAATATCATTTCTTACCAGACAGAATAATAAACATTTAACTGAAAACTAAAACAATGAAAAGTTCCCATAATTTTAAAAAATTCCTTGTTTTTCCTTCATTTCTCTCAATGAGAAACTTCCCAGGTTTTTCCCAGGGTGAATACATCCTGTTATTTCAATATATTACAAACCTATTTCCTCAACACATGCTTAGAATGCACTAGAAGAGCACTGGATGTTAATTTGTTTAAGATCAATGCAATAAATGCTTGTTAATAGGTCACACACATACATATTATTCATTAAAGAGAGCTCGACTTCAATTTGTCATCAATCACAACCAAACAGACACATGCGTGGTAGCAAGCCAGGAAGGGTCATCATGTGACTAGCAAAGGGAACAACAGTGCAAGATAAATCAGTTCATACTTGATTACAGGTTGCGATAAGTGAAGTCATATACCATCCATGGTGTTTGACGTAATCAAAGTTCTGCAAGAGGCAGAAACAGACAAGTAAATGAACTGTTTACGAAATAAGTGGAAAGAAATATTAGTGAGAATCGTTTTCTCTGTTGCATCCTTTTGAGCGGTTTATATACTTACACTTATAAATGAATAAAATATGGAAAAATTGTAACTTTTGCCATGTGGGTCGTGAAAGTCTTAATTACTGAGGGGAAATTTGTAATTATTACAACTGATTCGTAATACGTGGCACCTTTGCATTAGTTATTAGTGACTATTTTGAATTTAGCTAGTGTTGAAAACACACAAACAATCTTGTTTCACATGTATTTCAAGAAATAATGAAACAAGTAAAACATTGCAACAAAATTATTAAGAAAATCTTAAATGTTTTATGTAAATATTACTCCTCTAACAACGCTCAAACTGGAACATAAAACCTGCATTGTTTTATCAATTAGATTATGTTCAACTGTAACTTACATTAATGCAGGCAAATACACAGTCACAGTATCTTAAGTCTATAATCACAAACAGAAAGTTATTCTTTGAGACCACATTGTAATAGAACTGGTAGTACAATTTTAATTCTGATAACTACTTGCACATATGCTGACCAACACATGAAGGATGCAGTCCTTTCTTGCAACAAACACACACTGTTCGTGAACGCCGCTTCTTATCCTTCGTAGAACAAACACTACAGTAGCGTTCCTTTCTCCCTGGAAGAGTCTCTACACCATATACTGTTGGAGCAGGTAAATTTATATCCATTGCACTTGTGGTTGCAGTCCTTGCCTGAAACCACTGTTTAGAAAGTTTGCAAATGACTATGCTGTTAAACTTCAGCCGTGTCAGTGGTTTGTCGCTGGGGTTCAGGCTTTCCTTATACAAAACATATGCATTCAGCAATTCCTTATACAAAACATATGCATTCAGCAACATCCTGGCAATTATGCTGAACACTACCTTCTTCCACATCTTGACAGTCCTCCTCTCATCTAAATAGCAGTATGCCATCATATCAGATGAGTCAATGCCACCCATATACTTATTATATTCAAAAATAACATCTGGTTTCTTGACCAACTGTCTATTGCGAATTGTCTTTTCTGATGATGTAGCAGAGGATGATGTACTCACAAGGAGGACTGGATTTCTCTGTGATTTCTTCTGTCTCAAGCCACAGAGAAGTATAAAAGATTTCTTGAAAAACTTTAGCTGACCTACAGCATAATTCGACAGAAGACCACGTGGCAGGAATTTTCTGTTTCTTCTAATTGTTCCCGTTAGATAAGTGCCAACTGAATACAGCTTTTCTGCCAGAGGAATAGATGTAAAAAAGTTATCGCAAAACACATGGTGACCTTTTTGCATGTAGCTCCCAAGAGCTAGTAGTTTCATGACGATTACATATCCCAGGCCATTCTCTTTTATTTCGTTTTTGTCATCATCACTTTTTGCACCACGGTATGCATAAAACCCTAGGCAGTAATTTACGACTGAATCACACAGCATCCAAAATTTCACTCCCCATCTGTGATGATGTTTATTGGGAAGGTACTGGATTAGCTGTGAGTGCGCCTTTGTCCCAACAAGACTTTCATCGACACTCAGTTGCTGGTGTGGAGTGTAGTAACGACGGAAAGCATTGTTGGCAATATCCACCAACACTTGAAACTTGGCTGTTGGATCATATAATGGGTGACCAGGAGGGTGAAGTTTCGAATTGTCTACAAAATGGAAAAACCGCAGCAACAACTGAAACCTATTGCGTGAAAACATTTGTGAAAACCACGGTGTCAACAGGTTTGCATCAGTTGACCAATAACTAAAAATCGTCGGTTTTTTATCAGTCCCATATTCAAAATTACTGCTATAAAAGCCCTCATTTCTGCTGCAGTTGTTGGTTGCCACTGTTTGATTCTCGAATTTGGCGATAAATGCGTTGACTGAATCAAATGGCGAACGTATCTGTTAGTCTCTGTCACCATAATCGTAAAAAGCTGCAGTGAGAAGAACAAATTGAAAAAAATCAATTGGTGTGGCGTTTGCTGGTATGTGTTTAGGGCCTGGTACTTCTGCATACACAAAGCTTGGAGGAGGTGGATTATCTGATGCCTCATCCATTACTTCAACAAAAGTATTTGCACTGCAATTTAGTTGTGTTTGGTCGTCGTCGTCATTTGCTGACACACAATCGTCACTTGAAGAAGAAAACGACAAGTCCTCTTCTCCACCTGACATCTCATAATCCGATTCACTTTCTGCAAATCCTGCAAATTCATCTTCACTTCCACTACTTATCACATTATTGTCTAAATCACTTGTATCGAACCGCAACTTCTTACTTGACGACGTCATGCTGCCGCGAAATAGTCGGTAAATAAACACCACCAGAGAAGTTTATTTTACTCGAAATATCGCACTGACAATCGAAAAGAAGATCGATATGCTGTGCCTTCGACCTTCCTTCTGCGTCTTGGCTAGGAAATACTAACAACTTTGCCTTCAAGCGCGGAAAAAATGAATGAGAAGGGCATCACGATCAGATCGTTATTGGCATTTTTCGCCAAAAATCTGGATCACGATCAGATCGTATTTGGCACTAAAAGGGTTAAATTACCCAGTTAATATCTGTATTATCAAACCCCAGGAACATGTGTTTTTGCTATATTCATTCAAAGTGCTCTTTCACTCTCACAGTAATAAAAGAACAAGTCATAACTATCTTCTGGTAATGCACATTAAACTATTACTTAAGATGAAAAGTTTTTCTCACAAAAGGCTCAACATCTCATCTTTAATGAACACACAACAAAAAATATAAATGAAGTTTATGCAATGAAAAATAGCCTACTGCAATGAAGATATGAAATAAGAAGGAATAGCAACACGGAGAATGACAAAACATAGTTACATAGACATAAAAATCTAAACAACTAGCATATACATACCAGGTGATTCCTGAAGTTTCACTATTTGTTTATCTGTGAACTGTGACCGATTATGTACCAATGAGAAACAGTGGTTTGTATTACAATTCGTACACAGGGTAGGCTCTGCAATTCGCCCACGATCAATTTCCACAGTTGTACTGAATGAGCACACAAGGCATTTAAAAAACGCTTCTCGCATATCTGGTATGATATTTGATGTTCTTGTTATCATTCCACTGACAGTAATCAACTGGTCAATATCTGCAAAACACATGTATTTCTTTTTATCTACAAACAAGTCAACTAAAATTTGGTTTTCAATAATACCAACAGGCTAATAGGATAGATGAAATAAAGGGCTGAACCTGAGAAATTTAGAAAGAACTTCATTCAAGACTGCATCCAATCAAGGCATAAAAGATGTTACAGTTACATGTAACACTCATTGCTTCATATTTTTACATAAGAAATTAATCATGGATATTAATGGATTCTTCCACCACAGAACAAATAAGCAGTGCAAAATTGTGGATGTTCTACAGTATTAACTAATTTAATTAACTGTTTTTTTGGCTTACAAGACGATCACCAGAATTTTCATTGATAATTAAGTAATTTTGCATACACATTTAACAACAATAAAAGAGTATACGAATCACATCTGAGTCACCTCATTATTAGTAATGTTTTAAATTACATAAAAAGTAAAGTAAATAACTTGAAAACATATTAGTGGATTTCATAGCACTACTTTTTAACCACACAAAATAAAATAAAATAAAAGCCTATATAGCAACAGTAGAGATTACTCATAAAATAACAACAAATCAACAAAAATAACCAGTGTTTGAAAATATAATATGGATTGATTTAAAAAAATCTAGTCACAGTGGTGACAGGAAAAGACGCATATAAAAGCTGTAAAAATTGGCAATATTTCGGATTGGCGGCTTCTTCTGGTAGAAGGGTTGCAGGTGAAGGAAAAGGGACAAAGAAAAAGGATTGGCAGCGTTTAGGATCACTGAGGATGTTTGTCTTACACTAACATCTCTCATGCCTATGGCTGCAAAGTTCAACATTGTCTTGATATCAAATCTACCACCTCTTTCCTAATCATTCTAGTCAACCACATCCTAAACCACCATTATTTCACTTTTGAAGGTCAAATCTTTAAACACACCCACGGTAATGTCGAGTACTCGCACGGTACCCTCCTACATCAATCTTTTTTGTGGGCCATTCAGAGGAAACCTTGCTAGCCTCTCAAACCCTAAACCTCTTTTTCAGGTTCAATGATCATATCTCTGACTTCTGAACTCATGACCAAGACACCCTGTCCTTATTCCTCCAACATCTTATCTCACATCAACTTCACCCATTTCTCCTCAACACAATGTGCCACCTTTCAGGATGCTCACCACTACCTCTCTGACGGCTCTATCCACACTAAACCCATTAACCACCAACAGCACCTGCATTTTGACAGCCACTTCTACACCAGAAAATTCCTCCTGTACGGCCTTGCCTACTTAGGATGGCATATCTGTAGTGACAAGAACTCCTTTGCTGCTGGACTGGAACAACTGAACAAATACTTTGCCAGGACTAGAGAATTATGGCAAACCAACCTTTACTCTTGAAATACTTAATGTGTACTTTGTAAGATAAAATTTGACAACAAACAGAATAGCAAGTCAGTCATGAAGCCATCTAATACGAGTATTGTTTTTTTTTAGGCAGCTTTCCTACAACATTAAAATAATATCACTTAAAATTATTAACGGTGACTTCATCCAACATACCTTCTGGGTTTAGACCCCTCATATTTCTTGTTTTATGGGCATTGAATGGTCGTACTTGAATCTGGTGTTCCAAAACAGCAGCTGGGTGACGCTCAAAGAACATCTCATTCACTGCCATGTCAAATGTAGGAATAACTTCTTGCGGATAACACACCAACTGCCTGTACAGTTCTTTATCGAACGATTCTAAATGTGCACAATTCACATTCAAGAATGGTTCTTCCAACGTATGAATCTAGGAAAAACAATCTAAGTACTATTACATTGAAATAATGAAACAATACTATGTATTGAACTACGTATTTCAAACAGTGGAAATTAAAGTTATCAATATGAATGAAAATATGTGACCTCTACCTCTTCCAACTTCTGAATGTAAAGTGGTTGGTTAACATCCATTCCCTCAGTCCGTTCATCATCATCTGCTTCTGGATCAACATAATTTTCCACAAAACGCTTGAATTTTTCCTTGCATCTGTTTACGACGACATCTGTTCCCCAGATGACCAACTGCGGCTCTGCTTCAGGACCAGGTTGTTCTTGAATTGTGTCCAGCTGTGAAAATCACCAATTAATTTTTAAAATTACATTCTTGGTTTCCTTCCCATCACCTGTGTGTGCCCATGTATTCTCCACTACTGCATTTATCAGTCTATATCTCTCGTGCATATCCCTTTCCTCAAATATACACTGATGGAAATTTAGAGTGAATCGGCTTTTGCTGAGAAAGTAATTACCAACTTGTGATTTCTTCTTCCACATATGTGATTGTTTCTTTCATTCATCCGATTATTTCCTGCAATACAGCAAAGTGAGGTGATTCTACACAAAGGCAGAACTATTAAAACTACGTGCACAGTTGAAATGCATACTTTTCAGATATTTGCTACCAATAATCCAAATCAATTCAGAAGATAACCGAAATGTTCACAAAAACAGTACAAAAAAGAAATGATTGAGCCTAATTTCTGTTTATTCTAAATTTTGACTGGATGATAGAGACTCATGAAACTACTCTATTACAACCTAATCACAATATAACAGACAGATAAAAAAATCTACTCACCAAGCAGCAGTAGGACAACACACACGCAAAAAAAGGTTTTACTTATGCAAGCTTTCGGAGGGGCTTCCGGAGCCAATGGCTCTTTCTTCCAGCAGAAGGGTTGAAGGGGAAGGAAGAGGTGTGAAGGGAAAGAAACTGGGTTCCTCTCCAGTTCCTTTCCCTTCCCCTTCAATCCTTCTGCTGGAAGAAGAAGCAACTGACTACGAAAGCTTGCATAAGTAAAGTCCTTTTTATGTGTCTGTTTCCTGCCACCACTTGGTGAGTACATTTTATATCAATCCAGTTATGTTATGTTGTCAAAAATTGACTATTTTTGTTGTTACAACCTAATAACAAGAATACGTGCAATAATGATATGTCAACAATTTCAGTATTATTTCATTCCCTGCCTTCTGATTTCCTTTGATTAGACAATTATGTAGAGAGGTGTATGTGGCTCCGAGCACTATGTTTGTAAACTTGTCTTGAATATTCCAAGGCACAAAACTGTTACCGTTACCACCCACTGTAGTACATTTGAGTCTTTCAATGAAACTTTCAAAAACCAGTGAAGAGTCTCTCAAGCTTTTCCACACCATTAAATTAATTCAACTTGGAATGTATAGCTAACAAAATACACAAGAACAGTTACTAAACCTTCTGTGCAGAGATTCATATTCATTTAGTTTTCTTAAAATGAATACTAGCTGAACCTTACTAACAACAAGATTCAAACAGTTGTTCCAGCTTAATCCACCCCTGATAGTTGTCACCAGAAAAATGATTGTTGTTAATTGATACTAGTCATTTACTGGAGATGATGTAACCAGAAACACCTTTTATTTTCATATATTTTCTTGTTATCAGTTATGATTTGACAGACCATTTATAAAAGGAATACATGTCCCTAGACAAGAGGTGCTCTCTTATGTGCACTAGGAGGACATGTGGAAAAATCTGGAGTCTTAGTCACTCAACGGATCTCAATCCAATAATCAGGCCTATGGTAATTTGTGGAGTGACATAGTGGAATAAGGTACAACAAAAGGTGGATGCTAAGAAGCACAAGGATGTGCAGAGATTGGTCTGCCTAGCCATAACAATGGAATTAGCAGCATTCCCACTGTTGCGGTAAGCATACAAATGGTCGGGGGAAATGTCAGCTGAGTATGCAATAATCTCCAGCTGCCGTAATAAATGTTTCTATGTAACCATAGGAGAGTAAGCAGTGGAAGAAAGAACCATGATATCATTCATGTGACAGCCTGGTTTACTCAAAGGCTGAAAACAGATGAAGTTGGTAGAGGTGTGGTATACCTTGACTGAAGTGGGCAATATCTCTAGGGGAAAAGAGACTACAGTATTTCAGTTTGGGGTATTCGCTATCAGAATGTGTGTGAAAGAAAACTTACACAGGCGTTGCAAGGATCATAGCAGCTACATTCATTCAGACAGCCAAGCAGTTCGACACACCCACCAGCCCAAGCAAAACAATCAAATATTCTTGCAGAATGTCATGCAATCCTTGCAATTCTGGGAAAAAGCAACAGGGTACACTTGCTGCGGGTCCCTGGTCACTCAGAAATTAGTGCTACTGAACAAGCTTATAGGCTAGCCAGAGCACGGGTGGTGACTCCATTAGTTGGACCGCAAATCTGTGTTATCATCAGCCTAAACTTCATAGCCGTTATCATGATTCAACCAACATGATTATTGAGCTGAGTGCCATCTATGTATATGTAGGTTATCATTGTGTAGAATATACACTCCTGGAAATTGAAATAAGAACACCGTGAATTCATTTTCCCAGGAAGGGGAAACTTTATTGACACATTCCTGGGGTCAGATACATCACATGATCACACTGACAGAACCACAGGCACATAGACACAGGCAACAGAGCATGCACAATGTCGGCACTAGTACAGTGTATATCCACCTTTCGCAGCAATGCAGGCTGCTATTCTCCCATGGAGACGATCGTAGAGATGCTGGATGTAGTCCTGTGGAACGGCTTGCCATGCCATTTCCACCTGGCGCCTCAGTTGGACCAGCGTTCGTGCTGGACGTGCAGACCGCGTGAGACGACGCTTCATCCAGTCCCAAACATGCTCAATGGGGGACAGATCCGGAGATCTTGCTGGCCAGGGTAGTTGACTTACACCTTCTAGAGCACGTTGGGTGGCACGGGATACATGCGGACGTGCATTGTCCTGTTGGAACAGCAAGTTCCCTTGCCGGTCTAGGAATGGTAGAACGATGGGTTCGATGACGGTTTGGATGTACCGTGCGCTATTCAGTGTCCCCTCGACGATCACCAGTGGTGTACGGCCAGTGTAGGAGATCGCTACCCACACCATGATGCCGGGTGTTGGCCCTGTGTGCCTCGGTCGTATGCAGTCCTGATTGTGGCGCTCACCTGCACGGCGCCAAACACGCATACGACCATCATTGGCACCAAGGCAGAAGCGACTCTCATCGCTGAAGACGACACGTCTCCATTCGTCCCTCCATTCACGCCTGTCGCGACACCACTGGAGGCGGGCTGCATGATGTTGGGGTGTGAGCGGAAGACGGCCTAACGGTGTGCGGGACCGTAGCCCAGCTTCATGGAGACGGTTGCGAATGGTCCTCGCCGATACCCCAGGAGCAACAGTGTCCCTAATTTGCTGGGACGTGGCGGTGCGGTCCCCTACGGCACTGCGTAGGATCCTACGGTCTTGGCGTGCATCCGTGCGTCGCTGCGGTCCGGTCACAGGTCGACGGGCACGTGCACCTTCCGCCGACCACTGGTGACAACATCGATGTACTGTGGAGACCTCACGCCCCACGTGTTGAGCAATTCGGCGGTACGTCCACCCGGCCTCCCGCATGCCCACTATACGCCCTCGCTCAAAGTCCGTCAACTGCACATACGGTTCACGTCCACGCTGTCGCGGCATGCTACCAGTGTTAAAGACTGCGATGGAGCTCCGTATGCCACGGCAAACTGGCCGACACTGACGGCGGCGGTGCACAAATGCTGCGCAGCTAGCGCCTTTCGACGGTCAACACCGCGGTTCCTGGTGTGTCCACTGTGCCGTGCATGTGATCATTGCTTGTACAGCCCTCTCACAGTGTCCGGAGCAAGTATGGTGGGTCTGACACACCGGTGTCAATGTGTTCTTTTTTCCATTTCCAGGAGTGTATGTTGGTAAATTATAGCATCACTATTTTCCTTGGGACCACGGAGCATGTCCATCCATACTACTTGGCTGGAGACATATGAAGGATGTCAGAGAAGTGTTTTTGTGCATAGATGCAAATTTGGGAAATTTGAGTCCACTGTGAAGGTTCTCAAGCCTCGCTTCGGCCAGTGTATCTGTTCAGGAATGGTGAGCAGTTGGATACTTTGGTTTTGGAACAGAGCAGGATAACAAGGGTATTTGCGGCATGTAGCTGATTATAATCACATAGCTGACAAGGAATTGTTGACATCGGTCTCTCAAAGATGGGACATCCACTTTCACATGGTGACTGTCGACAGGATGACTCCAGCCCAAAAACGCCGCAAACAGGCCATCGGTAATCACGTCGCCCCCCCCCCTTTTTGGGGGGGGGGGCAGAATATTTTAAAAATTAGAAGCCTGATTTAGACCTTTAAACACTAAATTCCAGACACTTTCTGACCATAAATGAAAAAGATTTTCTGGAATAAAAACAATTCTAAATTTTAAAAAATCTGCATCATTTGTGTCAGCTTCGTATTTCCGGTAATGTAACAGGTGCCAAAGGAACAAAAAGACATCTTATTTCTTGCAGTTTTGACAAAACACGTAAAAACATCTTTAACAGATTAACACTATATACAAAGTGTTTTGTACTTCTAAAAAGACAAATAACACCACTGAGCAATACACCACAAAATTACAAAATGTCATTGGTCTATAATAATTTACTACCAGTGCGCAATTTTAAAAATTGGCGAGGAGATGGCCATTCCTGTAATAGCATCATTGTGGTGTGTATTAGTAACTATGGATAAATAGGTGAACTGCGCATCTTGTGACGTCATCTGGTTAGAAACACCACTTCGGCCTATAGACTCATGAGTTGAACCTTGTGATGTCACTTGGCAAAAAAGCAGTTTTATTCCTATAAATAAGCTAACACAAACAGAACGAAAAATTTTTGTTGTCACTCAGCATGATCCATCTTGTTAAGCTCTATTGGCGAAATTGTTCATAGACAGGTCTACTACATGCTCGGGAAGGAAATTTTTACAATCTATAACATATTTTAGTAGCATATGATCAGCAAAATGTAAACTACCTGTTCAGTATTTTTTTTTAATCACCAAACTGTAAAATGTCTATTCTTGTAATTTTTTAATAACTTCCCATAACTCCGTAAATAAGGTGATAAATCTGTAATAATTATGGACAATCCGTAACAGTTTGCAGCCATGCCAGTGATAAGTTTTACTTCACTATGGTGGATAGGACCTCATAACTGAGCTGTAATGGTTCTCCTGAACCATAGGTGACACAGACTAGGCAAGAAGATTTAGCCATAATAAAATGATCCGATCTGCTCCACTGGTGGTGGTGTTGAGGAAACTGAAGATGTGAAGTTTCCTCCTCATATAGTTTGCTTTTAGTTGTCAAATAGTACAGGCAAAAAGTATGATTGTTGAATACTTGTAGCAGTTTATCTCCTAAGCAAAGTGTAGTATTGGGACGAATCAACTAGAGGCTACAGAAATATACAACAAGGCTATAAAAATGTACAACACAGGATTTCACTGGTGAGAAACAACACCCATGATTCTCAGCAGTCACGTTTTGTGTGTAGCTCTGTGAAGTCGACGTTCTGCAGGGTACAAAGATGTAGAGTACTATTCCCTGTGGGAACTCATTGTCTTGAACATTTTCACTATTATGGGTTGTGCCCATTCAAACACAAAACAGTCGAAGTGATATAATGGCAGGCAGCCCTGAAAGCTTTATTTGTTAATGTGGTAATGCCATGTTGTACGTGCAAATGGTCAGTAGTGAACGGGGCTACTTGAAAACCACTAAAAATAAGCAACGATCATATTACTGCTTTAGCTTGTACTAATGCTACTGGTAGCTATCCATGGCCTATGTTCATCATTGGTAAAAATAAAAAAATGCTTTGTTTCAAACATGTTAACATGTCTGCATGCACACTGCGTACATATGGCAGAAGAGTGCAGGGATGTGTAATATGAATTTCACAGAATGGTTTAAGGGAGTTTTTATACCCTCTGTAAAAACTTATCAGTCCAAGAATAGTAAAAAAAACTGCTCCTCAACAACGCATCAACTCATCCACCACTGTTGCCTTAAATGAAAAGGGCGAGTTCATAAAAATTATTTCTTTCATCTAACATAATGGATACAGGCATTCAGATGTTCAAACAGTATTACAAAAAAGAATTGTTATGTTAGAAAGAGAAGGAAGTCTTAAGAAATCATAAAAATATTGGTTTGAAAGATATGTCCTACATTACTGCAGCAGCTTGATATAGCGTAAAGGAGAAGAATCTTGGGGGAGGGGGGAGGATGAAGAAGAAGAGAAGTTTTGGAAAGACCTTTGATTTGCAGCTACGTATACGCAGCATATTTTCGTATTACGAAAGTATAAATTCGAATTGCACCAAACACAGCGCGTTAGTTTCCGGAGCGTTGAAGCCGCGGTTGCGATGTCCTTTTGTAAGCTAATCATATCTCATGCCACGTGATCTTGCGAGCCGATGACAGCAGATGTTCAGAGCGTAGGACACGTGTTATACTCAGCCAATAGCAAGATCACTGGGTACATAGCGTGAACACACAAGGAGGAAAAGTTAAGGGTTAACATTAATATACATAGTTTAGCTACTAGAAAAGCTAAGCTTTCACATATAATATTGGTCTCTACGATTAACAAGCTACAACAGAAGCTAAGCCTTCACATGTAATATTGATCTTTTTTGTGTGTTTTATACTTTAAGATACTTCACACAAATGTGCCAGTAAATTTAAAATTGTGACATAAATGTCTGGGCTCGAAATTCTAGTAAATAGCTGGTCCTCAACGTGTTCAGTTTTGAACGCTCTGTGATTCCTCCCACTTTCTCGCACGTAACATAATTCATCTTGCGTAAAAAGAAATTTACTTTGAAAGTAACACGTTTCGAACCACCGTTCGCAATACTATCCGGAGACTGTTAGAAATACGTTCGATTTAGCAGTTGCCAGAGAGCGTCAGAAAATAGGCATTATTGCGCGTGCGCAGCTGCAGTGATGTAGGAAGACCGCATGTTCGTATGTATAAAGCACTAAGAGCGCTTACATTACACCATAAAAGAAACACGGCATCAGAGGATACTCCCCAGGGCATCGTAATTTCGTAAACCATACTAAAATGCATAATTCGGCTTCAAGGGCATATTGGTTTTTTCCAGATTCACAATGAAGTAGGTCCCATCTGATACTCTACGATCTCATTTTTGGTTGTTTATTATGGCATAATGTCATTCATGGCAGTATATGATAATGTGCACTTGAAATTCAGCGAACAGTTGGAACTAGCCAATACTGTGGAATGAAACACTTCGTTCAAAATAAAATGGCTGCCTCAGTGGAAAGATTAATAAAGCCCAGTTTCTTTAGCAAACTTGCAAAACTAACTTCACTGTTCTGCACGGCGATTAATGTTACACTGCTAATAACTTGGAAATAAAATTAAATCAGAAAACTGAAACTAATAATATATTTTTGCCCTCCGTAATTATGTGAATGTATTTTGATTCCCTTGATAGTTCCCAGCCACAGAAATCCGTTTTGTTTTCATTTCACGTGGGAGCTGTAAACCAAGAGAAGCAGTGAAATCACTAAACGTCACTAACGCAAACAGTGGTCACGTGGAAACTACAACTACAACTCAGACAACTCTGCGCATGCGCGAATCTGGCAACTAGGGCGCGCCGGAAAATTTTTTCTCATGTGCATCTGGCTGTTTGCTGCTACTGCTACTGCCCATACAGCTAACAGCCACACTTCAAGTAGTGGGAAGCGGGAGAAGGTACTGCTCACACGCGAGTCAACTACGCATGCGCATCAGCCCGCTGGCAAGTGGTCAAACGTACCTAATATGAATAATTGTGTTGTCACACTAACAGCAAGCAGTTTACTGTTGTGAATAATTACATAGTCTTCGCCCTAGAGCCTTTTGACATATTTTTGCTATTTGCAGACGCTCATGCATGCACGGTGTTTTGTTGTTGTAAATTGTGCATTTCTCTTGCCACAAAAGTTTTATTTTTTCCTCTCTTTTATACTTTATTGCTGTAGTATCATTCTCCAGTAGCAGGATACAGTAACATTCTTTGCTAGAGAATCAATTCGTACCAGTCAAAATTACAAAAATTTAACTGAAAGCTAAAAGAATGAAAAATTCCCTGGTTTTTCCCGGTTTTCTCCCAGATGAAAAAATTCCCGTGTTTTTCCCATATTTCCCGGGTCGTATACACCCTGTCAATACTACAGCACTTGGGATGCATGAAACACAAAATAAAATTGCCAATGTCAGCTAACACAGATCTATACTACAGATCTATCTGTTAGCACCACCTAGAATCTGTTTTTGAGAAAGAATCATTAATAATATTTCAAATCAATAACAGAAATAACTTCGCAACAAATGCAAAATTATTAACAGAAATATCAGTGTGTGGCAAAAAATAGAATTTGATGAAAAGGCCACCCACCACACGTGAATATTTCATATATTAGTGGCATACCATGTACAATCATCCTGTTGGCTGCCTTCAACTTGATATGGTGACACACTGACACATTCTGATCTATTTTGTGAAGATGTGCAGCATGTGGACACCCATTTGTGAAGTTTAGCTAAAGCAACAAATGCTAGCTATTTCTCTTAAATATTACTATTGGTGCTAATTTACTCATACTGATAATTATGGAAACTGGGTCTAGATTACTTCGTATACATGCATTAGGGAGAAAAACAGCTACTGTTTTTATCTTAAGACTTCAGACAAAGCATTTATATAACTTTATACAGACCACTATCAGCTGTCCAGATAAAGTCAGGCTCTACCTAATACAAATATTACAGTAATCCAAAATTTACATTCCCAAGTCAAAATATTCTGATAAATTGTAGGAGTGCTAGCGAGGTATTTGCCTATATCTTTGAATATTAGGGGATTTTCAATTTTCTGCCCAAAACCCAGTAGCAAACTGTTATAAACTTTTGGGTAAAAAGATCAGGGCCAGTGGCATACTTACATGTTTTGTGTAGCAATGTTGTCAATGCTCAATGTGAGATATGAGAGGAATGAAAGGGTGTGTTTTTCAAAGCAAGAGAGAGGAATACTGTCACATTCTCACATCAATATACGACAACCTCAGAAATTTTAACACATTACAAAAAATAATTCAAATATTTGTGGCAACGAAAATTATAAATTTAATGGCAGCCAGTGGCTGGAAACTGTCCAAGATGATGATGATGATGAATGGCTACTCAATTCACTCACAGCACTGTAAGCAGTGCTATTAGGTTCCAACTTAATCACAACCTTGAAATTTGTGACATTTGGAAAAAAGGTAACATGACACGAGTGAAGATAATTTCAGCAATAGGAATTTTCTCTCTCTCTTCTCACCTCTCAATAGTTATGTGGAAGGTAGCATACCACTGGCTAAGCGGAACTGAGGTGTTGCCGACCTAATAGCAGCAGAGAAACATCGCTCTGACTGGTACTAGTCCTGATCTAGACATGAAGGACTTCTGCACCAGACTCTATTCTAAATCCTAGAGAGCAAATGGTCTATATGAGAATTTTTTTCACTTCTAATATTATGGCTGTTAACTTTGCAATCCATTGTGAATTCTCCTTTATTATATGGATTGCCAAGTGAGAATTTTTTACACTATTAATACAGTACGTACAATCTCTCACTTTAAAATTTACATTGAGTGGAAGGCAATGAACTGATAGATGCAAGGTACCACATAAAATTCAAGTAGTGTGGTCTACCAGTCACACCAATATTTGTCAGTTAGTAGCCTTACTTGCTGGCAGTCAGCACATGTATGGAAGCCTTGAAAGGAAAATGATTTAGCAGAACTTAAAACGACCATCTTTAAAAATACACATGATATAGAATGTGTATCATAATAATCACGTAAGTCCAACACATTTCCAAGACAATACTAAAGGTATGGTATGGTGCTGGCCAAGCAGATAAGACTTCCGATTCATGAAATTCTATTTAGAGTACAGTCTTGTGAACAGATAACATAATTCCCCATACTGACCTATGATTTAGGAATAAACACAAAATATCATGAAGAATGGAAGTTTCTCTCTATAAACTAGAAACCAGTATGTACTTTCATGCTAGATAAATGCATCAGTTTCAAACCACACATAATCTGCATAGGTAAGTGGGTGTCTTCAATGAACTACAAACATTTAGTAGCAGGCCTATATGTAATTACTTTTAACACTGGAATTCAACTGAAAAGGGAAAAGAATAAAGATATAATGGTAACTTGGTAAAACGCAGGACAAGTGACTACTGAAAAATCTCAGACCATGAACCATGCTCTGTGGGGACTGTAATGGAGGTAAAGTGAATAAAGGTGCTACTAATACACACAAAAAACACAAGAAAAAGGAGCTAATGTTGACAGAAAGAACAAAAGTAAACAATGTACCCTACACGGAAGTGCTGTTATCTTAAGACCATAATGTTTGTAGCCTTTTTATGGTGTTTCAGTAACTATAAAACAGCGAGAAAATATGTATGTCAATTTATAATGATTTTGTTTATATACTCACTGGTTCTGCATTCATATTCACTTGGCGAATTCTCTTGTCTGTCCTTATGTCAGATCTCATTCTAATTGGTGTGCCTCGAATACCTGATCGAGGAGTCCGTATTGAGGAAATTGAACTTGGGGTACCATAGTTTAATGGTGAACTCAAATCTATTTCTGTCATACCTGTCAAACAAGAAAATTAATAATAAATTACATATTACTAACACAAAATAGCAATCATAGTTTTGACACTTGTATACACTTACCAAAAGGACTCGATGGATTAAGACTTATTGCTGGCGAAGCAGGCGGAACTGACTGATGATCTGATTCCGAAATAATACTTGGATCACCAGTGGTTACACGTCTCCGTTGATGTGGCGTCCCTACACCTGTGGATACTGAAGACTTTGAAGGTGTGTCCCGGGCACGCCGCCTGGAACTAGTAGGTGTGTGTGTTGGTGGGCCTGCTCCGGCTGGTGTACGTGGATTATCACTACCTGCTGCACTTGTCCCATCATCCAGATTTTCTTCAGCTGTTGCTGATCTGCGTTGACGTTTAGCTGGTGTTCTCTCCGTTGACGCATTGCTTGGTCCTTGTTCAGCAGCTTGTTCAGGTGAACCATTTTCTTGTTGCTGTGGTCTCCTTGGAGTACCTCGTCTTGGTGTTCCGCGGCGCGCTGGACTCTGTGTATCTTCTTCTTCCACTGGCTGCACCCTACGAGGTGTAAGCAATCTAGAAGGTGTACCAGGCGCTTCTTCACCTCTTTCACGACGCCTTCGCGGTGTGCCCCTTCCGGGGGTAGAAGGGGCATCCCGTGATTCTGAACCAGCCCTTCCTCGTCTTCGTGATGGTGTTCCATCCTTCCTTGCAGAAGATGGCTCAGAATCTTTAGTTGGCGTTGGCATTGTAGTTTATGGCTACATAAAAGAAAATCATTACCAAAACATAGTTATGATGTAAATCTTAATTCTAACCTCTAAACCAAACAATGTCATAAATCATTAATTCTGACAACAGACTTGATGTTATAAGGAATTTAGTGAATAGGACAAAAGGACAACCAGCCACAGAATCGGACATCATGACTACTGAACTGAACGAAAGGGCTATAAGTGATGAGTCACAGGTAGCAAACGTATTTAATAATCATTTCTTAAATATAGCAGAAGTTCCAGAGAAAAATCACAACAGTATGTCGAAAAATAACACTCATAAGACTCACTCATACAAATGTATCACCAATGTCCCATGAAATAAGGAAAATTAAAAATTAATCAAAAATGAAAGCTCATTTTGCTTTGACAGATTTTCCAATAGAGTACCAAAGATTTGTTACGCTATAATAAGCCTGGTTTATCCGAAATTTTTAACATGTCACTAACTCTACGCATTGTTAAATCCCTCTATAAGAAAGGTAATAAGAGAGATATCAATAACTACAGACCTGTTTCCCTGCTGACATTTTCCAAAACATATGAGAAGGTGATGTATTCTAGAACAGTATCTCATCTTAATGACAACATAAATAATATCTATAGCATGCCATAATTTGCATTTCGGAAGAGCTGCTCTGCTGACAATGCCATTTACATGGCCACTCATCTGCTTTTGCAAGCATTAAATAATAAAATGGTACTGGTCAGTATTTTCTGTGACCTATTTAAGGCACCTGAGTGTGTGAAACACAGAATTCCCCTAGATAAAAGTAATTTTTAAGGGATTGATGGTATAGCCAACCAATGGATGTCACATCTAACAGAAAGAGTGCAGAAAGTTGTACTAGGTAATTCAACCAATTTTGACTGGGGATAACTCACATGAGGGGTTTCCCCACTTCGTTTCCCATTAGCGTAAACAATCTTATGTATAATATACAACAAGCAGAATTATGTTCTGGAGTAACTAATCTTTACGAGAGAAAGTCTTCCTTGCTTACAAATATGCTTTAAGAATAATAAAAGATGCAAACATATTATCATCTCATAAACATCTATTAAAGAAATTGGGCACTTTGACTACTGCTTCACAGTATACATATTCCCACATAATGCTTGTTGTAAATGATCCGTTACACTACAAAAACAATGATGAACATAACTAAAATACCAAATGGGACAATGACATTCATTACTACACATTACAGTTCTCTTCAACACAGAAAAGGGCGCACAATACTGGGCCAGAATTTGTGATTACTTATCCAGTGATATAAAATATCTGATATAGCAAAGTAAAATTTGGAAACAAACTGACAAAGTTTCACCTAACGAGTCCTTCCACCCCGACTGTTATTGTAATTCGTAAAAGGTGGTGAATTGAAATTAGTTACAGCTGCATAACTTATAAGGTTTCAAAACATTGCATTTCTACATACCCCACGCTGTATTAACGTAATACACAACAAACTTTACTAAGCTCTACCACACATCTAATCTCCAAAGTCGCAAAATACACACAAAGCGCGGGAAATTCGCGCGCGCTCAAGAGCTTCAACGGAAGACATCACAATGTAAACACAAATGCTGCAATTCCACGAACTATTGCCATAGGTATCGAGAGGGTAATCGATCAGGAACACGGCTGTCTAAAACAGTGACAGTGGGAGTTATCATTTAAAATTTTTACTCCATACATCATACTACGTGGAACTGTATATATGATTCATTTAACTTGGAAACTGCAGTCCTAGTGGCCACCAAATATCATACTAGCTGTTACGATGCTTGCTGCAAGACTTGCTTTATAAACGACAGTTCGCAATTGACAAAACAAAGCAACATCATGTCAAAATATTGCACAATTGATTACAAATAGCGGCATTCACACAAGCCGTCTATGACACTGAACAGTATGTCACCGCCAAGGTTTCTCGGGAACAAAGTTCTGACTCTGACGTTGCTGACAGGAACTATGTCGTCACCTCCAAAAACATTTTGATCGCTTTCATTCATGTTACAACAGTTAATTCTGTGCTTCCGCGTTTTCTAAATATTTATTTCATATTTTTGTTTTATTTTCATGATATATTGCAATTGTCTCATGATGACCCGAATATTTTTCTCATTCAGCGTGATTGTATTAGATTATTTGCTGCTTAGGAAAAAATAACATATTGGATAAGGTAAGGAGGCTCTATGTCTTTCCTTATAAAACTTGTCTGACGTGTTTTTACGTCTATATTTTCGGTAGCAAATAAATGTTGATATTTAAAATGCTGTTTCTCTTCTCAACAATTTACCATATGAAAATGATCAAAAACACCCATTATAAAGTTATTTTGTTCATCAACAAATTATATCACTGTTAATTTGCAAATTCCGGAACTATAGCGCGACTTTTGTGTCACGGATGTTACCTCACAACCTCACTTTCACCGGTCGGTACTAGGCTCAGCGAATTGACATGACGTTGATGTAACATCTAGCGCGAATTTTCAACTATTTCATGGTGACGTCGCCTGACTTTCCGTTCCATGCTGTTGACATACAGTGGTAATCTGCCTTAAATCATTGTTATTTGTGAGTTCGTAAAGCCCTATTCACCAGTTCCCTCAGCCCAGTAACGATCAATGATATTGAGATAATGAGGTACCATTCTAAACACAAGAATTCGAAATACAATATCTGAATTAAGGAACCAGTACTGTAAAGGTAGTGTAGCTGTGGTCTACTTTTAGTACCTCACCTTGGTGCTCTGAGGGATGTTAGGTGCAAAGCAAACTTGGTAATGAATGTTGACAAAATTCGAACAACTATTCAAGTTGGAGAGTAGACTCTACAAGACTGGCGACGTACCATCAGAATTTAGGAAAAGTATCATGTACACAAGGGCTTAACAACTGGCCGGTTTTGAGCGCGAGTACTCGCGTCTGCTCAGGCACGTGCTCGCGAGCAGGTGCAAGGTCGCGGAGTAGGGAGGGAGGATAGGGACGGGGAAATGCGCGCGCACGTATGAATAGTACCGCAGCGTGGCTATTGAATTCGCGCCGACTGTGTAACGTTAAAAGTGCTACGATCAGCTCTAACAGTCACTTCGCTGGTTAAGAATCATGTCAAGACGCCGTTGTGTAACCCCAACCATGCATTCGCAGTTCAACCCCCATTGGGAGGAATTGTATCTGTTTACAGAAAAAGATGGTGTTGCAAAATGTTTAGTATGTCACAAAACGCTGAATTCTGTTAGGAAATTTAATTTGCAGCGACATTATATGTCGTACCACGCGAAAGACTACGGAAGTGGAAAATGTGATGGACCAGATCGTGCATACGAAGTTATTAAACTTAAAAGGAGGCTATCCAAAGAAGATCTGGATGACGAAGAAAAATCAACTGAGGCAGCTCTCAGAGTGAGCTACAAAATTACTTTGTTTTTAGCAAAATCCCTGTGCCCCTTCACTGATGGCGATTTAATAAAAGATGTTTGGTAGTTGCAGCGGAACATTTGTGTCCATCTCAAGTTGAACAGTTTCGGATTGTGCCATTATCTGACATGACCATTATGCGTCGCATACAGGACATGGCAGACGACGTCCAGAGCCAGCTTGCAAATATCTATAAAGATTTTAAGGCGTATTCTCTAGTTCTGGACGAAAGTGTTGATATCACTGGAACAGCGCAGCTTTCCATATTTATTAGAGGTGTTAATAGAGATCTTCAGGTGAGGAAGGAGCTCCTCGATGTAGTAGCCATGAAGTACACTACAACCGGAGGTGATATTTTAAGTAGTGTTGAAGAAAGTGTTGAAAATATAGGATTGTCGTGTGGAATTCTATAGTTTCAGTGTCTACAGACGGTGCACCAGCGATGACAGGGAAAAAATTAGGTTTCGTTGCGCTGTTGAAGGAGAAAATGCAAAAACTGACAGTGCCAAATGAAATAAGGGGCGTTCACTGTGTGATCCACCAGGAAAACTTATGTGTAAAGACTATCACTCTAAAAAATGTGATGAGTGTTGTTGTTGATGCAACCAATTATATAAGGAAGCATGGGCTAAAACACAGACAATTTAAAAGCTTTCTTGAGAATGTAGAAATCCAGTATGGTAGCCTGCCTGCCTGCGAGGTCCACTGGCTTAGTTGTGGCGAATTATTAAATCGAATTTTTGCCTATTAGGTGAGATAAATATGTTCATGGAAATAAATAACATGTGTGATCCTGAATTGAAAGAGCCTTCATGGAAATGTGATCTCGCGTTCTTAGCAGATTTAACTAGGCATCTGAATGCTTTGAACATTTCACTACAAGGTAAAGATCTGCTAATTACTCATTTCATAGATCGAATACGAGCTTTTAAAATGAAATTGACGCTTTGGGTGAGTCAGCTGGAAACAGGAAATCTAGCTCTTTTTCCTAAATTATCATACATGCAAGATGTTCACAAAGACTGTGAACGTTATTCACATAGTTTAGTTGCCCTTAAGGAAGAATTTGACCAACGCTTTCAAGATCTGACAACACTAGACAGTGATTCTGATCTGTTCTCCTCTCCATATTCAGCGAATATTGAAGAGATTCGTCCTGAGCTGCAACTAGAAATTATTGACCTGCAGTGTGACAGAGAATACAGAGACAAATTTCAGAACAAGAAAAACATTTTGGAATTTTACAGACACTTCCCTCAGGACAGATTTCCTCATTTGCACAAACTGGCGGCTACAATAATATCACTGTTCAGTTCCATGTATGTTTGTGAATAACTGTTCTCTGCAATGAAATGTAACAAGACGCACCTGAGAAACGCATTGTCTGATCGAAATTTAAAGTGCACGCTGAGCCTACAATGCACAAGAACAATTACTCCGAACATAGATGCAATTATAAAGGGCAAAAAGTACAAGATAACAGAGAATCCCACACTTCAGTGACACCTTTTATTGTGTAACAGTTCACAAATTAATACGAATGTAGAGGCATACACTAAGCTAATAAAATTATGTGGCATGTGTACATTCTCCTTTATTTGTTTCATTTGTCACAGTAATAATTCGTGAGTGATATCCCTGCAGGTGGCCGCGGATTTACACTGACTGTCGGCAGCTGTTGTGTGCCCCACATGACTCTCCCCACTCTCCGCTCTGGTTCGGTAGTGGGGGTAGCGTGCTCGCGCTGCTCCGTGCTCGCGCCTTGCTGCTCACAGCTTGCTCTGCGAGCACGTATGTTGTGAAGCCCTGATCTACACAATTCCGAAGGTAGCAGGGGCAGATGACATCAGCTTCGCAGTTAATATGCCCAAGTTGCTGACAAGAATAATATAGAGAAAGAAAGGAAAATTTAGTATCTCTTAGATGATGATCAGTTTGGCTTTATGAAATGTTAAGGAGGTAGTTCTTACATTGGGCTTGATAATGGAAACAAGACTAAAGAAAAATCAAGGCATCCTCATACGGTTCATCGACTTAGAAAAAGCGGTAGACAGTATAAAAGGTGCAAGATGTTCGAAATTCTGAGTAAAATACGAGTAAACTACGAGGAAAGGTGGGTAATATATATATGCAGAAGAAACAAGAGGGAAAAATAAGATAGAACATCAAGAAGGAAGTGCTTGGGGTAAAAAGGGTGTAAGATAGGGATGCAGTCTTTTGCCCCAGCTGTTAAATATATACATCAAGGAAGCATGAAGAGTGGCACGACATTCATGGTGACTACAATCCACTGATGACATTGGTAATACTGCTGTCCTCAGTGAATGTGAAGAAGAAATATAAGAACTGCTGGACAGAACCAACAATCTAGTGACATAAAATGTGGATTTAGAGTAAACTGGAGAAAGGCAAAGGTAATGAGGAGTAATAATTCTCTTGCAGAACATCATCACTCTAGCTAAAATAATTTCAAATGGATTAAATTAAGTCTTGACCGCTATAAAATATTTATTTGTATTTCATCCAGAATGTAAGCACTTCCAGATCATTCAGTCCATGATGGTAGGTAGTGGCAGTGAACAGAAAAGGTGTTTTGACTCCAAGAACATCAACTCGACATTCGTGGTGCCATGTCACCAGCTCCAGTCACTGCCCCTGACTACCGTCATGGTATAAATGGTTCGAAGATGGCCACATTCTGACCAAAACCGGTTAGAATTAGAAAAAAAATGTTTTATGTTGTCAAGACCGTTGTTAATTCATTTTAAAGAGAATTGGCAGAGGTGAGAATAGAGATGAACTCAACACGAAAATTGGTGGTCATGAAGTAAATGAAGATTCTAATACCTTGGAGGCAAAATTGCCAATGACAAATGAAGCAAGACTGGCACTGGCAAAGAAGACACTCATGCCCAGGAGAAGTCTGCTGGTATCAAACATATGTCTTAATTTTAAGAAGAAATTTCTGAGAATGTAATTTTGAAGCATAGCATCATATGGAAGTGAATATTGGTCAGCCAGAAAATCAGAACAGACGTGAATCAAAGCGCTTAAGATGTAGTATTACAGAAGAAATTTGAAAATTAGGTGAATTGGTAAGGTAAAGATTGAGTAGCTTCTTCGCAGAATCGCCAAAACAAAGAACACATGGAAAACTCTGACAAGAAGAAGGGACAATATGTTTAGACTTATATTACAACATCAGGGTTCAGTATAGGTTTAAAAACTGTATAGGTAGACAGAGATTTGAATATATGCAGAATATAATTGAGGATGTAGGGTGTAAGTGCTTCTCTGAGATGAAAAGGTTAGCACACGAGAGAATTTGTGATAGCTCACATCAAACCAGTCAGATTACCAATGACTCAAAAAAATTCTTTGCATATTTGTTAATTAAGGTCTAAATAAAAGATTGTAGCTGCAGTTGTTCATAACAGATAAGTTACAGGGCAGAATTAATATTTTCAAACTTTTATTATTTATCCATTAAACACAACTGTACTGTTGGCATTAGTTACTGCAGTAAGCTATACATGAAAGCCAAATTCACAAAGCAGACTCAAAGCAGCTCCCACATACGCAATTCATTGTTCAAATTGTTGATGTGGCAAGATGCCACTCGGCTATGGCTAAACAGAAACAATCCTTTGGTTTAAATCAAATGAACCTGTTCGATAAGCACAATGTCCTCTTATGACTCTGATGTATTCAGAAAACTGCATGCAGTGGAAACAGATAGAAAAAGGTTTGGCTCTGACAAGTGAGTCTTGGGCATGGTTTTTGTTGAAGTGAATAGTTATAACAATGACCAAAGGATTCATCTCTAAATGCCAAATTGAATGAACTGTATCTTAGACTATCATTTATTACAACATATTCCACAGGAAGAACAGCACATGATAAACAAACGTAATAGCTAATTCTATCACATACAGGGGGTGAGTAGAGATAGGTAACATGAAATCTATATAGTAAAACAGTGACAGAAACTGAATGGCGAAGTCCACTAGGAAGAGAAGGAAATAGTCTGGGAACTAACCAACGAGAATATTCAAATGAATTAAGAACACATTTTCACACTGGATATGGTTATTGTGTAGTTCTGGTGGTTTTAGAAAAATACATGCAAGAACTCAAATAACTGACTCATGGATGAGCCATCACCTGCAAGAGCTTGGTTTAAAATGAGACCCCTTATGCTTTAACTGAAAACGCATTTACTCATATCTCAACAATAACATCTTGCCTTGCTCTGCTGCTAGAACTTACCAACTTTAAGAGGCGAAAAGACCAGCTGCGACTTCAGCAATTGCAGAAGGCATCTGAGCTGCTAGTGCTGCCCACGACTTGCACAGAGGTTGAGTCTCTCGATTTTGTCCCCATCCAGACAAAGAGAACTGTAACAGCTCAGTCCCAATCAAGAGTAGTGATCTGCTTCACATTCTAACTAAAAGAACTTTTTTCCTCTTCATCCCAGCGAAGAGTACTCTACTGCTTCATATCCCACCTGAGAATACTTTAAAAACGTCGCTCCTCTCAACTGTATGTGGAAACACTACCAATAATTACTGGTTGTTCAACTAGACAGAGTTTTAGAAACACCGCCGCTGACAGGACATGTAGTAAACATTTCCCTTTCTCTTTCTAAAAGTTTAGAATTACTTGAGACTGTCCTAAATTTTTCTGTTAAAACAAGTCTTCAATAATTTGGTGCTAGACTCCCACCTGGAAAAATGTGAAAGCCCTGGCCAAGGCAAGAGAACTCATCTTCTGCATCTTCAAAAGTCGACAACAGTTCTTCCGCTATGACTAATTTTCAAGACATTGTCCAGCAATGAGTGCGCTACTTCCTATGTCAAAAGCTCAGATCAGTAACCACCGAGTATCAGCACCAGGATGACGGTGGCGAAATTCATGAGCGGGCTAATTTGCGAGATAGCTCTCCACGTCTTCCACAGGGTCCTACAAGCAGGCCAAGCTAATGCCCAAATTATCCAGAAGCATCCTCCTGGCTGCCCAGGCCATCGCCATCGGCAATATGGTGAAATTCAAAAGGATCCTAATTTGTACACAATTGTCTCTGCAAGATATTATCTGCACCTGGCCCAACTGTCTAGAATCTCTGGAAACAGTCTGTGCTCGGAATCACACATGATAATGCAGTGAGCTGTCAGATGATGGGTGCCAGCTGTGAAATGTTTAGAATAACACTATAATGCTATAAATCTAGTCTCTGATGACCTGCAGAGAAGGGAAGCTCCCAATAAAATCATGTAGATTTTAAGGAAATGACAACGTTCTGCAACAGAAATGCCATATGAAATAATACTCCTTTTTGCAGTTACTTCAGTTTTTATCTACAGTTCATAACCAATAGATTGTGGTCATAGTCCACATCTGCCCCTGGAATTGTCTTACAATTTAAAACCTGGTTCCTAAATCTCTGTCTTACCATTATATAATCTGATACCTACTAAAAATCATAAACTGTTTAAAAATAGAAAAAATATGTAGACTGACATAGTCAGACCTTTAGAAATTAAACATTTCGCTCAGTGAGCAATGGTATATTAAGGCACAGCATCGGGAAGAGCCACCAGTGGATCAGTGCAGTTATAGCATTGTTGTTTGCACCACCGCAGCATGTCGCATCTAGCTTTTGTTCATTCAGTGACACCATATACGACATCCAAGCGCATTCCATTCACAAATATCACTCTGGAATAATCTCAAATAAGTCCATTACTCATAATCACAGTGACATACTCAAAATTGTCCATTTCTGACACAAACACTGGTATCTGCAACTTATACAACTCGTTTAATTTCATCGATAAATTACGGACACATTACACATTTTATAAATAAAAATTTTACATTCATACATTTGTCAAATGTATAATATATAATTACTAGTTGTTGTACTCTTGCCTTGGCTTGTAGTGGCCTAATGTTATTGCTTAGCTTTTGAAGCAAAACTTAGCACTCACGAAAAATCGTCATTAATGATCATTTACGCCAAAGAAATAATTACTGAAAAATTACTTCTGAGAATTTCACATTTTCTTTGTCAGTTTGTAACTAATACCATTTTAGATTTACCACATTATGGATCCATAATTTTAAGTCCAATAGGTAAATAATAAACTGGATAGGTAAATACTAAGCTTTAGTATACTAATAAATTTGAAGCTTCTGTTATATATAAATTTAAGTTTGGGTATCCCACTATCAATCTCGCTTGACTTTTGTCGGTCTAAATCAACATGAGGTCACCGAACTTGAATTTCACGAATCATACATTCTCGTTATGGAGACGAATTCGAGCTTCTGCGGTTTTTCACATCGTTTCTTGTAGCTACTGCTTCTTTTGGTTATGTCAACCATAAATCATGGGAGGCAATCAATGATTTCTTCCACCAGGCTCTTAGATTTTCTGTCCGACGATATCTCCTCTGGTGTAAAACTAGTAGACTCCTGGTTCCAAGAATTCATAATAGCTTCTAAATCAGCAACATACCATTCCACACCCCACGATTATGGTGGCAGTATGTCTGACAAAGTATTTTTGTCTCACACATATAACATTCACTTTTGTTCCCAGTGGGTTAATAGGCCAAGATATGAATTACTTCTACTCCATGGTTTCTCATCCCTTGATTCCATAATTTAGACGTGAATTGTCTGCCACTGTTGGCAAAAATGGCCTTCATATTCACTTTCCGTCCCTTATTCAAAAATACTGAGAATGCATGTGTGAAAGTTTCTAGGTGGCATTCTGGTTCACCCTGTATATACATACACATGCATGTCCATGTGTATATATATATATATATAATACAGAACATAGACACAGTTGAACATTTTATTTCGGTTGTTCCAATGTGATACATGTACCTTTGCGAACTTATCATTTCTGAGAACACATGCTGTTGCAGCACGATTACCTGTAAATACCACATTAATGCAATAAATGTTCAAAATGATGTCCGTCAACCTCAATGCATTTGGCAATACGTGTAACGACATTCTTCTCAACAGCGAGTAGTTCGCCTTCCGTAATGTTCGCATATGCATTGACAATGCTCTGACGCATGTTTTCAGGTGTTGTCGGTGGATTACGATAGCAAATATCCTTCAACTTTCCCTACAGAAAGAAATCCAGGGACGTCAGATCCTGTGAACGTTAGGGCCATGGTATGGTGCTTCGACGACCAATCCATCTGCCATGAAATATGCTATTCAATACTGCTTTAAGTGCACGCCACCTATGTGCCGGACATCTATCATGTTGGAAGTACATCGCCATTGTGTCATGCAGTGAAACATCTTGTAGTAACATCAGTAGAACATTACGGAGGAAATCAGCATACTCTGCGCCATTTAGATAGTCATCGATAAAATGGCGGCCAATTATCCTTCCTCCCACAATGCCGCACCATACATTAACCCGCCAAGGTCGCAGATGCTCCACTTGTCGCAGCCATCGTGGATTTTCCGTTGCCCAACAGTGCATATTATGCCGATTTACGTTATCGCTTTTGGTGAATGACGCTTCGTCGCTAAATAGAACGCGTGCAAAAAATCTGTCAACGTCCCATATTTCTCTTGTGCCCAGTGGCAGAACAGTACACGAAGTTCAAAGTCGTCGCCGTGCAATTCCTGGTGCATAGAAATATGGTACGGGTGCAATCGATCTTGATGTAGCATTCTCAACACCGACGTTTTTGAGATTCCCGATTCTCGCGCAATTTGTTTGCTACTGATGTGCGGATTAGCCACGACAGCAGCTAACACACCTACTTGGGTATCATCATTTGCTGCAGGTCGTGGTTGACGTTTCACATGTGGCTGAACACTTCCTGTTTGCTTAAATAAGGTAACTATCTGGCGAACGGTGTGGACACTTGGATGATGTCGTCCAGGATACCGAGCAGCATACATAGCACGTGCCCATTGGGCATTTTGATCACAACACACATGCATCAACACGATTTCGACCTTTTCCGCAATTGGTTAATGGTCCATTTTAACACGGGTAATGTATCACGAAGCAAATACCGTCCGCACTGGCGGAGTGTTATGTGATACCACGTACTTATACGTTTGTGACTATTACAGCGCCATCTATCACAAAGCGAAAAAAGTGGTCCAACTGAACATTCATATTTCCTTACGTACTACACGAATATGTAATAAAAAATGGGGTTTCCTATTTTAAAAAACGCAGTTGATATCCGTCTGACCTATGACAGCGACATCTAGCGGGCCAACCATAGCGCCATCTGGTTTCCCCCTTCAAGCTAGACAAGTTTTGCTCTTTGTAGTTTTTTCGTTTGATGCTTATTTCGTGAGATATTGGTCCGGTCACTATCAATGGACCACCCTATATATATACAGGGTGAGTCAAAAACTATTGCCTCCTAAAATAACTTTGAAAGTATGACAGTAGCTGAAACGTTTGTGGAACTAAAGTTGCATGGGACAATGGGGGTCATAATATGACGTCGGTATTTTGTTGCTAGAGTGGGTCGCTTCAGAGATATGAAGGTCAACCTTGCTTTTTTAAAAATGGGATGCTATAGTTTGGTACTTATTTTCTGATAGCAGCTATCGATACAAAGCCAACAATGTGTCACAGTATGGTCTCTGAAGGTCAATGAAGGTCAAAAAGGTGCCATGAACGTCTATTTACAGAAAGGTTTCGAAGTGATGACCACTGGTATCAATGCATTGCTGCAATCTTCTTATAATGGATTGAGGGGTATCCTTATAACTTCAACACTTATCAAAGCACATGCTGTGACAATTCTCTGTATGCTTCTCATTTACAGAGAATGCCAACGAAATTCAGTGAGAGCTGAAAGATATCCTCAATGTACTCACCATACATGTCGTACATTTAAGTATGTGTATGATAAATTGAGAATAACTGGATATTTAATGCATCAGAAACATATCCGGCAAAGGAAAGTTAATAACAAGGAAATGAAAATTGATACTCTTGGCACTATGGTTCGGGATCCTTGTATTAGTTCGTGTCAAATCGCAAGGGAACCTGGCATGAGCCAGATTAGTGTTTTTTGTGTTCTGTACCGCCCTAAATATCATTGTTACCATATCAGTCTCCACCAAGAATTAACTGGTACAGGTGGTATGCATCACATTGAATTCTGCTGATGGGCTCAACTTCAGATTCAGAGGGATGACACATTAATTAATTTGATTTTATTTACTGACGAGACTACATTCATGTACCATGGAAGTGTTAATGTGCATAACAAGCATTGTTGAGCAACTGAAAATCCATGTTGGCTGTAGTAAGTTTCACATGAAAAACCGTGGTCGGTGAATGTATGGCGCGGGATTCTGGAGGACGGAATTATAGGCCCCTATTTCATCGAAGGAAATATTAATGGTACGACGTACACCGCATTGCTGCAAGAAACATTAGATCTGTTATTGGAAGAAATACCTTTAGGAAAAAGGAACGGAATGTGGTATCAAGACAATGGGTGTTCAGTACATTTTTCACTGATGGCTAGAAATGAGTTGCAGAGACAATTCCCAAATTGTTGGATTGGACGCAGAGCAGATGTGTCGTGGCCGGCTCGTTCACCAGACTTGAAGCCTCTGGATTTCTTCTTGTGGGGATTCGTAAAAGACATTGTTTACAACGATGGTCCAACAACACCTGAAGATATGCGAGAGAGAATTGTCAGAGAATGTACATCGATATGTGCCAATAACGAATATCACTCAGCCGGCCGTGGTGGCCGTGCGGTTCTAGGCGCTGCAGTCCGGAACCGCAGGACTGCTACGGTCGCAGGTTCGAATCCTGCCTCGGGCATGGATGTGTGTGATGTCCTTAGGTTAGTTAGGTTTAATTAGTTCTAAGTTCTAAGCGACTGATGACCTCAGAAGTTAAGTCGCATAGTGCCATTTGAATATCACTCAATTCATGATAAGACGATTGCAGCACTGAATTGATACCAGTTGTCATCACTTCGAACACTTTCTGTAAATGGACGTTCATGCCACCTTTGTGACCTTCATTGACCTTGAGAGACCTTACTGTCACGCATCATTCGATTCGTCTTGATAGCTGCTATCAGAAAATAAGTATCGAACTATAGCATCCCATTAAAAAAAAAAAACAAAGTTGTCCTTCATATCTCTAAAGCGACATCACGTAGCAAAAAGAAGGTCATATTATGTCCTCCATTGTCCCGTACAACTTCTGTCCCACAAGCTTTTCAACTACTGTTATACTTTCGGAGTTATTCTTGATGGCAATAGTTAGTGACTCACCCTGTATATATATCCCAACTAATTATGCCACCTCATATCTGAAATGAAACAAAATGTAAAAAGTTGGAGTTGGCTGGGGATGCACCTACGTCAGGGGCTCCCACAATGTGCAGCAATGCACAGTCCATAAGTGTGAATGAACATCACTTTCAACACACAGTTACGTTTTTTTTATGGCACATATATGTTTACCGAAATGAAAACCAGAGGTTCAATTCTGGCATCAGGTCTGTTTACTCTTTTCTATACCTTATATCTTCCGAAATACCTAGACTTGAAGGGATGATAACAGCACCACAGTTTCTGCCACAATGTGCAGAAAAAGGGTTGCCTATAGCAAGCTTCAGGACAATGCAGGCAATGCTCATTACAGCATTACGATAGAAACTATGGCACCATTTCCATAATTTCAATTCCAGAAGGTGTAAGGTTTGGGGGAGTGAAACCATGTCTGCCATCACTAATTGTACCTCTAGTCTTCATTTCAGTAGGAAAAATACACATCTACTGTTTAAATAACGAAATTTTCTATTAAAGTGTCATTTGTTTACTTGTAGGGATTGTGCATTCCTGCCCACTGTGTGAGCCACTGACACAAGTATATCCCTGGACAATTGTATTTTTCACAATTTGTCTCGATTCGGAAATATATGATGTGGCAAACTTAGGTCGACATCCTGCATGTGTATATACACAGGGTAAATCACCTAAAACTTGCACCACAAATATTGATGTGTGGTTTTCACAGAATGATCCATAGTCAGAGTCTTGTATTGTTAGTCAAGGAAGTGTATGTTTTGTGGAAACACAACTTTTTTAAAAATCGAACAATGTCTATTGACATTAACAAACTAAAAGTAGGGTAAAGCAAAATGTCAGTGGCATTTGTTACAGGTTTCTAGCATGAGTCGCTTACGAGATATCGTATTTTGGAAACTTGCCCCGCTGAAACTTGTAAATACCTGTGCTAACACCCACTGTAGAACAACATAAGAGTACATACTAATTATGTGGATTCTGACCAGTAACGAAACAAGTGACCATCACCGGCTATGTTCAAAATGACCACTAGGTATGGCAATACTTGCTTCCTGTCTGATATCGAAGGACTGTTGCACACATGCTAGCATTTCAGCGGAGTTGTCCCAGCAGGCAGCAGTAATATGTCATTGCAAATCATCAGGCGTAGTTGGTAAGTCCATGTAGACAGCGTCTTTCAGCTTTCCCCACAGAAAAAGTCTTCAGGTGTCAAATCCAGGGAACGGGCTGACCAAGGTACAGATCTTGTGTTCAATTCAACGATTTCGGAACAATTGATGAAGACATGCTGTAGTGCATCATCATGTTGGTACCATAGGTTTCCTCCTTGTCTGCAGAGGAAGGTCTTCTAGCACCCATAGAAGATGGTCTGTTAGGAGGCTGCGATATTTATGCAGATTCAGTGTTCCCTGTATGCCAAACAGGCCTTTGAGCTGGTGGTTCAGTATCCCACACCACAAATTTACACTCCATGTACGCTGGTGTTCCACATGATGAAGCCAGTAGGAATTGTCGAAAGACCAATAGTGCATGTGCAGGCGGTTTACCTTGCTATGACTGGTAAATGTGGCTCCATCACTAAACAAGATATATTATACGTCTGGAGTATCCCGTCTTAATGGTCATGCACGGAAGTAAACACTATTCTCATAATCGTTTCCATGCAGCTCTTGATGGAGAGAGATATGGTGTTGGTGGAACCTATGTCGATGAACAATGTGCAGGACACTTGCCTGACTCATGCAACTTCCTCGTGTGATTACACAGCTAACCTGCAGGTCAACTGCAACAGCAGCAAGAACATTAATTTCCCCCTTTTCTGTCGTCACTTGTTTCCTTCTCTTACGTTGTCTAGGTGTTACTCTACCACTTTCACATAACTGGTTGAGGTGGTTGATAAATAATTGCCAAGATGGTTGACGTCTATTGAGATATCTTGCAGCATACACCATACAAGAATGAACTGCATTCTTCCTACACTCTCCATACACCATGAGCATATCAGCTTTTTCTGCGTTGTTAATCCCATCGCCCACTCACGAATTTCTGTGTAGAGTGTCACACATGAACTGTCTAGCAAGTTATAAGGCACTTAAGCGACGCACAAACACACTATAAGCAACTACGCAGCTTGAATGGCACAAACAAGCGTAGGTGTGTAAACTATTCAAAAAGCGATATCTCGTAAACGACTCGCAGTAGAATTCTGCAACAAACACCACCGACATTCTAATTTACCCTACTTTTAGTTTGTTAGGGTCAATAAACATTTTTCCATCTAAAAAAGTGTATGTTTGCACATAAATACACTTTCTAAGTATTATTACGACCTCTTTTTTGGCTAACAATACAAGTCAGCCCTGACTACGAATCCATTTTGTGAAAGCTGCAACCGATTAGTCACTTTATTGGTAATATAACAATCGTCACTCCCGACGGTTGCATATGAGTGGCAGTGCCACTAGTCCCCGGTTATCCTTGCGAACTCGTATATTCGATTTCCTTTTGCATTTGATATAGTTCACTTCTACGTGACAACATGGTCAAGTGGCGAGTATTCAGCTAAGTGGGCAGCAGCGGAGACCACTGAGTCATGTCTCCGAAAGTACAGAGACTGCGAGTTCGGAGACGATGTAGTAGGACCCCACTGGCGATTTTAAAAGGAGTACATGCAGCTAATTTCTGTTCTGATAGTGTGAACCTTCTACATTTAACGGCGACATCAAGTGATGATCTGTTCTTTTCCGTTGATGTTATATAGAATAAATGTGACTTCACACTTGATGGAACGTCACCACCACGTAAGTCACGTCAAAAGATTTTCTTCTGTAGTTCAGATGGTGGCATACACACACGCCGTCAACAGAATGTCATCGACACTTCACCTCACGTCAAAGTTTCTCGGGAAGTAGGAAGTATGTTTCGATGGGCCATATGAGGCCTACTTGGCGAGCAACTGTTACATTATGTACACAATGTGAACTTATACGAAAGTATTCCCCACTGACTGCCATTCCAAAAAGGTGTTAATGCGTACTGGAAGACAATACTAGGTTAAAGCATTTTATTTTATACACTGAAGGAATATACTGCAAAATAAAGGACACATGTCTTGTTCTGCTTTACTGGCGATTTTTCCAGTGGAACAGCGAAAAGAAAATCTATGATAAAGCTTAAACGGCGTGCAGAAGTTGGAAATAAGATTCGTAACAAATTAACGATGAACAGCAAGTAGCAGAAACATATGTAAACATAATTCAAGTACACTAAAATGGCCCATCTAGATATACTGTACACAAACCATCTTCTTGTGTCGAGGTGATGTTGGACGCCTAAATCTTTAATTTAATTTCGTAATTTTTATTTGTATTTTGCTTAACAGATAAAAAACTATTGTTTAGACATTCTGAAATATTCATAGAACGATTACTCCTCCTCTTCCAGCTCCTTGTAAAGAGTGTGGAACTCTCCTTCGCAGTCTCGATTTTAACATTTTTCTAACCCATACTCTTTTTGCTCTCTGTTCCTCATCATCATGAGCAACAGCAATATTCAAACTGCTGTAAAGTAAATTTCGACAGTTTATGACGTTCTACCATGAACTGCAAAATAGCGCCACTGCTGAGTATGTTACGAACCAGTTGTAACGTAACGACGTTCTGTCGACGTTGACGTACCGTGTAGTGTGTTTGCTCAGGAGTTCCTCTGACCGTCGACGTTCAAGCACATGATGGTGATGTCACAGTCTAATATAACAGTCGCGACACTCACTGCTGTAAAAGTTGTTGCCGTTTGACAGATGGAGCGACACTAGCGCTCCAAGCGGTAGGTAAGGTGAACGTCAGACGCGTCGTAAGCATAATGTTTGTTTACATCCATTTCCTACGTAATTTCCGCATTATTTGAGTTATTTTCTTGCCTCCAAGGGTTTGTGTGGTATCAGAAGGCATATATGTTTCTAAAAATGATTCTAAAATAAGCGCCAGCACGGACAAAAATCATGAATAGAGTGGCAAGCTACAACACATTCGTGAAGAAACACTTGTGACATTGGACAGAATTGCAGCTTACCACGTTCATATCAAAAGAATATAAACACACAGACTCACATGTCAGAAGCACAGACATGTACCTCTACTTGCAAAAACGATCGACAGCTCGTTTATCGTTCTGTAGGCCTACTGCGTTTGTTTGTCATTTTCGCCTGTTGCCACAAGTACGACCTTCATCTTTTTATTATTCTAAGTGGGACAAGCAACTGCCAAATAGTGGGAAGAATATGCTGAAAACACTATAATGAGCTGATTACACTACATTTCACGAAAAACCAAATATTTGTATAATTTTCAAACAATCTGTCAGTGAAGAAGGTGCTGACAAAATAATGTCATCACACGAAAGAAGCAAGGGAAATTAAGTGACTAACAACAGAAGTGAACGAAATACATACCAAAGAAATCAGCAGCCCAAATGAGCCAACTTCTTCAGTTTCTTATTTGCTTTCTTGTTGTTAGAAACTACGTCTTGATTCCAATATTTCGGCCTGTAAACGAGTCTCACTTTAACAAATAACTTGATTAACAGCAGCTTAGTTTCTTCACAACATCCAGGAGGAAAACTTGGGACAGCCATCAACAAGTTCACATATAATTCACCACAGTTTTTCTTGTGAGAATGTTCATCAAAAACTGAAGCCATCTGATTTTCACAATCCCTACAAAAAAAAACAAATATTTTCACTGCAAATAACCAAGCTTCCAAAATTGTCTTCGTAACTTTTGAAATGGCAATAAAATTTGTCATTTGCATCTAAGTCCTGGCTGTTGTCTACAAGTAGATTCCTGCACTTGACACAATTATGTAAAGAAAAAAGTTTCTTCAAGATGTAACCAAAGACATATCTCATACTGTTTTGTTCTCCAAGGTCTGCTGGAACTTCCACATTTGGTAGCTTTGTTGCAGAACTTGTATCACTACTGCATAACAACTGTGAGACCTTTAATGTTTGAGCAGATTTCATGTCCAGTATTGCCTGACCCCAGTCAATTCCTTCACAATTACTGCTTGCCACATTAGAAGAATTTATCAGTTTGCTTAGTGTACAGTTGTTAAATGCAGCACAAAACTGCCTTGGAGATGGGTTGCTGCAAAAACCACCTCTCTGCCTTATAGTTGAAAAAAAGTTTTCCAATGTGTCTTGGTTAATTTTACGTGAGAATAAGTACAATTTTGTTCCAGTCAGTACCTCGGCAGCAAGCATTTCCAAAGCACATATATTGCTTAGAAGCCCCTTTACACATTTTATCCTCAAGGAGTAATCTTTTCCATCAGAGCCTACAAATTTCCAAGAGTGAATCCATGGCTTCATCACATGTAGAACATCCAGATGCTCTGAATCACTCCTAATACAGTTCCTTAGATGCACAGGCCCTTTCACACTGTATGTATTAAAGATATCAAAAATGTCATTAACTTTCTGACAAAAGTCTGAAGTGCCAGTTGCAGATAATGGCATACTACCACAAAACACAAGTGTGTCAATACCAGCTGCCACTGTATGGCTTAACACACGAACTGCAGTACCCACTTTCATTTTTGAAAAAGCTGGCAGTTCGACAGCTTTTTTAGTCAGCTTGGGAGCTAACTTGTATTTCCTGTGCAAGTCATTTGAATAGAGCTGAGAAATGTCCTTCCAAGAAGCAGTACCAACCAAACCATCATTTGATGTATGAATTATGTCATACCTAAATAGGTTGTTTCTGATGCTCTTAAACAAATGTGGGGTGTCATAGAAGAAATAGATCTTCTGCTCCTCATATACCAAACTTGGATTGTCTTGTGTAATTCCCAGTCTCTTTCTCCAGTCCACAAAATTTGAACCCTGATCAGTCACACAGGTCTTCACAACCAAGCCAATTTCCTTAAGTCTTTTGACTACTTCATAAAATATAGCAGTCAAATGAATAGCTCCCACTGTTCCTTTACAAAAACAGTAAAGCAATGGTTGTTTGAAACATGAAAAAATGCCATTAATCATTATCACCAACACACTGTTGGCAATTTTAGCTGTGCGTGTAAACCCAAAGTCCTCAAAACCAATAACAGTGTCAGAAGTGCTGTCATATGTCAAATTTGCCATTAGCGACATTTCATCCAATGACATATTCACAAGTTTATCATTATCAGAAAAATGTTGCACCTTTTGCTTTAAAAGATGGAATATATTGTCACTTATCCCACATTTTATTTGTATGCCTTCCACATACCTTTGTAGTGTACGCACTGATGGAAGCATAAAACATTCTGATAAAAACCTGTATGCCTGAGTGCTGTAATATAGTAAATTTAGAGCAAACAGCTTATTTTCGTCTTTCCATCTTGCAGCACGTTTCTCTTTCAATGGCATGCTAATCTGGCTTAACAACAAGTCAAGGGCATCTTTTTTTAAATATCGGGATCCTATAGTCTTTAACATTCGTTTGTCCTTGTTCACTTGCTCCTTCTGATACAATTTCTGTCGCTGTCTGTAGGCACTTTCCTTGTCCCGTAATAGTTTCGCTCGAAGTCTAGCGATTTGCACATTCTGACACTTCACACGCTTTTGCAAGACACGAACAGCTGCACTTAATCTAACCACTTCATCGTCAAAGCAGGTCTGTGTTGACGATTCACACGAATCTGGCACTGATACATGGTGAGCTGAACCAGCTGCTTCTGTGTCATAGGACTGTTTTACTGCTTTAGATTGACTGTCGAATCTTTGTGGCAGTTTCCTCTTCATCGTCAGCTGAGGTGGCTTATTTGGAATGTCAAACAGGGTGGGTACTGCATTCCACACGAGTTTGTTGTTGTCTGCGTTCATGAACTGGTTTTGTTCGAAATGTAGCGAACAAAACCTAATATTACTATACAGGTACACTGGGTCTTTCTTCATGAGGTCTTCTCGCCTGCTATTAACAAGCCATTTTCTGCTCCTAAAACGAAACATTCATCATTTATACACATATAGTTTGCAAGTGAATCCTGACGATACAGTTTAGTAACATGATGGTTATACCTCTCAGGATCCTTAGGAAACCTAAAAAAAGACAGCTTTGGTGTCTTCTTTCTGTTGTTGGTGCAATTTATTGCGCTACAAACGCTCCCGCCAGTAAAAGCCATTGTAAAAATCAAAATAAACAACCACTATTCTCCTTCTCGATCGCGCCGAACTCACAGTGTAACCTACCAGCCGCTTGGGGCGCTGCTGGCGCTGTAGGCAACAAAATCGAGGCGAAGTGTCGCGATTGTTATATTAGACTGTGGTGATGTTCCCTCAAACGTGAATCCACCGCAATTGCTGAGAGTGAAATTGTCTTTGGATTAATGTATTCTCTTTGGTTTAGCGAGAAAGCAAAGATGTCTAATAGAGTTTAACGAATGACAGTTGTAGTTTAGTCTTTGACTGTGTTAGCCTTGAAGGGCGTCATGTAATTAATTTGGAAAATTTTTAGTATTTTTGTTGTTTGGCCTGTATTTGGGAATGGATGACGTAATGTGGAGTTTTGCGAAGTTATATCATTCTTTACTCATGGCTCCTTCTCACTTTAATATGAACATGAACTGACAATAACCGGCAGCGTATTAGTTTACGTGAAGTGTCATTTCAGTACCACCTGATAAGAAAGTTGCTAATTGAAAATGGCAGCTGAAGGTGGGGTTGTGAGCGTGAAAAGCCGATTCAGGTTGAGTATTTTCTGTAATCATAAATAATAATTTCGTTGGAAATAAGGTTTAGGAGTGTTTGAAAATAAGGTAGACCGACAGAGCCTTATCAGTTCTAGTTGGTTTGGCAAGCGCTCTGTGTAGGGAAGTTTTATTTTTAGGAAGGCCTTTCGTTACATTAGACGCCACTGGAGAATTTTTAAGCTGCATACTCCACCGTGCAATGCCACACTGCAGGATGTCTCACCGAACAGAAATTATTTGATAAATCTATCGTTATTTGAGATTTTGTAGTGTAAGTAAACTTTACGGTTGTTATACCAGCGCTGTTTGAAGGACGACCCCCCATTTGCCATTCAGAATGTGTTCTTCTCTTAGTGTCTTGTATATGCTCTCCCCTCTTGAAAATATTTCCGTTCAGAGTTCTCTAAAATGATTGTAATTGACATCTTTACCTGTAATCAATATTGGCTACTTAATTTTCAACGTTTTGGAAAATATTACCCCTCGTGCCTTAAGTCCACTGTCTACAATGAGACACTACATGCAGACTTTGATACAACTTGAGCGTTAGATACTGCCCGTCTGATTTGAGCCATGATATGGTGGTGGTGTGAAATGCGGAGGGAATCAAAGACTTGGTACTGCAAGCAGGTCCAACTGGATGTACGATGTAATAGTTGTCCAGAGATGAAGAGGCTTGCAGAGGATAGGCTACCCCTTGAGAGCGGAATCTGTTCCATCTTTGGCTCGAGGACAAAAACAACAATGTGGTCATTAGGAATTTTTATTACTTGAAACTAAATACTCAGCTAATTTGTTGGAATAGTAGTTAATGAAGCTAGTTTTTAATTTCCTTTCAATTTGTAGTGGTTTTCAATTACGTTCCTTGTCAGATGGAATCTTGTTGAAAACCTCAACACAAGAATATAGAACCCCAAACTAAACTGTAAACAATATGGTGAAGTTTATATGAATATCATTGTGATTGTACAAATACACCTCAGTTGAAACTAATCAGAGCACTTTTCTTCTCTACAAACTCAATGGACAATATGTTGCTGGCTACCATTGCAAATGGGACTTTAGATAAAGACGACAAAACCTGAAGAATTAACTGTTCCAAATTGAAAATAAAACAATAATGCAAGAAGAATGAGAAGTATAGATGGATAGCAGGGGTAGATAAGTACAGCCAAAGATTGCAAAACGGTAGTTGTACTGTGTGTCATAATAATGTTACAAATGAACCGTATGGCATCGTATTTACAGTTTAATTTGTGATGTGAATGTGAAATTACTCGTTGTGCATCATTACAATTTATTGTGCAAATGAGCCATGGTACATAAAATTAATTATCAAATTTACATGCATGTCTGAAAGAGCAGACAGTGTTGTTGATCCAGAGATCGTTAAAGTATTACGAGCCTGGGTGGCACACGAGCCTGGGTGGCAAGCATTTGATGATGAATTTAGTGGACTACAATTGAAGGATGTAGACAGTGTGGCAAACGGAAGTTAGTGTCAATTTTAGAAACCTATAGATTGCCCATTTCTTGACCAGAGATTAAGTGGTACCCTTTCATAGAGAATGGCAAGAAATGCATCAAGCTCTTCTAATGATACTTCATCCCTCAGTGCTGTACACACCTCTCTTTGATCAATAAAACAAAACCATTTGATTTCGGAAACATTTTATTTCTTCAAATTTCCATTACCATGTACGCATGAAGATTCATCACAATTTTCATTGCTGCCCCAGAGCCATTTGAACTCCCTCATGTAATTGTTTTAGTATCAGAACCAGTTGAAATACCATTTACACCTTATTTTTCTGATTCAGCTTCTTCAGTATTATTTGTCAAAGCTAACATCTGCTCATCAATAGACAACAGTGATGAGCTACACTGTCACAGTGCCTGTTTGTTTTGTTTATGTAATGTTTTATTCTGACAAAGAAGCCACACTTAAAGTTTCATATCTCCATTGGAGCAACAGATGCAATAAAGGTTACCAACATGTGTAGCATTCATTGGCACCTAGTATGAAGTGGGACAAAAATGTCACATTGGCAGTCCTAGGTATTTATTATTTTTTTCTCGAAAGGTGTTAAGACTTTATTTCAGAATGAGGTAGGCTAAGAAATACTGAAAGTCACGAACACTCATTGACGACCTAAAACAGATAGAATTGGCAGAGGGAACAAAATTTTGCTAAGGGACAGAAATGTCCTGTTGGCAGTTCTAGTGTTAAATCTTATACTTTTTTGTAATCTGAAGACAAGTTTTAAATCATATGTTCAGCTTTTATTACTGTGTGGGTATATTAGTGAATAATAGTGATTGTGATATAGTTCAACAGAGAATTTATCAGAATGTACAAAGTACAGGAAGACCTACAGAAGGTCAGCATTTAGTCCGTTTCTGGCAGCCGACCTCTCAACGTTGCCTGTAAAGTCATACACATAAATGTTTAGCAATAACAATGATGAGGTTCACTCACCAAATATGTACAGGGTTTTCTATTCGGGACAATTCAGTAGTGGAGCAGCTGTAGAAATTGCATTTAAAAATTGGTGTTAATGCTGTTTTTTACAGTCTTTTGGGTTGTGTTTTTCATTGTTGGTAATTAGTTTGGATTGTGATTAGTAGGAATTGTGGCACTTGTTTTACCTACATTGCTAAGATTAGGTTTTCAGTATTAGTTGTATGAATGAGCTTCGGTCTTGGGATACAGGGCACTTTGTTTTAGCTGTATAGGTCAAGTGAAGTGTTAGATATCAGAATTTTTCAGTTTCAGCATTTTGTTGACACAGTATCAGCAACATTTTAACCCTTAACTATAGTAGTGAAAAATACTTACGCTTCTATAATCGTGGGTCCATTGGAACCGTGTATATGGGGATTTTTCAGGATATTTAAGTTAGTATTTTATAGCACACATTTATCAAAATGGGAATACGGAAGTGTCCGATTCCACCCGTCTGCTTTGACCCATGATGTCACCAATATGGCAGAAACGACCATTCACAACTCCCATATCGTGCCTATGATGTCATTATGTAAACATGACAACAAACTTGAAAACAGATCGAAAAATCATCACACACATCTTCCTCAAAAAATATAATGAAACTAATGGGACAACCGTGCGAAATTGGGGGTTTTTGGGTGGGAAGAAACTAAATATAAACACACGCCACTGTACGAAACGACACAAAGCGACAAAATAAAATGACCCCACAACCTTACCAAATACCACTACACATCATATCCTCTGGAATCTGTCACTTCCCTTTACCTATATATCTCAACAGCAACTATTGATACCACATTATAAAACTCCAAAACTTTCACCACTGCCACAATTATTGCTACCACAAAAAAACACCTAGAAAAACCAAATTGGAATCGAACACTTCCCTTGACCTATATAGGTCAACAGCAACTCACGATACCAAATCACCTATACCAACAACCAAACAACTCACAAATACCCCACAAAAAAAAAAAAAAAAAAAAAAAACACCGAAAAGAAAAACACCACCACAAAAAAGTTCCGACACTGCACTCTAGGTCAGACACCACAATCTCACATACACAAACCCACTCAAGGAAAGAAAAAAAAAAACCACAACAAAAAAAAGCCAACCCCCCCCCCCCCCCCAAATCAAACACCCATAAATAATAAAAACCAAAAAACTCTCAATCACACACTACAACTCAACAACAGCAACAAAAGAGATATTCCACAACAAAATCACGAAACAACTACCACCTGCCTACCTCCAAAAAACTCGCCAACAACTAACCCCCCCCCCCACGACACCTCCCTAACCAACAACCTTCGGATACATCGTACTAACTGACATTTAAAAAAAACTTAAAAATACAATAGCCCTCAGGGACACTCTTCCGCAACTGTACTCATCTAAATGAGACTGAAGATTAGAAGAGCGCCTCTTCCCCCTTCCAATAACTGACTTAACGGCCCCCCCAAACCCTCCCGTGGTATTCGTACAGGCTCCGGTCTCATCATTTTTAAACTCAACGGCATGTTTAACTACTATACTACCTATAAGATGAAAATGCATCTGAAACTGTGGTACTCCCCTTTTCTATGAAATCCTCAATTAATCCCACTAATTCCCTTTTTGTCCGTCCCTCCAAAACCCTAAATACACATTCTGAACCGTTCTCCCCCCCCCCCCCCCCTCTCCTGATAAAACAGCCCCCCACACCCATACACCAACCAAAGACTTACCCCTCCCATACTGCTTCTTCCCAAACTGCGACTTGTCAACCACCACCACCCCAGGCCCACTCAACTTACTCCTGTGCTTAATATACGCTGAATACACCTCACGACAAAATGAAAACCAATCAAGCACAGTCCTCTCATTCACATGAATCTCATGCGCACAGAAACTGTGAGAGGATCTATAGCAAAAATGATAAGTAATTAACACAATTTCTTGCATGTCCAAACTAGACTTCTCGTACCAGGAACCTCACGCTATAGAACACCATAGATTATCCCTATGGCAGCTCCACATGAAGCCGTCCCTGGTCCGAGGCGCCAGAACTTTCGTCCATCGCATTTCCTCCCGACAGACAGAGCACTTCACCCATTTGGCCAACAGCTCAAAAAGCTAGAGGAACTCGATGAGGGACAAAGCACTGTCCTCCATCTGCACACACAAAGTCCTACTGTTCAATTTGTCAGTCATATCCCTACCTAACAAAGGCATAAACAAAGTAATGTAAAAAAATTCACACATGACAAACAGCAAACAACACTACAGTAACTTAGACACAACAAAAACTAAATCGATAACTCACTGAAAACTATTCCTGTAAAAGCACAGTCAACAGCAATACCACACACGTCAAGGACTAACACGCAACTGAGCCCAATACACCACATAACACACCACCCATAAAAATGCCACCAGAGAGCACCACCGACCGCATCAAAATGACACCTATAAACACGCCACACTTGCAAACTAAACCCAATATACCACATAACACACAACCCATAAACACACCAACAGAGCACCGCCGACTGCATCAAAACGACATCTATCGTTGTAACGTCACGCCACAGCAGGATTACGTCATGGGTCAAAGCCGATGGATGGAATTGGACGCTTCCGTTGACCCATTAAAATCAACAGTAGGAGTCTGCAATTCTTTGTCTAAATGACACTTACAAAATCAGTTTTCATAGGCTGAAAATGTGTGATGTACAGAAACATAAAGAAAATACAAAATAAACAAGTTAACTAAACCAATATTTTGTCTCCTAATTAATGAAAGTATGTTGTATCACAAAATTAACAAAAAATTGTAGCATGTTTCTAAAAAAAAAATGTACCACTTGCCCAATTACAGGCATTAATTGCATGCAGTATTTCCACAAGTCACGCATACGGGCTGCTTACACTTCATCTACACTTAGTCTATATAAGTAGACAGTCTTCGCACTCTTTCCAGGCAAATGGAATGAGCATCGCTTCATTTTGTTCTTATCCAGTTTTAGAGTCTCCCAAGAAGTTCCCTTCCCTGCCAGTGGAATTGTGATAGTTGTGGCAATGCTTATTTGAAGTTGTGCGGACAGTCTCTGATTATAGCATCTCAATTTTATATGTAGATCACATAAAGCCTTAGCAATGCCTTTCAAGAACAACATCTCTGTCATTTCAGCTCTTTCATGACTATTGAATGATGTAAGCATTCAATGCACTCATATCCAACGGTGTATACAGAAAAGGCATAGACCAACGATGTGTTCTGTGAGTGCTTGAATATACAGAGCACATCTGGTCAACAGCGTTGATGCCACCTTTTGTGGCGTTATGGTGCAGAATGATTTCAGACTTGTGTTGTCGTGCTGCATCAAAGACACAAGTATGATGCTCTTATTTTTTTGGTACATATTTGACAATTTTTGCTTCTTTTGTGAATCCGAAGAGTGAAGATCCAATTGAACGATCCTTATGTGGCAAAAATTCTTCAGGAATTTCCTTTTTGGTTTTCATCATCCCTACCACTATAATGCCTTTTGTTCACATAGTATTGACATTCCAATGAGGTGTACCAGCTGTCAGTCATAAAGTTATGATTGGTGTTTAGAATTGGTTGGCTTAATTGTAAACAGACTTGTACTGGTATTGGTACTTTGTCCTCTTCATCTGTCAAAGTGAGCCCATCAGTATTTTTACCATAGAAAATGACCATATTTATTCGGTTTGCTGGGAATGCGTATTTTGAAGTAACGCTGCCCACGGAAACTTAACGTCATCTCGTCAGTTGTTCCACTAGTAGCAACTGAGTAAATGCTTGAGAATTCTTATTGACTAAGTTTATTATTTCTGTAGTGATACATTGTGGGTCGATTTTTTTGTGCTTTTTCTATATATTCAGGATTGTTGAAGCGGAGGCATATTAGAACTATATAAAATCATAAAGAAGACATGCTTTGTTGGAAAACACTCTTCCAATTCCATCTGTCACAAAGAGTGATACAATAGCATCATGATTTGATATGAGCACAGTAGAATTCATCAACAGACTTAAGAAACGGTCCAGTTCTTCCCTCAGTTCTGTATGATCAGGAGATTTGTAACTCAGCATCAAAGTTTCTAATTTTTTATTGGTCCAAAACAGTATTTTGTTGAACAGTCAATTCGCCTGGAAAATTTTAAAATTCACATCAGTATTTTGTTGTTCGTATCACTATCAAACAGTAAACTGAGTGCTTCATTTGGATGGTATGGCTCAACAGGTCTTGATTGAGATATAGTAGATGGCAATCTCATAGTATTATGGCTTCTGACTTGAGTATTTCATGCTGTTGTTGCTTTAGCCCACCTATACCAATTTTCCCTGTAAAAATACCCAGTTGCAATGTGGTTGTTCACTCACCCTATTGTCTTCAGAACTTCCGCGTCAGATATTTCAGAGCTCATGTCACGGTCGCTGTCTATAACGGTGCCCTCGTAATTGTCTGAGAACTCATTGTCTGAATATGTTTCAGCATTACAAGAAGGTAAGGAGTTTTCATTAATTTCTTCATCATTGGTTTCTAATTCTTCATTCAGCCACTTTTCTATTATGTCATCCTCATTACCACATACACGTTTACAATTTGCCATCATGATAAATTGAAACAAGAAACAAAAGTAAATAGATCAACAAAAATAAAAAAAGTTACGTATCTATAGTCATGAGTCCATTGGACACTCGCGAAAGCCAATATGTACCATCGGAGTAGCAAATGAAATGCATCCATCTCACAATGTGCACTCCAAAGCACTAAAGGTTGGTGCTGGGGAGGGGGGGAGGAGGACTGTCTTGCATGCCACTTCGAAAATTCAACCTGGGTACAGTGATTGGACCCACGGCTATAGTTAAGGGTTAATATTTCATAGAGTGTTTATCAGCAGATCTGTTATAGTTGCAGTACATATAGTTGGCAACTAGTATCAAGCCTGACTTGTTGAAGCTGCACTGAAAGTGCCTGATCTTAATAACAAACATCAAAATGGCAATACATGCTTTATAAAGTGTTCACAGATGACTGTGCATGATAAAGTCTGATTCTGACTTGCCAAGTAGTCCACGTTGATTGTGACAATCATCTGTGAACATTTTGTAGAGCATTTATTGCCATTTTGATGTTTGTTATTAAGGTCAGGCACCTTCAGTGCAGCCACAGTAGGCCAACTTCAGAATGAACCAGTTCATTTGAAACTAGTTGTCAAATACATTTATTGCAACTGTGACAGATTTGTTAATAGATGCTTCATGAATTCAAAATTTTTGGTTTTATGACAGGATTTTGTGTGCTTGATTTTTGCATTAGTATTTTTTTCAGTGCGCCTTAATTATTAGAATCATCATACACATTTATTTTGTTCGCCTCCCAAAACCCCATGACTGTCTCCTTAGTTTCATGTTATTCCTGCAATTTTTTAAATTTTTTTATGTATATTTTTGCGTCTGTGATGGGTGATGTCATGGTTGCCATATTGAATAAGCCTGAAGTGGGGGTCTGCCATGTTGATGTCACAGGTCCAAGTTAACAGGTGCTACTGAATTCTTTGGTTTTGCCAGATTGGGTTATGTGAAATTCACTGTAACAATGTCTGTCATTTATGAAGGTTATTTCTCAATGAATTTTGTTTGACCAAATATTAAGTGGTGCATAATCTTTGTGGGATACTTACCAAGTTTACTGTAATTTAAGACTCCAAAAAAAATTCATAGCAGAGCAGAACAGATTATATACGTCAAATTTTAGTCAGCATAGGAGTGCCACAAAAATACCTAACAGTAATCAGTTGGAGTTGCTGCACCGAAGATGCCCATAAAGCAAACACTAAGATTTCCTTCCACTTCTTTGTCCAATCTGAACTTGTGTTGATGGGCTGTAAAACCTGAATCTTCCTTTATTTTGCTACTGATGTAGATGTCATAATTTCTAAGCACTTTCTAAGAGTGTGTTTAGCTGATGGTAATCATGGAACATCTGACAGAGTGTATGTATGTGATGTGCAGCTGCACTCTGTAGTAGAACAATATAAATGTTCTTTATATCTTCCTTGGTGAAGACATAATCCTCTGTATTACAGAACTCTGTAGCACTCTACATTACTGTTTCCAGTAGAAAGTGGCAATTTTTATTTATCTTTGAGTAATGCTAGTGTTCTGATTTATTAAAAACAATTGGTGTTTGAAGTAAAAACAGAATGGTGCTTTCAAAACTTTAACATCTTTGATAATGTTTTCTTTCAGCCAATTGTGGGAATGGTTGCAGTGGTGTCCAGTTTCAACAGATACTCTTCGGACAATTGAAAAGAAAATAATGACATGTAAGTGTACAATGTAATTGAGATCTATTGATTTTCTAAATGCAATTGAACTTTTTTTCTGTTTAAAGAAGACATTTATAAATTAGAGAATACTGAAGATTGCAGTACCAGACATCAACTTTGACCCATGATGTCATCAAGATGGTAGATACCCCTATTTAAAATTTATACAATGTGGCGACCGTCATGTCACACATTACACATGTGAATACACACAAACAAAACAAAAAAGTAATGTCAGAACTAACATGAAACTAATGGAATAAGTGTAGGAATTGTGTGTTTTGGGTGGGGACAATCAGAATCATAAAGACATACAAAATCAAATACTAATGCAAAATTCAACCAATGGAAACCTCAGCCCTCAGCAGAATCACAATTAAAAAACCATTAAAAAGGGGTACTGGAAATTTCACTTGACCTATATAGCTTGGAAAAAGCTTGTGATACCCATGAGCCAAACTAATGTAACTGTTATCAAAATCGTACCAGACCAAAATAGCACCACCATACTCCACGATACCCACCGTTATAAACTACTAAATGTGAACTGCAGGTACCAACCTGAAATACAAAGTCACAAAAACTACTCCAACATAAATTTCTATAGCCACACCCCAAAGAAAATTATGTACATAAACAGAGCCCGCCCCCCCCCCCCCCCCCCCCCCAAAAAAAAAAAAAAAAAAAAAAAAAAAAAAACCCCACACAAACAAACAGCACCACCACCACCACCACCACCACCCAACAACTAAACAGCTAATACTTGACCCCAATACAATGTCCCACACTGCCAACATGTCATACATTCAACCGTAATACCATTTAACCAGAGAAGTTTAATAGTAGCATCATCTATAGCAGCAACTAATAAATCACTAGTAAGAGCCGTGCCTAGTACCAAGCTAAAAAATAAAAAAAAATTCTAACCGTGACCCTTTAATAACATGATGAACTAGCAATTCCAAAAACAAATCAGTGGCCAATAACTAATGTCATTAAAATTATTCACTACCAAGCAAGCAGAAACAGACTTCCTGAGCACAGGGTACCCTCGACACTAAGTCCAGTGCCACATCATCATCAGTCACAATCAGTTTAGAAACATAAACATCCCTCATTAAAGTATACCAGTACTTACTCCAACATGCCATTTGCAAACATGATCACAATGATGTTACACAACACAGCTACGTCATGGATCAAAGCCAACGGCTGGTGCTGCAAACTTTGCTTCGCCATAAATAAAGTCAGTGCTCTCCAATTGCTGTTATGTTATGTAGAAGAACTTTTTATTATTGGTCTCAGATTTTAAAATTATGTTATTGTTGCAGGTTTAAAAACAAAATATCGTGGATGGTATGTCGATATAGGAGCTGTTGTCGGGACATCAGACAAAGTATGGACCGTTTCTCTTAATGAAGAATCTCCACGAACACCAATTGTATTACTTCATGGTCTCGCAGCAGGTGTTGCTTTGTGGTGTCTTAATTATGATTCATTGGCCAGCAAAAGACCTGTATATGCAATTGATCTTCTGGGTTAGTGTTATTACTACTTTTGACGATGTGTAGAACTGCTGTGTAATAGTTTAAAAAAATGAAAAAATCAAAACATAGTTCTAGTTAGACTAGTTCATTTAGCTAGTTAAGCTTCGTAGATATTATTTACGATAAACTTTGTTACATAAAATGTGCCAGTAGACACTGGCACACACAGTGAGGTGACAAAAGTAATGGGATACATCCCAGTATCGTGTCAAACCTATTTTTGAAACTTCCTGGTGGATTAAAACTGTGCGTCAATCCGAGACTTGAACTCGGGACCTTTGCCTTTCACAGGCAAGTGCTCTACCAACTGAGCTATCAAAGCATGATTTGTGACCTGTCCTCACAGCTTCACTTTCGCTAGTACCTAGTCTTCTACCTTACAAACTTCACAGAAGCTCTCCTGCGAAACTTGCAGAACTAGCACTCCTGGAAGAAAGGATATTGCAGAGACATGGCTGTGCCACAGCCTGGAGGATATTTCCAGAATGAAATTTTCACTTTGCAGTGGAGAGTGTGCTGATTTGAAACCTCCTGGTGGATTAAAATTGTGTACGGGTTATGAGTTGTGCTTGGGTAATTCAGTTGGTAGAGCACTTGCCCGCGAAAGGCAAAGGTCCTGAGTTCGAGTCTCAGTCCAGCACACAGTTTTAATCTGTCATGAAGTTTCAAATCAGCACTCACTCCGCTGCAGAGTGAAATTTTCATTCAGGAAACCTAGTTTTGCTTGGTATAGTGTAGCAACTCTACATGGCATTGACTCAAAAAGTTGTTGGAAGTCCCCTGCAGAAATATTGAGCCATGCTGCCTCTGTAACTTTCCGTAATTGTGAAAGTGTTGCTGGTGCAGATTTTGTGCATAAACTGACCTCATGCGTACTTCGTTATGTCCCATAAATGTTTGATGGGATTCATGTCAGGGGATGTGGGTGCCCATATCGTTTAGTTGAGTTGTCCAGAACGTTCTTCAAACCAGTTGCAAACAATTGTAGCCTGATGAGATGTTTGGGAATGTCAAGTACACGAATGACTGCAAATTGGCTCCAAGTAACCAAACGTGACAATTTTCAGCCAGTGATAAGTTTAATTGGACCAGAGGACTCAGTCCATTCCATTTAAACACAGCCCACACCATTATGGAGGTGCAGCCAGCTTGCACTGTGCCTTATTGACAGCTTGAGTCCATGGCTTTATGGGATCTGCACCCCACTCGATTCCTACCATCAGCTCATACCAACTGAAATTGGGACTAATCTGATCAGCCCACAGTTTTCCAATCATCTAGGATCCAACCGATATGGTCACAAGCCCAGGAGAGATTCAGCAAGTGATTTCGTGCTGCTAGCAATGGCACTCACATTGGTCACCTGCTGCCACTGCCTACATATGCTAAATTTCATTGCACTGTCCTAAAGGATATGTTTGTTGTACGTCCCACATTGATTTGTGCGATTATTTCACATTAGCATTGTCTGTTAGCACTGCCAACTGCACACAAATGCCGCTGCTCTCAGTGAAAGCTGTCAGCCAGTTTGTTGTGTGTGGTGAGAGGTAGTGCCTGATGTGTGGTATTCTGGGCATGCTCTTGACAATGTGGATCTAGAAATATTGACTTTGATAATGACTTTACAAATTAATGTCCCGTGCATCTTGCTCGAACTACCATTTTGTAATTAACAATGAAATCCAGACCATTAGGTGCTTACAGGCATTGTTAATATCAATATGGACAGTTGACAATGTGTGCCCTGACCAGTACTTGAACCTGGGATCTCCTGTTTACATGGCAGATGCACTATCCATCGAGGACACGGATGATGGTGCTACTGCAGTGACTTATCTCTGGCATGCTCCCGGTGAGATCCACACTTCCAACTTACTGTCCACACACTACATTTGTAGTGCCCATTCCCTCTATACTCATGCCTCTTAAATACAGGTGTCCCCACACATTTCATTGTGGCACATGGCACATATCCGGCCTTTGATTTCTCGGTTTGCAGTCCTGGCCTTCTCCTGTCTATCCACTGGAGAACACATGACAACCTATGTGGTAGTGACCACTTCCCCATCTTTCTGTCATTCCCCTGGCGTCATGCCCATGGGCGCGTACCCAGATGGGATTTAAACAAGGGAGATTGGGAAGCCTTCACCTCTGCTGTCAATGCTGAATATCCCCCACATGGTGCCATCAATGTTGTCATTGAGTAGGTCACTACAACAATCGTCTCTGTGGCGAAAAACACGATCCCTCGTTCTTTAGAGTGCCCCTAGCGAAAGACAGTCCCTTGGTGGCCACCGGAAATCACTGAGACAATTAAAGAGCATCGGCGAGCTCTACAGCGACGTAAGCAGCACCCTTCCCTAGAGCACCTATTAGCCTTTAAGCAGCTCCGTGCCTGCCTTCGCCAGCTTATAAAATGATGGAAATGAGTGTTGGGAGAGGTATGTGTCGACCATTGGGTGCAATACGTCACCTTCCCAAGTCTGGACGAAGATCAGATGTCATTTTGGGAAACCAGACCCCAACAAGTGCCCCTGGCATTAACATCAATCGCGTGTTATCTTCCAACACAGATGCAGTTGCTGAGAGCTTTGCTGAGGACTATGCTCGAGCCTCTGCGTCAGATAACTAACCCCCAGCCTTTCACACCCTCAAACGGTGGATGGAAGGTAAAGTCCTCTTGTTCACTACATGCCGTAGTGAACCCTATAATGCCCATTTACATATTGGGAGCTCCTTAGCACCCTTGCACATTGCCCCCACACAGCTCCTGAGCTGGATTGGATCCACAGTCCAACATCCCCTCGTCATCTTCAACTGGATCTGGTGTGATGGTGTCTTTCCATCGCAATGGCAGGAGAGCACCATAATTCCAGTGCTCAAACCCGGTCAAAACTCACTTGATGTGGATAGTTACTGGCCCATCAGCCTCACCAGCTTTCTTTGTAAGCTTCTGGAACATACGGTGTGCCGGTGGTTGGGTTGTGTCCTGGAGTCACGTGGCCTACTGGCTCCATGTCAGGGCGGCTTCTGCCAGGGTCACTCCAGCACTGATAATCTTATGTCCCTCGAGTCTGCCATCCAAACAGCCTTTTCCAGATGCCAACATCTGGTTGCCATCTTTTTTGACGTACGTAAATCATACGACACAACCTGGCGACATCATATCCTTTCCACATTGTATGAGTGGGGTCTCCAGGGCCCGCTCCCGATTTTTGTCTAAAACTTCCTGTGCTCCATACTTTCAGTGTCCAAGTTGGTGCCTCCCATAGTTCCCCCCGAATTCAGGAGTATGGCGTTCCGCAGGGCTCCGTATTGAGTATCTGTCTATTTTAAGTGGCAATTAACGGTCTAGCAGCAGCTGTAGGGCCGTCGGTCTCACCTTCTGTATATGTGGATGACTTCTGCATTTCGTACTCCTCCTCTGGTACTGGTGTTGCTGAGCGGTGCCTATGTGAGCCATTCACAAGGCACAGTCTTGGGCCCTAGCCCACAGTTTCCAGTTTTCAGCCGTGAAGTCATGTGTCATGCATTTGTGTCGGCATCGCACCATTCATCCAGAACCAGAACTTCACCTTAATGACAATCCACTCACTGTAGCGGAGACATTTTGATTATTAGGACTGGTTTTCAGTGTATAATTGACTTGGCTACCTCATATTCATCGGCTTAACCGAAAGTGCTGGCAGCACCTCAATGCCCTCCGCTGCGTGAGCAACACCAACTGGGGTGCATATCGCTCTACGCTGCTGTAGCTCAACAGAGCCCTTGTTCAATCCCGCCTTGACTATGGGAATCTGGTTTATGATTCAGCAGTGCCCTCAGCATTGGATTTACTTGACCCAGTGCACCACTGCGGCGTTCGCCTAGCAATGGGTGCTTTTAGAACGAGTCGAACGAACCTGGTGACCAGTGTCCTGGTGGAGGCCTGAGTCCCTCCATCGAAGGTTAGCCATGCACAGATGCTTGCCAGTTACATTGTACATGTTCATAGTTCTCGTGCGCATCCGAATTACCGTCTCCTTTTCCCAACCACAGTGGTTCATCTCCCGCATCAGTGGCCCAGGTCAGGCTTATGACTGCGGTTCACGTCCGGTCCCTTCTGTGTGAACTGGAGTCCTTCCCATTACCACCTCTCCTTGAGCTCCATTCACGTACACCTCCACGTTGTACACCTAGGCCACAGATCCTTCTGGAGCTTTTGCATGGCCCTAAGGACTCCATTATCCTTGCGGATCTTCGCTATCACTTCCTCTTGATTCTCAACAAGTACCGGGCCCACGAAGTGGTTTACACCAATGGCTCGATGGCTGATGGTCACATAGGCTTTGTATATGTTCATGGAAGACATATTGAACAGCACTCCTTGCCAGATGGCTGCAGTGTTTTCACTGCAGAGCTGGCGGCCATATCTCATGCTCTTGGGCACATCCACTCATGCCCTTTTGAGTAATTTCTCCTGTGTACTGACTCCCTGAGCAGCCTACAAGCTATGGACCAGTGCTACCCTCGCCATCCTTTGGTAGCATTCCTTCAGGAGTCCATCTAAGCCCTGGAATGGTCCCGTCGTTCAGTGGTGATGTGTGGACCCAGGACATGTCGGAGTCCCAGGCAACGAACTTGCTGACATGCTGGGCAAACAGGCTACGCGGAAACTGCTTCTGGAGATAAGCTTCTCTGAAACTGACTTGCGTTCTATCTTATCCCACAGGGTTTTTTGGCTTTGGGAGATGGAATGGCATAACAGTATGCACAACAGACTGCGTGTTGTTAAGGAGACTATGAATGTGTGGAAGTCTTCCATGCGGTCCGCTCGCAGGGAATCAGTTGTCCTCTGCCAGCTCTGCATTGGCTGTATGTGGCTAACGCGTGGTTACCTCCTCTGTTGCGAGGACCCACCTCAGTGTCACTGTGGCTCATAAGTGACGGTCATCCACCTCTTGCTGGACTGCCCAGTTTTAGCTTATCTGCGGCGGACTTTAACTTTACTAGCATCCTACCTTCAGTGTTGGGTGACAATGCCTCAACAGCAATTTAGTTTTACGTTTTATTCATGAGGGTGGGTTTTATTATTTGCTCTAAGTTTTAGCGCATGTCCTTTGTCCCTCTGTGTCCATTCTAGTGCTTTTAGGGTGGAGGTTTTAATGTGTTGCAGAGTGGCTGGCTTCTCCTTTTTATTCTCATTGTTAGCCAGCCATGGTAATCTGCTCTCTTGTCTTTATCTCTTCTACCTGTTTCTTTCATCTCTCTGTAGTTTTCATGTCCGATTTTGTTCATTTTAGTGTTTGTTGCCCTTCTGTTATTCTTGTAAGACTCAGAGAAATATGCTCTTACTTCATGTTTTAACCATTTTTATCTGTGCTAGATAGGTAAATTATGGTAAAGCTGCACTACATCATGTTTTCTCAAAATGAATGACAGTCTAAAAATGTAGTGCTTCAGATAATTTAAATAGGGAATTAGGAGGTAGCAGCATCAGTTTTGAATTCTGATATACTTTTTTTTATTAATAAAAGTATTATAACTGTTGTAATGAACTGTAGATTATTTACATGGATAACTAATGTCCTCCTTTTACTGGGCATGAGCTGTGCATTTTCCCACTATATGTGAGAGCACATTTTTATCCAGTCTTCCCTTCGCTTGTGCACCGCTTCTTGTACTCCCATTAGCCTACTATCCTTTGTTTTTCCACATGACCTTTCCTGCTCTGCATGCATTTCATGTATCACATTTGGTATTCTTCATTTGACCATTCACTTTTTGTTTGTCTTTACTATTTCGATTCTCTCTCTTTTCCTGCAGGGTTTCACTTTTTATGTCCCTCTGACTGCCATGTTTCTTACCCTATCACTGTGTGTCTCTCTTATGCTGCTCCTCAGGTATTGCATTATGTTTAGTGTATTTTACTCTTGTCTCTTTCCTTGATTACCCATCTCCCAACTACATTCATCAGTATTAGTGTGCGGTATGTGTAGCATATCACTATTGTCTTTTTAGGGTACAATCCCTTGCTCGATACCAAGCTTCTGGTGGACTTGTAGAAGGTTTGAACTTTCGACTGTCATTCATTACATTCTGTGTCATTGTCCTCTCTGATCTGTTGCACTGACAAAATATTTAAAACTTTTCACTTTCTTCAATTCTGCCCTCTGCATTAATACACTTTATCTCATTTCTTGTGATCAAAACTTCCCCTCTCTTTTATGCTAAAATTCATTAGACAATCTTTAATTTCTTCCTTCTCTGTGTCTAACTGCTGTTGGACTTCCAGTTCTCCCTGCACCTTCTCTCTGCGACTAGCATAGCTCCTTATTTTCTTTAACAGTATTTTCTGCAATTATGTCGTGACACTTTGATGAAAAGCAATGGTGAGAGAACAATTCCTTCTTGTAGTCTTTGTCTCTGTTCCATACAGTCTGTTCTCTCCAACCTTTACACATCTTCGATCTTCAGTTGTCTTCATGCATCTTTTTTCTTACCATCCATTCGGTGTGTTTATCAACACCTATTCTGGAAAGCTTCCCATACCTTCTGCATACCCTATCACATGCATTTCCTCTGTCAAGGAAAGTCATCACCATGTTCTATCTATACTCGGCACTTGTTCAGCCTACAAAATCTGAAATCTTATTGTTCTTCTCGTACTTCCTTTTCTTCCTTGCTCCATGTTCTTATTTCTAAGACCTCAAGTGGCATGATCCCACTTTTTTTTTATAATACTTTCTTCGAAATAGGTGTAACAATGTCCTCCTTTCAGTCTACAAGTGTGTGTATCTCCTTCCACATTTCCTCCATGATTGTGATACAGCTTTCCTACTTACCTCCTGCCTTCATCTCAATTCTCACTTCCTTTCCTCCATTAATTTTTCTTAACACCCATTGTACTACTTCTTGTGTTAATTATGTGAATACTTATGTTCCCTTCTGACTCATCTTCTTTTCATTCCTTCTATTTAGTTCTGTCTTGGGTTTGGGTGAGTTACCTGAAATGTTTCCACTGCAGTTGTTTTATTCCATCTACTTTCTCCACTTCCTTGCTTGCTTTATTTATCATACTTGGGATATCTGTTGTAACGTGCCTCTTCCTTTTTCACATTCTGTGCAACATGTTGATTTTTCCATCACAGCTCTGTTCTGTCATTTTCATGAATTATTCTGCCCATTCTTTTTTTCTTCTTTTTGCCATAATGTATTTTGCTTCCTTTTTCAGCAGTCTGCATTCATCCCCCTCTCTGATTTTTATTAAACTACTACCTGAAACTATTGCTTTTATTTTCTATTACTTTCTTTATTATTAATTTTATTATTACTATTACTCTGTTAACACTTCAAAAAGTTTTGCTCAAAGTAGGGCTTGACTGGAAGGACAGGCGACTGAGTTTGAGTATATACGAAAGTCAAAGTACTGAATTAGATGATAATGATAGCAGGAAAGAAGCCAAAAACAGAAGGAGAGTGTGTGAACAGTGCCCTCTATCATTTTACTTATTTTGTATGTTCATTGAGGAGAGGGGGTAACAGCAATGAAAGGAAAAGAACTGAAACCAATTATGGGGATGAAGGATATGTTGTAAGGAGAGTTCCTACTTGTGCATTTCAGAAAAGCTGATGTTGGTCAGAAGAATTCAGTTAGTACAGGCTGTGAAGCTGTCATTAAAAGGAAGCACATTGTCTTGGCAGCAACAGACTGGTCCAGCTGCATCTTGGCCATAGTTAGGTTGTGGCCATTTGTATGGCCAGACAGCTTGTTGGTTGTCATGCCCAAGTAGAATGCAGCACAGTGGCTGCAGCTAAATTGGTGGATCACATATGTACATTCACAGGTGACCTTACCTTTGATGGGATAGAGGTGACAGTGACGGGACTGGGGAAGGTTGTAGTGGGAGGATGGATGGGATAGGTCTTGCTTTTAGGTCTGTTGCAGGCTATGAGCCAAGTGGTTAGGGAGCAGGGATGGAGTAGTGATGGACAATGATGTTGCGTAAGTTGGGTGTGCGATAGAAAACCACTGTGGGGTCCCTGCTCCCACTCCAGTGCTACACGTCTTCTGCCCACCAACACATGTACATAGTCGTTTCCTCTTCCCTTCTTTCCTCTTCTCCCTTTAAATCCCCTCCCCTTCCCCATGTGGAGCCTCCCAATGTTGCATCTAACAACCCTATGCTGTCCCCACCACACCCCTGCACACTCCCATCTCTAGCATCTTTCCCCACCTGTTTCCTGCTATTCATTTTCCTTCCAGCCCCACACCTCTTCCTTACCTTCACTACCCACCCCAACTAGATTGCTGCCCATGTCGGACGCAGTCACAGTTGGGTGTTAGTGCCCAAAGACAATGGTCATTTTGTGTGTGTGTGTGTGTGTGTGTGTGTGTGTGTGTGTGTGTGTGTGTGTAAGAGATAAGAGAGAGAAGTATTGTTAGTTGTACGCCAACGCAAAGTAAAACTCTCTTGCCACTTAATTGAAGGTGATATTTTTTTACAAAACATTTTTGAATCCGGGGTGATAGGAAAGGAAACAAGTGAATGACCATGAATATCTTATTTAAAAATGTTTTAACTGTCATGGGATGTTCTTCATACATGAAGATGGAGAGGTTTGCTGAAGAGAGGAAGCAATGATTGTAGAGACTCTTGGAGGATGCAGAAGAAGAATACTTAATCAGTAGTTTTAGTTAGTTTAAAAGACAATTTATTCATGTTTAACAAAATAAAATGAATGTTACCATGCAGTTACTTTTGAAACATATTACTATATTCATCATACACAATTATTTTATTTTGTGTACTTGAACGATAGTTGAATCTTTTGATCTGTCATATGCATAACTTTTCATCCTATCTGTGGGAGAATATTTGTTGAAAGATTGTTTTGTTTTTGTTTCTTGTTATTTCTTTGTTAATCTCTGTCCCTATCATTACTGATAATAAGATAGATGGCCTAATATAAAGTTTAATAAATATTCATGAATGGTGCCTTTCCAGTCAAAAATGGTTTGGCTGAGAAATAAAATATGAGGCCTGTCTTTTACAAAGAATATCATGAGCCCCAGTGTGTTAAAAATTGGCATCAGTATATTACATTTTTATGACAGAAAAAAGATACTGTTTAACAACATGTTTGAATTGTTTTTAAAATCCCAAACATTTTGTTACTATAATTTTTGGAGAGAAAATAATTGTGAAACATTTACTGTGTTGAAAATGATCGAAAGAGCAAGTTGTTTGGCCATTATGGCAGGTTTTATTTGTAAATCTCTTAGTAATATTAACACATCAAACCAGTACAGTGTGTTATCACTGCTTTTTTAATTAAAATCCTTTCACTTCAGGTTTTGGTCGAAGTTCAAGACCAACATTCAGCAAAGATGCAATGGAAGCAGAACAGCAATTTGTGCGCTCTGTGGAGGAATGGCGGCGTGAAATGAAACTGGAAAAAATTATACTCTTGGGACACAGTATGGGTGGATTCCTTGCTGCATCTTATGCACTTGCTCACCCACAGAGGTAAATACCAGTGCCTAAATCAAGACATTAACAATGTAAATGATCTACAGTGATGCTTTCCTTTTGCTTAATGGTGTTTCATAACTAAGTGATTAGACAGTACTAATTTCAACAGGTTTCTGTGAGTTAAATGACAAATGTAGCTGTCATTTCCTAACTTCAGAGGCTTCTACATTACTGTGTACTGTTCACACAATGTTCTATTCCTCTTGTGTACTTGTGCAAACCCATGGGCATGTGTAGCAGTTGCCAAGAACAATGTATTGCTTTTTCATATGCTCTGTTTCGAATCTGAACCACTATGAAACTTTGAGTTTTGTGAAGTTTCTCTCCTGCAAATTTTTGTTATTAAGATTATGTTTCTTACTTACTTATTTGTGTGTGTGTGTGTGTGTGTGTGTGTGTGTGTGTGTGTGTGTGTGCTGGGTGCTGTTTTCACTGATAGTATACTCACTTACATACTTTTAATATTGTAAATAATTATGACTGTTGTTATATCTGCACAGTAATAAATTTATGAAATGATACTTGATGAAAGATATGTTAAGTGATGAAAGATATGTTTTAGTTAGCTTCATTAATGTTTTTAATAAGTGCAGAGTGAAGCATCTGATACTGGCTGATCCATGGGGCTTCCCAGAAAGACCACCTGAAGCTTCAAGACGCATTCCTCTCTGGGTTCGAGCAATTGCTTTTCTTATGCAACCATTTAATCCATTGTGGCCTATTCGGTTGGCAGGACCATTTGGTAAGACATTAGTCATGATGTTAAAATTGATATATAAACATTGTGTTGTGAGTAGTAATAATGATAGTGTATTTTTAAATAACTGTTGTGATTAGAAAAGCATTGTAAACTTCAGCTAATTATGTTGCAAGATTTCATTTGATTTACTTCTGATATCTTTTTATTCTTTTAATGATAACTTTCACCTACTGTGTGTATACATCAGCCTTTCCCTAGATGACTAGTCAGCATCATAATCTATGGCAAGTGTCAAGCCAACACAAATTCCTAACCATGAACAAATGTTACCCAAGACCTGTTTTATACTGAATAGCATGTAATAGTTATTGCACTGAGAACACACAGATACATTTACATTTCTGCACTATTTATCAACTTCGGCAAACTGGTCTCTAGCCGGCCGCTGTGGCCGAGCGGTTCTAGGCACTTCAGCCTGGAACCGCGCTGCTGCTACGGTCACAGGTTCGAATCCTGCCTCGGGCAGGGATGTGTGTGATGTCCTTAGGTTAGTTAGGTTTAAGTAGTTCTAAGTCTAGGGGACTCATGATCTCAGGTGTTAAGTCCCATAGTGCTCAGAGCCATTTGAAACTGATCTCTAATCATGATCTCACTCATTGAGGTTCATATTATATCAGACTCTCTAACTTTGAAGATCCACTTTTCTACTTTAATTCTAGTTTTCCTCATTCATGTCACTCATATTATTAACTTTTAGTAATACGTAAAATAAGGGAAAAGCAGTCGCTCACTCATTGAGGAATGGTGTGTGAAGCATAGAGACATGTAGAAGAAAAACAGTAGTCATACCAGCTTTTGAGCTCTTGCTTTTTCTAGTAAAAGTACATACATTCACTCATACAACTGCACAGATGCCCGAATGTACATTCCCACGGCCGTGATGATACTAATTATTGATTATTGGAAAGCAGTTGCTTAGGCTAATGAGACAGATTTACAAGGGAACATGTAAATACATTAAAAAGATCAGCACTAGGCAGTATACAATCGAGAGCTCTGATGAAACAAAGCTGATCTCAGATCAGGAAGGGCCTAGTATATATGAGGGCCAATCTTCATTTAAAGTAAAATGTCACTATGAAGTACAATAGTATGTAATTGTATTGCCCTCTGTGATAGTGCCTAGGCTGTAAATATGCATGCTGTTGTACTTCATAGCTTACTGTGTGACATTTTACATATATATAAGAAGAGGGACAAGCTTTGTTTCAACGAAGCTCTTGATTGTATACAGTCTAGTGCTGATCTTTTAATGTATTTGTGTGTTCCATTGTAAATCTCTGGTGTTAGTTTTATGACTAACAAAGATGTACACATATTTTAGTATATTGTGCTGGATGTACACAGAGATATGGTTTAATGCTACTAACAAATATGTACACATGTTTTAATCTAGTGTGCTGTATACACAAAAAGATTTGATTGAATGCCAGCACTTTCATTTTTAAGCTAAGCAGTGCTATGATTTCCCGTCACTTTCTGTAAGCGCGCTTTGTACACCCTTATATACTACATATATACTCTTTTATTATTTAGGGGCCTGAAGATATAAAAATGAAATGCTGAAACTGGTTGCTTTCAGAATAAAATAAAATATCTTAAAGTATACAGCTGTTGGCGAATTTCATTGACATTGGGAATATCCAATTGGTCCGTGTAGTCAAGTAGCTGCTGAAGGGATTTGTGCTGAGGTTTGCAGCATGTTTGGCAGCTGGAAGGTCAAGTTTGCAGTTTTTCATAGTTCGGCAGAGGCCATTCGTGCAGGTGAATAGTTCGTTCCATGCTATGCACACCGAATGTGGTGCTGTAATTACTGCATATCTATTGTTTGATATAACTGCTTTCACATGTGGCCCTGTCTTTTATTAGCTAGAAAATGCCCATGAGCAGACTCCATCAGCAGGCAATGGGTGGATGCATGGGAGAGGTCTTGCACCTGGGCTGAACACAAGGTTTCAAAAAGAGTAGAGGTTGTGAAATATGGTTTGAGCTTGGATTGTGTGATAAACGGATCTCTCATGCCATTGTATGAGGTTTGTATGGGGTGCAGCATAGGGAGCAGGAGTGGATTAAGGATGGACAAGGATATTCTGTAGGTTGGGTGGCTGCCAGAACACTATTTGGATGGTGGTGGGTTATTCCTAATCTTGGGCACTGTTGAGAGGTGGTGGAAGCCCTGGTGAAGGCATTGAATTTTTCAAGGTTGGGTTGATGCTGGGTGATTAGAGGAGTGCTGATTGGTGCTTGTTAGCACATTTGCTTGTGTCAGGAGACGGCACAGGACATCTGTTTATGGATGAGCTGGGTAGAATATTGTCTGTCAGTTAACTTTCAGGTAAGGTGATAAGTACGCTTTGACAACTTCTGCCTTCCTGTCTTGATGTGGTGCCCAAGGGTAGTGAGGCTGTCAAAGAGAGATGTTTTGATAGGGAATGGATGACAGCTGTCAGATTGGAGATACTATTGATGGTTGGTGCTCTTGATATGATCAGTAAGTTTTTATGGAGCCATCTTAATGGTGGAAATGAACTTCTAGGAAGATGGCAAGTTGAGCTGAGAAGGATCAGGCAAAGTGGATTTGGGAGTAGGTGTTGAGGTTATGGAGGAAAGACCAAAGGATGTCTTTGCCATGAGTGCAGATTATGGAAATATCATCAATGAATCTGAACAAGACTATAGGTTTTAAACATTGACTGGATGAAAAAGATTTGTCCAGGTGTACCATGAATAAGTTGGCACAGAATGGTGCCACACAAGTATCCATGCCAGGACCATGGACTTGTTTATATATTTGATTGGGAGTATTAGGAAAGAGGTGGTGGGCTTAGTATCAGGACGACATTGGGAAAGGTAGTGTTCCATGGCCACAAGGCTATGGATATAGTGAATGTTGGTGTAAAAGGACATCACATCCACAGTGACCAACAACTGTGAAGGGGTAATGAAGAAAGTGAGCAGTGTTCCGAGTGTAGGATGGGAGGTTATGGACAATAGTTTGGAGGTGTTTATTGACAAAGGCATAGGTTTGTTCTGCTGGGAGCATTGTACTCAGACACAGCAGGATGACCAGTAGGGAGAACTGTGGGGTTGAGTTTGTGGAGTTGAAGGAGTAGGTAAATGATTGAAGTATGGGGGGCACTGCCGTGGGGAGGGAGGTGAATTCAGGTTCAGGTTTTGGGATGGACCTAAGGCATTGACAAGGAATGGAATGGGATTATAGTTGTAAGGTTTTGTTTGCAAATATGTTGGAAAGTCAGAGGCCCTCAGGCACATATGCATTACAATTCATGATTGCAGTGATGGAGCATTTGTCTGTGGAAATGATAAGATCTGGATTGGTTTTCAGGTTACAGTTAGGTATGTGTTCCACAGGAGTGATGTTGGACTGACTGGGGAGAGATATACGAAAGAAAGATGAGGCCAGGTTAGAAGTGAGGAATTCCTGAAAGATTACCAGGGGATGACTGTGGAAGGGAGAGGAGGATCATGGATGGAGGGAGGTTGGATATGTTCTAAACAAGGTTCTATGTAGGACTTTGGTTGGCTGTTATCAGTGGACTACGTGGTGAAAAAATATTTCCACTTCAGAGAATCAGTAAAGGAAAGAACATCCTTTACAAATTCAGCATGGTTGAACTTAGTTTTGTGTTAGTTTTAGTTCTGAGACTTCTATAGGGGTCAGAATTTTGGCACAATCTCTGAAAACAGAGTTATGGGATGGGTGTTAACAAATTAATGTATTTTGAGGAGACAGGAGGAAGTTTTGGGGGATATGAAAGACTGAGTATGTCAGCAAGTCATGTTGGAGAGCTGTGAAGGGTTAATGGTAGTTGGATCAGAGGGGTTGGCTCTTTCTTGGCTTCAGGTAATCTCATGCTGGCACGAGACAGGAGTAACTGGGCAAGCTTCCTCTGATGGTGTTGGGAATGCTATTCCAGCCATTTAAGGACAAGAGTTTCTATTACAGTGATGGCATTCAAGAATTTGTGGTCACTGAGTCAAAGGATTTTTCAAAAAGAATAGAGGTTGTGAAATATGGTTTGAGCTTGGATTGTGTGATAAACATATCTCTCATGCCATTGCCTTACACGGGTAAACCTCTGATTCGGCCACCATCCAGCACTTTTCTGATCACCCAGTGTCACTGTGGCCTGGAAAAGGTCAATTACATTCCTCATCATGGCTTTGACTGCTAATTGTCTTGCCATGAGATGGAGGATACCACACCAAAATCCTACCAACATCACCCAAAACAGTGTTCCACTGCCCACCAAATCTGCAGAATAAATCCGTGTTTGTCCATATTCCAATCTTTCCCCCCATGAGTCTTCGGCCCAGGTGCAAGACCTGTCACATACACCCTCCCACCACCTACTACAGTCCGGTCACAGGCAGTTCATGTGCAGTAAATTCAGGACCACATGTGAAAGCAGGCTTGTTATTTATCAGCTATGTTGCAGTTACTGCTCCACCTTTGATATTGGCATGACAAATAACCAGCTGTCTCCTTGCATGAATGAATGGCCATTGCCAAACTGTGACAAACCAAAAGCTTATTCATCCAGTTGCCAAATATGCTACACACCACAATACAAAAAACTTCAACAGCTGCTTCTCTATATGGGTCATCTGGATATCCTGTTCTGGCACAAGTTTCTCTCAACTACACAAATGAGAATTCTCTCTTCAGCATATCTTGTGCTCTTGCAATCCTGTGGCCTAAATCACCGCTAACCCATTTCCCGCTGCTGCATGCTACTATTTTCTCCTTCTCTTGTCTGTTCACTTGAGTCCTCCCCCTCCCACATCGTTTCTGACTTCTTTCTCCACTCTTCCTCCTTCCTCCACTCTTCCTCCTTCCTCCACCCCCCTCCCACCATGCAGGAATTCACTCTCTCTCTCTCTCTCTCTCTCTCTCTCGCTCTCTCTCCTCTCCTCTCCTCTCCTCTCCTCTCCTCCCCTCCCCTCCCCCTTTTCTCCACTCCTCCCCTCCCCTCTCCCCTCCCCTCCCCTTCCCCTTCCCCTTTTCTCCACTCCTGTCCCCTCTGGCTCCCTCTTCATCTCCGACTTTCTCTCTTTCTTTTTCCCTCCCTTCTTTCTCCTCCTCCACTCACTGTGTATCACTTATATGCTTCACCCTCTGAACATCTTTCATCTTGTTGTGCAGCCACTGATCATCTGCTACCCCTTCCTTGCCTTGTGTGTCCTTTCTTATCCCCTCATCATCTCCATCAGCCCAAGCAGCTGCTTCCAAAAACTGATAATAAATTTCACCATGGCCACACGAATGAACCTTTGGATGTCTGTATAGTTGTGAGTGTGTAGTTTTTTTTCTGTTACATGTTTTCTATGCTCCACACATCAGTTTACTATAGGTGTGTGGTTACCTGTACCATATTTTGCATATTTTTCTAATGAAGAGTTTTGATTATTGTTAATTTGCTAATTCAGCTCTCTCCCTCTTCCTATACATCATTACCTTTGTTTGTATTTGTTTATGTGCCTACCACTCACTGCCCATTCTTTGATATGTCTATACTTTCTGTTCCTCTACTGCACCTGCCTTAAAAACACACATCAGCCACCCTCTATTGCACAATTTAAATACCCCCTATTGTAACAACCCACCCCATTAATAAGTGCCACATTATAACTTCCTGCTCTTGTGGTGATGGCTGTTTTTTGAACATTTAAATCTAGTGCTGTTTTTAATTTTTTCTCCTCTACCTTCTTGTGCTGTCCAGCTTGATTGTTAACCAGTCATGCCTGTGTTTTTATGATTGGGTTGCATGATCACAGGTGTTTCTTACTGTTGCACTTGTCAGTTTATGATTGAACCTATTTATTTATGAGCACCCCAACCTATGTCCTGCTTCTTTAAAACCTTTTCTGGCCTTCATTCGAACTTCCTACAACATAGCTCTCTACACCAATCTTACTATTTTTCCATTATAACACTACCACCACAAGTTTTTACATTGCAATTTTCAACCTTATCTAACAGTTTTTTCAGTGACTCCTCCTTTCTCCCAGCCATCCAACCATGAATTGCTACTCATTGTACTTTACCAAATCTGAAAATTCCTCAAAGCCCTTGCAAAATTCCAATCTCACATCCTCTTTTTGAAGTCTTGTTTGGTTCATGGTATACCACCTTGTTGTGGATTGGCAAGAGAGCCAACTCACTATGAGAGGAAGCCGAAAGGCACGCGTTTTAGCTCACGCAGGCTGGCGTGAGGTCTAGAACAGGTCAAGGAGATGAGACTAGCAAAAAAGGACGTAGCTGTGGAATACTTAACTTTAATCCATAATTGGTGAACATCGCTCTTGACGGTACATGTTTTACAGCATCAATAGTAACTGGTAATGGTGCCTTGCTAGGTCGTAGCAAATGACGTAGCTGAATGCTATGCTAACTATCGTCTCGGCAAATCAGATCGTAATTTGTCAGTGAACCATCGCTAGCAAAGTTGGTTGTACAACTGGGGCGAGTGCTAGGAAGTCTCTCTAGACCTGCCGTGTGGCGGCGCTCGGTCTGCAATCACTGATAGTGGCGACACGCGGGTCCGACGTATACTACGGACCGTGGTCGATTTAAAAGGCTACCACCTAGCAAGTGTGGTGTCTGGCGGTGACACCACACACCTAATGGACTTACTATTAAAACTGGCATAAACTCTGAACCTTGCAGACGCCTCAGTAATTTCTAAAGGCTTCACCTTTAACACAGAATCTAAGTCCAGCGGACCTTCCTTGCTTTACTGGTTCTCTGCAGTGGAAATATTTCTTCACCATGCACCCCGCTAACAACAGCCAACCAAAACCCCCTATATGACACTGTTTAAAACACATCCAATCTCCCTCCAACCATGATCCTGCTTCCCCATCCACCCAGTTGTCCCCTGATAATCTTTCAGGAATTCCTCACTTCTAGCCTGCCCTTACCTTCCTTTCCTGAATCCCTCCATTGCATGTCCAACAGCAATCCAATGGAACACACAGTTATCCATAACCTGAACCTTGTCATCCCTCCCACAGACAAAGGCCCTACACAGTGGTCACAAAACGAGCGGCTGTGTGGCTGAGGTCTCTGCCCACTTTCTGACACATCTGCATACAAACCATATGACCGTGATCTCATCCTAGTAGTTCAACATGTCCTCCAGCAGCTTATCAAGGCCTTGGGTCCATCCCAAATTGTGAATCCGAATTTATCTCCTTCCTCACACCAACAAACCCCTTCACTCCAACCTTTTTCCCATTCCCCAAACTCCACAAACCCAACCTCACAGGTCTTTCTACAAGTTATCCCATTTTGGCCGGGTACAATGCTCCCAAAGAATCAGCCTCTACCTTCCTTGACCAACACCTCCAAACTATTGTCTGTAATTTCCCATCTTACATTCAAGACACTGCTCAATTCCTTCCCTTTCACTCCACAGTTCCTGTCCCGTTAACCACCAGACTCATTGGTCTCTGTGGGTGTGACATTCTTGTACACGAATATCCCCTAACATCCTTTCCTGATGTCCTCCTGGTACCAAACACACCACCTCTTTCCTAATCCTCCTAGCCAACTACATGCTGACCCACAATTATTTCACTTCCAAAGGCCAACTCTGTAAACAAGCTTGTGCTATAACAGTATTGTTCTTATACAAGTCTAATATTGTTATGCTGCTATGACGCCATCCTACCAAACTTATTTATGGGCCACATTTGGAGGAATCTTCTTATCCAGTCAACACCTAAAATGAATCGTCTGGTTGAGATTTATTGATGACATTTCCATGATCGGGAACCATAGTGGGACAACTTTTGCATTATTCTCTATAGCCTCAACATCGACTCCCAAATCCACTTTACCTGGTCCTTCTCAACACAACTTACCACCCTTCCTAAATGTTGATTTTCACTGCTCAGATGGTTCCATAAATACTTCTATTCATATCAGGTGCACCAACCACCAATAATACCTCCACTGTGATAGCTGCCACATGTTCCCTGTCAAAAAGTATATACCTTACAGTCCATCACCTGTGTATGCTACATCTGCAGGGGAAAGCTGGAGTTGTCAAAATCTAACTTTGTCAGATTCTGTGTTGGTAGACATTATTTTATGCAGCTCATCCATAAACAGGAGTGTGGCATCTCATCCTCTGACACCAGTAAATGTTGTAACCAGCCACCAACCAGCACTGCTCTGTTCACCCAGTATCACCCTGACCTTGAAAAGCTCTACCACATCCTTCACAAGGGCTTCAACTACCTCTCATTGTGGCCTGAGATGAGGGATATCCTACCTAAAATCCCATCGACATAATCCGAAGTAGAGTTCCACCACCCACCCAACCTACAGAATATCCTTGTCCATTCATATTCCAATCCTGCTCCCCAGGGTAATTCACTTTTGATTGACCCAGTTGCAAGATGTGTCCCGTACACCCTCCACTCCTGCAACTACATTCTAGTCACAGACATTTCCTACCCAATGAAAGGCATGGTGATGCTTGTTAGCAGCTGCATTACGTATCAGCCATGCTGCAAATACTACACAACACACTTTGTGGGTATGACGTGTAACCAACTGTCCACTTGCGTGAATGACCACCAACAAACTGTAGAGAACAACAAACGTGACAGTTTACATGCTGAATACGCTGCACACAACAACACTGATGATTTAAATAGCTGCTACACTATGTGGGCTGTCTTGGTACCCCAGTCCAGCACACATTTCTCTTTAACTATGCAGGTGGGAATTATCTCTCCAGCTCATCCTGCACCCTCAGAATCTCCCTGGTATAAACTTCTACTAACCTGTTTCTCACTGTCTTATGTTTCATTTCCCATTTTCTCTTATGTCCACACCACTCCTTCCCTGTTCAGATCATGTACTGCCTTCTCCCACCACTTTTCTCCTTTTCATGTAGTCTCCCTCTCTCCCTCCACCCATCCCCTCCCTCCCTCCCTCACTCACTCACTCACACCATGCCTGCCTGCCTTTGTGCTTTAGGGTTTTGCGTAGTATGTGTGTGAATGAGTATAATTTTACTAGAAGTAGTGCAAGAGCTTGAAAGTTACATTGATTTTCTGTTACTTGTTTTTATGCTCGCACATTAGCCTGCTGTAGGCGAGTGTTGCCTTACCCTTGTGTAATGTACCACTACATCCAGGAATTTTCAATATTGTTATAATTTAATAATATATTGGACTCAATTGCTTCTTATTTTTGCGTTCTCTTGAGCAGCTATTCATTGACCTCAAAAGTAGACCACTGAGTTCTGAACATGTCAGTGTGCTTACAAGTTATTGTGTCAGTATGATCCTAGCAGTAACTACCAAAACTAAAAGTAGCTAAACGATTAAAATATTCAAGTATTGTAAATGTTAAAAAATATAACAAAATTGTGACTTCAATAACTAGAAATGACCTATTTCTGATAAATAAACCTGATAGAATACCATAATAAGTACAGGTGGCTTACATGCTTGTGAGATGAATTATTGTTGTGTTGACACTCTGTAGTGTGCAGTCTCTGGAGCCCCTCTGCATTGGCTATTGTCAGACATTTGGAACTGAAAGTGGGTGTACTCTCCTATTAGGCATTCAGTGTCATAGGATGTCCCATGTAACATTTAAAATCTTTCCAGAGTAAGCACATTCCCCGAATGTATCCTGAATTTCTCACTGCTTTCTTTAATGAATAAACATGAAGTGAGAATTGTGTAATGACTAGGCATAAAGTGATAATTGTTGCGTTTTTTGTTATTTTTGTTTTTAACTGGAATGATGTTTCTTGGACACAAGATTCGAGTACTGTCTCTAATTTTCCAACAGACAAATAAATCTTCAGGTTTCCCATCCTTGCTAATATCTTTGAACACAAGTCTTTCAGTTCTCCGCCAAAATCTTCCTGTAGCATTAAGTGATCTATTTTTTCCATACGCTGATGAGCCAATACTGTATAACCATCTACTTAATATTGTGTTTGTCTGCCTTTGTAATGCAATACAGTGACAATTCTGTGTAACATAGACATGGTTCTGAAGGTATGAACACCAGATATTGATGCACAGTTATTCATATAGTATTATCATAAATTGTTGCCTGATGGTTTGTGGGTGCAGATCTGGCATTTGCAAGCATCCAAGAAGTGTTGCCTCAAGTTCAAATCAGGAAAATTACATGGTCAAAACATCATGCACTTCAGACCACTCAAGCACGATTCTGACCTTGTGACATAGACAATTATCCTACAGGAAGATGCCATCATCGTGAAGAAAGACATCAAACATGAAAGGACGTTGGTGGTACACAATAATTTTCACACGGTCGGCAGCTGTTGGGTGCCTTCAATTACTGTCACAAATCCCATGGAAGTCCAGGCATATGTCCTCTGTAGCATAATATTGCTCCCCCCTTCCCCTCCTCTGCCTTTACAAATGGAACACTTTTTGTAGAAATCCTTGCTCCTATATAGTCCATGCTGTAACAGAAGAGAATAATCCTTGATGATCACCTATTTGTGGTGATGTCCCACATCATCACGAACCTCATCAAAAGCATCATTTCTTGTTGAGATTTTATGATGAGTAGGGAGCATAAGATTTCATAAGTGAGAAATACCATACGAATAACTGGTGATGTCAAGAAAATAGTAGCATAAATGCTTACTTTCAAGTCACCATTGCTGTCAGAATCTAAGAAGGCTAGTTCCTTTGACATAAGTGTGATCATAAGCCCAGCCAAAAGAAATTCTTCAAATGCCAGCAGTATGAGTATGCTATGTCATACAAGAGCCAAACAACTTGTGATAAATATTTCACAATTGTACGTAAAATAAAAACAGTATGTTTATATAAAAGAAACTATTCTGAAAATCATGCAGCTGACAAATTTTCCTAGAGATGAATAAATGCATGAAAAAGTAGGCTGTTGGAGACTGTGTTTCAAGATTAGAATTGCATATCAGGCTATTAAACTGCCAATGTTTGTGACCTTAAAAGGCCACATTAAAGAAAGCTGGAACAAACACTTATAGCTGCAAGTCTTCCTCCAAACATAATGTTTTTGTGATGTCTGTTTTTTCCTTAACGCTATTAGCAAAAGCTAGAAATAAAGCTAGAAATAATAAAGTTCATATCTTTCAATGTTGCCAGTTTAAGTAGAAATGGAAAAAAATAACTAAAGTGCTCCAAACCTTTTACATCAAAAAAGTATCCAGCCAGTTGCATTCATTCAAGATAATCATATTCATGTCTGCCCCTGGTAGCTGAGTGGTCAGCGCGACAGAATGTCATACCTAATGGCCCGGGTTCAATTCCCAGCTGGGTCGGAGATTTTCTCCACTCAGGGACTGGGTGTTGTGTTGTCCTTATCATCATCATTTCATCCCCATCGACACGCAAGTTGCCGAAGTGGCATCAACTCGAAAGACTTGCACCAGGTGAATGGTCTACCCGGTGGGAGGCCCTAGCCACATGACATTTCCATCATATTCCTTAGGCAGCTGTTTTAATGAAGCAATATCCAACATTCTGAATCTTGTCATGTTCTCCATCCCTCCCACCATCTCCCCCTTCCCTGGCAGCCATTTCCTCAAAGAAAATGTAGAGAGAAAAGGAGGAAACTGAATTGTAGACAACGTGTAATGTGTTTTCAGAGAAGCAAGAAGCTGACTGGAAAAGTGTTAGGCAAAGAAACAATTTTCCAGAGACTGCCCAAGTAGGGCCGTGCAAATTACACTGCTTCAAAAGTTGATTACTATTAATCTCTTTAGATAAGAGATTTCAAATACTTCAGTGTTAAAATAATTTGGTATACAAAAATATTTTTTTTTGTGGGAAGTTCAGCACATTTACAGCCAGGAATCTTTTTACCTTTTATAGAAAACAAGATTATATAGAAAATGTTTTGTGAAAGTATGTATTTGTTATAATGAGAGTTTAAATTTCCTCATCACTGTTAAGAGCCATTGCGTGAGATGCACTCTTTAGTGAATGATTATTCCCAGGTTGAATTCAAGAACATTTTATTCACAGCACAAATATACCATAAAGTTTAGTTCTAAGAACAGCTGAAAGATTGTTTGTGATCACTTGACAATAACAGAAACAAATTTCGCTGATATAATACCAGTTCCAGGGGAAGCCTCATCTCAGGTGGCTGTAGAATGGTGTTTGCTGGGGGCTGTACCATGTGGAGTACTGTGGAGCAATATGGAGACAATTCTGTGTGGAGTGGAGCATCTGGGCTGGTCACTGTGAGTTCTGATTGATGGGCTATGAGGGTGGCCGGCTCCTGGCCTGGAAATGAGTGAGCAATTGAATGCTGCTGCTTCACCTTAAGTATCGAGCAGCTGGAAGTATGTCTGCGACTTCATGACGTGAAGGGATGGTACTCATTTCCTCAATAGGAGCTCCACTAGTTTCCTGGTGCAGGTACTGGTTGCAATTGTTGGTTGGTGCCCCTGGTGAAGCCTGTAAAAATGGGTGTATCAGCAGACAGTTTGTATACAGTATTGTGACCACAACATGTGAAGCCCTTGTGGTATTTGTAAATTGTCTCCAGAGGAGAGACACCTGTGCGCCAAGGGCAGGCAAACACTCTGGGCAAAGATGTGCTGGATGTATTATGTGGGCAGCCTATGGCCAATTTACAACACCCCTGTTCTTTGAACAGATGATTGAGCCCAATTGTTGAAGCCACCAATACTGCATTGGAACTTACTTTGGCTGAGGAGAGGTCCAACGGAACGAGGAGTTCAGAGCAGCTGTAACCCAGTTGCAGGAATAGATTACCGAGTATTCTGAAGTGAATGCTTTCCAGGTTGTGGCTGACCTGGCCAGTACTGTGAAGAGAAAATGCAGGAGAATTAGCGGTAGTGAAGAATGCAACCACATGTGAGCCTCCCAGTGGCCCACAAAGGAAAGACCAGTGGCCCAGTATGAGGTGCGAAGGTACTGGCGGCCATGGAGTAGCAGGATTGCTGGATACGGTGGAAGACTGGGCTCAACCAGTGTGATGCAAGGCGTGCGACGGTGATGACAGACACAGTGTCGGCAGGCACTAACTAACTTGTGGACAGTGGTCACCGGCTTTGAGAGCATATGGGAGGAACAGAGGAATGTTCGATGGATTCCAGAGGACAGAGAGATGCCACGAAAAGGAATGAAAAGGGCACAGGCACAGGAGCACAGGAAAAACATGGGCCAAAGGGTGACCGAGGTGGCAGGAAGGCCATTGCCACAGCATTCATTGGAATATGGGAACAATTGGATGGAGTGAGACCAATGGGCATCAGGAAAGTTGTCATTGCAGCATGCTTAGGTGCATACAAAAATCTTCACCACAGAGAAGGATGTATGTTACATAGAAGCAGAGGTGCATAGGGTTGTGTGGCTCTCGAAAGAAAGAACTCAACCACCGATGTATCGGCTGGAAGAGGCAGCATGATTTGGCGGGCAGCAATGGACTTGGCTGTGGGAGGATAGTGTCGGGTTCAGCTGTAGTGGAACTGCAAGATGATGCAAAGACTACAGATGCTCTGCTTGGCAGAAGTCAAAGTGTAGTGCCACGTAGGAAAGGGAGGCCAGCCATGGCTGCAAAAAGACAAAGGCATAAAAAAAAAGTGTCTGTCAGGTATGGCTGGGAAAGGCCAGTGTTTGGGTGGCAGTTGAGTTGTGGTGCTGTGTGTAGGGATCTGACAATGGTTTCATCATTGTGGATGTAGTATCAAATGTGGCAAGAAGGAGAGAAAGCGGACCTTGCTGCTGGAAGATGATGTGTGCCATCTTCATGAGGAAGGCCAGGTGACATGTCTTGGGCTGAGCCACCCTCATGAGGAATTCCAAACATGGCTGCATCTTCATGGTGAAGGTTCACAGTGGTAGGACAGCATAGGGCATGGGGGAAGGGATGGGCCATGGTGGCTGGGCGGGATGGCATGGGTTGATGACCCAAGGAGCTGCAGCCTGTGGACTCAAACCTCATCACCAATGGAAGTCTAGGTGAGCCAGCTTTGTGAGAAGGGCCGACCATGACTGCAATGGGCAGGGCAGTGTCAGGCACAGCTGGACATGGGGAGCAGGCGGGCAATGGACTAAGGGAAGAGCTGACAAAGGCACTGAAGCCAGAGGAGGTACTGGTGTGAATAGTGATGCTGTACAGCCGTGACACATAGTCAAGTGATACGTACCTGTGATGAACTATCCCTTATTTTTCCACAGGCGATGACCTCCAGAAACAAACATATGGTATTCAGGTCTACAGATTCCACAAAAGTGCAACAATGTACACACAGTGTAAGTTTCTGTCTCACACAAAGTATCCAACCTGGGCAGTAAAGTAATGTCCCTGGAATGAGATTAGAGTGCCATAGAAGACACATTTCTATCCTCGTTGCTTATATTATATCAAAAGTTTAACTCTTGCCTCTGTTACAACCAATTGTGGGTGATGAACGTTGCAGTAAATGGTTGTAGTAAATAATTCCCAGGTTGAACTTAAGAATATACTTTATTCATGGCACAAGTTCACAACAAAGTTTGGTTCTAGTAACAACTGAAAGATCGTTTGTGATCAGTTGAGAATAACAGAAACAAAGTTCAGTGGCATAATACAAATTCTCAGGGAAGCTTCATCCTGAGCAGCTGTGATGTAAAGCAGAGCATCTGGGCCGGTCTCGGCAAGTTCCTGTTGATGGGCTACGAGTGTGGCCAGTTCCTGGCCCAAAAGTGAGTGAGCAGTTGAATGCAGTGACAGGAGGTTGCACTTAACATTATGTAGTTATCAGACAGAGATATGTCCATGACGTGCAGAAAGGTACTTGCTTCAGTGTATCAATGACGTGTAGGGATGGTGCTCATTTCCTCAATAGGAGCTCCACTAGTTTCCTGGTGCAGGTACTGGTTGCAATTGTTGGCTAGTGCCCCTGGTGAAGCCTGTAAAAATGGGTGTGTCAACAGACTGTTTGTATACAGTAATATATCCACAACATTCAATGCCTTTGCAGTGTTTGTAAACAGTCTGCAGAGAAGAGTGCCTGCTGGCCAAGGGCAAAGATTTTGTGCTGGGAGTGTGATGTGGTCTTTAAAATATGGTCAAATGGTTCAAATGGCCCTGAACACTATGGGACTTAACATCTGAGGTCATCAGTCCCCTAGAACTTAGAACTACTTAAACCTAACTAACCTAAGGACAGCACACACATCCATGCCCGAGGCAGGATTCTAACCTGTGACCGTAGCGGTTGTGCGGTTCCAGACTGAAGCGCCTAGAACCACTTGACCACACTGGCCAGCAAAATATGGTCAAAATACCTATTTATTCCTGCTGCAAAAGGGTTAATAAAAATATCTCAATATTCTGGAAGATTTCTCGTGTGTCATTTCTTTCCTTGAACCCATTATGCTAAAAAAATCCTGGTTGTCAGTGTTTTTAGAGGCTACTCTTTCGTTCTGTTTGGGTTACATGTGTGTTATATGCAGGTATGCATTGTTGTACTGTATAGAGACTTTGAGAGCAATGGAAAAAGGTGTGTGTGTGTGTGTGTGTGTGTGTGTGTGTGTGTGTGTGTCTAAATTATTCTCATAAACTAACCAGTTTATTCACTGTACCATACCTTATGATATCTGGCTATCTGAAATATGTAGTGTGGTGAATACATTAATTCAAAGTGGTGGAGACTGAATATTCCTAATATTCCTTTATCACTCCCAGCATTTAACTTTTTCAGGGTTTATGGAAGTTTATGATCATTATTTATCTGATCGCTGCTCCAAGTGTTGGAAAATGACAGATAACTTTGACATGCCCAGGGCATTCTCTTTCTCTAAAAGAATCAACAATTTATTTTACACTGACCTGAACAAAAGGCTGCTTAAAGTCTTTGGACAGTTCAGATACAGTAAGAAGTTGAAATTCATTACTTGCTCAAAGTCCACGGGTGCAATGCAGACTGCCTATGAATTTCTAGGTATGCAGTAAAACTTCCAGTAATCCAGAATCCCTTTCTCCATTCTCCAAGGTGGAGATACTTACTGAGATACTTGGGGGGGGTGGGGTGGGGGGGAATAAGAAATGCTTCTACAGAGGTGGAATTCAGGGGAAATGTTACATGTTGTTTTGTTGTCTCCCGTACCATAGTTCCACTGGTGATGAGTGTGCTTGTGCCTTAGAGCAGAACAGTCGCTGGAAAGGGTTGAACATAATATACAACAGGCTAAATCAGTAACATAATTGTCATATGCCTCCTGCCGGAGACTTGAATGAGTAAGGAATGATGTCTCTCCATCTAATGAACCTTATTTTTATATTTGTATATTATATGTGAATTTCATTGCACATGTGGCATAATTTATTTGAAATATTGAATTTTTTGCTGATTAATGGGCAGCCTCAGAACTTATTATACTTTGTGTTTTACCTTACATGGCTTACTGTAATGTCACAAAGTCCTTATAATTACTAGTGCAGAAGTTCTAAACTATGGTAATTATGAATTCTAGCAGAATGAGCACCCTTCCCAGTCAATCTACATAACATTCTGGTCCTTCCCTGTGCCAGGCTCACTCTCCAAGCCATTGCCACATGAATCATATACGTGTGATAGATTCAGGTGCAAGATCTGTCTGAGTCATCCACACAGCACATTCTACTCCAATCCTGTATAGGCTTATCCTGTCTCATCAGAGGAAGAGCCATGTATGAAAGCAGCCATCGTATACAGCTCTGCTGCAATTTCTACACAGCATTCTGTGTGTGCGTGACTACCACCAGCTGTTCACCCTGTGGTACCCTGGACTGACGGTTTTGAAAGTTCAGCCGAGATCAGAATTCGATGATGGCACTGCTATATATGCGAGAGCTAGCCTCACTGCTGCAGCTCTGGTTGCAGAGCCATGCTTATCTTGTTAGCCAATTGATGCTTGTGGCTACATTGTAAAGCTAGTGATGTGCCAGCTCTGTCTTAATTCATGATTTTGCTGTGCTCTTGTATCGTTGTCAGTACACAGTGTTGTTTTAGTCTTAGAATTTGCTAAACCTTAGGTTTTTGCTCTTGGATACTCGTTTGGGTGTGCTGTCTCTGTTGTCCGTGTCCCACCTGTTGTTATCCTCCTGTTCACACCTGGCAACTTGCTATTGACAGCCATTGGCTGGAGTATTTTTTGACTTTGTTAGATTCTGCCCACAATAAACCTGAGATTTAATGGTCACTGTCAAACTGGCCAAAAGAGTTTGCAACCCAATGGTGAAACACACTGCAGAGCACAACTTACTTAAATTTAATGACTGTCGCAATCCATTCCATCTGGATCCTGGATCCTCCCCCCTCACCTTCTTCCCCAAGTCTCCTCCTCCTCCTCCTCCTCCTCCTCATCATCATCATCATCATCATCATCGTTGTTGTTGTTGTGGTCTTCAGTTCTGAGACTGGTTTGATGCAGCTCTCCATGCTACTCTATCCTGTGCAAGCTTCTTCATCTCCCAGTACCCACTGCAACCTACATCCTTCTGAATCTGCTTAGTGTATTGATCTCTTGGTCTCCCTCTACGATTTTTACCCTCCACGCTGCCCTCCAGTACTAAATTGGTGATCCCTTGATGCCTCAGAACATGTCCTACCAACCGATCCCTTCTTCTAGTCAAGTTGTGCCACAAACTTCTCTTCTCCCCAATCCTATTCAATACCTCCTCATTAGTTACGTGATCTACCCACCTTATCTTCAGCATTCTTCTGTAGCACCACATTTCAAAAGCTTCTATTCTCTTCTTGTCCAAACTGGTTATCGTCCATGTTTCACTTCCATACATGGCTACACTCCATACAAATACTTTCAGAAACGACTTCCTGACACTTGAATCTATACTCGATGTTAACAAATTTCACTTCTTCAGAAACGATTTCTTTGCCATTGCCAGTCCACATTTTATATCCTCTCTACTTCGACCATCATCAGTTATTTTGCTCCCTAAATAGCAAAACTAATCTAATCCCCTCAGCATCACCCGATTTAATTTGACTACATTCCATTATCCTCGTTTTGCTTTTGTTGATGTTCATCTTGTATCCTCCTTTGAAGACACGTCCTTTCCGTTCAACTGCTCTTCCAAAGTCCTTTGCTGTCTCTGACAGAATTACAATGTCATCGGTGAACCTCAAAGTTTTTACTTCTTCTCCATGAATTTTAATACCTACTACGAATTTTTCTTTTGTTTCCTTTAGTGCTTGCTCAATACACATCGGGGAGAGGCTACAACCCTGTCTCACTCCTTTCCCAACCACTGCTTCCCTTTCATGCCCTCGACTCTTATAACTGCCTTCTGGTTTCTGTACAAATTGTAAATAACCTTTCGCTCCCTGTATTTTACCCCTGCCACCTTCAGAATTTGAAGAGAGTTGTCAAAAGCTTTCTCTAAGTCTACAAAAGCTAGAAACGTGGGTTTGCCTTTTCTTAACCTTTCTTCTAAGATAAGTCGTAAGGTTAGTATTGCCTCACGTGTTCCAACATTTCTACGGAATCCAAACTGATCTTCCCCGAGGTCCGTTTCTACCAGTTTTTCCATTCGTCTGTAAAGAATTCGCGTTAGTATTTTGCAGCTGTGACTTATTAAACTGATAATTCGGTAATTTTCACATCTGTCAACACCTGCTTTCTTTGGGATTGGAATTATTATATTCTTCTTGAAGTCTGTGGGTATTTCGCCTGTCTCATACATCTTGCTCACCAAATGGTAGAGTTTTGTCATGACTGGCTCTCCCAAGGCCATCAGTAGTTCTAATGGAATGTTGTCTACTCCCGGGGCCTTGTTTTGACTCAGGTCTTTCAGTGCTCTGTCAAACTCTTCACGCAGTATCTTATCTCCCATTTCATCTTCATCTACATCCTCTTCCATTTCCATAATATTGTCCTCCAGTACATTGCCCTTGTATAAACCCTCTATATACTCCTTCCACCTTTCTGCCTTCCCTTCTTTGCTTAGAACTGGGTTGCCATCTGAGCTCTTGATATTCATACGAGTGGTTCTCTTCTCTCCAAAGGTCTCTTTAATTTTCCTGTAGGCAGTATCTATCTTACCCCTAGTGAGACAAGCCTCTACATCCTTACATTTGTCCTCTAGCCATCCCTGCCTAGCCATTTTGCACTTCCTGTCGATCTCATTTTTGAGACGTTTGTATTCCTTTTTGCCTGCTTCATTTACTGCATTTTTATATTTTCTCCTTTCATCAATTAAATTCAATATTTCTTCTGTTACCCAAGGATTTATCATCATCATCATCATCATCATCATCATCATCATCATTTCTGTTTACTCCTCCACATCACTGTAAGCATCAAGAACTCACTGCTGCCAGTGCCCATGGATTACATTTCTGTGCTGTGCACCCGCTGCTGCCCCACAAAAATCACCATGTTTTCAGAAGTTATAAAGTGATTGATAGTGGCTGGCCTGGCCTATCACTATTTTATATGTGCTCAGTCATCACCCAGATGTCTCACATTTAGTGTTTGATGATTTATGTGATATCTTGAAGTATGCTCCCTGCCGCCGTTGGATAAGCAGCTGCAGCAGCAAGTCGTATACTCCTAGCTCACTCATTTGTTACATAGTTTAATTCTTAATTTCTTTGCATGTTTTTGGTACTTGCATTGTTTAATTCATAAATTTCGGGCGTATTATAGTATTTGAGAGTTGTAGCATCGCGTTTTAGTACCTGAATAGTGTAAATTCTCGTAGTCTCCTTCCGCCGCCGAGCAGTGTCAGCAGTGCGCAACTAGCAGCATTACTGAATTTACTAGGCAATCTTGTATTTTAATAACCGTTTAAATTTTGTCGATTTGTTTGCGCTCTCTGTAGATTAGTTCAGACGTTCTTTGCAAAACAGTGTTTAGCATGGATAGGGACTGCAACTGCTGTGTTCGGATGCAGGCTGAGTTGGCATCCCTTCGCTCCCAGCTTCAGGCAGTGTTGGCTTCGGTCACACAGCTTGAGGCTGTTGCCAATGGGCATCATTGTGGGGGTCCGGATGGGGGTTTGTCGGGGACGGCCAGCTCGTCCCACGCATCCCCCGATCGGACTACGACTGTGGTTGCCCGGGATACTGCCCGCATTGAGGCTGATCCCTCACCTGTGGTAGAGTGGGAGGTCGTCTCAAGGTGTGGCAGGGGGCGAAAGACATTCCGGAGGGCTGAACGGAAGGCCTCTCCAGTTTGTCTGACGAACCGGTTTCAGGCTCTGTCTCAGGCTGATACTGATCTTCGGCCTGACATGGCTGCTTGTCCTGTTCCAGAGGTTGCCCCTCAGTCTGCAAGATCCGGGCGGTCGCAGAGGGTGGGCTTACTGGTAGTTGGGAGCTCCAACGTCAGGCGCGTAATGGGGCCCCTTAGGGAAATGGCAGCAAGAGAGGGGAAGAAAACCAATGTGCACTCCGTGTGCATACCGGGGGGAGTCATTCCAGATGTGGAAAGGGTCCTTCCGGATGCCATGAAGGGTACAGAGTGCACCCATCTGCAGGTGGTCGCTCATGTCAGCACCAATGATGTGTGTCGCTATGGATCGGAGGAAATCCTCTCTGGCTTCCGGTGGCTATCTGATTTGGTGAAGACTGCCAGTCTCGCTAGCGGGATGAAAGCAGAGCTCACCATCTGCAGCATCGTCGACAGGACTGACTGCGGAACTTTGGTACAGAGCCGAGTGGAGGGTCTGAATCAGAGGCTGAGGCGGTTCTGCGACTGTGTGGGCTGCAGATTCCTCGACTTGCGCCATAGGGTGGTGGGGTTTCGGGTTCCGCTGGATAGGTCAGGAGTCCACTACACGCAACAAGCGGCTACATGGGTAGCAGGGGTTGTGTGGCGTAGGCTGGGTGGTTTTTTAGGTTAGATGGCCTTGGGCAAGTACAGAAAGGGCAACAGCCTCAACGGGTGCGGGGCAAAGTCAGGACATGCGGGGACCAAGCAGCAATCGGCATTGTAATTGTCAACTGTCGAAGCTGCGTTGGTAAAGTACCAGAACTTCAAGCGCTGATAGAAAGCACCGAAGCTGAAATCGTTATAGGTACAGAAAGCTGGCTTAAGCCAGAGATAAATTCTGCCGAAATTTTTACAAAGGTACAGACGGTGTTTAGAAAGGATAGATTGCATGCAACTGGTGGTGGAGTGTTCGTCGCTGTTAGTAGTAGTTTATCCTGTAGTGAAGTAGAAGTGGATAGTTCCTGTGAATTATTATAGGTGGAGGTTACACTCAACACCCAAGCTAGGTTAATAATTGGCTCCTTTTACCGACCTCCCGACTCAGCAGCATTAGTGGCAGAACAACTGAGAGAAAATTTGGAATGCATTTCACATAAATTTTCTCAGCATGTTATAGTCTTAGGTGGAGATTTCAATTTACCAGATATAGACTGGGACACTCAGATGTTTAGGTCGGGTGGTAGGGACAGAGCATCGAGTGACATTATACTGAGTGCACTATCCGAAAATTACCTCGAGCAATTAAACAGAGAACCGACTCGTGGAGATAACATCTTGGACCTACTGATAACAAACAGACCCGAACTTTTCGACTCTTTAAGTGCAGAACAGGGAATCGGTGATCATAAGGCCGTTGCAGCATCCCTGAATATGGAAGTTAATAGGAATATAAAAAAAGGGAGGAAGGTTTATCTGTTTAGCAAGAGTAATAGAAGGCAGATTTCAGACTACCTAACAGATCAAAACGAAAATTTCTGTTCTGACACTGACAATGTTGAGCGTTTATGGAAAAAGTTCAAGGCAATCGTAAAATGCGTTTTAGACAGGTACGTGCTGAGTAAAACTGTGAGGGACGGGAAAAACCCACTGTGGTACAACAACAAAGTTAGGAAACTACTGCGAAAGCAAAGAGAGCTTCACTCCAAGTTTAAACGCAGCCAAAACCTCTCAGACAAACAGAAGCTAAACGATGTCAAAGTTAGCGTAAGGAGGGCTATGCGTGAAGCGTTCAGTGAATTCGAAAGTAAAATTCTATGTACCGACTTGACAGAAAATCCTAGGAAGTTCTGGTCTTACGTTAAATCAGTAGGTGGCTCGAAACAGCATATCCAGACACTCCGGGATGATGATGGCATTGAAACAGAGGATGACACGCGTAAAGCTGAAATACTAAACACCTTTTTCCAAAGCTGTTTCACAGAGGAAGACCGCACTGCAGTTCCTTCTCTAAATCCTCGCACAAACGAAAAAATGGCTGACATCGAAATAAGTGTCCAAGGAATAGAAAAGCAACTGGAATCACTCAATAGAGGAAAGTCCACTGGACCTGACGGGATACCACAGAGTACGCGAAAGAACTTGCCCCCCTTCTAACAGCCATGTTCCGCAAGTCTCTAGAGGAACGGAGGGTTCCAAATGATTGGAAAAGAGCACAGGTAGTCCCAGTCTTCAAGAAGGGTCGTCGAGCAGATGCGCAAAACTATAGACCTATATCTCTGACGACGATCTGTTGTAGAATTTTAGAACATGTTTTTTGCTCGAGTATCATGTCGTTTTTGGAAACCCAGAATCTACTATGTAGGAATCAACATGGATTCTGGAAACAGCGATCGTGAGAGACCCAACTCGCTTTATTTGTTCATGAGACCCAGAAAATATTAGATACAGGCTCCCAGGTAGATGCTATTTTTCTTGACTTCCGGAAGGCGTTCGATACAGTTCCGCACTGTCGCCTGATAAACAAAATAAGAGCCTACGGAATATCAGACCAGCTGTGTGGCTGGATTGAAGAGTTTTTAGCAAACAGAACACAGCATGTTGTTATCAATGGAGAGACGTCTACAGGCGTTAAAGTAACCTCTGGCGTGCCACAGGGGAGTGTTATGGGACCATTGCTTTTCACAATATATATAAATGACGTAGTAGATAGTGTCGGAAGTTCCATGCGGCTTTTCGCGGATGATGCTGTAGTATACAGAGAAGTTGCAGCATTAGAAAATTGTAGCGAAATGCAGGAAGATCTGCAGCAGATAGGCACTTGGTGCAGGGAGTGGCAACTGTCCCTTAACATAGACAAATGTAATGTATTGCGAATACATCGAAAGAAGGATCCTTTATTGTACGATTATATGATAGCGGAACAAACACTGGTAGCAGTTACTTCTGTAAAATATCTGGGAGTATGCGTGCGGAACGATTTGAAGTGGAATGATCATATAAAATTAATTGTTGGTAAGGCGGGTACCAGGTTGAGATTCATTGGGAGAGTGCTTAGAAAATGTAGTCCATCAACAAAGGAAGTGGCTTGCAAAACACTCGTTCGATCTATACTTGAGTATTGCTCATCAGTGTGGGATCCGTACCAGATCGGTTTGACGGAGGAGATAGAGAAGATCCAAAGAAGAGTGGCGCGTTTCGTCACAGGGTTGTTTGGTAACCGTGATAGCGTTACGGAGATGTTTAATAAACTCAAGTGGCAGACTCTGCAAGAGAGGCGCTCTGCATCGCGGTGTAGATTGCTCGCCAGGTTTCAAGAGGGTGCGTTTCTGGATGAGGTATCGAATATATTGCTTCCCCGTACTTACACCTCCCGAGGAGATCATGAATGCAAAATTAGAGAGATTAGAGCGCGCACAGAGGCTTTCAGACAGTCGTTCTTCCCGCGAACCATACGCGACTGGAACAGGAAAGGGAGGTAATGACAGTGGCATGTAAAGTGCCCTCCGCCACACACCGTTGGGTGGCTTGCGGAGTATAAATGTAGATGTAGATATATGTTTAATGTTGTGTGCGTAGTTTTAAATATGTATTCTCGTGTTACATCTGCAATGAAATATTTCAGGTGAGTGGTTAATAGCAAAGACGAGACCTGATCTTACAAGAAAATTCGCACCAGCACTTGAAGAGAATGTTAGCCTGATACCTCAGTACATTTATCAGTGCAACGCTCAGAATCCCACGTAAGTACTGTTTGTGTATTTTTATGGTTCATTCAGTCCATAGAAAAATTAATTACAAGCAGACAAAAATAAAATTGATTTCACCCTTATGTGTAAGGTCTGTCTTGACAACTAAATAAGAAACATTTGAATTTTACCTGTCATACTTTACACCATTCTATTTCAAAATAACCTGTGGATTTGTAATATATTATTGAGGTGAGCACACAAAATACATGGAATTTCAAAATAGCTATTACATAGATTGCTTGATATTATTGTTTATACCTACGAATTAGCAAAGAAATCTTTTGCGTAATTTTTAGAGGGCTTTTATTTACCAAGGTGTCTTCCCGCATTCTGTGCATCACAATGATTTTGGGGTGTTTCATGCACAAATGTAAGATTGTCTGGTATACAGGCCTAGTTCTGAGGCTGGCCACTGTGGCTGAGTGGTTCTAGGCACTTCAGTCCAGAATCGCGCTGGTGCTACAGTCGCAGGTTCGAATCCTGCCTCGGGCATGCATGTGTATGATGTCCTTAGGTTAGTTAGGTTTAAGTAGTTCTAAGTCTAGGGAACTGATGACCTCAGATGTTAAGTCCCATAGTGCTTAGAGCCATTTGAACCAACCCAGTTCTGAATTCGGACTCACCAAAGAACTGAACATGAATTCATTCACTGTATCCCCATTATGATATTACTATATTCAATGTCCTAGGACACTACAGTGTTGTATTTATTAACAGCAAAATGTAGGCAGAAGTGCAGTCTTCTCGAGGTAGGCTGCAGTTAGTTTATGTTGTTATTTCTTGCTGCAATTACAATTTGACTCCTTTTCTTAGAGACACTGATGAGAAAGAATGCCTCAGATTCTCTTAAATCAAGTTGTGAAACATTGTCCCAGTTATTCTCAAATCAGAGTGAATGTTAGCACAGAGAGCCTGACGTATAATTTATATGTAGCTGAAGAGAATGGAACTTCTTTTTCCTGCTGGAATCTTGAGTGATTGTGTACTCATAAGGAGTTAAATATGTTTACATATGATATTATTATGAAATGGATACATTGCTCCTCTCCATATTGCGGTGATGTTGAGTCTCAGATAGACACAGCAACAAAACTGTCACAAGGTTAGCATTTGGCCAAAAAGGGCTTATCCGAATTAGACCACACACACACACACACACACACACACACACACACACACACACACACACACACGCGTGCTGCCGAGGACATATGATATGATGATAAGCAGCTATATCAAATGTTATTCCAAATTATTTGCTGAATGGGAATTGAGAGACATCAGATGCAATGAGTATAGATGTATTATCCAGTTGTGACACATGAAATTTGTACCAGCCAGGGACTGGAGCCCAGAATTCCAGCTTATAAGCTGTCACCTTAATCATTTTGGCTATCTGTGCACACTCCTGTGCCCAATCCAGATCTCCATTTGTGTCTTTCTACGTCCTGATATCATAGTCGTATGTACATCTTCTTTTATTAAGTGCGTAAAGTGACCATTCATGATAAGCAAGAAATTGGGGTTCACTTCCTAGTTTGGATTAAATTTGCACGTCACAATTGGGTAATACGCCTATATCCATTGCAGCTGATATCATGAAGTTTGCAGTCAGTGAATAATTTGGAATAATTTAAATATGTGGCAGCTGCTGTGTAGGATAGGCACACTTCTGTCACCGTGGCAAATGGCGATGTTCAGCATGTCATGCAATTGGGATCTCATCTGACCTTGTGTAACCTCCCCCCTCACTTACCGACCTTAATGACAGTGAAAAATGAAACCGCGTGTACCTAATGGAAATTTGGGAAAAGCAATCGTCACCGAAGTTAATCTATCGGTAAAGAGGGAGGAAAGGGTTACATCTTAATGAAAGGAAAAATGCAAATGAAACTGGTGGAAATTAATTTTGAAAAGGGATAAAGTTAATAAAGAAAGTAAATGTGCGGCCGTTACGTTAACAATTAACTAGCGGTAATTAGATATTTGAGATTTGGAGGAAATCACGGTCGCCAGTCCTAAGGACAATTACTATAGTAACTGAAAAAGTAAGGTTATTACACATATAATTAGCACTAGAAGCGTGGCAACTGAAGGTTGACACGTGTAGTGTGAAAACTGAAAGTTTGTCAGAAGTAATAAATTTCGCTACACTCTGACTTAATTTAGCAGAAGAATTAATAAAACCAGAAAACTGAAAGTTAATTTAGTGACTGAAATTAATAAGAAGCTTTCTTTCTGAAGCACATCGAAATCCAGTAAAATACGGTTAGTCTTGGACTACCTCAACAATCATTTCAAAAGCAACTTGACTCTACGCAATTTAGAAACAAGAGATTTAACTTTGAATTTGAATTAACTGATTCTGAACTATTAACAATAGTAAAATTTAGTACGTACCAAGCTGAGCTGCAGTCACAGGTAAGCTAAAATATGCTAACAAAACTCGCACTCTAAATTTGTGCTCGTGTAACCTAAATATTGTAGCCAGCTACTGAACTTTGAAATTAAAGCAGTGAAATCTAATTATATTATTTTAATGCTGGCGTTTGAATTTCAACGACACTCGGGTTCATTTCGGAAAAGGAAGGGACCCTGCTTGGCAATGCAATCGGGACAATGAGCAACAAAGGTTCATGCTAAGTTGCTGTAATTTTGCGAGGCAAATGGAACAATTTGAAAAGCTGAGGTCTGCCATACAGTTCTGAAACTTTACGTGCTTTTAGTCTTCCTTGTTGGTTGATTGAAGGTTTGAAGCCGTCGATCGAGGAGGTGGCGACAGTCACTCATTGTCGGCCGTCGCTGTTGCAGAAGCTGGATGTTGGCGCGCCTTCTTCTCGACACGGTCACCAGGCGAAACGGGCTCTTGATGTGCGCCAGCTAATGCTTCCCGTCCGCGACACCATGTCAGAAACTATCATCGCGAGTCGAGCGCAATTACATGCTGCCAAACCCCGAAAGCGCGGCAACTCGCGGGAGCGTCACACAACACACCTGCTCCACTCGCTACTCCCGCCAGACTAGAGGTGGCAAAACATAACGTAACTGATAGAAATAACCGGTTACTGAGAAGTAACGGTTACTGCGATAACCGTTCCTCTGATTCTGGCAGTTATTTCAATAACTGTTTAGTGTCAACAGTGCCTCGCGCCATCTGTTGACCGAAGATCGTACTGCGCATTTGGAGGCGTTCTATAGACCATGGGAATAACTGTGAGACTGCGCGCCATCTGTTGATAAGAACTGTGTACTATTTCGTGGGCCTTCGTTACTTTTAGCATAAACAATTAAATAAAGTTAATGTCCGAGCCGTGGCTGATAGGAGATGCAGTACAGGCATTAACAAGTACGGTCGTTCCCTTAAGCCACCGCCTTACGTGTTAATTTAGCTTGGACGGGTAGTACAAGGAAAGTTACTAAGGAATTCGAGCGACTATGGAAATAACTGTCAGAGCCGGTATTCTCCTCTGGCAGTTATCGTTATTGGCTGGTAGTTCTAGTTCTCTGGTAGTTATCGGGCTACCACCACAGATAACCTGGAAGCTGGTAACGGAATAACTGTGTGTCTAGACGTTCCTGACTCGGTGACTCCAGTTAAAGGTCGTAGTTCCAGGTGATATTTCCAGAGAGGATAGTAACTGGAGCGAACAAATATTTTCGTACTGCTACGGAAATAGCCGCTGGCCATCACGAATGACAAATAACATGTCAGAAAGTATAACATAATACAGTGGAATATAATAATTATTATCCTCATCATTTGTCAGGAGATTGTCAAAATACGTGAATATATCACAGTAACTGCTAATATTTACAGAATTGGTACACTGACAGAATAAAACACAGTTACGTACTTTTAATAAATTTATCGTACACAGAATACCCGATCTTGACTGTTGCAACCAAGTGCTGTCAAAACTGAAATATAGCAGAATTTTTACCTAAGCTGGTCTATCAGTCTCTGTTACGATATTCATCTACAGAGTAGAAGGAGGGGTCACTGGAAGCGTCTGATTCCACCCGTCTGCTTCGACGTAAAGGTGTTGTGGTGTGTGAATGTCATTACGGCACAGTGTTTATGAGTTGGTTTTTGTGTGTGTGTGTGTGGGGGGGGGGGGCTGTCGATCTAGGTTGCAGTGCCGGAATTTGCTGGTGGTAATTTTTTTTTTTTTTTTTTCTAGCTGTGATGTTTTGTGTATTTATGAAGTATTGAATGTGATTTAATTTATGTAGGGATGATTGATTTGTGGACTTTTGGGATTGTGGTTTTATTTTTCGCAGTTGTAGGTGTTGGTTTTTTGGCATCAGTAGCTGTGGTGGACCTATATAGGTCACCGGATAATGACCGATTCCCATTTTCTTAATTGTGTGTGTTTTAGTATCGTCATCTGAGGTTGACCTATGTAGGTCAAGGGAAATGTCTGATTCCAATTTTCGTACTTTTAGTTGTGGGTATTGGTGTTTTGGTATGGTCACCTATAGTTGAACTATATTGTTCAAGGGAAGTGTCCGATTCCTGCAGATTTTTGTTGGTGTAGCAGAATGCTGTATTTTTTTTCTTTTTGTTCTTCATTTTGTGTTTTGGGATCATGGTGTGTTTTTTTTACTAGCTTGTCCTCACCCTAAAACCCCCAACTTCCCGCAGTTGTCCCATTGGTTTGATTGTATTTTTGGTGGGAAATGTTATTGTATTATTTATATGTATCTTCGTGTTTGTTGCCATGTGTATGTAGTGACGTCATAGACACACTTAAAATAGACATTCCCGGCATATTGATGATGGGTGGAATCAGACACTTATTTATCAAATAGTCATTCAAACACACTGTAAACCGTGCCTTATCTGAAAACAAGTTTTTAATGGTTGCTGATTTGCTGGCAGCTTATTGAAAATGCATGTTCCTGAATATTGGACCCCTTTTGGACCAAGGTAAGTAATTTTAGGTCTTTATGTAGATTGCTGTTCCCATTTCTAGTACTGATATTATGTATTAAGCTATTGGTTGGAAATACTTGTAACAAATTTCATCAAGGAATAAATATAGTAGGAAGCAGTGGTTAGAATACAAAGTTCCTTGAACAGGTTCCTACATGATGTTCTTGAATTGATACCACAAACGATTTTTATTACACGCTTTTACATGCGAAAAACTTTTGCTACGTTTGATGAGTTACCACAGAATATGTTCCCTTATGAAATAATAGAATGAAAAAATGTGGTATGCCCTTCCCAACTGAATTTATTATCGAGTTGTAGTCCCAGAAATGTAACACTGTCAACCTTTTCGATCTGCATGTCTTCATATGTTATAAACATGCTGTCGCTGGAGAAATCGAGCAGTTTGCAAATCTGACATAAAACTTGGATTAGCGTACTCACACTTTCCCCAATAGGACTAGCTTTTACAGCACAGCAGTAAACGAATCTGTCACATTACGTATATTTTTTGTTGTATTACAAGGCTGTATACTTTATTCTATTATGTGAGCAGCACAAGAAATTAAGCTTCGAATTTAACCTACAGTACTCAGTTTACATATTACTTCATACTTAAAAACGCACGTTGTTAACATTTTACTTAAACAGTGCTTTGGCGAAGTTCCGCGTACTTTCTGTCGCAGCTGCGAAGATAATATTTCTAATAGCGACCGATAACCTACAAACATATAATCTGAAACACTAATAATCGTTCTAACATCAACTAAAATGTACCCGGAGTTAATAAGCTGAGGTTATGACACGATTCATACGACATTTCTATTTCACACTACTCGCAGTTATACTGATTACTAAACTGAATACTGATGGATTCCAACTATGTCGTTATTTAACTGTCGGAGTTATCGGTATTCGCTAGCGAAAAATAACTTGGCAGTTATTAATAACCGTTAACGATAACGGTTATCAAAGAATAACTGGAACTGTGATAACGGTTACTCCAGAACAACCGTTTGGCCCACCTCTACGCCAGACCCTCACTGCCCCCGCTCCACGCGGCAGAGTTAACACTACTAAAGATCCTACACACTTTGATTCTTCACACGACCCATCGATGTAATCGTTCGATAGCAGTTTTCCCTAGGCAAGACCCAGCGTAAAAATACAAATAATATTTACGAAACAAACCAATTATACATCGACATGAGTGCATAAATATATATATACAAACAGTAAAACAATTACAATATATAAAGAGACAGAAATGTCATATCTTGAGGTAACAAAACAAGGAAAAAAATAATAGTACAATAGATGGAAATAGGAGGATATGCATTTCCGGCGTTACACGTGCCCCACATTGTCTGAGGATGCTCGTGTAACGTAAACAGACTCAGAAAATGTCCCAAAAAAGAAACAGCGGAAATGCATATGGTGAAAACATCAACAAAATTTAGCATTCGTCTAATTAATCATAAATCAATTTTTAGACCATAATAACTGAGTGGAGACACTCCTAATCGTATTCCACTCTGTCATCTTGCACAAAATAAAACAGGTTGACAACATATTAAAATTCATAGAAGATATAGAAAATGGTTTAGCTATTCCAAAATAGTCAAAATTCCTAACAGTATCAAGAAATGGAATACTATTTACAAAATTAATCAGAGTACATGGTCATAAAAACAGGTAGATCAAAATACGCAAATTAATAATTAATTACATAGAATACACATTTTTACATAACCCTTTCATAATTAATATTCTCGTCATGGGAGTCCATTAAACGCTAAACAAGAAAATAACACACATCAGATCGAAAAAAACATAGATATTGACAGTAGAATTCTTTCAGCTGTCCAGGAAGAAAAACAATTCCGCCTTCCGTACTCGCAAGTACAAAGAATGCCGACAGCGGCACAAGAGCCGACAGCGGCACCGCCCCGCCAGTATTGTTGCGCCCGCCTGTGCGGCACGCTTGATCTCTCTCGCCCTTGTAACGGCATTTCCAGAACGTCCGTTTCACTGAATTCTTTCGGTAAAACTCACTCCCGAATAATCTCAAGGAGTCCATTAATTCTATCACAGTGGATAACTCAACACTGTTCATCATCACACGCATGTACTAGCCTGAAACTTAAAACAGCGTCTAAGTACATCGGCAATGACTAATAAAACACACATTCATTAAATCTTACAGCAAGTTACAAAATCATATTTACATTGCTTAATCTACTGTGACTCAGCTGAAAACTTAAACTAGCAGCTTGGATTTTTCAGTTGATTAGATCATGATTAAATTGATTAAAATTAAATTGATTAATCAAAATTAATTACTTATTAATTACAACTTCTTCAATGACCTTGGTCAGTCAAAAGCATGGCAATCTAGCAAACCTTAAATCTTACACTCTATATTACATACTGTATAAATTACCCATTGTGTGGTATTAATCGATCCTCGGTTGGTACAATTTCAAGTCTACAATATTCCGTAAGCATTTGTGTGAGGCATACCAATGACTTTATATGGTCCATTATAAACAAACTTAAATTTAGAGTTTTCATGGTCTATCTCGCTCGATTTCTCATGAGCTTTTACAAGTACTAAGTCTCCGATTGCAAACTTAGCAAAACGCGCTTTAGCGTCATGACGACGTATGCGAGCATCGGCTTTTAGCTTCATTACTTCTCGCAAACGATCTTTTTTCACACCAATACTAATGTTAATCCGTGGAGGGAATTTGATTATCACTTCCACTAAACTTTTACTTCTGTCATCCAACAGGATTTCCTCTGGAGAAAATCCCGTAGATTCATGTCTCAAGGTGTTCATAATTCTCTTAAATTCTGCTTCATATTTGCCCCATGCCCTATGGTTGTGATGGCAGTAGGTACGGGAAAGTCGGCCTCGTCTTTGTTCGTGTGTTACGTTTGACACACCTTCTACAATACTTTCCAATTCACTTTCTACATTATTGTCAATGCCGAGATTCTTCACATTACAGTAGTTCAGATTCATACCTACGTCAATACCATCCGGCCAGTTAACAATGTGTATAGGCTGGTATTGCCTATGCACACCGTCTCCTGCCTCGTCAAAACTAACTACTATTGTTTTATCTTGGGACGTACATGTCAACGTTTTGCTTTCGCAGTTAATCACTGCACGGTACTTTAATAGCCAATCTAACCCAATAATTACTTCCGTAGTTAAGTCTGGCACGACGACAAACTCTTGTTCAGATCGTGCCCCACATATCTCGAAGTGGACAAAAATCTGTTTTGTGACCGGTTTACTGGCCTTCCCAGTAGCACCGATAATTTTCACTCCTCTTACTGGCATAACTACGATGCCAGGTCTGTCTTTCAGTAACTCAAATATTTTCCCAGATACAGCACTCAATTCTGCACCGGTGTCAATCAACACGTTTAGTTGTAGGTCGTGCATATTAACAGACACTACTATCTGTCTACACTTGTCCTCAATTGTTTCATTATTTTCCCACAGTAAATCCTCGTGTATATCCAGGTCATTCCAGAAAAAACCATCCGGCTTTGATCCTAAATCCGGCTTATCTGGCGGCTTTTTCAGCCTCTGTTCAAATACAGTTTTAATTTCAACACGTTTGTCCTGAGGCTTAGTCTCTAGCTTCGCCTCCAATACCGAAACCTTTTCCTGTAACTCGTCAACTAGTGAGTGTTGCTTTGCTATCAATTCACTAATTGTCACCTTCGTTGATTCCACTTTGGTCAGATTGATCTCATCTGCCAATCTACCTGGAGGAATGTGCCCAGTAGCATCTGAAATTACTTCCTCTGGATCTGCGCAACCCACACTGCTATCGTCTGACTGTATAATGTCAGCTCTAACCTCATACACGCTGTAATCTATGTGCTTTTCTACCAATCGTGTCCGGCTATCACTAAAATTTTCGTAATCTTTCTCCTTAATACTCTCGCAATGTTTAAACTGGAGGTTTGCGTCGGATGGGTCGGCTACTTCTACCACTATAACTTTCGGTAAAGTCTGCCGGTTAGGGCCAGAACTTTCCGTTACTACTTCAACATCTAACTCCTGCGGGACGAAACACGACGAATCTTGCTCGTGCTCCCCATTAACATCAACTATTTCTGGTAAAGTCTGCCGGTTAGGGCCAGAACTTTCCATCACTTCACAAATACTATCTTCCTGTGGGACGAGACGCGGCAAATCCTGCCCGCGCTCCCTATAAACACTCCTCCCGTACAGGCCCCTATAATCTCTTAGTTCGTCGTATAAGCGACCGAACTGCCTTAACCAGACCTCATCCCTCTCTGCATCCCCTCGCTCGATGACGGACGTGTTATCCGACATCTGATCTTCTCTCAACAATTGCGAATCATTCTTAAACTCAATCTCCAGTTCCGCTGCGGGTATTACAGCTGCCACTTTATAATCGATTTCCGGAACACTACTTAAATTGTTCTCACTGACAGTGAATGTATTTTCGGCTGCCATGTATACAGCTGATTTACTACTTGTGGGCGCACTCCTTTCTCCTAACACTGGCACACTCTCCCGCCGTTGATTATTCCATACGGAATTTTCATAACGACGACACCTGGGTTTTCTCCTGTTATTGGGCCGCCAAAATTTCTCCACGCCCGGTCGGCCCCTCACCGGCGCGGCTAATGGTTTCCCTGTCTCGTCCCAGCAGATACGCTCCCCGGATGCTGCTGAGGCGGCTGATCACACCCTCTGGCGTTATTACTATTCTGTGAAGCCCGTATCACGTTAGTATGATACTGGTTTCTGTCATTCCTGTTATTATTTGCATTGTACCGATTGTTATTACGGTCCGAACCATTATTGTTATTGCTGCGGTATGCATTATTCCCATGGTTATCGTTGTTATGGTTGGGGTGGTACCCGTTGTTGTTACCACGGCCTCTACCACTGTCGCGATTATTGCGCCAATAGTCCTCGTCCTCAACTCTTTCCAGGAAATCATTGATTGTCCTGTAATTGCTTCCTACGTAGCGTTTTGTATCATCTGGAAGCTTCTTGTAGAGTTCCCAGACTATTTCGGATTCCGTGCGGCGATCACGCAAATATTCCAACTTGCGGATCCAGCCCTCACAAAACTCCCTCATCGAACCGCGCGAATTCGCATCGAAAGGTCTCGATACGACAAATTCGCGCCAGACACTTTGCTGTTTTTGCTCCGACCAGTATTCAGCCAGAAACAAATTTTTAAACTCGTCAAAAGTCAGGGTCGTAATGTTGAGGTTTAAGCCCCAACGCTTGGCATCACCAGCCAGCACATCAATAACCGCATTAATTTTTCTCTCATTAGTCCATGATCTGGGTAAAACTCTTTCACAATTCTTAATGAAATCCGTCGCGTGTATACCGCCTTTTTTCAAGGGGTCGAACCGCTCCTCTTTCGTCAACAATTCCGAACTATGTGCACAGATTGGCACATAGCTCTGTTTTTCATCAAGTTTCTTTTCTAATTCCGACACTCTCGTAATTACTTGGCAAGTGGTTGTCGCAAGCGTTTCCACTTCCCTCTTTTTCTCTTCGCAGGTATTAGCCTGCTCCCTCACTTTAGTGTCTACTTCGGACACTAAAGCCTTTAAAGTTTCCACCTTCTGTTGATCCTCTTTTTTCACTAATTGAATTTGTTCCGTCACCTTATTCTCGATGATCGGAGCAACTGCTTCTCCTACACTTTTCTCGATTCTGCTAATTTCGGAATCAAAACGAGTATTTATGCTCGCAATTTCCGCCTGAACGCCTATCATTTCCTGTTTAAGATTACCGATTTCGGTATTAATTACAACAATATCTTCTTTGATTTCATCAACTTTTGTATTAACAACTCCAACATTGTTGTTAACAACATTAATAGCTTTGTTCTGATTGTCTAGCTTTCGTTCAATCTTTTCAGACTGAGCTTCTTGCTTGGCAGACAGAGCTATAATTTCTGCCGATTGACTCTTGATTTCATTAATCAAAACATTCAATAAATCAGTTAAATTCCCGGAGACTACCGGTTTTACTTCCGTAGCTGGTTCCTCTATACATGTTCCCCCGTATTCATCATCAAGGGGTACAGATTTTATTTTCGCTTCCGATTCCGAAACATTTTCTAAAGTTTGGAATTCCATTTCTGCTCTTTGTTGCGTTTCGGCGGTCGCGTCTTTCATGCTAGCCGCCTGCCCCTGAACAATGGGAACCGCCGTGCGCGTTTCCCACTGTTCGACCGATTGTTCCGTATCCAAGTCTACCAAATTTTGGTAATTGTTGCCTTCACTCATTTTAATAATTTTCAATATAAATGACAAATCTCAAATATAATACGGATTACTCCCACTACTTATTCTCGCTGACGTAACGGCCTGTACGTAACCAGTACGTTGTTACGATATTTGCACAATGCAAACTTCGTGTCCAGAACAACCTCAAAATTGAAGATTGTCCTGTCACGGTCGCCACGTGTAACCTCCCCCCTCACTTACCGACCTTAATGACAGTGAAAAATGAAACCGCGTGTACCTAATGGAAATTTGGGAAAAGCAATCGTCACCGAAGTTAATCTATCGGTAAAGAGGGAGGAAAGGGTTACATCTTAATGAAAGGAAAAATGCAAATGAAACTGGTGGAAATTAATTTTGAAAAGGGATAAAGTTAATAAAGAAAGTAAATGTGCGGCCGTTACGTTAACAATTAACTAGCGGTAATTAGATATTTGAGATTTGGAGGAAATCACGGTCGCCAGTCCTAAGGACAATTACTATAGTAACTGAAAAAGTAAGGTTATTACACATATAATTAGCACTAGAAGCGTGGCAACTGAAGGTTGACACGTGTAGTGTGAAAACTGAAAGTTTGTCAGAAGTAATAAATTTCGCTACACTCTGACTTAATTTAGCAGAAGAATTAATAAAACCAGAAAACTGAAAGTTAATTTAGTGACTGAAATTAATAAGAAGCTTTCTTTCTGAAGCACATCGAAATCCAGTAAAATACGGTTAGTCTTGGACTACCTCAACAATCATTTCAAAAGCAACTTGACTCTACGCAATTTAGAAACAAGAGATTTAACTTTGAATTTGAATTAACTGATTCTGAACTATTAACAATAGTAAAATTTAGTACGTACCAAGCTGAGCTGCAGTCACAGGTAAGCTAAAATATGCTAACAAAACTCGCACTCTAAATTTGTGCTCGTGTAACCTAAATATTGTAGCCAGCTACTGAACTTTGAAATTAAAGCAGTGAAATCTAATTATATTATTTTAATGCTGGCGTTTGAATTTCAACGACACTCGGGTTCATTTCGGAAAAGGAAGGGACCCTGCTTGGCAATGCAATCGGGACAATGAGCAACAAAGGTTCATGCTAAGTTGCTGTAATTTTGCGAGGCAAATGGAACAATTTGAAAAGCTGAGGTCTGCCATACAGTTCTGAAACTTTACGTGCTTTTAGTCTTCCTTGTTGGTTGATTGAAGGTTTGAAGCCGTCGATCGAGGAGGTGGCGACAGTCACTCATTGTCGGCCGTCGCTGTTGCAGAAGCTGGATGTTGGCGCGCCTTCTTCTCGACACGGTCACCAGGCGAAACGGGCTCTTGATGTGCGCCAGCTAATGCTTCCCGTCCGCGACACCATGTCAGAAACTATCATCGCGAGTCGAGCGCAATTACATGCTGCCAAACCCCGAAAGCGCGGCAACTCGCGGGAGCGTCACACAACACACCTGCTCCACTCGCTACTCCCGCCAGACCCTCACTGCCCCCGCTCCACGCGGCAGAGTTAACACTACCAAAGATCCTACACACTTTGATTCTTCACACGACCCATCGATGTAATCGTTCGATAGCAGTTTTCCCTAGGCAAGACCCAGCGTAAAAATACAAATAATATTTACGAAACAAACCAATTATACATCGACATGAGTGCATAAATATATATATACAAACAGTAAAACAATTACAATATATAAAGAGACAGAAATGTCATATCTTGAGGTAACAAAACAAGGAAAAAAATAATAGTACAATAGATGGAAATAGGAGGATATGCATTTCCGGCGTTACGCTTGTAGTCACCAGTGAAATGGCAGTTGAGCATAGGAACAAGAAGCACGATATTTGTGCATTTGATGACAGATTGATCATGAGAGCCAAGTGTATTGATGGGCAACAATATGTTGATAACAGGTCTCCTATCAGCTGTTGTAGATTATAACAGTGGATAGAAAAGTTAAAATGCAGCAAATTATTTATCAACTAACTGCAGCAGCAACAAGCAGGCACCCATATAGTACAGATCCACCACCTGATTGTGGGACAGAGAATCTACTGGTCCACATATGTATCCTAATTCACTATATGATACAGGCCACAGAAATTAGCACAGATGCAGGAATGCTACCATTGTGTGTTTGATGTGTGGATACACCTTGACTAACTGGTTAGCATGGACAATGTTTTTCGGGGATTTTGATATTTTTTTGTTGAATTTGGTGTTCTCTTTTGGCAGTTTTGGTACCTTTTTTTTACAGTTTCTGTGGGTGCTTCTCCCTCCCCCCCCCCCCCCCCCCCCCCACTCCCCCCTCCCCAAAATTGCCTTTTTTCAGTTTTGACATAATTTTTTGGCCTTTTTTTTTGTAGTTTCGGAGTTATTTGCGTCATTCAGTTTTACTTTTTGGCAGGTTCGGCATTACTTCCTTGCAGTTTCAGAGCTATTTTTTGGTGTTTTTTCCCTGCCGATTTTGGTGTTATTTTAGTTTCTGACAGCTAGTTCTTTTTGTCATATTTCACTTTCTTATGTTGTTATGTTGAAAATGAAAATATTCTTTCCAACTATGATATTTACTGACACCAGCTGTACATTTATCTACATTAACATTAAAAACATTTACACGAAACTTATTAAATCTAATAAGTTGTGTGTGCCAAGTTGGTAATTGTAGGAAGTAAGTTTTTTCAGCTGGTCTTTCCCAAGTGGGTTGTGGAGGAGACCCAACAAGATGGCTCAAGGGCAAAATAATTCCCCAGGATGGCAGGCCATTCCAAGCACCTGTTGGGAAAGGTGACGTGGCAGAAGGGAGTGTTTTAGAGTGGAGCGATTAGCATGAGTGGGGATGGGCCAATGAAATGTGACTACTGTGTCTGAGTGGCTGAAAGACCTGAATGTTATAAAATTATGTGGAGTGGTTTGGAGCTCATGAAATCGGAGGTAGTCAATTGGACAGCATCATGGATGTTTAGTCAGTGACTTCTTGGAGTGGAATGTTCAGAGACTAGTGATCCGGGAAGTATTTCTTCCAGTACAGAAAGCTGAGAGTACTAACAAGGACATTTATTATGTCTGAGTGTGGGAGTTGATAGTAACAAAGCGGGGACATTGTTTCAACTGTTAGCTGTGTTCATATTCCTGTTCAGCTGTCAGTTCGTGCAATCTTTCTGGCAAGAGTTGGGTTGCCAGAAGACACTAATTAGTGGCCTTGTACTTGTGAGAAATTTAATCATGTCCCATAGGGTGACGCAGGGCAGGCAGCACTTATATAAGGTGATTGTACATGTGTAGCAGTGCAGAGAATTAGTCCTGGGTGTGATAATAAACATTTACAATTAAAATTGCAGATCAGTTGGCCATGTAATTTGTTTGGTGCACCACACCTTGCAGAGATTATGTGGTTTCTGGCCACAGCCGCAAGTGTGATATCGCACAGTGCCAGGAAGCTCTGAAAATGGGAGAAATGAACATTTCAGTGTGAAAACAGTCACCCAGAGTCTATATTTGAACATGGTCTTCAGCACAAGAAGATACATTTGGTAATGTCCACATTTCCTCTGGCATGGGAAGTTGCTTTTCCCCAAAATTATGAAGGAATTTATATCCCTTTAGAATATCTACATGACTGGAACCTGCCATTCCAGATGCAGTGTGAGCGTTAATAATAGAGGTCGTAATTATCATCCTGTATTTGAAACAGGAGCTTACGGCGGTGAAGACAACAGACTTATGTGGATATGTGGCCATAAGTGAGGCCCATTTGCATTAACTAAATGGCATATTTTCATAGTACATAAATATATATACAAGAAGCAAACAGATACAGCAATTTAACTACGAACATGTGAATTTGTTTTTGGAAATAAATCAGGACACTAATGATGTTTTCACTTTAATGTTGATTCAATATTTTTTGCTATTTTATGAATGAAGTTTGGGGAGACAGCTTAACCCTTTGGATGGCCTGAGCTGTAGCTTAGATTGGAAGATCGTAATTCAGTTGTTGCAAGGCCAGTGATCATGATTCCATAAGAAGTTATCATATTACATAAGCAGCATGATTTAAAACTGAGTGAGGTAGCGCAGTGATAAGCACACTGGACTCGCATTCGGGAGGGTACTAGTTCAAACCTGTGTCCAGCCATCCTGATTAGGTTGTTGTGATTTCCCTAAAGCACTTCAGGCAAATGCCAGGATGATTCCTCTGAAAGGTCACGGCCAACTTCCTTCCCTATCTTCCCTAATCTGATGTGAGACCGATTACCTCACTGTTTTGTTCCATCCTCCAAATCAACCACTCAACGACCATGATATTTCATATTTACTACTGTGTACTACAAAAAATGCAGTTCAATAGATGTGCTACTATAAAAGTCTCCCATAAACATTATTTTTGGTACTGTTTGTGGTGTAAAAGTATCAGGAAATGTGCCATTGGTGACTAAAGGTGTTACTGAAATGGAGTTCATCGGTCATAGGCTATTTTTGTTTCTACGGCCATAGTTCCTTGTGTGGTAAATGAACTGTCATTTAAGATTATACATGAGAAATGGTCAGAATTAATATCAATATTTAGTAACTAGCAATTTACAGTATTAGTAAACTGCTAGCCTCTGATTTGAGAGATCATTACATGGAATTGGGGAAAATGCCAAGTTCATGTTACATTGTTAAAAAGCTGCTGATTTTGCATTATCATTAATGTGGAATTTTCCTACCCCTACTGATTAGTGATGAAACTTTTTAGTGTGTACTGGTTGCAGGGTAGGGAGGTATTGAAAGCCACCCAAGGCAGTGGAACCTGCCATCCAGGCAGGTAGCAGAGTTATTCTCATATTGGGAATATTTACACAGGGTGAAATAGGATATCACTTTCCTCGGCCACGGGTAGATGACCCATGAATCTGATGTACAGTCATGCACATGTTTTTGTTCACCCTAAGCATTTTAGTCAACCTCTACCTACAACAAGACAGTCTATCACCCCATCAATCCCAGACTTGGTCAGAATTACTTGAAAAACATTCCACAGCAGATAAGGAAGTACTTGTGTGTTCCACCTCACTCCACCCTCTCCTCCCAGTCAGTTGCCCTCAGTTCTGTTGTACACATCTGCGACCCCATTGAATGTGGTGTGTATACCTTAGATGCAGCTATCTCATGGAGTTGTGAGCAGCTGTTGAGCAGCCATGGATCATGATTGTTTCACAACACTTGTGGTGCATGTGGAATACATGTCACAACAGTATGTTATTGCTATCAGGGGAAAAGGGGTGGTGATACACTCTATTAAATTGGTGCTTGTAATTTAGTTGCCAATAGATGTGTTCAGACTGTCTGTGGTCAAACTTTTATCCGAGATTAGAGATATATAATAAGTGTTCTAATAATATAGATCAGCACAGAACTTTCTTGTTTCACATATCTAGCTTTCGTTGTTTGGTAGTTACTGGGGATATTTGTATTAGTGATGTTAGCTGTATTATACAAATCACATGAGATATTCATATGGTTCCTCACCGTATTGTTTGCAGATTTGTTGGTGTTTATGATGATAAATTTGTGCTTCCTTTTTCAGAGGTGAAGCTGCATTTCGTGCAATGATGTCTGGATTTGGGTGGGCAAAACACCCAATGATTCAACGTATACATTCCTTGCCTCCAGAGATTCCAATAACCATAATATATGGTTCAAGATCTTGGGTTCAGAACACACCGGGAGAAACAATAAAGCAAGCTCGCACAAATTCATATGTCAATGTGCAGGTAAGATATTCTAAGCAATGTGAGCAAAAACATGCAAAATTTCGTTTGCTAAACATGAAAGAAAAATAGAGGTATATACCAGTAAACCACTCCTGAGTGGTAATGGGGAAATATAGTTACTCATTATTTCCATCCTGTTATCTTCCTTTACTCCTACAGCCAAATATCTCCGTCACAACATATGAACTTTTAGTCATCATATACTGATAGATCAGTTGTATTTGTAAGTTTACAATTAGCGAGATCTAATTTTTATAACGTTTTTGCTAGTGTATATAATGACCCTGCGCCATCTACTCTGCTTGTAACTATAATGTACTATTAACCTCCTTTATTACAAATGGCTGGTTGTGCCTGTTAAACTGTGTGACCTTGCTACAACCTTAAAAAAAAAAAAAAAAAAAAAAAAAAACATTGTTAGCTCTCCTTTAAAGTAAACTGGACTCTTACAAATGATAACTATCCAGAAGGTAGGAGACGAGGTACTGGCAGAAGTAAAAATGTGAGTACCGGGCGTGAGTCGTGCTTCGGTAGCTCAGTTGGTAGAGCACCTGCCCGCGAAAGGCAAGGGTCCCGACTTCGAGTCTCGGTCGGGCACACAGTTTTAATCTGCCAGGAAGTTTCATATCAGCGCACACTCCGCTGCAGAGTGAAAATCTCATTCTGGAAACATCCCCCAGGCTGTGGCTAAGCCATGTCTCCGCAATATCCTTTCTTTCAGGAGTGCTAGTTCTGCAAGGTTCGCAGGAGAGCTTCTGTAAGGTTTGGAAGGTTGGAGACGAGATACTGGCAGAAGTAAAGCTGTGAGTACCGCGCGTGAGTCGTGCTTCGGTAGCTCAGATGGTAGAGCACTTGCCCGCGAAAGGCAAAGGTCTCGAGTTCGAGTCTCGGTCGGGCACACAGTTTTAATCTGCCAGGAAGTTTCAAATGATAACTGTGTTTGTACCTGTCTGAATATTAATTAGGCTATTATACTTTTTCATAGCATTTAGTCAAGAACTAGAGTGTTGTCTACACTACACTTAACTTCACACCTTTAATTATTTTGATGAGTCATGTTTCGTACCAAAACACAGTGTCATTATTTACTACTGAGCTCAGAACCAATACTAACTCACCTTCAAAACTTTCCTCCTTTTGATATATGCCACCAGTCCTGAAAGAACAGAATCTTGAAGGTAAATCTGTTCGTTAAACTTGAAACAGTAATGAATGTGTGTTTGAATAAACAGATTTTTTGCTTTAGTACCAGAATTAAACGAACAATTGAAAGACTTCCCTTTAAAACATTACTTTATGAACTGTGCAAAGAAAAATAAGTTAATTATTGTCATCAGACTGAATTTATTTTAGTCTTAAGAATTTAAGCAATGGCTGTTACGAATGTTTTGTATCTCCATTTTCATTTGTTAATGAACCACAAAAAACTTGCACTAACGATACAGCCCAACTGCCAACCCTGTATCAACACTGTCCAGTGGGTTAGCCTACTGCACATTTTCTCTTGTAGAAAAGGTGTTCCAGAAATGGAACGATAAGGAAAAACTTGGCAGTTCTCTGGCCTAATGGCTTCCCCGTTTCGTTGGCTGAGTACTTCTCTTTTCATAATAATAAATAATAAATCCCAGAGTTTACAAATGTTATTGTTTTAAATCCTTAAGTATACACCAAAGGAATAAAGTGTTTAATTATTAATCAAAATATTCTTTTACCATTATTTTATACCTCTTTAAATAATCATGATTAAGTCATATCAGAAATTTACAACACACTACATAAATATAACAGTAATACTGTTCTGTTACAAGCAGCATGTAAAATGCACCACACAAGGAATTATTGCATTTTGTATATTGCAGGTAATTACAGGTGCTGGACACCATGTATATGCTGATAAAAGTGAAACTTTTAATCAGCATGTACTTGAAGCATGTGAGCTGTCAGACAGACGTGATAGCAGACTGTTGGGTACTCTTCCTCAAAATGGAGATGATGAAAGTGATGATGAAAAAAGTGAAAGTGATGCTGAGGGAAATATACTGGAGGATATACGTTTTGTTCCTAGTTGAAACAGTCTATGGATCTCATATTTCGTGAAATGTAAAACTGCAATTTGTTTGTAGTTGAATTTGTTGAAGATTGAAATTCATATATGCAATTGTTTTAAATATCTTAAATTTTATTTATGATAAAATGGAAATTCAGTGTAAAATAAAACATATTTTAACATGTATAAGATTTTAACAATTTTTGAAAATGGAAGATGGGCCACTTATTACCAGATGTCAAAACAGGATATGGAGTAGGGATGAGACACAAATCTGAAAATGTAATTACACTCTAGCTTTTATAAGTGTCATTAATTTCCGAATTGGAAGAAAGGAAGTACTGATTATAAAAAAGGTATATGAGATTTATGGATTGATGTTCATAGCCAAGGAAAGTTACTTGATGAGACCTATCAGTAAACATAAATGTGAGTGAGTGGTGGCCTAACTTCACTAAACTCTAGGTTCAACCATAATTTAAATTTTCTCTTTAACCTCAGATATCGTTAATTTGTCAGTGGGCAAGTAGACTTCTATTGCATCTCACTAATATTAGTGATATATATATATATATATATATATATATATATATATATATATATTTTTTTTTTTTCATGTTGAATAAGATTTTAATTTGTATATTGCTTCCTCTTTTCTTAATTTCACTATATTGGCTAAATACAGAACCACCTCTCTGCTGATGGCAAGATATTACAGAAAATAAGGAAACGTGAATAAGACTTTGAGCAGTGACATTATGTATCCATGAGCATATGTCCCTACAGTTCCTCTTGCTATATTGAATATGCAATTCAAAGTTTCAAACTTTTGCACACTTTCCTTTTTGTGTTTCCCTTCATCTACATTTCTGCTGCGTAGCTTTTTTTATTATTTTGTATGTCTTCCAGGACTTATTATTACACATGTAGTGTATAGATTAGTACTTCCCAAATTTGTGAGATGTTGCATGTGTAAGTAATGGGAGTAGGGTCCTGTTACGTTCCAGTCTTCCTTTTGTTGTTCTCTGAAATCACCTCAGGTGATCTTCCCTAACTTGTGTTCTATTTGAGTGAGTGCTGAGTTTAATGACATTAATGTTGTAGGGACTTGAAACTGTAAGCTATTTTCTTTACACTATAAAAATGGTAATGTGTCTATATATGGATGCTAATACCATTAGAATCACATCATTGCATTTTTTCCCATTGACGAGATATTTTTCAAGAAATTTGTGTGTAACAGTACTTGAACATCTATTTTGTAACATGATGTGATATATTTGTTATGCTTATTTCATGTTTTGTTTGAATGTGAAATAATGTAAAAATATCAACAGTGGATGTTGCTTAAATCTGTGATGGACAATCACCAAAGAACTGTTTAGTGATAAGAAATTTTGGTAACTAAAGAACATAAAAGTAAATAATATTTTAGATAATGTGTGTAACAGATCTTATTTTTACCTCTAACCCTCTGTATTGGTATCACAAAAGTATGGTATATATGCTACATAATTAATTTGAGAATTAATGTTTTCCATTTGCAATGATTGAGCACTTAAAGTTCTTCTTGTAAATATTTGGTGTATCAATGAAATAATAATAATAATAATATGAGGAGGATAGATTGCTACTCACCACGTAGGGAACACATGAATTTCACACAAATACATTGAAAAAAGAATACTAAATATCATTAGCTATCAGACTAAGTCCATTACCAGATATAGACAGAAGAAACACATGCACATGATTATGCATGGCCACTGTCATCTCTGGGCACTAAAATCTGACTGCATCTGAGGCGAGCAGCAATGGTACACGAGGTGTTACCTACACTCTGCTAAGGCTCTTATCCATAAGTTGTATGCAGGTGAAATGGGATGGCTCAGAAGTCAGATCTTCATTGGGTGCTCCTTTCAGAGTTGAGCCATAGGTGCTTGCAGACACAGTGGCTGCGTGTGTTCAGGGCCATGTGCGTGTGTGTGTCTTCCAATAGCAGTCTCCCCCTCCCTCCCCTCCCAATGTGTGCACCCACCACTCAGGACTGCCTCTACGTGGCGAGAAGCAGTTTATCCTTTTTTATATTATCCTGTCCAGGATTTTCCATTGTTTGGTGTATCACAAAGTTTGAAACCGACAATGACCCATCATTTTGTGAATGTTTTATATGAAGGAAAGCAGTTGCAGATGCACAGAGAAACTGGGGTTGATTTTGTGGCATAATTGATATTAATATTCCATCACTTGAAGGCTTAACTCAGATATCTAACCGAAAATAGGCTATTTTATGTAATGAATATTTTATGAAAAATAGACTATACATTTCAACCTTTATAAGTTTGAAAATCAAGAAGCGACAATGGGTCCTTCAGTATAATCTTTTGATATGTTTTGACATTTTGCAAAGAACTTGGCATAGTAGGTTTAATTGAAAATTACAAAGTACATCATAAATGCACTTGTAGTGACTGAGCGCCAGAGGCTGGGCACACACACGGAGAAAAACAGTGGGAAACACAGTCCAGGCCAAGTCTGGCGATGAGCAAGTTCATCACAACAAATCACTGAACTGTCCTAATTGGGCACATAGAACCTACACAGAACATAAACTTTGCGGGAGAGAGTGCGCCCACTGTTGGTGTGCAGGTGTCCTCAATCTGCTGGTGGTGGCACTGCCAATGAGGGGTGCCGACACTCTAATTTGGTAGTCTTGCCTGCAGCGCAAAATGTGAACTCTGCAGGTGTGATGGTGGTGATGTAACTGGACACACCTCCACATCTCATACCCCCTCTGGGGATTTGGAGCCACATGTATTGGTGGTAAAAGGTGGACGGTCATGTGAATGGGACTAATGTCAGAGACGGACTGGTGTGGTCAAGCATGCCATGGGGCATGCCCAGGTGATTCTGCAGTATTGGCAGTGATGCGATGGCAGATGCATGTTGATGATGATGATCACCTCCATTGGCTTGTTGGCATCGAATGATGCATTGTTGCTGTGGCACTGGATTGTCAGCTATCTCCAGCGTGGCAGGATGTACAGTGAGAAGTGGTCCAGATGATGGCAAGCCAGATATGGGACAAGACCACACGTGCCACTGGCATGAAATCTGTGCCATCAGCGGTGAGGGATAGGGCAGAAACAATGAGCGATTCTGTGGGAGGGTGGTGTCCAGGCACACTCTGTCGAGCACTGGCAGAGGACAATGTTCTTGCTCAACAGTTCCTCAAGTGAAGGTGCACCTGTGCACGACACTTGCATGTTGACTCCTTGCTGCAGTCTACAGTGATTGTGGGTAGGTCAGGTCAGTGCCCCGATGGTTGGAGAGCAGCAGAGTATTGGTGTCAACAGTGAATGTTTGCGTACTGCATTTCTCTTGCACTGTAGCTAGCACCCATCCAAGCTGCTGACTAACAGTATGTTCCCAGACATACATGCTAGGTGTATCACAATGGATGTGAGTGCATGTTGGGGCATGCCGCAAGGCAGATTGGGTGCAGCAGAGTCCTGGGTTGTCAGTTGTGGAGGATCCTTGCCACGCTTGTGCCAGGCAGTGGTGTAGTTCTGTAGGTACCGTGAAACAGAGGAATACCGAGTCTGCCAAGCACTTTTGTAACTGCAATTTAAAGGTCCACACAATATGCTTCACCTTCCCACATGATTGTGAGTGAAAATGCGTGGACGTGAGATGGGCAATACAATTTTGGCTGTAGAAATCTTGAAACAGCACTGATGTGAAATGAGGGCCGTTACTGGAGACAATCATTAGGGCAACCCTTCAGTCACAAAGACCTGTGGGAGAGCTCACTCAGTAGCTACCTTGGTGGTGGAGTGCGTTTGCAGAATATGTGGGTAAATGGACAACATATTGACCTCCACCTACCGTACAGAATGACAGAAGAGATTGACAGAGATGGTGTAATTGTGGCCCTACAGCTGAGGTGGCATGGGCTGTGGAGCAAAAGTTCTTGGCAGCACCAGTTACTGTTTAGCACTGTTTTTATTTACAGATATCCTCTCAATCACTGAGTTAGTGCCAAGCCAGTAGACAAAAAGCTGCACAAGGAGCTTCATGCAGGTCATACCCCGGTGGGCATGGTGTAAGAGACCAATGGTATGAGTCCACAGGACTGAAGGGACAATGACCCAGGAGTCATCCGAGTCAGTCCTTAGGAGGAAAGTGCCAGTGCCTACCGCCAGCCACTGATGGAGAATAAAATGGGAGCCGAGTGGACCAGACACCTCGGCAGGCAGGCGCTTTGGCTGCCATCACACACAAAATCAACTACCTCTCGAAGCAGGGATCTAGGTGGGTAGCTTGTGCCATGCGATGTGGCATTACTGGAAGTATATCCACCATGTGCTTCAAGTAATCATCAATCTGGAAACAGCCAATTTTAGATTTGTCAAAGTCTGGATCAGGTCCCACGGGCAGGTGTGGTGCACACTCAGAAACTATGCCTAAAGCCGCCATTCCGATCAGAGAATAATTGCGTTGAATGGCTGTCAACATTTTGGTACAAGGGGCTGCTCAGAGCCATCTGCCTTTCTGTAAGCTCACACCCCTCCAACGCCATAGTGGGAAGCGATTATTGCCAGGACAAATTTTTTGCCCAGTATAAAGGTACCAAGGCACAGCAATGTCTTTAGCAGTGTCTTTATATGCGTGGAAACTCCATTGCACGCTGGTAACCAAAAGAAAGAAAAACTGCTTTTTTGCAACTTTTTCAATGAGTGAGTTGTGTCTGCCAAGTTAGGGAGAAATTTTGAAAAATAACTGGTTTTGCCCAGAAATGATTCGAGTTCTTTCAGGTTTCGCAGTTTAGGGAGTTTGAGTCGCCACTACATGGTGCTTCGTAGATTTCACACTGTTCTTTCAAAGAAGGTGGCCCAAATGTTCAATTTCTGTATGAAAAAACTTTGATTTTTACAGATTGCACTTAAGGCCCTTCCCTTGCCATTTAGTGAATAGAATCAAGGGTTAGTGAGGGTGTTCCTGCCATGAGGAATCTGTGACATTGTCTTTAAGATAGTTTGCACAGGATGGAACCCCTCGTGTTAACTGTTCTAAAAATCAATGAAAAATTATGTATATACCCGAAAATAATAAAGTTTTGAAAATATAATTGGATAGATAAAAAAATCTACTCACCAAATGGCGACAGGAGAACATACATATAAAAGGTATTATGAGTACAAGCATTTGGAGGCAGTGGCTGCTTCTTTTGGCAGAAGGGAAAGAAGGAAGGGTGAAGGAAAACGACTTTTGGGGTTTAGGAAAAGAGGCAGAGTTTGGAAAAGTCGCCCAGAACCCTGGGTCAGAAGAATGTTACTGGACGGGATGAGAAGGAAAGACTTCTTATCCCATCCATTGAGTCTCCCCCGACCCGGGATTACTTGTGACTTGTCGGAACTCCACCCCTTTTGCTAAACCTCACTAGTCCTTTTCCTTCACCCCTCTCCCCTCCCTGTCAAGCCTCCAGCCTTATATGTGTGTTCTCCTGCCACCAATTGGTGAGTAGATTTTTTGTCTGTGTAATGTTAAATGACGACCACACTCGCAGTACCAAATGACCAAATGAATAGAATGGTAAAGTCCAAGGGACATCTAGATGATCATTATCTGTCAAGAGCCATGATCCAGCCAAGTCTATTTTAGAAAAGCAGTCACCGTTCATGAGCTGTGTATTATTTTTGGCCAGGGAATGGTGTAGCTATCCACTACAGACTAGATGTTAATGGTGGACTTAAAATGTCTGCACAAAATAGGTACCCTGTAAGTCTTCCGATAACAACCAGTGATGGTACAGGCTGTGCAACCAGTCCAATTTTTGCTTAACCGCCAGCCACAGAGCAGATGGAATAGGCACTGCATGACAAAATTTGAGAACAGCCAACACTTACAGTGTGATGTGGAACCCATCTTCTGCAGCACCCAATCCCAGTGAAAACAGTGTCCAAACTCGTGGCAGAAGTCATCTAGTGCCCGGAACAGGATGAAACTGGAAATGAGATGTGCAGCATCCTCAATTGGAAAAAAAAACCATGAGTGCATCAAGATCAATAATATTTTTGGACGTTGCACTGTTGATGGCAAAAAAAAACATGAGCGCATATGATAAACTGATACTCAACGTTGATCGTGAACTGGCCTGAAGAAGAATTGGCTGACCTCTGTAACAGACCAAATGATGAGTGATGGAGGAAAGAAAAAGGTGACTCAAGTGATGATACTTTTCAAGATTCAGAGATGTCCTGGTATTGACCTGGAAATGGAATGATCTTTGCAGAATTTGCAGTATAATATAAATCTTGCATGGAAGTCTGAGCTCCTGGCTGAGCATCAGTGTGACAATATGAACCTCCAGGAGGTCTTATGTCTCCATCCGAGTACTGGCCATGCTGGCATCTGTGGCAGATAGTTGCAACATGAACTTCGTTAAGGCTAGCTGTGCATGCAGATGTGGAAGCAACTACAGACATGTGCTGCGAAACAATCAGGACAAGACGGGAAACTGCATTGAGTAGAGCCACAGTCTGATGGTGAACAGTGCGAACAAGAAGAAAACAATGAAGGTGTTGGTGAATGATGCTGTTGCTGTGGTATGGAAAGCACTGCCGCTACTCCCACTGTGTCAAACTGTTCAATCGCAGCATGTGACACTTACAACACCTGAGCTGTTGTCAGGACTTTCTCGACTGTGGCATCTTCCAATCACAATGCCTCCTGACACACTTCTCTGGCTGGACCAGAATGGACGACAACATTGCATATCAGAGAGTCAGCATAGGAGCATTGACAGTAAGCACTTGTAAATCTGTACTTCCAACTCAACCTCCAGAGGTTGGCTTATGCTTACCTGATGGGATTGGCCCTGCTTCTGTTGTCACTGGTGAAATTCCATATGGTAAGCCACAACATGGGTTTGCTTATGATGATCATCATTAAGCAACTCACAGGATTGAGAAAACAATAATGCTGCATGGTCCATTGACAGAGCGAGTTTCTGAAGCAAAAGAGATGTTTTCAGGCTTGATCCAAGACAAGAAAAAGGAGTTTTGCAGAGATGGGTCCATTACCTGAAATACTGCATAACACTGCTGCACAAGTACAAGTCCCACTCTTCCTTCGCCTCTTGGTACAGTGAAAGAGCTGTGGGCATGGGTGGTTGTGCTGAAGGTGGGTGTGGAAGGACCATGTCACCCTGTGAAGTTGTAACCAGCTAACGAAGCAAGTCTAACTACTGTTGTTGCGGTTTGAGCTGATGCAGTTGTAACAACTGAACCATTGCTGTAGTCATTGTGCTCATGGAACACACACACACAACAAAATGACATTTTTGCCAAAAACTGTAGCATCTACAGTTGCAAATAACAAAGTACACAGTAAATACAATTTCAGTGACCCTCTGCCACACACCGCTTGGTGGCTAACGGAGTATATATGTAAATAGATATGTAGATATGAATATAATAGAAAGAAACATTCCACATGGGAAAAATATATTAAAAAAAGATGCTGTGACTTACCAAACGAGAAAGTGCTGGTAGATAGACACAATAAAAAACACACACACAAATATCAAACTTTCGCAACCCGTGGTTGCTTTATCAGGAAAGAGGGAAGGAGAGGGAAAGACAAAAGGATGTGGGTTTTAAGGGAGAGGGTAAGGAGTCATTCCATTCCTTGATGCGGAAAGACTTACGTTAGGGGGAAAAAGGGACAGGTATACACGTGCGCGGGCGCGCGCGCGCGCGCGCGCGCGCGCACACACACACACACACACACACACACACACACACACACACACACACATCCATCCGCACATATACAGACACAAGCAGACATATGCAAAGGCAAAGAGTTTGGGCAGAGATGTCAGTCGAGGCGGAAGTACAGAGGCAAAGATGTGGTTGAGTGACAAGTGATGTACGAGGCGCGGCAAATTGAAATTAGCGGAGGTTGAGGCCAGGTGGGTAACAGGAAGAGAGGATATATTGAAGGGCAAGTTCCCATCTCCGAAGTTCTGATAGGTTGGTGTCGGTGGGAAGTATCCAGATAACCCGGACGGTGTAACATTGTGCCAAGATGTGCTGGCTGTGCACCAAGGCATGTTTAGCCACAGGGTGATCCTCATTACCAACAAACACTGTCTGCCTGTGTCCGTTCATGCTAATGGACAGTTGGTTGCTGGTCATTCCCACATAGAAGGCTTCACAGTGTAGGCAGGTCAGTTGGTAAATCACGTAGGTGCTTTCACATATGGCTCTGCCTTTGATCGTGTACACCTTCCGGGTTACAGGACTGGAGTAGGTGGTGGTGGGAGGGTGCATGGGACAGGTTTTACACTGGGGGTGGTTACAAGGTTAGGAGCCAGAGGGTAGGGAAGGTGGTTTGGGGATTTCATAGGGAAGAGGTTACGAAGGTTAGGTGGACGGCGGAAAGACACTCTTGGTGGAGTGGGGAGGATTTCATGAAGGATGGATCTCATTTCAGGGCAGGATTTGAGGAAGTCGTATCCCTGCTAGAGAGCCACATTCACAGTCTGATCCACTGGATTCTCTTGTACCAGAACACTGTCTTCAGGGCAGAATTTGATGAGCTATTGCTGGAGAGTTGCTGTCTCAGCTGGATGTTCAAAATCATGCACAGTAAATTGACCTATCTGAGGCACACCATCTTGTCACAGCACTGACAATGTGGGTGGAGAGGTTAGCATGTTCAGTGAAGCCGAAATCTATGCCAGCTGTGGTGCAGCTACTGGCAGGGTCTCCCATACCAGACAGGTCTCAGCAAATGAACTGGATGCTGCATGTCCCACAATACTCTGTCTTCCACACCAATTCCTGTAGTCATTCCCCAGGTGCCTAACTCAAGGTGTGGTACCATCTGTGCCAAGGGTTTCATGGCTACTGGGCTACTGGCTGATCTCCCTGAGTAATTAGCCTTGCACTGGGTGTGGCTCTGTGGTGTTGATGGATATATCATCAATCCTTGTGTGACCAAAGTGGAGAACACAGAAGCAAAATAAGAATTGAGGGACTTGGAGAGAACTTAAGAACTTATAACTTCTTTATTATACAATTTTGTAAGACACGAATTGGTGTGTTACTTAGGCAATGATACGTTTACAATCCTCTAAAACAAGACAATCTTCTTTTGTCTCTTGTGATGTCACAGAACATCTGTCACTGAAGCCAACCTTATTGATTTCAAAACACTCACCGACACACAGCAAAACACCATATGGCAGAACAACCTGCTCCCGAATCACCCCCTTCTCAGTAAGACGGTCACAATTCACTGTACCACTTACACTAGTCTTGCAGGAAATCAAATTATGCAGCCTGATCTTGATGTCGTGGTTTTTTATCTTCAGGTTGTTTGTCCCGCGGTGGTGGTGAAACTGGAGTATCTTCTGGCAATTTAACATCTTCATTTAGCAAATATGCAGGTTTCAATCAGTGGCTGGAAATGTTTTTTACGTGGTCATTCATTTTGAGTCCAAAACATTTTGGGCCTTCATATGGAGATTCTAATGACTTTTTAACTCTCTCAACCCTTACAAATACGTGTGTTGACCTGCTGAGGTCCTTGTATACAAATGGTGTCCGTTTTACTTTGTGAGCTATTTTTGCACAGGTTTCAGCTAGTTCATATATTGTTTTAGTTGTGAAACAAATTGGGGTAAGTCTGAATCCCTTTTTGTTCCATCTTCTTGAAAAAAATCACCACGTATCCTGATGAACAAACCAAAAATCATTTCTGCTATCATAGCATTAGTAATAAATGAAAAGCACCAGTTTGCTTTTGTTCTACAATATTGTAGAATATTCTGTAGAATAATATTGTAGAACAAAAGCGAACTGGTGCTTTTCATTTATTATTATAATGTTGTTCTACCAAGAACCGACGGAAGATTCTGTTAATATCATAGCATTAGTGTTTTCTCTGATTGAGCAACGAAGACCAAGAAGGATTACAGATATTGTTTGAATCCATTTTGTAGTTGAATGTGAACAGAGTGCTGCTTTAAGTGCATGATTAAATCTTTCTATTTTTCCATTGGATTGAGGATTATATGCAGTAGTTTGAGTTAGATTACGACTATATATTTTTGATAGTGCTTGAAATAGCTTAGAATTAAATTGTCATCCACGATCGGCACTATTTGATAAGATGTGCCAAATCTAGTAATCCAACAATTAAAGAAAGCTTGAGCTACAGCTTTTGCTTGCATATCCCAAAGTGGTATTACCTCTGTCCAATTCGTAACTCTATCAATACATGTTAAGCAATATGTATATTCATCAGAAGGAGGCATTGGCCCTATCAAATCCAGATGAATTACTTTAAAACATTCATCAGCGTCGGGAAAGTGTCCTATTGGTGAATGCACATGTCATGATACCTTGTTTTTTTGACAAGCATTACATGCTTGTGACCAATTTGCAATGTCCTTTTTCATATTCATCCAGACACATCTTGATGTAATCATTTTTAGAGTTGTCTTGATACCTGGATGAGCCAAATTATGATAATGTTGAAAAATAGCATAACGGAATTGTTCAGGAATATAAGGTCGAATACTTTGTGTCGAGACATAACACCACAATTGCTTGCCTGTCTGAGTCAAATAGTATTTTAATTCAAGTGAAGTATTATTGCCGAATTGCAGTTGATGAAGCTCTTCGTCCTTTTCTTGTGCCGGGGCTATCTCTTCATAGTTAATTGGAACCAATTCTTCAAGCCTTGAAAAGCTATCAGCCACAACATTTGCTTTACCAGAAACATGTCGCAAATCTGTTGTAAATTGTGAAATATATTGGAGATAATGTAATTGGATGGATGTTGCTTTCTCATTCTTCTGCTTGAATGCATATGTTAGAGGGGCGTGATCAGTATAAATAACCAAGTCTCTACCTTCTAACAGATATTTGAAATACTTGACAGCCATATATATACTAAGTAGTTTTCTATATCTAAAAACAAAGATGATGTAACTTACCAAACAAAAGCACTGGCAGGTTGATAGACACACAAACAAACACAAACACACACACAAAATTCAAGCTTTCGCAACCAATGGTTGCTTCATGAAGAAAGAGGGAAGGAGAGGGAAAGACGAAGGGATGTGGGTTTTAAGGGAGAGGGTAAGGAGTCATTACAGTCCCGGGAGCGGAAAGACTTACCTTAGGGGGAAAAAAGGACAGGTATACACTCGCACACTCACACACATCCATTTGCACATATACAGACACCTGCTTGTATCTTCCTTAAAACCCACATTCTTTCGTCTTTCCCTCTCCTTCCCTCTTTCCTGATGAAGCAACCGTTGGTTGCGAAAGCTTGAATTTTGTGTGTGTGTTTGTGTTTGTTTGTGTGTCTATCAACCTGCCAGCGCTTTCGTTTGGTAAGTTACATCATCTTTGTTTTTAGATGTATTTTTCCCCCGTGGAATGTTTCCCTCTATTATATTCATATCACTAAGTAGTTCTCTGTCAGATGTGGAATACTTCTTCTGTGCCATCGTGAACTTTTTTTGAAAAGAATCCAATAGCTTTCCATTGTTCATCTTGCCTCTGTTGCAGCGTAGCACCAGCTGCAAAATCTGATGCATCCACAAATAATGCGAGTTGGCTGTGCAAACCTGGAAATGTTAAAAGCATTGCGTTTGCGAGATCTTCTTTACATTTTTGGAACTGAGCAATTGCTTCTTCTATCCAGTCAATATGCCCTTGGTCATTTTTAGTTGGTCCTTTTAGGTAATCATTCAATAAGGCTTGGTTTTCTGCAGCATGTTCTAAATGCCTACGATAAAAATTGATGATTCCTAAAAATTGTCAAAGTTTGCGTTTAGTTCATTAGCGCAGACACTTTTTCTGGATCTGGCTTCGCTTCTGCAGGTGTGATTAATTGTCCTAAGAATCTCAGTTCTTGCACTCCAAATATGGATTTTCCAACATTTATTACCAGACCATACTGATTCAATTGTTTAAAGAGTAAATTTAGATGCTCAATATGTTGTTCTGGAGATTATAATGCTATTAAAATATCATCCAGATATGGAAAGCAGAAATCCAGCTCTCTTACAACTTCGTGTATAAACCTCTGAAATGTGCTAGGTGCATTTCAAAGTCCGAGGTGCATATAATTAAATTCATACAGACCAAAAGGAGTAGTAACCACTGACTTTGGCTTGTCTTCTTTGGCTAATGGAATTTGATAATACACTTTTAGTTGGTCAATCTTGGAGAATATCTTCTTATTCTGCAGCATAAAATTTACATCTCTACTCGAGGGACTGGATACCAGCCTGGGAGAGTCCTGTCATTATATGGAAAGCAGAAATCCAGCTCTCTTACAACTTCGTGTATAAACCTCTGAAATGTGCTAGGTGCATTTCAAAGTCCGAGGTGCATATAATTAAATTCATACAGACCAAAAGGAGTAGTAACCACTGACTTTGGCTTGTCTTCTTTGGCTAATGGAATTTGATAATACACTTTTAGTTGGTCAATCTTGGAGAATATCTTCTTATTCTGCAGCATAAAATTTACATCTCTACTCGAGGGACTGGATACCAGCCTGGGAGAGTCCTGTCATTAACATGACGATAATCTCCACAAACTTGCCACTGACCATTTGACTTCATAACAAGGTACAGTGGACTGTCCCATTGTGATTGTGATGGGACGTATAATACCATTATTCAACAGAAAGTGGTATTCTTTTTTAGCTATTTGCAATTTATGTGGTTCCAACATGTGAGCTTGACTATACACCAGTGGCCCACTAGAAGTAGTGATATAATGCTGTACTTTACACTTTAACACCTTTGATATTATAGATGGTTTTGTTAGCTCAGGAAATTTCTCTAACAGCTTTGAATACTGAGATTTTGCTTAGAGTGAGCTGACTGAATCGTTAGCAGTCACAGTGGTTACCTCTGCAGAAATTTTTAACTTAGTAATGTCATCTATCAGCTTTTTATTTTTCAGATCTACGAGTAAACCAAAATGATGAAGAAAATCGGCTCCCAATATTCTTTTTGATACATCTGGCCATTCAAACTTATGTTTAAGACCTAATTCAATGGTTAACAGCTTTGACCCATAAGTTTTTATTTTAGAACCATTTGTGACATAGAGACTAAAGTCAGAGGGTTCAAGTTTCTTAGTTTTCGACACTGGTATAACAGAAAAATCTGCACCACTATCTACCAGATAAGATCGTCCGCAAGTTCTGTCTTTAGCAAATAACTGGTATTGGCGGCTTACTGTAGGAGCTAGGGCAGAACACTCAGCCACTTTTGACTCTACCCTTTCTTGTTTTCTTTATTTTTCCATTGGCAAGGCAGTACACACTTTTCAGGTTTACACCATGAGCCAAATTTGAAGTGATAATAACAATATTTACCATTTGTTTTGAACTGTGTTTTGTTTCTACTTCTGCTGCACGATCTGGATCTATTTGATTCTCGGAACATCTTAACTTCATTTTCTAATTCTTTAATTTTTACAAGAAGATCTTGGACTGATAAGGATGTGGAAGGAACTGATTGGGCTGAGTTAATTTGAAGCTCCTTAGCATATTGCATCTCCACTATACAATCAGCCATCTGCGCAATTTTGTCTGTCGTTTTTTCTGATATCACTAATATACTTCGACTATTACTAAGAAGTTTATCGAGCCACAATGTTTTTAAAGTGTTTTCCGGCAAGTTGGTCCCAGCATAGCTTTGCATTTTTCTTAGTAACTGGCTAGGTTTCATATCACTCAGTTCCAACCCACTCAACAGTTTTTTTTTTTTTTTTTTTACGCTCCTCACTTACCTTGAAAATTGTTAAAGAGTCGTTCTTTTGCCAGTGAATATTTATTATTTTCATCACTGGTTACCAGATCCCAGATGTTTTTGACATATTTTAGTTCAAGCTGGGCCAGCAGGTAATTGAACTTAGTTGCCTCTGTTGCTAGAGCAGTGATTGTAAACTGAGCTTTGGCTTGGCAAAACCAAGTATCGGGCTTTTCTACCCAAAAGGGTGGAAGCTTTACACTTATCTTATTGATTTCCAGAGTACTCACAGGATTTCCCCTATCAAGTCCACTTCCTATCGGGATTTTGAGTATTTTTATTAAACACCATCTGTGACAAATTGCAGCAGATTCCGCGTTGGACAATTTGCCAATAATTACATTGCAGGTTTTTTTTTGTTGCCTCACTGATCACATCGGGCTCACCACTTATTGGTGGTGTCTAAATAAGGTAAACACAAACAAATAAGAACTTATAACTTCTTTATTATATAATTTTATAAGACATGAAATGGCGTGTTACTTAGGCAATGATACATTTACAACTCTCTAAAACAAGACAATCTTCTTTTGTCGCTTGTGACAACACAGAACATATATCTCTGAAGCCAATGTCAATGTCAAAACACTCACTGATACACACCAAAACACCATATGGCAGAGCAACCTGCTCCCACAACCTCATACACCCAAGCATTGGGGTTGAAACTGATCTAAGCTGTTTCTACAGCTTGATTCAATGATAGATCAGTCAAAGAAATGGAAACCATCACTGAGAAGTTGGATCAGGTCAAGATCAAAGCCGTGACTGTGGCATAGAGGTGAAAACTTGTCAGGAAACAAAAAGAAAACAAAGGCAAAGAAAGTCTTCTTAAACATAAATGGAGGAAATTAAAAGGTCTCAAATATAAGACCTCCAAAAAAGGCTGTCTCAGAGTGAAGGTGGTACACACAACCATTCAACCTACAGGATGGGGAGCAAGAGAATAAGGGAGGAGTCTAATACACCCACTTCTCAGTATAATTGGTTCCAGAAAAAGCCAAGGCAAGAAATAGGGAAACAGACCTATAGTACTGCAGCCTTTGTTTTTAGGATGGCAGTTATTCAACAAGGACATCCACTACACCACACAGCCCTCACAGCAGAAACCGTTAGTTCAGATGGCTCTCTTTGAGAAGACAAAGAGGGATGCAAGTTCAAGCCCAAATTCAGGAGAGTCCATCTGGACAAAGGTGCTCTAAACTGTGTCTGTGAGGGAATGGGAACAGTGGGTTGGCTAAATGGTGCCCAAAATATCTCCAAGGAAGGAGGAGAAGCTGCTGGTCATGACAGCAGCTGACCTCTTCAGGACAGTAAAGACAACAAGAAACTTCTTGAGTGTCTAAAGCAGTGGTCATCAAACTGCATCCTGCAGGCAGCATGCAGCCTGGCTCAAGTGTTCATACGGCCCACAGTTATCAGCCATGTTTTATAATACTATACTTCTAACGGGTAACAGTAGAATCTAACAATGTCAACTAACATTAAAAGCCCCTTAAATGTGTATTTTTCTTGCTCAGTAACAGAAATACTTATGTACAATAATAGTTTAAGATGTGCTTAATTTTAACTGAGAAAGAGAGCGTGTTCTGTTATTGGCTGTGAGCTAAGTAAAGTTGGCTGCTTAGCTCAGGGGGCAGAGTGGTGTGTAGCACAGCTACTGCAGGGTTAATAGAAGTTAAAGGAGGAATATTTTATTCCTGTCTTCCAATGCTGACATGCTCAAGAGCATGTGAAACTAGCACTGATCAGTTGGTATGGTGTAAGTGTCAAATGGAAGTAACATGGATTCGTGAATGTGCATTAGAGAGAGAGTCATTTTGAAATGTGGTACATCTTTGTAGCAAGTAATATGAAATCAAATTTATAAGACTGCTGTGATACAAAGCAATGAGTGAAAGGAAAATGACATTCAAAACAGGTAGTAAACATTTCTGATCGTGCCTCATGTTGCAATAACTATTATTAATTAATATAACAGACTAATTTATGTAGGTTACCAATTAATAGTAAGATTGGCAGGGGAAGGTGTGATAAACTGACCAGAACAACAAAAGTAGCCACTGCATATTGTCCTGAACATCGCTGCTGGCTGTGGAGAAATGATCAGACTAAGTTCTGATAGTACCATTGTTGTCAGTGAGTCTGAGAGAGGGAGCTTGTTCTGTTATTTGTAGTAAAAACTATTTTGTTTCTGAGTCATCTGATGTAAGATAATTCATTTGTATTATTGTTATCCCACTTGTATGAAGTGTAATAATTTGTTACAATAAATGACCGAAATTAACCACAGTAAGAGCTAGTTACTTAAAAAAATAAGTAAATAAGGAAACATGCATAATACAAGAGGAAAAACTGACTTCTAAACCCGTTTGTATTCAAAGCTATCATCTGCCATTCTACCCCTTCGTGACAACTTTAAATTAATTGAGTTATATTATTCAAATCCATCTGTGTTCTGTTATATGTTTACAAAAGTCCAATTAAAAATGGTCTGGTGCAACCACATGATATTCTTTCCGATACTAAGGTGTGAAAACACCTAAAAAATGTTCCTGTGAATTAGAAAAACAAACATGGGATCCTATAGTGATGACTTTGGCCCATTGGCCGCAGTAACCACTTTGTATGAAGAACTGGTCACTATGTAAGCCTTTAGAAAAATGCATGTTCTAATATATAATATTTGTTTTCACTTTAAAATAATTAGTGTGATACCTGATAATAAGTAGATGTGTAAGTGATAAGCTTTTATCAATAACCATAGTTTGGTGAAAACTTAATTTCTCTTGGAGTGCCCCCCCCCCCAACCCCTTTTTCCTATGCTGTCCAAGGTGGCGCCATCAATGTCAATACTTGCTCTTAAGCAAAAAAGTTTGACCACCACTGCTCTAAAGACTCTGTTTGAGAAAGTATGGGCTGCACATTAGAAGGTCTCCACAGAGGACTATAAAGCAATTTACCAGTAGGTTGTATCTGTAGGCTAAGTCCTTCTGGCTGAAGACAGTGAAGAATCCCTGAGGGCAATGCCAGAACTGTATTTAGGGCTCTCACAGGTGAAAGTTGTTGTTGTTGTGGTCTTCAGTCCTGAGACTAGTTTGATGCAGCTCTCCATGCTACCTGCCGGCCGGAGTGGCTGTGCGGTTCTGGGCGCTACAGTCTGGAGCCGAGCGACCGCAACGGTCGCAGGTTCGAATCCTGCCTTGGGTATGGATGTGTGTGATGTCCTTAGGTTAGTTAGGTTTAATTAGTTCTAAGTTCTAGGTGACTGATGACCTTAGAAGTTAAGTCGCATAGTGCTCAGAGCCATTTGAACCATTTTTCTCCATGCTACCCTATCCTGAGCAAGCTTCTTCATCTCCCAGTACTTACTGCAACCCACATCCTTCTGAATCTGCCTAGTGTATTCATCTCTTGGTCTCCCTCTACGATTTTTACCCTCCACACTGCCCTCCAATGCTAAATTTGTGATCCCTTGATGCCTCAGAACATGTCCTACTGACTGGTCCCTTCTTTTTGTCAAGTTGTGCCACGTACTCCTCTTCTCCCCAATTCTATTCAATACTTCATCATTAGTTATGTGATCTACCCATCTAATCTTCAGCATTCTTCTGTAGCACCACATTTCGAAAGCTTCTGTTCCCTTCTTGTCTAAACTATTTATCGTCCACATTTGACTTCCATACATGGCTGCACTCCATACAAATACTTTCAGAAACGACTTCCTGACTTTCTATCTCGATGTTAAAAAATTTTTTTTCTTCAGGAATGCTTTCCTTGCCATTGCCAGTCTACATTTTATATCCTCTCTCCTTCGACCATCATCAGTTATTTTGCTCCCTAAATAGCAAAACTCCTTTACTACTTTAAGTGTCTCATTTCCTAATCTAATTCCCTCAGCATCACCCGACTTAATTTGATTACATTTCATTATCCTCGTTTTGCTTTTGTTGATGTTCATCTTATATCCTCCTTTCAAGACACTGTCCATTCTGTTCAACTGCTCTTCCAAGTCCTTTGCTGTCTGACAAAATTACAATGCCATTGGCGAACCTCAAAGTTTTTATTTCTTCTCCATGGATTTTAATACCTACTCCGAATTTTTCTTTTGTTTCCTTTACTGCTTGCTCAATATACAGATTGAATAACATCGGTGAGATGCTACAACCCTGTCTCACTCCCTTCCCAACCACTGCTTCCCTTTCATGCCCCTCGACTCTTATAACTGCCATCTGGTTTCTGTACAAATTGTAAATAGCCTTTTGCTCCCTGTATTTTACCCCTGCCACCTTTAGAATTTGAAATAGAGTATTCCAGTCAACATTGTCTAAAGCTTTCTCTAAGTCTACAAATGCTAGAAACGTAGGTTTGTCTTTCCTTAATCTTTCTTCTAAGATAAGTCATAAGGTCAGTATTGCCTCATGTGTTCCAATATTTCTGCAGAATAGAGGTCAGCTTCTACCAGTTTTTCCATTCTTCTGTAAAGAATTTGCATTAGTATTTTGCAGCTGTGACTTATTAAACTGATAGTTTGGTAATTTTCACATCTGTCAACACCTGCTTTCTTTGGGATTGGAATTATTATATTCTTCTTGAAGTCTGAGGGTATTTCGCCTGTCTCGTACATCTTGCTCATCAGATGGTAGAGTTTTGTCAGGACTGGCTCTCCCAAGGTCATCAGTAGTTCTAATGGAATGTTGTCTACCCCCGGGGCCTTGTTTCGACTCAGGTCTTTCAGTGCTCTGTCAAACTCTTCACGCAGTATTGTATCTCCCATTTCATCTTCATCTATATCCTCTTCCATTTGCATAATATTGTCCTCAAGTACATCGCCCTTATATAGACTCTCTATATTCTCCTTCCACCTTTCTGCTTTCCCTTCTTTGCTTAGAACTGGGTTTCCATCTGAGCTCTTGATATTCATACAAGTGGTTCTCTTTTCTCCAAAGTTAGTATAATTAAATATATTCAAAATGACTGTGATGGCAAGCTGGGAGCTGCAAAAAGTGCAGAAAAACCTGCAACTAAATAAGAAGGCAACTGCCGCCAAGAGACTTCTTCTGGGAAGACAGTAGACGCACATGGCTCTGATCCAGAAACCCTGTTTGTATAAAGAGGCATGTGAGGCCTCGGAGGTGCTGGAGGTAGGTTTATTTAGGCTACAAATCTAAAAAAAAAAAAAAAAAAAATACAGAGTATGCATTGATGTCATAAACGGAACTTCATTCATGGTGACAGTGGGCTTTTGTTCCAGGGACCATCAGGATGAAACAACATAAGGAAGGAAGCATGAGGGAAATTGTATTGATTTTACTTTCCATCCTAACAAGGTAAGTGCTCTCCCTTCCCAGGAAGCGAGGAGACTCGTAGACAGCTGATCACAATTGCATGAACAACTGTTGGTTGGTTTTGAGGCCAATGCATGCAACCTGGGAAGCAGTGACATCAACAACAGAGGTGAGTACCTATCAAGTATCCAATCAAGAGGAACTTGGAGATCGTGAATAAGGATAGGGAACGTACCTTCAGGAACAGAAGATGGGATGAAGTAACTGACATAACTTTTGGGTCCATCTTAATAGGTTGCTATGTAAAACAATGGCATTGGTGTTAGAGTCATTCTTCTTTGACCATATGTATATTAAGTTTTAGGCTGGAATGCCCTATAGGAATCCTAGGAAAACAGACTGGGACTCCAATAGGAAACACCTAAACTCATTTTTATTTGAAATCAGAACTTCCTTAAGAAATGGCAGACAAAGTGATGGCTGCCATTATGACTTCATACCAAGAATATGTAATGTAGTAGAGTGGGGCAATACATCAAGAACAGATCGATACCAGGTCAACCAAAGTTTTCAATACCTTGACAGTTTGCTATGCCCATATATAACTTTTGTGCTTCCAATGTTTATTACTTGCATTATTTGTATCAAACGAACCGCCTGAGATGCAGTTAACCTACTTACCCTATTACTTCAATGAATTTGCATGATTACTGTACTGCAAAGATCTTTGTAGCTGTCGTGTAATTAAACACGTTTACTGTACTGATATATTTTGAGTACTGGTGTAAGAAATAATAAATGTATCAGATAATACATGACAAATGTAACACAAAAACATGCTAGGAACATTCAGAATTACAGAATATTGAAGTAATTAATATCTTATGTAAAGAATAGTTCAGACAAATAACATCTTATATTTATGCAAGTTAGGCAGTAAATCTGTCTTAATTATTGTCATCCATAATAGTTCACACAAAATGCCATCTGCATTTACTGTTCTACTATGTGAATTGTAAAACTTTAATTGTAATATGTGATGATCTAGCAAACATCAATGTAAGTGTTCAGTTCTAATTATTGTAATATTATTAAAAAAGCCTGTTGGTAGTCATGTGTGCATCAGTGTTGAAACAGATTTTGTAGTGCATCCAATGTGATGCAAGGAATTTGTGATGAAATGTTTTGAAGTTACATCCTGCATTTTGAACACATCATTTCTTAGTCAGTATGCCAGAAATCGCGTGACATAGCAAAGAAAAGAAGTACAGGTAAAATATTTTAATGGAGGAGCTATAAAATTAAGTGAGTTAAACCAACCATTATTCAGTAACGGACAGCAAGTGTGACAACTGAACATGGTAACATTTCATTTTGGTTTGAGGAGCTGGGTATGCTGAAAAGGCCAAGGCAGAGGTACTAACCAAATTTTCAAATTTCAGATCTGTATGCATTTTGGAACTAAATTCAAAGGGTTATGGCCATGGACAACATCAACAGCGCTTTTGGCCAAAAACAGAAAAACAGGGATGGATAAGAAATGTGAAGGGATAAATGACTACATTCATTGTGTGGGACATTGTTATTACAGAAATATAAAAAGACAGGTACTGAAATAATTACATTTTTCTGTGCTGTAGTGAAAAACAATAGTTATGTTGTGAATTTTGTTACAGGTACGGTATGTTAGGTGAAACTATTCAATGAGGAAAAGTAAAACAAGGCAACTCAATAATCTGTAGGACTTAATTATGATTTGTTTGAACAACTAAAAGTTTATAAAAGAACAACTTAGTAACAACAGGCCCCCTGGAAGTGTGTTGGAACCCTTGCTGTTCATGTTGTATATTAATGACCATGCAGACAATATTAATAATAACCTCAGAATTTTTGGAAATGATGCAGTTATCAGTAATGAAGTTTTATCTGAGGGAAGTGGAAATATATTCAGTAGGATCTTAATAACATTTCAAAGTGGTGCAAAGACTGACAAATGGTTCAAATGGCTCTAAGCACTATGGGACTTAACATCTGAGGTCATCAGTCCCCTAGAACTTAGAACTACTTAAACCTAACTAACCTAAGACATCACACAAATCCAAGCCCCAGGCAGGATTCGAACCTGTGACCATAGCAGCAGTGTGGTGCCGGACTGAAGTGCCTAGAACCGCTCAGCCACAGTGGCCGGCAAAGCAAAGATTGACAACTTGCTGTAAATGTTCAGAAAACTAAAATTCTACACTTCTAAAAACAGAACAAAAAATACACTGAGTTGACAGAAATCACTGGACAGTGACGTGCACATATACAGATGCTGGTAGTATCCGTGCATGCAAGTTATAAAGGGGTAGTGGATGCGCAGAGCTGTCACTTGGACTGAGGTAATACATGTGAAGAGGTTTCTGACACGATTACAGCCGCAGGACACGAATTAACAGACTTTGAACGCAGAATGGTAGTTGGCGCTAAACACAGGGAACATTCCATTCCAGAAATTACTAGGGAATTCAGTATTCCGAGATCCACAGTGTCAAGATTGTGCCAAGAATAGCACCACTCAGGCATTACCTCTCACCACGGACAACACAATGGCCGACTGCATTCAATTAACGACCGAGGACTGCGGCGTTTGCGCAGAGTTGTCAGTGCTAACAGACGAGCAAATATTGCGTGAGATAAACGCTGAAATCAATGTGGGGTGTACGATGAGAGTATCCCGTAGGACAGTGCCACGAAATTTGGCTTTAATGGGCTGTGGCGGCAGACAACCCACGCGAGTGCCTTTGCTAACAGCACGACATCGCCTGCAGCACCTCTCCTATGCTTGTGGCCATATCTGTTGGAACCTAGACGACTGGAAAACCCTGGCCTAGTGAGGTGAGTTCCAATTTCGGTTGGTAAGATCTGATGGTAGGGTTCGAGAGCCGTGGACCCAGGTTGTGAAAAAGGTACTGTGGTAGCTGTTGGTGGCTCCATAATGGTGAGAGCTGGGCTTATATGAAATAGACTCTATATTTTGGTCAAACTGAACCAGTCATTGGCTCAAATGATTATGCTTTGACTCAAATGATTATGTACGGCTGCTTGGAGACCATTTGCAGCCATTCATAGAGGATGACAATGCGCCATGTCACCAGGTCACAACTGTTCGCAGTTGGTTTGAAGAACATTCTGGACAATTCGAGTGAAAGATTTGGCCATCCAGTTCACTCGACATGAATGCCATCGAAAATTTGTGGGACATAATCGAGAGGTCAGTGCTTGCACAAAATCCTTCACTGGCAACACTTTCGCCATTATGGACGGCTATTGAGGCGGCATTGCTCAGTATACCTGCAAGGGACTTCCAACGACTCGTTGAGCCCATACCACATTGAGATGCTGCAATACGCTGGGTAAAAGGAAGTCGAACACGATTTTAGGAGGTATCCCATGACTTTTGTCATCTCAGTGTAGTATCCTACATTTAAAATATAGATGAGACACATTTAAAATCGGTCAATTCGTACAAATACCTGGGTGTAACAGTTGGTGCAGATATGAAATGGAACGTTCAGATAGATTCAGTTGTAGGTAACGTAAGTGGCAGACTTCGATTCAGTGGTGGAAAGGTGGAAACCGTTTGGGCACGTCATCTTTCACCATCTGTTAATTACGTGGTCCCTGCAGAGGCATTGCAGCCATCTCAACAATGTAACGAGCCATCAGGACGAGAAATTGTAATGAAATGTTAATTAAATCGACACCCTAGCTGCAAACAGGCGTTGATATACATCATTGGGGACATGTTGAAAATGTGGGGCCCAACCGGAACTCGAACTCCAGGTTTTCCTGCTTACATGGCAGACGCTCTATCCATCTGAGCCACCGAGGGCACAGAGGATAGTGCGCTTGCACGGACTTACCCCTTGCACGCTCCCCGAGAGATCCATATTCCCAACATTTCCACACCACTACATTCGTAGTGCGCCTAATAGATGTTTGCCCATTACACTCATTACCCGTGTTCGAATGCTGGGCGGGGCCCACATTTTCAACATGTTCCCAATGATGTATATCAATGCTTGTTTGCAGCTAGGGTGTTGATTTAACTAACATTTCATTCTAGAGAAGCTCCACGCTCATCAATGGTATCTGTTCTTTCGGGAACAGATACTAGCTTCATATAACGAGAAATTGTAGCTATGACAGGGAATGACAGAGTTAGTTTGCTGCTAGCAATAATAATTTTGAAACTACATTTTTTCTGCGTCAGTGAGGACAGCAGGGAGACGTGGCCAGCGCGGCAGAAGTCAAACAGCAGTAGGCTCTTCCAGGAAAGCATCCAGCTTCTACAAAAGCGCAATGGCTTTGTTTGTGAGCGCAGGCGGTGTCATCTCCCCATAAGGTCTGCCCACGAAGGCGGCTGATCTTCAGCAGGACAATGGCCAGCGGTCCGCAGACCGGAGGCGTATTGTCCACCTCGGGTCTGTGACCGACAAACAGGGGCCGAGTTTTATGATTTGTTCAGGAAAGGAGCGCATTGTCTGCTGCCGGAGTGGCGCCAAGTTTAGCGGAGGAGAACATAGACTGTGGCTTCAAACATTCTCATTGGAGGGTTACCTCTATGCCATGTGTAGGCGGGTGTTCTGGCGCGGTGTTATGAACACGCCGTTGGTGCAGTTCGTGCGGGCAGCTTGGCCATTGGAGCGGACAGTTTTTGGCGACTCCACATGGATTTAGTGTCGAGGAGGGAAGAGAGATTTTCGTTGCATTCGGATGTCCAACATACAGGACAGTCTGGCCAATACGGCCGAGGTACGCTGTATGCGCAGCGTATTGGCGGAGAGCCGCCATAGAGGACAATCTTGGTTTTTACGGCGCACCAGCCGTGATTCTCTGCATATCTCGGCGCCAGGGTACACCGGCCGCGGTCTTTTACAGCTGCGGAACTACGGCCAGTCTCCACGTCACCCACTAGGCAGTTCAGTGGTGCGCGTATCGGCAGCGCAGGCCTATTAGCAGTCTTTCTCTGAGGACTTAATCTTCACTGTAGCGAGTCCATCTGACCTCCAGCCCCGTATTTCAACCTATATCGTATTCAGCTAGCCGTTCACAATCTGTCAGTACCTCACATAATTATAGTCAGGAAGCGTCGTCATTATTATCTTGAGAGAGGCATCGTTTTAGCTTGACCTCCTTCCACTTTATAAACAGGAGCCATTAAAATCGCTACACCAAGAAGAAATGCAGATGATAAACGGGTATTCATTGGACAAACTAGAACTGACATGTGATTACATTTTCACGCAATTTGGGTGCATAGATCCTGGGAAATCAGTACCCAGAACAACCACCTCTGGCCGTAATAACGGCCTTGATACGCCTGGGCATTGAGTCAAACAGAGCTTGGATGGCGTTTACAGGTACAGCTGCCCATGCAGCTTCAACACGATACCACAGTTCATCAAGAGTAGTGACTGCTGTATTGTGACGAGCCAAGTGCTCGGCCACCATTGATCAGACGTTATCAGTTGGTGAGAGATCTGGAGAATGTGCTGGCCAGGGCAGCAGTCGAAGATTTTCTGTATCCAGAAAGGCCCTTACAGGCTCTGCAACATGCGATCGTGCATTATGCTGCTGAAATGTAGAGTTTCGCAGGGAAGGGTAGAGCCACGGGTCGTTACACGTCTGAAATGTAACGTCCACTGTTCAAAGTGCCGTCAATGCGAACAAGAGGTGACCGAGACGTGTAACCAATGGCACCGCATACCATCACGCCGGGTGATACGCCAGTATGGCGATGACGAATACACGCTTCCAATGTCGGTCCACCGCGATGTCGCGAAACACGGATGCGACCATCATGATGCTGTAAACAGAACCTGGATTCATCCGAAAAAATGACGTTTTGCCATTCGTGCACCCAGGTTCCTCGTTGAGTCAAGGGTAACCGCAGCCATGGTCTCCGAGCTGATAGTCCATGCTACTGCAAACGTCGTCGAACTGTTCGTGCAGATGGTTGTTGTCTTGCAAACGTCCCCATCTGTTGACCCAGGGATGGAGACGTGGCTGCACGATTCGTTACAGCCGTGCGGATAAGATGCCTGTCATCTCGACTGCTAGTGATACGAGGCCGTTGGGATCCAGCACGGCGTTCCGTATTACCCTCCTGAACCCACCGATTCTGCTAACAGTCATTGGATCTCGACCAACGCGAGCAGCAACGTCGCGATACGATAAACCGCAACCACGATAGGCTACAATCCGACCTTTGTCAAAGTCGGAAACGTGATGTTACGCATTTCTCCTCCTTACACGAGGCATCACAAAAGCGTTTCACCAGGCAACGCCGGTCAACTGCTGTTAGTGTATGAGAAATCGGTTGGAAACTTTCCTCATGTCAGCACTTTGTAGGTGTCGCCACAGGCGCCTATATTGTGTGAATGCTCTGAAAAGCTAATCATTTGCATATCGCAGCATCTTCTTCCTGTCGGTTAAATTTCGCATCTGTAGCACGTCATCTTCGTGGTGTAGCAATTTTAATGGCCAGTAGTGTACCTTGCCTGTCTTTAACATCATCTCTCACTAGTATTTTGTTTCGTATCTTTTTTAAAAAAAAAATTGATCTTTACGCTAATTATGGGATTTCGCGCGTTGCATTTGTAATAAACCAAGTTTGAAAAGAGCAATATTTCATTTCCGTACCCCACTGAATTACAATCAGTTTTTGTGAGCTGAGGATACGTAATAAGGGTAGGAAACCGTACAAGTCTATGAAGGAGATTGCTTAAAAACACTCGTGGGACCCATTCTAGAATATTGCTCAAGTGTGTTAGTTCCATACCAAATAGGGCTAACAGGGGATATTCAGTGTACACAAAGAAGGGCAGCACGAATGGTAACAGGCTTGTTTGACCCATGGTAGAGCACTTGCCGGCGAAAAGCAAAGGTCCAGAGTTCGAGTCTCGGTCCGGCACACAATTTTAATCTGCCAGGAAGTTTCATATCAGCACACACTCCGCTGCAGAGTGAAAATCTCATTCTGTGTCAAAGAGATGCTGAAGAAATTGAGTATGCAGACACTTGCAGATAGACGCAAACTGTCCTGAGAAAGCCTGCTTGCTAAGTTTCAAGAACCAGCCTTAAGAGGTGGATCTAGGAATATATTACACTCTCCTACGCACAGGCCAGAATCTAGCGGGGAGGGAGGGGGGCACTGGGGGAGGGGAACAAACCGGCGTATCTGCCCCGGGTGGCAAATTCAGAGGGTGCCAAATTCACAATCTTGAAGAAGAAAACCTTGTTTTATGAGGCACTTAGCATCCAGCGCACTTTGGTCTATCGATTACTTATATGATTTTCAAACGCATCCCGGTTGGTTTTCGAACATTTCTGTACACACTCTAAGTTGATTTCTGCACAAATCATAATTGATTTTTGAATGCGTGCGTAGTGCACGTGATGTCTCTGCCAGAGGAACCCCCGTCGCGTCAAGAAATAAAGAGTTTTCCCGCAGATAAAAGGGGACGGGACCATATGAGCTGAGTCGAATAAGCACGAACGGGTGAATACCAATCGCTGTTTTTCTGTGTGGTTGACTGGGCGTGCGAATGATAAACGTTCTTGTAATTATTAACGAAATCCACAGATTCAAACTTACTAGCAGATTAAAACTGTGCCAGACCGAGACTGGAACTCTTGACCTTTGCCTTTGCGTGCAAGTGCTCTAGTGACTGTTTTATTTATTTATTATTTTTAGTAACTTATTTTGTTCATTGTTGTTCGTTGTGTTTGTTCGGGGTGAACGTCCCATGACACCCGTTCAAGTTCCTCGTTGATTCGTTCACTCAGTTTCTTTTTTTTTTTTAGTACAGAGGGCAGCCAACCCTCTGACCGGACACGCTGAGCTGCCGCGCTGGCACCGACTGAGCTACCCAAGCACGACTCGCGATCCGCCTTCACAGCCGTACTCCCGCCATTACCTCGTCTCCATAAATTCAGAATACCAGAGTGGAAATAAACGACTAACAGGAATAACGCGTGAAAAATATTACATATTATCTTCTTGCTGTAGCTAAGAAAATGAAATTGTGACAAAAAATTTTGCCAGATTGCTACACTACTAACATTTATACAACCGCCGATTATCAGCCGTGTAAGTTCTATCCTCGGAACATCGCGGAAAACGCGTTGTACAAACACGTAATAACGCCTACCTGGAGAATAAACGCGGGACGACTAGACCGATGATTCTGACAGGGTTAGTGAAGTTAATCGGAGGATCAGTTTCGACAACGGGAGGAATAGTTACAGAATTTGTCATGACAAGATTGTTTGTTAGAACGAGGAAGGAGTAAAAACGGGGACATCACTCAATTTATATGGAAGAATATGACGATTCCAAATTAATATAAAAATTTCGTGCAACTACTACTACTTTTCGATCTCATGCTTGAGAAACTAGAGCACGTGAATGAAATGTGGAACTATTTCCTAACATAAAACTTTTTGTTTGTAATAGACCTAATAGGCACTTGACATTGGTACTTCGAGATTTATATTCTGCCGTGTTATTTACGTATATGAGGTATATAAGAACGACCACTTGTGCCAAGACAGTCTCGCTTATTTGGCATATGTTATAATTGCTGCAATATTAGAAAGACCTGTTTCGTTTTATCTAGCAGACAGTGACAAAATGGACGTAATCAAATCGAGCAACCACACCACTCTTGGATACTATTCGTATTAACAGGGTTTTCAGTATTAGACAGCAACATTTTGATTTTTCATGTAACAAAACGTTTGACGAACTTTGATGAGGTAATAGATTCTTTCGCAGAAAGGAAAGGACGCCGTGTAAAGCTGTAGCAAGATAGAGAAAAAAAAAATAACGCTAGGAATTAAGAATTGAAGAAATTTGTACTGTCTTGCTTGTCTCTTATCTTTACTGGTTTTATGCATCCTATTTTAAAAAATGGCTCTGAGCTCTATGGGACTTGGCTTCTGAGGTCGTCAGTCCCCTAGAACTTAGGACTACTTAAACCTAACTAACCTAAGGACATCACACACATCCATGCCCGAGGCAGGATTCGAACCTGCGACCGTAGCGGTCGTACGGTTCCAGGCTGTAGCGCCTAGAACTGCTCGGCCACTCCGGCCGGCCCTATTTTAAACAATGGAAAATCCAGGATGGAATGTAACAATACTATGAAAAGGAAAGTTGCTACTCACCATATAGCGGAGATGCTGAGTCACAGATAGGCACAACAGAAAGACTCTCACAATTATAGCTTTCGGCCTTTAAGGCCTTCGTCAACAGTTGCCTGAAACTGCAGTCGCGTGTGTGAGTTGCATTTGCGTGAGTATGTGAATATGAATGTCTGTCGTCTATTTTTGACGAAGGCCTTACTGGCCGAAAGCTTTATTTGTGACAGTCGTTTTGTTGTCCCTATTTTCGACTCAGCATCTCCTCTGTATGGTGAGTAGTAACTTTCCTTTTCATAATATTGCTGTATTTAACTTTATGTCACACAAAAGAGAAGGTTACTAGCTAATAGGTAATATAGCGTGCAAACTTTTTGAAGAGTTCTTATTTTTCCGTTCAGAAATAATCCCACCCAGTATTAACTGTGAGTTTTTTTCAAGGGAGGTAGGATGTCAAATCAGCCGAGTGGGAGTAGGAGAGGCACCATAGTACATTTTAATTTCTACTGCCATGAATATAGGTTAGGTGGCTTCCATTACAAAGTATATGCATTTGAATTCCACTGAGCGAAATACAATGACAAGGTAGTGTTATAGGCTCTTTGCTGTTCCTAATCCATATAAACGATTTGGGAGACAATCTGAGCAGCCGTCTTAGGTTGTTTGCAGATGACGCTGTCGTTTATCGACTAATAAACACATCAGAAGATCAAAACAATTTGCAAAATGATTTAGAAGAGGTATCTGTGTGGTGCGAAAATTGGCAGTTGACCCTAAATATCGACAAGTGTGAGATCATTCACATGAGTGCTAAAAGGAATCCGTTAAACTTCGGTTACACGATAAATCAGTCAAATCTAAAGGCCGTAAATTCAACTAAAGACCTAGGAATTACAATTACGAACAACTTAAAGTGAAAGGAACACACAGAAAATGTTGTGGGGAAGGCTAACCAAAGACTACGTTTTATTGGCAGGACACTTAGAAAATGTAAAAGATCTACTAAGGAGACTGGGTACACTACGCTTGTCCGACCTCTTTTAGAATACTGCTGCGCAGTGTGGGATCCTAACCAGACAGGAGTGAAGGAGTACATTGAAAAAGTTCAAAGAAGGGCAGCACATTTTGTATTACCGTGAAATAGGGGAAAGAGTGTCACTGAAATTTGGGGTGGACATCATTAAAACAAAGGCGTTTTTCATTGCGACGGAAACTTCTCACGAAATTCCAATCACCAACTTTCTCCTTCGAATGCGAAAATATTTTGTTGACACCGACCTACATAGGGAGAAACGATCGCTATGATAAAATAAGGGAAATCAGAGCTCGTACGGAAAGATATAGATGTTCGTTCTTTCCGCGCACTATACGAAATTGGAATAATGGAGAATTGTGAAGGTTGTTCGATGAACCCTCTGCCAGGCATTTAAATGTGATTTGCAGAGTATCCATGTAGATGTGATAGAAGAATGCTGTGTGAAGAGGCGTGGCACACTTAAGACCAAATGACATGTCTTATATTTCCTCGAACATATATGTTTTATATGTCAAACTGTTTAGAAAGATTTGCACTACAAAATGAACATATTTTTGAAAAATTCGACTTTCAAAACATTTTTTGACGTCCTATCTCAAACGCTCGAGTTGGAAGGGGGGGGGGGGGGTCGCCACTATCAAATTGTATGCTGAATCGATTCTTTCAATTATCTTTTCTTTTTTTTTTTTTCTTCACATTTTCAAAATGGTTCAATTGGCTCTGAGCAGTATGGGACTTAACTTCTGAGGTCATTTGTCCCCTAGAACTTAGAACTACTTAAACCTAACTAACCTAAGGACATCACACACACTCATGTCCGAGGCAGGATTCGAACCTGCGACCGTAGCGGTCGTGCAGTTCCAGACTGTAGCGCCTAGAACCCTCGGCCACTTCGGCCGGCTAACCGCATTTTCCTTGCAGCACTTGCTATTTATTTCATTCCTTTGTTTCTAAACATTTTTAGTAATTCCGTTTTCCATCGATATTATTTCTTATAAATTATAGAGTGCAGCAATCAGTCGTCCTTTGTAGATTTTATTACGCAGACTTCGGCTAGTGGCCAGCCATTCTCAATGCACTATTTTCTATTCTCGATGCATGTTAAGTCCCTGTTGTTCGGGCGAGCCGCGCGGGATTAGCCGAGCGGTCTAGGGCGCTGCAGTCATGGACTGTGCGGCTGGCCCCGGCGGAGGTTCGAGACCTCCCTCGGGCATGGGTGTGCGTGTTTGTCCTTAGGATAATTTAGGTTAAGTAGTGTGTAAGCTTAGGGACTGATGACCTTAGCATTTAAGTCCCATAAGATTTCAGACACATTTGAACATTTTGTTCGGGCGTCAGTCACATTTCTTTGAATATTATTTCTTCTGTTACCCAAGATTTCTTCACAGTTACCTTTCTTGTACTTATATATTTTGTCAATCCATTTCCTGTGATTGCCATTTTTAGAGATGCCCATTGCTGTTCAACTAAACTGCCTATTGTGGTATTCACTACTCCAGAATCCACTCTCTTAGAGAACTTGTTCCTCAGTACTTCAGTATCCCATTTCTTTCTACACTGATTCTTATAGACGATTCACTTAAGCTTCAGTGTACCCGTCATGATAACCAAGTTGTGATCTGAGAGTCTATATCTGCTCCTGGGTCTTGCTTTACAATCCAATATGTGATTTCGGAACCTTTGTCTGACCATGATGTAATCCAGCTGGAATCTTCATGTGTCTCCAGTACTTCACTCATTGAATCAGAATGAAATTACGATGAAATCCAGACCATTAGCTGCTTACAGGCGTTGATTAATATCGATGGGGAGAGTTGAAAATGTATGCCCCGACCGGGACTCGAACCCAGGATCTCCAGGTTACATAGCAGACGCTATACGCGAGTGAGCCATTGAGGACACGGAGGATAGTGCGACTGCTGGGACTTATTCTGGCACGCTCCCCGTGAGAGCCACATTTCCAATTCTCTGTCTACACACTACATTTGTAGTGTCCCTGCCCACTGTACTCATTACCCACGGTAGCCACCTACCGATTCCAGTAACAGTTTGCTTTATGTGAGTGCATCCACACTGAAGAAGATCATTTTGGCCGAAAGAACAGATACCATCTTCATATATTGAATTAAACGTTCAGTGACCTCGTATACTTTCTTTCTCTACTTTTTCATCTTTTACTTGTGACGTCGACATGTATACTTGAACAATTGTTGTAGGTTTTGGTTTGCGGTTGATTGTGATGGGAATAATCCAATCACTAAACTGTTCACAGAAACTCACCCTCTGTCCTACCCTCCTATTTATGGAGAATCCTACTTCCGTTACACCATTTTCTGCTGCTGTTGGTACATCCTATGTTCCTCTGTCCAGAAATCATAACCTTCTTTCCATTTCGCTTCATTGACCCCAACTATATCTAAAACGAGGCTTTGCATTTCTATTTTCAGATTTTCTAGTTTTCCCATCACATTCAGACTCATCGCATTCTACACTCCAATTTCTAGAATGTTACCTCTTTGTTTTCTCATGGCTATCTCCCACTTGGCAGTCCCCTCCCGGAGATTAGATTGGTGGTCTAATCCGGAATCTTTTGCTAATGCAGAGGTCATCATGACACTGTTTCACGTATAAGCCATATGTCCTATTGGCACACATTACGTCCCTTTAATGCAGTGGTTTCAATTGCGTTCTGTGTCCTGAAGTCGTTGGTCATTGCTGATTCTTTTGGCTTTTTGGATTAGTCTTACACCCCGAGGGCAAGAGGGGCTGCGAACCTCTGTCTGCTCTTGCACCCTCCATGATAAGGCGTAAACAGAATAAGGGTGACTCCTTGTACTGGAAGTCTTCGGCCGCCACTGCTAATTATTTGTAGTCAAAGTTTAAGCAGTAGCTGGGTTCGAAGATCGAACCCAGTACGTTTTGATTCCAAGTCAAAGACGCTATCCCTAGTCGAAAGTTTTTTTTATTAAAATATTTTGTTGTGCTAAAATAGAATGAATTACAATGTTTCACAAATGTTGATCACCATCAACACATCCTGCAAATTATTACTTTAAGAAATTTATTTTAAAATTTAAATGAACACACAAGAAAAAATGAGCAATAGCAATGTACATTTGTACCCAAAAGAATATAATTTTTTAAAACATACATTGATATTAGCTTCTTGCTGCTGAACATTTTCTCTGTGTACGTTGACGTAATGTTTGAATTGCTTACAGGTGCAAACTAGTGGAGTTAAACAGCAGATCTGTAACAATATGATACTTGCAGATTTCGTATGATTTTCTTAAACCAGTGTGAAATAATGCTTTTCATTATGAAGTTCGTAGTTTTTTTTGAGCTAACAACGCAGTGCGTTAAAACATGTAACAGAAATACAACAGAATTTTGTTTATAAAAAGGTCTTGTCCTTATTGCACCTTAGTTCCCCGAGCAGGAGCTGAAAAGTATCGAGCAATTCTGAATTTTGATTGTCGGACAAATCCTACAGATTTTCTCTGGCTTTGTTACACAAAGCAAGTAAACAATTGCAATCCATCTTCGTTGACCACCCAACTACGACGTCGCAACAAACAAACGGCTGTGGAAAGCAGTAGTGAACAGTTGTTTTACAACTGACTCTGTCCATCAGCAATTTCTCGGTAGGGTTGAGGTAGATATTAGTATGATTCCAAGTTTAAAAACTTTTTCGAACCTTCAGCTGCTTTTGGTCTGCTGTTATGTGTGGCTCAAGTCATAGCGAACGAGAATTTGCGCACTATCATACTTTATTGGTAAAACCTGAGAATTAAGTGCGTTTGTTGGACTTAAGTAATGATTTCACAGTTTCCAGTAGCGTTGTCTACTGTCTCACAGTGTGGCATTTAATTAAAAGTTTCTCAAAGGGCATCATCAGATACATGATTTTACGTAGGTTAACAGTCACGACAAGAAGACAGGCCACAATGATGATGGAGAACGGTTTCCTTTTACGAACACCGTGCGTGCAGCGCTCTGGCAAATTCTGTAGTTTTGACTGCGTTTTTACTTGCATTGGTCCATCATTTTATTTCGTACTAGTGTGGCTGTGTGAAACTATTGAGCAGGTCGGTTGACGTCATTGATGGCGGGTGACCGATGAAAGCCGTACAATTCTTACGAAAAAATGTTCCGTAAGGTAACAAAAATGATCGGCAAAAACATCTCAGGGGGGTTCTAGCTTCAGTTAAAGAAGCATTTAACACGAATAACGTTCGGTCGTTCACCTTCGAACAATCCATCTCCAACTTCCCGTACTTGGCACGTGAGAAACATGCAAAACACAGTAAAAGTTCTTCATATGAGAAGAAGGTAGGATGGTAATTACTTTTAAACAATCAACACAGCGAAGTATCGTAAATAAAGTAATTATTAAGCCACCAAATACGGACGGGTTACACTTACATGTCGTCAGTGCAAGCTCAGATAGCAGAAAGATAGGCAGGCAAATAGAAGACAAGTGAGGTAACGTATCTCTTTTGTTCTCAGCGATATAAAACTCGCATTTTATACCTTTCTAGAAATTTCGTTAAGTACAGGGCTATTACAAATGATTGAAGCGATTTCATAAATTCACCGTAGCTCCATTCATTGACATATGGTCACAACACACAACAGATACGTAGAAAAACTCATAATGTTTTGTTCGGCTGAAGCCACACTTCAGGTTTCTGCCGCCAGAGCGCTCGAGAGCGCAGTGAGACAAAATGGCGACAGGAGCGGAGAAAGCGTATGTCGTGCTTGAAATGCACTCACATCAGTCAGTCATAACAGTGCAACGACACTTCAGGACGAAGTTCAACAAACATCCACCAACTGCTAACTCCATTCGGCTATGGTATGCGCAGTTTAAAGCTTCTGGATGCCTCTGTAAGGGGAAATCAACGGGTCGGCCTGCAGTGAGCGAAGAAACGGTTGAACGTGTGCGGGCAAGTTTCACGCGTAGCCCGCGGAAGTCGACGAATAAAGCAAGCAGGGAGCTAAACGTACCACAGCCGATGGTTTGGAAAATCTTACGTAAAAGGCTAAAGCAGAAGCCTTACCGTTTACAATTGCTACAAGCCCTGACACCCAATGGAAAACCGATGGATCGGTCGTGGTGGAGATCATGATCAGCAATTCATGTCATGGCCTCCGCGCTCTCCCGACTTAACCCGATGCGATTTCTTTCTGTGGGGTTATGTGAAAGATTCAGTGTTTAAACCTCCTCTACCAAGAAACGTGCCAGAACTGGGAGCTCGCATCAACGACGCTTTCGAACTCATTGATGGGGACATGCTGCGCCGAGTGTGGGAGGAACTTGATTATCGGCTTGATGTCTGCCGAATCATTAAAGGGGCACATATCGAACATTTGTGAATGCCTAAAAAACTTTTTGAGTTTTTGTATGTGTGTGCAAAGCATTGTGAAAATATCTCAAATAATAAAGTTATTGTAGAGCTGTGAAATCGCTTCAATCATTTGTAATAACGCTGTATAAATGTTCACCCTTTGGTTAGCAACGAAATAAATAACGTTGTTTTTCCTATCGCTCTCCAGAATATTGAGAAAGGGTGATTAATTATTAACAGTTCGACTCTAAACTGTGTTGTCTGCAGTGAAAAACTTTTCGACGAGCGGGGTTGCTTGCAGTTAACGGCAGCCGCGCTGAGCAGTCGTTTGTGCTTCGTGCGGCGGCCGGCACCGATTACATCAGGTGTATCGTGGAACTGTTATCAAGTTTTTTTTTATTTTTTTAGTGCAATCTACTGGATATTTTACCTGCAAGTAGTTAGCAACGAGTGTCAAAGCATCGTCGCTGGGAGATTTCTCTCAGCGGCTATTTTTAAAATGGAAACTAATGACGAAATCCCAGTCGATAACGGCCATGGTCGGCTTTCGCTTTGGATACGAGTCACAACATCGAGACTGTCATGATGCACCCTCCTTCAACAGAGGTAATTACAAATAAGCATCAACTGGGTACCATCGAAATGTGCTCTCAAGATCACTGTCCTCAGAATGATCAGCTGGAGATGGATCAGCATTCATCAAGTTCAGCAGCCTTGTCGCAGTGTCCCACAAACATCACCCAGCGACAAAAGGCAAGACACAGATCACCATCACCCCAACAGGCGGCAGCTCCTGGCGCAAATGTCCCGAAGAAGGCAAAGGCAAGTCAAAAGCACAGTAGTAGTGTCGAAGGGGACGTAGATATGGTAGATACTGATAATGTTGCACGCGTACACTGTGGAAGTTCTAGGAGTAGACAGCAACTTGAGTGTAAATATAGGAGACAGGAGTTGCAATGAGCTGCCGGCTTCCCAAAAGTCTGTTAGTCGTAAAAACTTGGACAATTCAGTGACCACAACGGTACCTCCTACAGGAAATAACACGTTTCCTAGTAACAACAAATATGCTAGTAAAGATTGTTGTTGTTGTGGTCTTCAGTCCAGAGACTGGTTTGATGCAGCTCTCCATGCTACTCTATCCTGTGCAAGCTTCTTCATCTTCCAGTACTTACTGCAACCTACATCCTTCTGAATCTGCTTAGTGTATTCGTCTCTTGGTCTCCCTCTACGATTTTTACCCTCCACGCTGCCCTCCAATGCTAAATTTGTGATCCCTTGCTGCCTCAGAACATGTCCTACCAACCGGTCCCTTCTTCTTGTCAAGTTGTGCCACAAACTCCTCTTCTCCCCAATTCTATTTAATACCTCCTCATTAGTTATGTGATCTACCTATCTAATCTTCAGCATTCTTCTGTAGCACCCCATTTCGAAAGCTTCTATTCTCTTCATGTCTAAACTATTTATCGTCCACTTCAATACATGGCTACACTCCTTACAAATACTTTCAGAAATGACTTCCTGACACTTAAATCTATACTCGATGTTAACAAATTTCTCTTCTTCAGAAACGCTTTCCTTGCCATTGCCAGTCTACATTTTATATCCTCTCTACTTCGACCATCATCGGTTATTTTACTCCCTAAATAGCAAAACTCCTTTACTACTTTAAGTGTCTCTTTTCCCAATCTAATTCCCCTCAGCATCACCCGACTTAATTCGACTATATTCCATTATCCTCGTTTTGCTTTTGTTGATGTTCATCTTATACTCTCCTTTCAAGACACTGTCCATTCCATTCAACTGCTCTTCCAAGTCCTTTGCTGTCTCTGACAAATTACAATGTCATCGGCGAACCTCAAGGTTTTTATTTCTTCTCCATGGATTTTAATGCCTACTCCGAATTTTTCTTTTGTTTCCTTCACTGCTTGCTCAATATACAGATTGAATAACATCGGGGAGAGGCTACAACCCTGTCTCACTCCCTTCCTGACCACTGCTTCCCTTTCCTGCCCCTCGACTGCCATCTTGTTTCTGTACAAATTGTAAATAGCCTTTCGCCCCCTTTATTTTACCCCTGCCACCTTCAGAATTTGAAAGAGGGTATTCCAGTATGCTAGTGAAGATAACGCTTATCAATCAACAGACATGGGTCCTTACGTCGTCTTTGTAGAGGGAGGAAATGGTAATGTAGGAAAGTTACATCCGATGGCTCTTGGAAGAATGTTGATTACTGAAAGTAATAACTCAAGACATGAAATAGTTAATATCTCAGCTATTGATAGAAACAGGTATAAATTGAAACCAAAACAGGGAAGTCTGCAAACAGGTTGCGGTTGTTTGATGTTTTTCGGCTGAAGAATATGGAGGCTTATGTTCCAAATTTCCTAACAAAGAGAAGGGGAGTTATCGGGTGATGTTGATATTGCATTATCCCACCAAGACATCCTTGCAGAAGTAAAGTCGGAATTTCTAGTAACCGACGTTCTCTTAAAAATGAAACAGACATGGTAACGACACGGGCTCTTATACGTAATGCTGTTGAAGACTTCTGCAAATCTGACAATGGCTTTTAAAATACTCTCGAACAGAGAAAGTCTTTATCGGGAGCTTAGCAGCAACCACATGCCGCTAGCTTGTATTTGCGAAACTTGGTTTCAGCCATTTTGATTAGAGACACGAGTAAATTAAAAAAAAAATTGGTCATCACTATTAGGACAACAGAATGCCAGGTACTTGCTGCTGTAATTTACACTCCTAACGGCGCATTCCCCATCGTCACCATTTACAAACCACCTGAGTGTAAAATACAAGATCTTTCACTGGATCAGATTGTAGCCCAGCTTCAAACGCCATTCCTCCACTGTGCAGACTGCAACGCACACCACTCACTATGGGGTTGCCAAGTAGATGACGCGGATGGCAAACAGTTAGATACACTTTTTGGAAAGTTCAATTTGATTCTTCTAAATGATGGTGGAAGGAGTATATAGAGGGTCTATACAACGGCGATGTACTTGAGGAGAATATTATGGAAATGGAAGAGGATATAGATGAAGATGAAATGGGAGATACGATACTGCGTGAAGAGTTTGACAGAGCACTGAAAGACCTGAGTCGAAACAAGGCCCCCGGAGTAGACAACATTCCATTGGAACTACTGACGGCCCTGGGAGAGCCAGTCCTGACAAAACTCTACCATCTGGTGAGCAAGATGTATGAAACAGGCGAAATACCCTCAGACTTCAAGAAGAATATAATAATTCCAATCCCAAAGAAAGCAGGAGTTGACAGATGTGAAAATTACCGAACTATCAGTTTAATAAGTCACAGCTGCAAAATACTAACACGAATTCTTTACAGACGAATGGAAAAACTAGTAGAAGCCAACCTCGGGGAAGATCAGTTTGGATTCCGTAGAAACACTGGAACACGTGAGGCAATACTGACCTTACGACTTATCTTAGAAGAAAGATTAAGGAAAGGCAAACCTACGTTTCTAGCATTTGTAGACTTAGAGAAAGCTTTTGACAACGTTAACTGGAATACTCTCTTTCAAATTCTGAAGGTGGCAGGGGTAATATACAGGGAGCGAAAGGCTATTTACAATTTGTACAGAAACCAGATTGCAGTTATAAGAGTTGAGGGGCATGAAAGGGAAGCAGTGGTTGGGAAGGGAGTGAGACAGGGTTGTAGCCTCTCCCCGATGTTGTTCAATCTGTATATTGAGCAAGCAGTAAAGGAAACAAAAGAAAAATTCGGAGTAGGTATTAAAATCCATGGAGAAGAAAGAAAAACTTTGAGGTTCGCCGATGACATTGTAATTCTGTCAGAGACAGCAAAGGACTTGGAAGAGCAGTTGAATGGAATGGACAGTGTCTTGAAAGGAGGATATAAGATGAACATCAACAAAAGCAAAACGAGGATAATGGAATGTAGTCGAATTAAGTCGGGTGATGCTGAGGGAATTAGATTAGGAAATGAGACACTTAAAGTAGTAAAGGAGTTTTGCTATTTGGGGAGCAAAATAACTGATGATGGTCGAAGTAGAGAGGATATAAAATGTAGACTGGCAATGGCAAGGAAAGCGTTTCTGAAAAAGAGAAATTTGTTAACATCGAGTATAGATTTAAGTGTCAGGAAGTCATTTCTGAAAGTATTTGTATGGAGTGTAGCCATGTATGGAAGTGAAACATGGACGATAAATAGTTTGGACAAGAAGAGAATAGAAGCTTTCGAAATGTGGTGCTACAGAAGAATGCTGAAGGTTAGATGGGTAGATCACATAACTGATGAGGAAGTATTGAATAGGATTGGGGAGAAGAGAAGTTTGTGGCACAACTTGACCAGAAGAAGGGATCGGTTGGTAGGACATGTTCTGAGGCATCAAGGGATCACCAATTTAGTATTGGAGGGCAACGTAGAGGGTAAAAATCGTAGAGGGAGACCAAGAGATGAATACACTAAGCAGATTCAGAAGGATGTAGGTTGCAGTAGGTACTGGGAGATGAAGAAGCTTGCACAGGATACAGTAGCATGGAGAGCTACATCAAACCAGTCTCAGGACTGAAGACCACAACAACAACAACAACAACAAATGTTGGTTCTCCTACTATGATACATAACCCAAACAGACGACCGTCGGCCGTCGATTTGACATTGTGCTCTGTTGACCTCAACCGTGTAACGGAGTGGACCGTCAAACGAGACCCTGTTGGCTCAGATCATTTCGCTCTGGCAATCACAATAGACTTATCTATAAATACAGTAGAAATTATCTACCGAAACAGCAGGTGGAAAATAAAGGATGCTGATTGGCCAAAGTATACTGCTACAGTCCAGGTGAAGTTTCAATCTTTTAACAATTTGTTAGCTCCGAAAGAGGCCTACCAACAGGTAATTTCAATTACTGAAGACGTTGCAACAATTTCCATTCCATGAAAAAATAAAGTCATCGTGTTGAAGCAACGGCCCCCAGTCTGGTCGACACCAGAGTGCTCTAGAGCCATAGCACAGTGCAAAGTTACGTACAGTAACTTCTGCAAACAACAAAATGTAGAAAACTTCATTGAATATCGGAAAGTAGCAGCAAAAGTTCGAAGGCGGTTTAAAGACTGTAAAAAGAATAGCTGCCAAAATTTCTGTGAATCTTTAAATAACAATGTTAGTATCGCTGATGTCTGGAAGCAATTAAGATTTTTCAAAAACAAAAACTCCACTATGCGTCAGCTATTAAGTCAAGCATGGCTTGAAGACTTTGTGAATTTAATCTCACCAGCTTCCGCAGCTGACCAGCCATATTGCCCCCCGGAACAACGGGATGACAATCATCCGCTCGTGGTACCGTTTTCGTAAGAAGAGCTGATGAATGGCATTAAAAGAGAGTAACTTCCACACCCGATAAGGACGGTGTACACTATCAGATGATAGAGAATCTCCCAAACATAACACTCAGAAAACTGTTACAGATATTTAACCAAATATGGATGAATGACACGCTAATAGAAGAGTCGACAACTCAAGTTGTAGTACCCATACTGAAACCACATAAGGATGAAGAGCAGGCCAAATCATATAGACCTATTTCTCTTTCTTCCTGTATCGGCAAAACTTTGGAACGCCTGGTAAAAAATCGCTTGGAATGGTGGTTAGAATCAAATCAGACCCTGTCATCGAGTCAGTATGGGATTAGAAAAGGCAAAGGAACAATAGATAATTTAAATATTTTAACCTCAGAGATCTATGACGCAACAACAAGAAAAGAGAACGTAACAGCTACATTCCTGGATATAGCTGGAGCGTATAATAATGTTCGTATACTTGTGTTGCTACGGAAGTTGGAAACCATTGGAATCCCGCCACAACTGATTTATGTAATCAGCACTTTCCTCGCTGAAAGACACATATGGGTTCGGTTCCAAAATAAATTAACTGGACCACGTCGTCTTACAACAGTTCTTCCACAAGGAGCTATCCTCAGCCCCCTACTCTTTGCACTATGTATTAACGATCTGGTGAGGATTATCCCTTTTCCAGTTAAAATCCTCCAGTATGCAGATGATATTTGTTTGTATGTGTCGACCAAAGGGATGGACCAGGCTGTGTGTGAGCTATCAAAGGCGATGGACACACTGGATCAAACATTACGTAGCTGTGGGTTACAGATTTCGGCAGAAACATCAGTACTTGTTCCTTTCACGAACCGAACAATGCCAGGCTGCGTGAATACTGTAAGACTTTCTGGTCATAAAATACCACTAAAATCCCAGGTGAGGTTTCCTGGTGTTCTCTTCTATTCCAGAATGAGTTGGATACCTCATATTCAAACCGTCGTCAGTACGTGAGGAAAAGCATTGACCCTTACCAGATGAGTGACAAGAGTATGGTGGGGACTCACCCCAACATTCTGCTCACCCTCTACCGCACGTTGATTCGTTCCCGTATAGACTACGGATGCACGGCCTGTCACACTGCTGCTAACAAGTACCCAGCACTACTGGATAAAATGCAGTACAGAAGCTTGCGCATCTGCCTCGGAGCTATGCATTCTTCTCCCACCAACGCCCTTCTCCTGGAAGCATCAGAAATGCCTCTACATATTCGCAGAACAATGATGTGTGATCGTTATATCTTACAGCTGATGGCAGATACCAAACATTTACTGATAAAAAAAGTGCGAAACGCTCTCTCAAATCGGGAATAACAGAAATGTCAGGAAACAGCAGTTTTATATCTACAAGCGGTACGAAGACTGGAAATATCCCCCAAAGAATGTATATCGAAGTGAGGTTCTTCCAATATTCCTATATGACTAGCACAGTCTTATCACGATATTCTTGTAACATACGTCGACTATTCCAGCAAAGGAAAAGGATGTGGGCAGTTTTCACCTACATCGCACCTGGCAGAAAAGTGGGCAGGATATCTTAAACTATATACAGATGGCTCAAAAATGGGGACGGAAAATCATACCTGGTGGTCTTTCTTCTGTCCAGAATGTGCAGAGGAAAGGAAGTTTCAACTACCAGGTGATGCTTACACATTTCTTGCTGAAACTTTCGCTATCATAGAGGCAATCCACTGACTCTCAAAGCGTTCTAAAATCCATTTGTTACAGAAACTGGGACAAAAGAACTAGTAAATACACCCTCGACATACAGGATCATTATCATAAAGCTAAGAAGACTGGCCAAATTATAGAATTTGTATGGGTCAAATCACATTCCGGCATTCTTTACAATGACAAAACAGATCATCTAGCGAGAGATGCGATTAACAGTGGAAGACCTATGGGCATTAAACTCCCATACACATAATACCTCCTAAAAGTAAAACAACAAGCGAGTCTCTCATGGCAGGAAGAATGGAATGAAAGCCAACAACAAGAGGTAAAAGCTATGCACGTATGCAGACATTCATACCAAGACAGACATGGTTTGCGAACTTCAAACTTTCACGGAAAATTATAACGTCTATTGTGAGAATGCGTCTCAATCGTGGATCTTTCCCTGCCCACTTACATAGAATCGGCGTATCGGAGACACCCTACTGTCAATGTGAAGCGGACACAATTGGTGGTGCAAATCAAATCTTATTTCAGTACAGACGCTGTGAGAAAGGCAAAGTCAACTTCTTAAAGGAGCTCTTAAGACTTGGTCACTGCCAGCCGCTTTGCACGATCCCAATTCTCGGAGACACAACCAGGAGTACATACGATGCCATATCCCGGTTTCTGGCAAAAGAAGACATAAAAATCAAAAATAAATTGAACTTAACTAAAGAACTTAATTGAAAAATAAATTTTTAGCAGTCAACTGTGTTTTGTAATCTGATTACGATAATTTTGATCTGAAAACATATGAATGTATACCTTAAACAGTATGTTTGACGAAGAAAAAATGTTATCTTGTTATGTGTGTCAGTACATTTATTTGTGAAGGCTGAAAATTTATACGCTACAAGGCAATAAAAAGGAAAAAAGAAATGTTCACTATGATTAAAAAGTGTTCGCTGATTTCCTGATAGGTTACACTCCTCCAAATTTCACCAAACATAATAAATTGTCTTTTCTTAATACCGGATCATTTTAAACGTCAGCTAAATAAAATATAGAAGATAACACTTCAGACCATGATAAGGTGATGATCAGGTAAGGTGTTCTTTACGGAGATAATATGTTTAACCTATCACATATAAAAAAATCAGATGTTTCTGGAGAATATTTCGTTTAAAATCGAGTGAGAAATGGGCTCAACAAGTCTTTGTTTCCTGAAATGTGTGTATAGGACATAAGTTAAGGAGTACAGGACGCTTTTATAAAAACAACCAGCGTCTGGGGTAGCTGAAATTTATTGAAATGCGCCGATAGCAGAATATCTCCCCCCCCCCCCCCCCCACCACCACCACCACCTTATCACCTCCTCCGACTACTGACGGCCTTGCAGAAACGTAACCGCCATCATCACATGTCTCAGGATAAACGTTCTGCGCTGGATTTGCAACTCAGTCCAAACGTATGTTGTGGTCCTTAGCTCTCTCCGTCCTTGTCCCATTTATTTTATTCGCCGCAAGAAGTTAACGCATTCAAGGCGTCAAATGTTCTGCAGATGGTGACGTCAGCTCGTCAATTGCTGACCAATTGTGTGTGTATTCAGAGACGTACCAGTGCGTCGAGACCGAAAGCCGATCTTCAAGCGCCACTGCGCACAAGGACCATTTCCGAAGAAAAATTTTTTTTTGAGATAGGTCCGTTTTTCGCCTAGAGGATCATACAGAGTGTTTGACGGAGGGGCCGAATCGAGAACATGGAACAATCAAATAATCCTAACAAACATAGGTCCGGAAACCAATGTTGTCCTCAATAGGACTTATTGATATGCCAGTGATACAACACTGTTAAAGTCTGAAACGTCTCTGTGAAGTCGTTTCATAAGACGCTTGTCTAATTCGACACAACTTATTCACTTTACTACCTGATTTTAGCTCAATTCATGAACTCTTCGCCGGCCGGGGTGGCCGAGCGGTTCTAGGCGCTACAGTCTGGAACCGCGCGACCGCTACGGTCGAAGGTTCGAATCCTGCCTCGGGCATGGATGTGTGTGATGTCCTTAGGTTAGTTAGGTTTAAGTAGTTCTAAGTTCTGGGGGACTGATGACCTTAGACGTTAAGTCCCATAGTGCTCAGAGCCACGAACTCTTCCAGAAAGACTGAGCACTCTAATAAGGCCTATTGAATATTATATGTGTGTTTCAATGTGAGGTTTCGGTTTTGTTTTGTGGGAAACGCTGAGTCGGTCATCGTCTGCTGGGAGCAGACGATGTTGCTTCTCGTTCGAAGGAGAGCACAAAATGACCAATTTAGGTTTCCAATACCTGAACAGAGAGGTTTACCCATCTTAGTCGAAGGCTGCTTTTGTGTGTGAGGTTGGTGACGGAGGGCTACCCCTCTGGTAGCTTCCGCTGCACGGGGAGCTAGGTAATCTCGAGAGAGAAAGGCGCACTCTTCGGTGAACGCATGGTGAGTACGGATCGTGGCTCTTAAGAGGGGTTTCAGGTGATAGGAAGCAGGTTGTTTAACTGGTGAAATACTTAAGAACTTCAGCTTAACTGAAGCGTGTGAAGCGAGTTATTTTTTTAATGATTTTTAATATTAGATTTTGTGGAAATTGCTTTTGTCTTTGTGTGTCGATTTTGTGCCACGTGTTTGGTAATCAGTGACCCTTCTGGTCCACCAGGGCACCGCAATAGGCTTTATTTTAACAGTTTGCTTGTTTAATGGGCTACAATTTCTGCCAGAATATCTGTTCTTTCGTGCGCTTTCTACAAAGCACCAGAACATTTTGAGTCAGAATGCACCACGTGCTCTAGTTCGGCCGTTTGGAAGCAGCAGACGCAGTTAGTATGTTGAATAATTATCGCACATTCTTGTGTATTGGTTAAACCTCTGTCCAGAATAGTGCATGCGTAGAATCGTAATGCAAATCTCACTGAGATATTGTTACGGTATTAATGCAAAGAAGATGATAATCTGATTATCTCCCACCCCCGTCTTCTGTGTTTCTTCTTGCTGTAGTTAAATTGTGCTCTGTTTCATTCTCACGTAATTCTTACTTAAATATTTCGAGTCAGGCCCCAGTTGTGTGTAGTTAGGATGTGCAACCAAATATTTAGTTACAATAAATAATTTACGTCAAAGATAAATTCTTTAGTGTCGTCTTACCCCCTTACTTCGATTTCCAATCCTGAATTAATCAAGTTGCTTCATGCACGACATGGAGTGCTATTTATCTGGCTGCTTAAAGAAATTTGCGTACTTGTAATTAAATTATTAAAGTGATTAAACTAATAATTTTCCAGCTCCGTTTTTTTCTAAATGGTTAGGAAGGGCTTGGGCTGGTGGTGACTCTGAATTTCTGAATTTTTATCATTATTTGAGTGAGAGAAGCAGCTAGAAATGCGAGATAACGTATATGGCTCGATGAGCAACGCCGTAAAGATAGTAATACGTTACAAGTCTAACCGTATACCGTAAGTGAAGCGTAACTTACAATTTGGTAAATGCCCTCATTTGATTTTATCATTGTTCCGGACACCTAAACTAAAATTAAACTAAGCTCTGTCTGAACAGGCTTCGGAAGGCTCAACGGTACTGACCGACTACCTTGTCGTCCTCAGCATATATGCGTTTTTGGATGCGGAGTTGAAGGGGCACGTGGTCAGCACGCCGCTCTCCTAGCCATCGTGTTTTCAGACCGGAGTCGTTATTTCTCAATCAAGAACCCCTCAACTGGCCTCATAAGGGTTGTCTGCGGACCGCTTGCGAACGGTCGGTCAACCATCCAAGGGCTAGCCAAGCCCGACTGCGCTTCACTTCAGTGATCTGACGGCAACCGATGTTACCATTGCGGAAAGAATGGTGGCTTCCCTTTATCTAATTACTGGTAAATAGTGTTTAGAGAACAAGCGTTGTGGCTGCCAGTGTCATAGCATTCCAAATCTGCAGACTTGAATCCTATGGTTTCTTATGTGTGACGATATTTGTAAGCTTAGGTGCATTCCAGTCTTGCTGACAATGCCGTGCTCTGGAAATGTACTGTGGATGGTCGTCAATGCAGTCGGTACGCGCATAGTGTTTCTGAACGCGTACAGCCGGCCGGGGTGGCCCAGCGGTTCTAGGCGCTACAGTTTGGAACCGCGCGACCGCTACGGTAGCAGGTTCGAATCCTGCCTCGGGCATGGATGTGTGTGATGTCCTTAGGTTACTTAAGTTTAAGTAGTTCTAAGTTCTAGGGGACTGGTGACCTCAGAAGTTAAGTCCTATAGTGCTCAGAGCCATTTTTTTGAATGCGTACAGCCACCGATGAAGAGACGTGCTGATGTCTATTCTCACATGAACGGTGGCCGTGTGAGACACCTGTAATATGATTGTCCTCAAGTGCATATGTGCAGTTTGGGTGTTAGGGGGCTCTGTTATAAAGTGTTCATGTACTGACAACGAAACAGCAGCAACACCGCCCCATATATTAAGTAGAATGTTGAAGGCGAGGGCAGAAGAGTGGGGAGTTGAGCACCTCTGCTCAACGCGTTTTGTAAGCTTGTTCGAGAACAGTCATGTTGCTCTACGCGAAAAATATTAAGTAATAGAAGTAGGTAATGTGTCAGCCTCACGCACATACACGTTCAGGACTATTTTAACAGCATTCTGCAACTATATACGCGCCTCAAAAACAAAATTAGTAAACCTGAGTCACTGAAGAATAATTATGAAATGAAATTAACGATTTTCGATTTACAAAAATCACGCAAATCACGTTGAAGAATAGCACATCTGAAAATGTAGGCTACTTTACTTTAACAGTTCTAGTTTTTACACACAAAAAAAACCCAAGCAGCGGTGTTAGTAATTAAACATCACTACGCTACTCCTTTAACCTCTTCACTCCTGGCGATAAAATAAGAAAAGAAAATGTTTTCACCATGCGTTTTATTGTTGTTACGCATAGTTACATTCTAAATTACATTGTTTTAATTTTTATTTTTGATACTTTCTGAAATATTTAAGGCATACGTATTTGTACTTCGGGTCTTAACCAGTAGAAGAATGATTATTTTATAACGTATATCGACACCACTGTTCATGAAATTTTAAAACGTATTATTTTAAGTACAGAAAAATATATATTACACTTCTTGCACATGGTTGTGCATTCTTCATAGCGACATTTAGAGGCATTCTTCACATCCACGTGTTGCGGAAGGTGATAAACTTGACTATGTTGACTGAAGTTTCTTGACTGAGGGACAAACTTTCTTCTCTTAGATGTATTACCATCAGATCCAGAACCTTCAGAGCTCTCCCATTCATCCACAGGCACCTAGAGAGCCGAGAGGAACTTCTCACATGAGAAGACTTTAGCAGCTCATCAGCCAAATTCAATTTCAAATTTATCTGGGGGACAATCTATTACATTTCGCTATTCCTTCTTCTGTACAAGATCATTTGTAGATAATTCAACAATTAACAACAGCTAAATCAGTAAAATAGTTAAACAATCTAACTAGCAACTATTTGGGCACTCGACCACCTCTTACAAATACCTTGTGGCTTATTTCCAACACACGCGGATAATGGAATAACAGATTGAAAATGCAAAGCATTTATTTATAGTTGATAACTGAAAACACTAATATGAATTAATTATTGGCATTATAACAAGCTGTTTCCCAACTACCAAGTTACATATAACCGAAGCGTCACACAGGGTGGTCAGAAAGAGTATGAAAAGTTTGAAAGGGTGTTGCGGGATAGGTTATGCTGAGAAATAATTGTTAAGAAAAAATGCGATACGATGCACCGTTTCTGAGTGAATTAGAATTGAAGTTAGGCAGCCAGGCCACTGAGTGCGTAAACTTAAGCGGCCCGCCAGAGACGGCCACGCCAAGCGGGTTTTTCGTTTGGTTTCTTAAAACCGAACAAGAGAGCGACGTAAAAATCTGAACATGGACTGGAGTAAGGATCGAACCAGAGCCAAAGGCTGAACAGCCTCGTGAGCTATCATCTACGATAGGAGAACAACTGACAATGATTGCATCTGGCGGGTCAGTTGAACTAGCGCACACAGCGGCCTGATTGGTTAACTTCAATGCTAACTAACTTGGAAACGGCGCAACGAATCGAATTTTTTTCTTAAGAGTTATTTCTGAGCACAATCTATCCCATACTGTATAATTGCGATGTTGTCCTCAGTAAAAACAAAAAAAATTTCGATGTCTACTGTAATAAACATAAGAAGTAGTTCTAGCAGACACATATATCAGTCAAATATATGACCATTTTCACGTGTTAAAAGCAACAAATAAATTAAATCTAAGCTATAGAATAACGTGTTATTTCGAAATACCTTCAGAGCGCGCGCTTGGGCAGCAATTCTACAAAGTAATATTTTCAAAACATCGATAAGTTGCACTTCAAGCAGAGTGTGAGGCGAGCGCGACCTAGCGGCGCAAACTGAAACTTCACGACCTACACGAACGTGTCGTGTAGGTCTTGAGCTGGTAAAAACCGTTTATTAATTTTTCGAACAGAAAACTTGAACTATAGTTTTGCATAGCCACGGACTTAAGAGGTTAATGACACATATATACTTTTTATTCATTAACATTAAATTCTTGAATCGCAACATAAAAATGTTTAAATTGAAGAGATCTCTGGTGCCCGCTACAGGTTAGAAACCGCGCACCAGTGGCGAAGCAGTATTTCACAAACCTCTTACTCCATTGTACAGTGCTTCGCATTCGGCCTTCCAAGACACACAGCAGTGAGGCGGAACGAGTTAACAAACAGTCGGTGAGCGCAGGGTTACCACATGTCCGCGTTTTCAGCGTTAAGTGTAGCGTCCGCCTATATCTTTACGATTTCTGTTAATGCCCGCGTTTTATTGGTTTTGGGAATTCAGATCTTTTGATTTTTGGTTTCGTCTCGTATCGTCCACAATTCATATATTTTTACTTCGGTTTTTCAATTAGATCATTTGCTATTTGCTTACAATCGATCTGTTATGCTGGTAAAACCGAAAATGTTGTTTTAAATATATTGCTTACAATCGATGTTTCGATGTTTATAACTCAGAGACAGCTGTAACGTCTATGTTACTTCCCTGAGATGATGAAAAGCGTTTTCATCAATTTTCAGATTTAAAACAATTCTAGCCACATATGGTGGAAAGTCTGAACAAAACCAGAAGAAATGGTGCATGAGTCGTGTAGTAGTGAGGAACAGTTTAGTGAATTAATTAAAATTGCGCAGTTATTTGCAGTGGCAACCGATAAACGCTTGTGTTGAGAGGTTGTTCTTAATGCGGTTACAGTGGACAAAGGGAGAAATAAGCTCAAAATAGAATCTGTAAAAGGGATTGTAATGTTGAAATTTAATTTTTGACATTTGAATTGCAAAACTTTTAAAAACATTTTTGTCGAAAAAGGAACTTTCAAAAAGATTTGGTCCAATGCAAAATATATGTAGGGCATGGGCTCTAAACCTAAGTAGCTATGTGTGATGTATGTAATATTTTTGTTTTTATTTTTTGTTTGTTATGTAATAAATTTAAAGTATGGGAAGTGTCCTCTTTTTCCATCCTAAAACTTATAAACAGTTTCCTCTTTCTTTCCAAAATATAATAATAACCCTAGATGAGCGAGAAGAGTTAAAAGCTGCACTTTCTAGACGATCATAACTGCATGCTGTCAAAATTATGGCCCAAATTTTCAGGCGAGATTAATTGCTGGGTCTTTCTTTCTTCTCAGAATATGAGGTCAAGTTGGTGATGTCTCCTTGTCAGTCATAATACGTCGTATGTGGGAACCATTGGTTCCAGGACCTGTTGTCTGATACACAGTAATTTAGTTTAGTTTCTGTCCTTTTTTGCAAATGATTGAACTATAGCCTTGGATTTTACTGTGTAGAGTGTTGAGTAGCAAATTACTATAAGTTTTTGTTTTGCGTAAGTCTTGCTGCATATCCTTGTCCAAGGCGGCTTCCTAGTGTAATTTTCCCGCCGTCTGACCGCCACGTCACGTCACTAAGTTTAAATGCTGATACAGAGCATATAGTTTAGATCAATGTGTTCTAGTTTGCATACTCGTCTAGTGCAGTAGCTTTTTGTTAAGCAGAGGTTCCAGAAACAGGCAAGTGTACATACATCCACTTCAGTAGAGAAATTTATTTCTGTTTAATAGTTTGCCGTCCCAGGGCATAGTGAGCAATCTGCAGAGCAGTTTTTAGTGTTTATTTATTCTCCTCGTTATATTTTGTGTGCATTCCAAACTCGGCAGCGCCATTTCAGATCTTATATTTGTTTCTACTCACTACCATATGGCTAGGAACTGTGCTTTCTGTGACCGGATACAAAGAGAATTGGGTGCTGTCAGCTGGAAGCAGCATAGGCTACCTTTGACATGCTTCTGGCTAATGTTGAAAGTTGTGGAGGCACCGGGGCACTGGGGACGCGACCCGCGACACCTTTGGTGCCTTTGGAATCTACTGGTGACCCGGATGTCGCTGCATCTTCTGATTAGCAACATCTGACCGGTCTGTCCCCCCTCGACTGTGGGTGGCAGACAGTGGTGGGGTTGCGTGTCACAGGGAGGAAGGCGAAAGAGGGAGCAGGTGGCGCGGCTGGCTCCCCACGCCTTGGCAACAGGCGCGAGGTGCTACACAGTGTTGATGATAACTCTGAACCAGCACAGGGTGACTCTCCTGTTGGACCAGCGGCCGGTTTTCCTGCCCAGCCCGGACAAGTGCAGAGGGTGGGGAGCTCCAGCGTTAGGCGGGTGATGGAGCTCCTCAGGGAAATAGCAGACAAGGCAAGAAAGAATGCCAGCGTGCACTCGGTATGTTTGCCGGGGGGTCTCTTCCGTGATGTGGAAGAGGCCCTCCCGGCAACTATGGCAACTATCGAGCACACTGGGCCTGCCGCTTCGGTTCTGAGGACATCTCGGCTCCTTTCGGCTGATGGCTGATTTGGTGAAGGCAACTAGCATCGCATGCGGGGTGTGGGCTAAGCTGTCTACTTGTAGCATCGTTCCGAGGGTCGATTGCGTCCCTCTGGTTTGGAGCAGAGTGGAAGGTCTAAACCAGGGGCTCAGACGGCTCTGCTATGGTATCCGATGCGAATTTTTCGACCTCCGCTATCGGGTACAGAATTGTAGTGTACCCCTTAACAGGTCACGTGCACTACACGTAGGAACCGGCTACTAGGGTAGCAGAGTACGTGTAGCGTGTACACGGGGCTTTTTTACATTAGAAAAATTCTCCCTAGGGATCAAAGACGACTTGCCTGATACGTTATCCACAATATCCTCAGAGAACATTCGTAGATCAGAGACAGAAAAGATTAATGTGACTTTAGTAAACTTCAGGAGCATCCAAAGAAAGGTTCCAGAATTAGCATCGCTTACTGAAGGTTATAATGCGCAGATAGTATTGGGAACAGAAAGTTGGTTGAAACCAGACATTAGTGACACGAAATCCTAAGTTCAGATTGGAATATTTATCTTAAGGATAGGCTAGTCGCCAATGGTGGCGGCGTGTTTATTGCAGTAAAGAGTTCGATAAAATCTAGCAAGTTTATCACGGACTCCGATTCTGAACGAATCTGGGCGAAGCTAAGTATCAAAGATTGGTCAAAAAATATAGTCGGATCCTTTTATAGACTGTCTGAGTCAGAACCCCTAGTGGTAGAGTGCTTCAGACAATTTGCACAATGTCTTTAATAATTTTCCTCATCATGCTGTTGTAGCAGGGGACTTCAGCTTGCCGGGTATGGATTGAAAGTGTCATGTTGTCAAAACTGGTGCCAGAGACAGGGATTCGTGTGATATTGTTCTGGATGTCTTGTTCGAAAACTACTTTGAGCAGATAGCTAGATAACCAAATCGTGAGGGTTACGTCTTAGACCTCCTGGCAACAAACAGACCTGAACTTGTCGAATCAGCTAACGCACAGGAAGGCATCAGAGATCATAAGACTATGATGTCAACGGGTCTGACAAAAAATGTTAAGAAAGGTAGGAAGGTATTTTTTTCTTAGCAAGAGTGACAGGATACAAATTTCAGTCTGAGCAGTCAGCATCAAATGTTCAGTGACAAGGACAAAGATTTGGAAAACGAATGGAAAAAATTCAGAGGAATCGGGCAATATGCCCTGGAGAAGTGTGTTCCGAATAAGGTCTTAAGGGATGGGAAAAACCCATCATGTTTAATAACCGTGTTAGAAAACTGCCACGTAAACAAAGAAAACTTCATCTCAGAGAGAAGTCAAAACCTAGCTGGCAAACAAAAGCTGAAAGAAGGGAAAATGAGCGTAAGGAGAGCAATGAGAGAAGCGTTCAACGACTTTGAAAGTAAAACTTTGCTAACCGATCTGAGGATTTGGCCGTATGTAAAATCAGTAAGCGGGTCAAAATCATCTACTCATTCACTCAGCGACCATACTGGCACCGAAACGGAACATAACAGAGAGAAGACCAAAATAGTGAATTCGGTCTTCAGAAATTGTTTCACCCTGGACGACTGTAACGCGGTCCTTCCTTTCAGTCGTCGTACGAACGTCGAAATAGCAGATATTGAAATCACCGATCGCGGAATAGAAAAGCTGCTACAGTCGCTTAGTAGTGGAAAGGCGCCAGGACCAGATGAAATATCTATCATATTCTACAGAGATTATGCGAAAGAACTCGCTCCTCTTCAAGCAGTAATTTATCGCAGATCGTTTGAGCAACGAAGGATACCTAGCGACTGGCAGAAAGCTCAGGTCATTCCCGTTTTTAAGAGGGGTTATAGGACAGATGCAAACAATTATAGACCTATATCGTTACCGTCAATCTGTTGTAGCATTATGAAACATGTTTTATGCTCAAGAATTATGACGTTCTTGGAAAAGAAATATGGATTTCGCAAACAGAGATCCTGCGAAACTCAGTTCGCTCTGATCCTCCATGATCCACAGCACCATAGAGAATGGTGCTCAGGTTGATTCTGTCTTCCTTGACTTCAGGAAGGCATTTCACACCGTTCCTCACTGCCGTTTATTGAAAAAAAATACAAGCTTGTCGAGTATCGGAGCAGGTTTACGACTGGATTCAAGACTTCCTTGCAGACAGAACCCAACGCGTCGCTCTTAACGGAAAAAAATGACAGATGCAAAGGCAATTTCTTGAGTACTCCAAGGAAAGTGTGATAGGAGCGTTACTGTTTACAATACATATAAATGATCTAGTAGAAAGCGTCGGATGCTCTCTAAGGCTGTTCGCAGTCAATGCGGTTGTCTGTGACAAAGTAGAAACGTTTGAAAATACTAACGACATGCAGAATGACCTTCAGAAGATTGACCCTCAACGTAAATAAATGTAACACATTGCGCATACATTGGAAAAGAAATTACTACTGAATAGCTGCATTACTGATGACAAACCGCTGTAAACAGTATTTGTCGCCGGCCTCGGTGGCCGAGCGGTTCTAGAAGCTTCAGTCCGCTACTGTCGCAGGTTCGAATCCTGCCTCGGGCATGGCTGTGTGTGATGTCCTTAGGTTAGTTAGGTTTAAGAAGTTCTAAGTTCTAGGGGACTGATGACCTCACATGTTAAGTTCCGCAATGTTCAGAGCCAGTATATGTCGTAAAATATCTAGGAGTAACTAGACGGGGCGACCTTAAGTGGAATGACCACATAAAATAAACAGTGGGAATAGCAGATGGCAGACTCAGATTCATAGGAAGGAAGTGGCTTTTAAGGCGCTTGTTTGAACGACTGAGTATTGTTCGTCTAATTGAGATCCCTACCAGATAGGACTGATAGAAGTGATAGAGAAGATCCAAAGAAGAGCGGCCCGTTTCGTCACGGGATCGTTTAGTCGGCACGAGAGCATTACGGAGATGCCACACAAACTCCAATGGCAGACGTTACAAGAGAGGCGCTGTGCATCACAGAGAGATTCAACACTTTCCGGGAAGAGTCGGACAACATATTACACTCCACCACACACGCCTTGCATAATGACCGTGAGGAGAAAATTCGAGAAATTAGAGCCAATACAAAGGCTTACCGACAGTCATAATTCCCACGGGCTATTCGCGAGTGGAACAGGGTTGGTGGGCTCAGTTAGTGGTACAAAAGGGAAACCTAGGGCGGACACAGTTATGTGGCTTGCGGAGTATGACATAGCTGTAGATGTTTATTAGGATTATTTGCTTGTTTCATTGTCTATTACTTGCCCCTTTGGTTTGTGCTTATAACAGAGAACATCCAGTATACGCATGCTGAGACAACTAAGACAGGGCACCCCACACCCATCCAGAGCGCTTTGCACTAACTTGTGAATGAGAAGTGGCGATTTTTCTGATGTAAGCAAGTAATTTTTAACTTTTATAGCTGCCCAGTTATGACACAGACCTTGTTTTTCAGTAGATCTGTGTATTTTCTTCTGTTGCACTGGAAAGAGCCTTCGAAGAGCACTTCAAGGACATAACATTATGGTAGTTGATCATGCAGTAACTTGATAACAGCGCCACTAACCACTGTCCCGGTCAGCTGACGAGATCCTACAAACGTTTGCTCTACTGCACGAAATGAAAGCAAATATGCGAGTCAGGTATGGCTCGTGCGTTTACTGCTATTACTGTCAGACCAAGTACTCAAAATGTTGACGTGAAGTACTGATACATACTACGAAGCGACTATGGACAGACAATATTGCTATTTGAATTTCATCTCGACTCGCCGCTGCATAGGCCGTTTTATCAGACATTTCGTATTTTCGGGAGTCGTTGTTTGTCTGTAGACATCCTGTTTTAATTTTGCACACAGGGATGCTACATCTGGTAAGAATGCACGACACTTTGTGTTTCCCGATCCACCGATCCAGTGACCTCCACATGTTCCATTGTATGTGCAGAATGGACGGGACATCCATCAAGTTGGTACCACACGTATTGTCTTATGTCCTGTAAGATGTCTTCTTCCAGCAATTGCAGAGCTTATCTGTTAGGAGACAGCTTTGAAACTCTTGAACAGAATCTGTCAGAAACCCTCGAACAGCTTGCCACCTACTATAAGGGGAACCATCTCAAACCCAACCCAGGGAAAACCCAAACATGCGCCTTCCACAACAGACAATCTGCAAGAAGACTACAACTTAACTGGGAACAAGTGCCCCTGGAACAATGCGAAACACCAAAATACTTAGGCGTCACCTTGGATAGAGCACTCACCTATAAAAAGCACTGCATGAACACTAAACACAAAGTAGCCGCGAGAAACAACATTGTGCGCAAACTAACGGGCACTACATGGGGGGCACAGCCTGGAATAGTGAGAACCACAGCTCTTGCTTTGTGCTATTCAACAGCGGAGTACGGGAGCCCAGTGTGGTACAATTCTAGCCACGCCAGGCAAGTGGACGTACCGCTTAATGAATCCTGCCGCATCATCACAGGCTGTCTGAGACCAACCCCGACTGATTAATTGTACTGCCTGGCAGGCGTGGCCCCATCAGATATTAGAAGGAAAGTAGCGGCCAGGAAGGAAAAGACAAAGGCGTTGACCTCACCTGCCCACCCGCTGCACAAACACCAGCCAGCCCCCCAGTCGACTAAAATCTGGAAAAAGCTTCCTGCACACAGCAGTAAACATCGTCGGGACACCGCAGCAAGTGAGGCTGGCAATGTGACGAGAAGGAAACGCGCACCTTGGGGAATGGTTAGTCCCAAACGAAGAACTCCTTCCCGGCCATATGGAAGGATGGACGACATGGAAATCTCTTTAACAGGCTGCGCTCTGGTGTCACACGATCCAAAGAGAATATGCGCAAATGGGACCTCTCAAATGAACCGGCGCTCTGTGACTACGGACACACTCAAACCACCATCCACCTCACGCAGTGTGTGCTGTCCCCAAGCATCTGCACCATGAAGCATATGATGAATGCCAACCCGGAAGCACTGGACGTGGCCAGGTTCATAAAGTAAAAAACTACTTGACCCTGCTTATATATCTGTATACTTTTATACTCTTTTGTATTTGTTATATACTTGATATGTATGTGTTAATCAATGTGATTTTATGTACGATGCTTCTGACACGATTAAATAAATAAATAAAATCTGTTAGGAACTGTAGATACGCGTAGTTATTCAGAGTTCCACCTACAGACAGAACAATGTTGCTATAGTAACCAAGACTTTAACAAGACAAGGAACGACTCGAGAGCCAGTGGAAACTGACCGACCGGCCGAGAACGTCACAGCGAGCCGCCATAAGAGTGAACAGGTGGATAACAATGAGGGAACGACGGTCAACAGAGACAGCACGGCAGGATGACATGTCCATCAAGTAAACCAAGAACGACGCAGCGATTTCAGAAACAAAACAACGATCAGTACAACAGCGCGGAGAAATCACGACTGACCGCACAGCCGCTGCGCTGCCGGCTTCAAAGGAGAGCCGCGGACGTTGATAGGCTGGCGTGGTGGCCGTTTACTCGCTTTGTTTGCAGCGGTGACACCAGCGCCTGCAGATGTAGCAGCGCTGTGTTGCAGCTGTTATCGAGTTCCGTATCTTCCGGCGGGTCTTCGAACTCGCTGACCCGTGACAGCAGGTCCCGCCTCCCTGAGAGGGTGCGAGGGCCGAAAGCAGCTCGGGAAGGCGAACTGGTCGCATGGGTGGAGTCCTAGCATGGAAGTCTGCTGGCTGGTAGGGAGGAATAGAGCAATGTTCAGGGGCGCGGCAGTGGGGGGACGATGGCTGAGGGGATGGAGGTGCCACTGAGACCTCCACTTCCATGGCTGCATCCGCGGGAACTGCTAGTTGTATCTTGGAGCGCAAGTTGGGCCAGTGCTATTGGGGGATCGACAAGATGGACATTCCAGGTCCGACTGAGCCACAGATGGTGCAGTTGGTAGTCGGGATGAAGTAGATTTGTATAATGGTGCTCCAAGCCCCTCGGAGTGTCGGCCACCGTAAGGCACTGCCCGTGGATAGCAACCACTGTAGCAGGCATCCACAATGGTTTCTCCCTGTATGAGTGTGCCCGCATGGCTGAGCCCAGGTGGCAGCGCCTGTCATGGCAGGTCCGGCGTTCCTTGGACTGTGGGGCCAGGAGATGGATGAGAGTACATGGCTGCCACCCATGGAGGAATACTACTGGACTATGATAATGGTCAGGTTTGGCCCTGCAGATGCTCAGAAACACAGTGAGTATAGCAGTGGTGGTGGAACTGCCCACCGCTTTTTACATTTGTTCAGATGTTTGCACCATAAACTCCAATCTGCCATTAGAGGATGGGTGAAACGGTGGATTAAAGAGCTGTTTGATGCCATTGGAAGTGCAGAACTGTTCAAAAGCCGTCGCCGTGAATTGGGGCCTGTTGTCTGGAAAGATGGTGTGAGGAAACGCTTCTACAGCAAGAATCTGGACGAGACGAATGAAGATTGTGTCAGTGGTGGTAGACACGATGCCTACCACACATGGATAGTAAGAATAAGCGTCCACAATAATGAGCCACATAGAACTCAGAAAGGGGCCAGCAAAGTCCATTAGAATTTGGTCGCAGGGGCGATGGGAGGTGGGCGAGGGGGTGGAAGACTGGAAAGGAGCAGGAGGACTAGTCTGCTTCCAGGCACTGGCAGAAGAGCTGTGCACCATGGCCCCCACACCTTTATTCAGTCCTGGCCAGTAAAAGTGTCGCCTTGTAAGGGCTTTTCATATGTGATATACTCCAATGCACACGATGGCAGAGATGCAAAACCTGAGGGTGTATGGTCAATGGCATGACGACACGATGAGTATCTACTTCCATATCAAGCAGGAGAACATCAGGGACAACCAACAAACGGTGGGAGAGGCGAGCCCAGGCCTGGAGTTCCAGATCGGCGGACATCAGTGCAGAAGTGGGCCACCCAAGGGCCACACAGTGCATGACAAGCCAATCAGACAGGGTCATGGCACATGTCTGCAGTGATACGAATAACCATAATGAGAAATAAGTCCACGCCATGCTGTCATTCTGTGTCGATGTGGAAACATGAGATTTCCTGTTGGTTAAATGCAAGATCAGGCTTTGAAGGGAGACGAGAGAGAGCATCTGCATTTGCACATTGCTGTGGGCTTGTAGTTAGAGGTATAGTTGTAGCAGCCGAGACAATGTACCCAATGCTGGTGCCATTGTGTCATCCACTCCGGAAGCCGAGGGTGAAGTCCAAAGAGGAATACCTGTGGTTTGCGGTCGGTAAGGAGGCTAAACTTGGTCCTGAATAGGCAGACAAGAAACTTCTTAAGGGCATAGATGATTGCCAAAGCTTCTAGAACGATTTCCCAGTAGTTCTTCTGAGTGAGTGTCTGCATCTTCAAGGCAGAGGTAATAGGTTGCTCAGAACTGTCACTGTTCCTTTGCGCCAGCACTGCACGAAAGCCGTATGGAGAAGATTAAGTGGCCAAAACCAGTGAATGTGACGGAGAAAAGGGCGTAAGGCAGGGCGCTGAGTCTAGCAGATGCTTCAGCTGTGTGAAAGCATGCTCACAATCAGCGGTTTACGTGAACCCTTCAAATACAACAGATTGCGCGGATGCACAGTGTGAGCTGCTTGTGGAAGAAGTTTATAATAATAATCAAATGGCTTGGCTCTGAGCACTATGGGACTTAACTTCTGAGGTCATCAGTCTCCTAGAACTTAGAACTACTTAAACCTAACTAACCTAAGGACATCACACACAACCATGCCCGAGGCAGGATTAGAACCTGCGACCGTAGCGGTCGCGCGGTTCCAGACTGTAGCGCCTAGAACCGCTCGGCCACCCCGGCAGGCAGAATGATAATTCACCTTTCTCAAAACAGCCTGCAGTTTCTGTAAGTTTTTGTGGCAGGAGAGAGCGTCAATATCAGAAACGTTGTGGTCGGTGTACTAGATCATTTTGCTACGGTACAGAGTAACAGAGGCACCAAGTTATAAAATTTTCAACGGATTTCAACAGCCTTGACGTAAGACAGGCTGGTTACACCACGATTAGGGGCGGACCAGGAAGCAGGTGATGCAAGACAGACGGGCAGCACAGTCTGCAACTCTCCAGTAGCTGAGTGGGAGAGAGCACACGCAGCGGGAAAACAGAAAAGGACAGCGACTAAGCAAAATAACACGCAAGCTCGTTCGCGCCGCGGAATACTGCGAGAAGCAATAGACACGGCTAGGGAAAACACTCATAGACCAATTTAACTAGCTGCCAAGGGAGAATCAGAGCAAGGGTAGCAGAATAACGAGGCCACATGCTGTCTTCACTAGTAAATCGCATGTCACAGGACTACAGAGAGCTCCTCAAATACCAGAGCCCCAGCTCCAAGTAGGGGAGAACGGTTCAGGTCAATGGGAATGATGGAGTCCGTGTCGTCGACATTCCGTTCCATGACCGTGTTGTTTTAGTAAGTCTTGTCTCAGACCAACCAGCACAGTACCAGCAGCTGTGGAGTGCCGCAGAGCTGAACTCCAGTGAGAGCTGATGAACTACCAGCAGCAGTACAGTACCAGGTGCTGTACTCTCTCAGTGTGGGACGGAAGACGACGACCAGGGTTCCTGGTGTGCTACCGTCCGGTACGCCTAAGCGCCTCCGGGTGTGGGGCCTACTAGGCCGGCAGTACTGGGTTCAACACCTACCGCCTACACCACACCGCGGATGGGGTGGTCCCAGAAAGAAGGGGCACGTCCTTGTACAGTTGACGTACTTGTGCAGTTTGCACGGTTTTCTTGAATGCTTTGTTTGTAATAAACTAGCTTAGCGCCCGCTGTTTCGCTCCCGTAGACTGTATGGCCTGCATAGATTTTTTTTATTTAATCGAATTTTTATGTTTTTCACAAACTGCAACACCTCCTAAGCTTTGCACGCTAGTTAAGGTCATATAAGCATGGTCTTTTCCAAATGAACTTCTGACCAAAAAGCGATTCTGGTAGTTGGAGTCCAATGTTTTTGATAATCATGCCTTTTGCGTTCTTGTGGAGGTATTTCCGTAGCAACTTTCATCCCCTAATAAATATTTCTCTATATCTAACTGAGAAGTGAAATACCAATGTTCATAAAATTAATTTCAAAATTCTTTTAATGTAACGAAATATTTTCTTAAAATTTTTTGTATCCTATTGCACTCCCTTAGGCGCTGAACCTCCAGAAACACTGCAATACGTATTTTTTTCATTTCTAACCTAGAAGTCGAACAGCAGTTATCACAGATGTAGCCTTAAAAGTCCTTTAGTAATTATTTATTTTCAAAAAAATTTGATCCATTATTTTACCCGCCTTAGTGGTTGAATTTTGAAAAGTGCTGAAACACGTATTTTTCTAAATTTTTTGTCTGAGAAATCAAAAGCCAGTTTTAATAAGTATATTTCCAAAATTCCGTTAATAGTGACATACTTTTAAAAAGCCTTCCATCCCCTGTTTCACCCCCTTACGAATGACTTTCAAACAATCCCTTCTTGAATGACGCCTTCTTGATGATGACAACCTCTCCGAACTTCAAGTTTGTATCCTTAGCCGTTTGGGCTGAGAGACGATGAGTCAGTCAGTCAGTCAGGTCATTGCCTTTTGTATACAGGGAGTTCCATCTATCTTGGCCATCCTAAAAAACTGTTTGTCCAAATGCAAATTACAAAATGATCCAAGCAAATGTTCTTTAGCCGTCAGGGGGACATCAATCAGCATGATTGCCGTCGCTGTAGCTTTGTTTTTTACAAAGATATGAACAGCGGTATGACTTTTTTAACTGGCACCCTGTATTTTTTATTCGGGAATTGATTTCCTCTCCTAAAGACCTATTCAAAAATGTATCACAGTGGACCATTCACTGAAACACAACGCTATTAATTACATAACACAACATTGACTTAGAGCCCGGGATCACAAACTCGCCCACTTGCTGGAGTTGTCAGAAAACAAATGAAAACCAAGTAAAAATATAACACAAAATTGACTTTGAGTCTCCTGTACCATTGCCCAGGAGTAGAACATTCAAAGGTGCTCAAAGTGATGACCCTGGACACCTATACACTGGTGCACTCGTTGAAGGAAAGAACTATTTACTGCTTCCAGTGTTGCCTGCTGAAGAGAATTACAAACAAGCACGATACGTTCCTGCTTGTCCTCTGGAGTTGTTGGAATATGGCGATAGACAACGTCTTTAATGCATCCCTAAAGAAAAAAACTCTGGACAATTTAAATCAGAAGACATAGCAGGCCAAGTAACTGTTCCTCCTCGACCAATCCATCTGGCATGATACCTTCGGTTTAGAACACGGCGTGCACGCTACGCATTATGTCCTGAACATCCATCGTCTTGATACCACATACGCAGTCTGGTTCTTAACGGCACTTCATGCAGAAGAGGAGGAAGAATTCGTCTTAGGGAGTTGACATACGCTGTGCCGTTTAGACTACCATTGATGAAATAAGGGTCAATAGCTGTAGTACCAAGCATCCCACACCAGACGTTAATCTCCAATGACGCTGATGTTCCTGTCTAAGCCATCGTGGATTGTCGGTAGACCAATAATGCATGTTCCTTGTATTTACCTGTCCTTTGTTTGAGAAGGAACATTCATCGGTAAATAGAACGTTGGAAAAGAAGTACGGGTTGCCGAGGATTTACTGTTGTACCCACTGACAGAACTGTACACGATTCTGGAAATCATTCCCATGCAATTCTTGATGTAGGTGTACGTGGTAAGGATGAAACCGGTGACGTGTAAGAATAAGATGTACACTGGTTTTAGGAATGCCAATCTCGTGTTCAAGCTGTCGTGTGCTCACATGTGGATTCATAACAACGGAAGCAAGAACAGTAACTTCGGCAGCTTCGTCTGTGCGAGTGCTACGAAGATTGCGTTGCTGTGGGTTGAAACTTCCCGTTTCCTGAAACGTCGAAACACGACGAGACAAAAATCCATCGGGAAGGTGGGTTCTTGTCAGGATATCCCTCTCTGTACAGTTCCGCTGCCTGCGTAGCATTTGCCTACCTTCGACGACAACAATATAAGGAACGTTATGTTGATGCAGTTTGTAGGAAGGACAGCCTTTACTGTATGCCTACTCTACACAATAGTATTTAAAAGGACTGAACTACTGTACTAAATGTACCCGTACATAAGAAAACAGTATTGGAATTACTGTTCTGCTAACTTACATTCTCCATAGAAGAGTAGCATTTCTACCCTCTCTTCGTTGGGGTACATTCTACTCACACAACGACGATGGTTGACGGAATGACGGGTGTGCATTTTACATTTGTCCTCTGTCAACGTCAGCACGTGTATGTGTGCCATTGCCCCGAGTACCTGCACTAAGCTCTGGGAGCGTCAACGTCAATGTTGTGTTATGTAATTAATAACGTTGAGTTTCAGTGAATGGTACACTGTGATACAGTTTTGAATAGTCTGTAGGAGAAGAAATTAATTACCGAATAAAAAATACAGGGTGCCGAATCATACCACTGTTCATATTTTTGTAAAAAAAAAAAAAAAAAACAAAGCTACAACGAAGGCAGTCAAGCTGATTGATGTCCCCCTGACGGCTAAAGAGCATTTGCTTGAAACATTTTGTAGTTTGCATCTGCACAAACAGTTATTTAGGGTGGTCGAGATAAATGGGACACCCGATATAGAGATATATGAAGACATATTAGTCAGTGCCGTTCCATTTATCAAATAAATAAGATCTTCGCCATAAGTTCGGCAGCTACTGACGTTAAAAAATTATTTGCGTACGTGTCTACAGACGTGCCGAGGTGGAATGGATATAACGGTTACCATTGGATCATCGAAGTTACCCACCGTCCAACGTTGCCAGCACTTGAATGGGAAACTGTCCGGGAAGCTGTACGCTGTCGACATTTTCCCCTTTGCCTTCATGGCAGAGGGGACAGCAGGGGCGATGGTGTGGAGTCCCTGACCACAAGTCTTTGCGCCAGATGTCCTGTATTCAATTCCAAACCTCTCCGCAGTGTCTCCTGAGGTGAGGGCGTGGCGACACTGTTGATGGTGATCCGTCCGTTGGATGGGGGGCGTTAAGGTCTGTGGCCCCCTTGGTGCTCCCCGAGAGGAGTAGTTACGTGCCGGCGACGGGCTTCACCGTCTCCCTTCTGTCATCGTGTCCAAAACGAACGTGACACTACACTACAGACACACACCCATCACAGTCACTTACACTTAACAGATACCCTTACGTACAGACCTGTCATACTTCGCGAAGGAAAGGTCCCTACGGGCGCGAAGGACAGCGAAAACCTTTCCAATTAGGCAACTGAACCTACCCTTCAGAGTCTTTCAGCCATTCATGCCATACGACTCTATTTTTTTACCTGTGTACGCTGAAAAATTCGGCAATTCGGACGATATAGTTAGCGAAAACCTCTCTCGACATGCATCGTTCTGGATGCATTTTGGGTGCCCTGTTTTATTCTCGTATGGAAACGAAATATGGTAATAAGCAGTTCAGAGAAGAAGAGACTCTGAAGTGGGGTGCTACAAAAAATTTTGAAAATTATGTGGATAGGTCGAATAATTAATGAGAAGGTATTGCCACGAAAAGTAGAAAACAGAAAATGAGCGCAACTTGACTGATGGGACTGATTGATAAGCAACAAAGAATCGTCACTTTGGTAATGGAACGAAATGTTTGTGTTTGGGGGGGGGGGGGGGCGCTTGGAGAGGGAGAGCAAGGTTTGAATATAGTAAGCAGATTAAAATGGATGTAGGTTGCAGTAGTTACGCAGAGATGAAGAGGCTTGCACAGGATAGAGTAGCGCGGAGAGCTGTTTCAAACCAGTCTTCACGCTGAAGACCACGAGAACATGTTTTATTTTGGGCTACGTGGAATGAGAGGAAACTTCGGATTAGGAAGCTTGGTCACATTACTGTGACGTGTGAAAGTATAAAGTGTGTAACTGTCGTCTTTTAGCAAACACAGCAGTCAGACTATGAGGGCGTGCTGAAAGGTAATCCTTCCGACTTTTTTATTCTGTTCTCGATATCGGTCGAGGTATAACATGTCATACATATTACTCGGTCGAGTTTTCTGCTTTGCGGACGCAAGTTGCAACCCCACTGCCTCTAGAGGATTCTGAATTGTAGCGTGTAACTTGGCGCCGTGTGACGTAACTACGTCAGTGCGTGAGAAACGGCGTGCTGCAATCGAGTCTCCAACTGCAGAAAACGTGCCTCCAATTGAAATCCGTCGAAGAAGGAAATCTGTGTACGGTGACGACTGTATCACCGTCAATAATGTGCCACGTATAGTTCTTCGTGCTCGTAATGAAGGAAACGGTGGCGCAAACCTCAACGTGTGCGACAGGGCTCGAAGAGGACGACCAAACTTGAAGAACACCTTCCGGGACTTCACTTTGATAGCGACGGAGCGGTGCAAGTAGAGGTGAGGATGCGGCTCCACCAATAAAGTTAAAAACTCTACAGCGCCGATATCATAAAACTGGTCTTTCGTTGGCAAAAATGTATTCGTCGCCTGGATGACCATGTTGAGATATAAATATGTAGACATGAGGAATAAAGATGTAGAATGTTAATAACGTTTGTGTTATTTAAAATGCTTGAAGAGTTTTCACATAAAAAAATCCAGAGGCACTACTTTTGGGCACTCCTTCATAGTAAAAAGCAATTGACTAGGAGTTAATGGGCTTCTGCCGATACCTGGAGCGGGTCGGTCTTCAGTGCTCGACAGAAATGCTTATGGATGACTGCCGGAACACACACGATAATCGCGGAGGTCACAGTAGAAATCCAGTAAGTTTAATATCAGGAGAAGTTGGGAACCAAGGGAGTAAAAAGTGCAGTCTTATTGAAGGAGCACACCTCCGGAAGAATTCCTGGAAACAATTAGATATCATATCGATCAGCAATCACTTGTACTTGGCTCCCACCGTCTCGTGTCATTCCAGCCGTGACAGCAGTGGGAAGGTTTGCGATGTTTCTTGCCGATCGAACAACTTCCATCCGTTCTATCAAGCAGAAAATTTGAATCTCCTCCGTCGACGCACCGTCGTTACCAAGGGCACTATACGCTGAATGGTTCGCTCTCTTATTCCGTTCGGTGACCACAGTGTTTTGAGTCAGTGATGTTGATACACTGTCAGAGGTACAGCCAGTTTGGAAATGTATGGCATGTGCAGTATGGTTGCCGCTACTGCCTACTGTTTAGGATCCCGTGACTTATCTGAAGGACCCTGTCCAGGTCCCAGAATTGTTCTCCCTCGCTAATGGCGGTAACGCCCTCGTAGTACTGCAAAGAGAAACTAGTTGAAACCAGGACTGTAGGACAAGCGAAGCTTTACATTCCGATTGCAATACACAGAGACTTCCATAAATATTCTTCCGATTTCACAAGAGTATAATGTCCTACATGAATGAAGATACAAACTTGAGGTGAATTTTAATTTGTACGTAGGACTACAGTGTATAACTGTTCCCAATTCCTCGCATTTCCTTAATTCCTTCATCCCCTTTCACCAGCTATTTTGTCCATACAACGTAGTCGACTGCTCCATAAGTCACTTGCTGTACCGTTCTGATCTTTATATTCTTATACTTTTGATGGTGAGTCAACGTTATACAGAATATTTCATAAAGGACTTTTCAACTTTGAAAATTCATATAAATCAATTCGTAGTACCTACAGAGGTGACTGTAGTGACACCTTATAGGGAGATACATCAAGTTTTGTCTCGCATAGTTCGCTACTTCCGAATCGCACCGAAAGGAGTGTTAGGGGCAGTTGCCTTAAAGATGGCTGCCTTCACGGACCCGAGCGTGCTAGCTGTGTGTTTTGGTTTGAAGAATCGAAATCGGTGACAACAGTTCTGCGTAATTTCTGCACCACGTACGATAAAGATCCTCCTAGCAGGCCTACAGTTTATGAGTGGCGTAAATGTTTTGTAGAAACAGGTTACTCGGTAAGGCATGGGAAATCATCAGCTAGTCCAAGCACACCTGGTGACGTCGTTGAGCGAGTGAGACGACGTTTTGTCAACAGCCCTACGAAATTGACCCGGCGTGCATCTCGCGAACTGCAAATCCCACGTACTACTGTTTGGCGTGTGTTATGAAACCGTTTGCATTTGAAACCGTTCATATTGACGATCGTACAAGTAATGAAAGACACTGATTAAAACTGCTCGCGAGAACTTCTGTGCGGATATTTTAAATCGCTTACATGAGGTTGAACATTTCTAGGATAAAATCATCTTTTCTGACGAGTCGACTTTTCACTTAAGTGGCAAGGTTAGCACACATTACTGCAGGATTTGGGGCAGTCAAAATCCACAACAAACATTGCAATATGATTGTGATAGCCCTAAACTGAACTTTTTTGTGCATTGAGAAAAAACAAAATGTATGGACCCTTTTTTTCCGTGAGAGAACCATCAATGGGCTAGTGTGCCTCGATATGTTATGACAATTATTAAAGCACAGATCGATGAGGATGACCAAGAACGAAATGTTTACTTCTTGCAAGATGGTGCACCACCCCACTATCTGGCTGGCATCCGAGATTTTTCTCGTTGATCACTTTCCAGGTCAATGGATTGGTCGTGATGCGCCAATTGCATGACCCCCACGTTCCCCAGACCTGACACCACTCGATCTTTTTTTTTTATAGGTATTCCTCAAGGACATCGTGTTTGTACCTCCATGTGTCGGGCTCTCTAACTAAAGAGAATTTACGCCGCCACTAAGCAAGTTACACCTGCAATGCTACAGCGAGTTTGGGAAGAAGCTGACTTCTGATGAAATGTGTGCAGGATAACCAACGGAAGCCACTTACAACATCTTTAGTTTAAGGTAAAAAAACTTGATATGTTTCGCTACAAAATAAAACTAAACCCAGCTCTGTATCTTCTTTCAATAAATTTATATGAATTTTTAAAGTTGTTAAGTCCTTTTTGAAACAACTTGTATAGAGTGTGTAAAAACATGTGTCAGGAATTCTAGGAATTTACTCCTGAGATCAAAACATTGCTGAAAGTTCATAAGGACGTGAGTCTGAAAATTCTTCTTTAGGCAGATGTGAAAGAAAATATGTGTGGTGACTCCTAGTTGTCTAATTTACTCCAAATGTGTATTTTTTACTCACTTTCTCGTTTAAAGTTGGTCATCGTATTTGTTTTGTTTGGTGTGATTGTTGTTTGTTCTGTTTTAGAGTATCTTCGATCAGAACACACTGCAACGATGTATTCAGTGTCTGAAACAAGAGAATGTACTACATCTGTGGTGTAGCAGATGGGTACTCGGACGCAGCACGTCAGCTTTATACTCAACATTACCGTGGGAGGCAGTAACCTTCTGCGATTCCATCAACGCTTGCGAGAGACAGACTTATTTGGGAAGAGAACTGCAGGTGGTGGGAGAACATGCAATGTACGAACGCCTGAGCTTGAAGAACTGGTTCTTCATGCTGTGGATGAAACTGCACTGACCAGTACAAGGAGAATTGCGAGAAAGAAAGCCGTTAATTACACGACAGTCTGAAAGGTTATGCATGAAAATATGCTGTACCTATATCACCTTTAATGGGTTAGCCAGACTTTTAGCCAAGAATAACTTTCTGTCAACAAATGTTTGAGCAGTGTGATGTGTTAATGTGGTTCTTAGCATATATCTTATTCACTGATGAGGTTGGATTTTCAAGTTATGGGATCTTCAATTGTCGTATCAGTTACTTCTGAACTTACGGAAACCCTCATGAAGTGCGACAACACAAACATACCCAAAGGTTCAGTCGTAGTGTGTGCTGTGGAATCATTCACTATCGTCTCATTGTCCCCTATTCCTTTTCGCAACTTCTGAAACAAGGAAGCAAGATTAGGGTTTAATGCCCTGTCGACATTGAGGTCATTAGAGACGGAACACGCGTTCAGATTGTTTCCAGGAAGGGGAAAGAAATTGGCCATGCCCTTTCCAAGTAACCATCCTGGCATTTCCGCTGGAGCCATTTATAGAAATCACGGAAAACCTAAATCTGAAAGACCGAGCAGGGATTTCAACCATTGTCCTCCCAAATGCGAGTTCATTGTGCTAGCCAGTGTGCGACACCGCTTGGTCCCGCAACTTCTTACTGGACAAACGTAGCTATAGTTTCTCAGACATTACAAGCTTCGTTTGCATCTACATCTGCACAGATACTCCGAAAGCCACCATACCGTGTGTGGCGGTGGGTACATGTACCACTACTAGTCATTTCCTTTCCTCTTGCACTCGCAAATAGAGCGAGAGAAAAACCACAGTCTATATGTCTCAGTAAGAGCACTAATTTCTCGAATCTTATCTTCGTGGTCCATATGCGCAACGTATGTTGGCAGCAGTAGAATCGTTCTGCAGTCAGCTTCAAAGGCCCGTTCTCTAAATTTTCTCAGTAGTGTTTCTCGAAAAGAACATCACCTCCCCTCCAGGTATACCCATTTGAGTTCCCGAAGGATATCTGTTAACATTTGTTGTTCGAATCTACCGGTAATAAATCTAGCAGCATTCATCTGAATTGCTTCGACGTCTTATTGCAGTCCAAGATGGTACGCATCCCAAACACTCGAGCAGTACTCAAGAAGAGATCGCACCAGTGTCCTATATGTGGTCTCCTTTACAGGTGAACCACTTTTTCCTAAGATTATCCCAATAAACCGAAGTCGATCATTCTCCTTCACTGCCACAGTTATCACATGCTCGTTCCAATTCATATCACGTTGCAACATTACGCGCAGATATTTAAACGACTTGACTGCGTCAAGCAGGGCACTAGCAATACTGTAACAGAAGATTACAGGTTTGTTTTTCCTACTCACCCGCATTAACTTACATTTTTCCAATTTAGAGCTAGCTGCCGTTCATCTCACCACCTAGAAATTTTTCCAAGTCTTTTGTATCTTCCTAGAGCCATTTAACTTCGACACCTTACCGTTCACCACAGCATCATCAGCAAACAACCGCAGATTGCTACCCACCCCGTCTGCCAAATCATTTATGTATGTAGAGAACAACAGTGGTCCTATCACACTTCCCTGGGGCATTCCTGGCGATACCCTTGTCTCTGAGGAGCACTCGCTGTCAAGGACAACACATTGGGTTCTACTACTTATAAAGTTTTCGAGCCACTGATATATCTGTGAACTTATTCCATATGCTCGAATCTTCGTTAACAGCCTGCAACGGGGCACTATGTCAAATGCTTTCCGGAAATCTAGAAATATGAAATCTATCTATTGTCTTTCATCCACAGTTCGAAGTATATCTTGTGAGAAAAGATCAAGCTGAGTTTCGCAAGAGCGACGCTTTCTGATACGACGCTGGTTCATATAGACATAAGCTTCTCAGCCTCAGAATATATTCAAACTGAGAATATGTTCAAAGATTCAACAGTTAAACGAAGTTCGAGGCATTGGTCTGTAATTTTGCGAGTCCGTTCTTATACCCTTCTTATATCCTAATGTACCTCTCTATATGTCATTCAACGAATGCAGTTTATGCACCTGACGCCACATCTCACTTAACACAGATAATTAGCCAGTATCTCACTAATGTGTTGCCGAACAAGTGGGTTGGTCAAGGGGGATCCATTGTATAGACTGCCCGATCGTCAGATTTTAAAAGCCTTGGTGTATTCAACTCCCCTTCCGAATGTCAATGTTCTGAGAGAGCGTATCGGCCGGCCGAAGTGGCCGTGCGGTTCTAGGCGATTCAGTCTGGAACCGCGAGACCGCTACGGTCGCAGGTTCGAATCCTGCCTCGGGCATGGATGTGTGTGATGTCCTTAGGTTAGTTAGGTTTAACTAGTTCTAAGTTCTAAGGGACTAATGACCTCAGAAGTTGAGTCCCATAGTGCTCAGAGCCATTTGAACCATTTTTTTGAAGAGAGCGTATCCAAAGCAGATTTGACCAAATATGCACGCAAAGGATGTAATGCACGCTTAAGGGATGCCTGGTAGCGGGAGATGGTCACTTCGAGAAATTTTTGTGAAGATGAATGTGTTTGGTAAAAGTATCACTTTTGCGCCATGAATGATAAGGCCTTTTATAGCTTGTCGATAAAGAAGTTTCGGACCCACGTTCGTATGAAGCTTTTGTAACGTTTTGATGACAAGAACAAACCCTTAAAGTTTCAGACATTATTTTTAAACACCCCGTATAAGGCTTATTTACGTATGACTTCTTTGTGTATTTCAATCTGCTTGTGGTTTTCGTAAAGACATCTAATCAAAAAATGATCACATATCTTCGGAAATAACAGTCTCTGTACAATTATCAGCTCTTGCTAGGAGCTATCTGTTTAGTCATAAGTTGTTTAATGATGGCCTAAAAAGCCGAAAGTCGATTCACAACGATGTATGGGCCAAAGAACTATTATTGTGGAACCTTAATGCTGTGTATTTCAGTTCCTCCAAGTGCCGACCGACTATTCCATAAATGCTACAAAGTTTTCGTTTTCAAGGGAACGATCCGAATTTACAAGGGTATATCTGCTACTTGCATGTACATACCCCCTTGGGTTACTTATTACAGTTACGTTTAGGATCAAAATGTTCATTAACCCTCCACAAATGTTTATTGTTCCCTCCATCAGATGCATGACAAACCTCCAGACGGTAGTTTTTCACGTCTCCTACATTTGAGAACACGTCAGATGTTACTCCATTCACAGCTGTTGCTAAGGTTGAGAGGTTCCATGCCTTCTTTTGCTTGTCTCCTCTCATTTTCACCAGTTTTATTAATGTTTTATGCCAATGCATGGTGGTAACAGGCCGAATAAGATTATTCTAATGAGAGCATTTGTACTGAGAGCTCACTTTTCACTTGATTGCTATGCATGTTGGAAACTGTATGTGGTCTTGCTTTTAGTTTCCATTGTTACTTCCCTGGGTGGCTTGTGAGTTGAGCACCGGAGGACGCGGCACACTGCGTATCTGGCAGGGGGGAGGGGAGTCGTACATCAATGGGCTAGAGCGCGTGGTGGGACGACTGACCTCGGTCCAGTTTTACCTATTGTATGCAGGGCGAAACGGCCTGCAAGATGTCTGAGTGTCGCCGCAGTTTATGTGTTTACCGTTCCGGCGTGTCCGGAACGAAGACTGCTGGCGCCAACTGACTGTATTGTCCTCATGATTATGAGAGTACCGTACTTGTGGACTGTGCCCTGCTGGGCGCGACTGTCTGGCGCCGGATGGCCTGTGGTCTAGGCATGTTGTTTTTGTCAAATGTTTTTTATTCCAGTCTTTGATCACAATATCAATTCCTTAGACGACGACCAGTTTCAGTCCGTAATGACCATCCTCAGATCTTTTTTACACAATGTCCTAAAGTCTTTACATGGTGTAAGAAAGATCTGAGGATGGTCATTACGGACTGAAACTGGTCATCATCTAAAGAATTCATATTGTGATCATAGACTGGAATAAAAAACATTTGACAGTATTGGATCATAGTTTATATACGCGACCATGTCGCAGCTGGTGATGTTGTTTTTGTAGCTGGTCAAATGGTAAGTTCAGTGCCCCAAGCTAAATAGCAGAGGCATGATTGGTCAACTTAAACTGAGGCCAGTTGATGTCATAAAGCCCTGCTCTGAATTGGAGGGAACGGTCGCTATTGAATGCTGATTCACGGTTTTTCGAGGGTGATGGGGAGTTGTGTAACGTTGGCTTCGCTCTTGCGTTGCACGGGCGCAAGGCATCCGGGATCTGATCTTCGTCGGAGTGGGACGGTCTTGCGACTTAGTCGCAGTTTTTCGGCAGAACTTAGAATTCTCGGACAGGCTTCGAGGCCAGGGGCTGAAACAGAGTTGCTGCGTTGCCGCACAGCAGAAGTCGGCGCCTACATCATCAGAACGCTGCCTACCGACGACGTGCTGCAGGTTTCAGGACTGGTAAAGTATTTTGCGGCTCCGGCATTGTAGGAACTATCATTTTTATACTGAAGTCCTCAGCAGCACGTGCCCTCGCTTTGTTACAAGTCCGCCTTGCTTGTTTCTACATGTGATCCCATTTCAGCTCTCACTACTAATTGCGATGCTGCATTATAGTCGGGGGAGTAATATTTCATTCATTAGGATCTCCAGTCGTTATCGTCAGTCTATTGCATCACAGAGAGTAGGAGCCCCTTGTTCTCGAGCCAACGTTTATTCTCACAATAGTTCAGTATAACCCACCCTTTAGTCTACTGTTTGTACTGACAATCAAGTACCTTTGTATTCTGATGTATAATAAACCACATTGTAGTTTTTAATCCGCATATCATTTCATAGATAGATGCAGAATCCAATTTCCTGTCGTTAATTATGATAAAATTCCCTTTTTCTTTACTGAGTAGATAATGATTTTTATTACAAATTGCTACATCAAGAAGAAATGCAGATGATAAACAGGTATTCATTGGAAAAATATATTATACTAGAACTGACATGTGATTACATTTTCCCGCAATTTGGGTGCATAGATCCTGAGGAATCAGTACCCAGAACAACCACCTCTGGCCGTAATAACGGCCGTGATACGCCTGGGCACTGAGTCAAACAGAGCTTGGATGGCGTGTACAGGTACAGCTGCCCATGCAGCTTCAACGCGATACCACAGTTCATCAAGAGTAGCAACTGGTGTATTGTGACGAGCCAGTTGCTCGGCCACCATTGACCAGACGTTTTCAGTTGGTGAGAGATCTGGAGAATGTGCTGGCCAGGGCAGCAGTCGAACATTTTCAGTATCCAGAAAGGCCCATACAGGACCTCCAACATGCGGTCGTGTATTATCCAGCTGAAATGTAGAGTTTCGCAGGGATCGAATGAAGGGTAGAGCCACGGGTCGTAACACATCTGAACTGTAACGTCCACTGTTCAAAGTGCCGTCAGTGCGAACAAGAGGTGACCGAGACGTGTAACCAATGGCACCCCACACCATCAGTATACGCCAGTATGGCGATGACGAATACACGCTTCCAATGTGCGTTCACCGCGGTGTCGCCAAACACGGATGCGACCATTATGATGCTGAAAACAGAACCTGGATTCATCCGAAAAAATGACGTTTTGCCATTCGTGCACCCAGGTTCGTCGTTGAGTACACCATCGCAGACGCTCCTGTCTGTGATGCAGCGTCGAGGGTAACCGCAGCCATGGTCTCCGAGCTGATAGTCCATGCTGCTACAAACGTCGTCGAACTGTTCGTGCAGATCGTTGTTGTCTTGCAAACATCCCCATCTGTTGACTCAGGGATCGAGACGTGGCTGCACGATCCGTTACAGTCATGCGGATAAGATGCCTGTCATCTCTACTGCTAGTGATTCGAGGCCGTTGGGATCCAGAACGGCGTTCCGTATTACCTTTCTGAACCCACCGATTCCATATTCTGCTAACAGTCATTGGATCTCGACCAACGCGAGCAGCAATGTCGCGATACGATAAACCGCAATCGCGATAGGCTACAATCCGACCTTTTTCGAAGTCGGAAACGTGATAGTACGCATTTCTCCTCCTTACACGAGGCATCACAACAACGTTTCACCAGGCAACGCCGGTCAATTGCTGTTTGTGTATGAGAAATCGGTTGGAAACTTTCCTCATGTCAGCAGGTTGTAGGTGTCGCCACCGGCGCCAACCTTGTGTGAATGCTCTGAAAAACTAATGATTTGCATGTCACAGCATCTTCTTCCTGTCGGTTAAATTTCGCGTCCGTAGCACGTCATCTTCGCGGTGTAGCAATTTTAATGGCCAGTTGTGTAAATTATTGTGAGTGGGTCACTTCTTATTTTATCGACTAGCAGCGTCCACCATCAATTCCTTTCGTTACCGCTGTGCGGTTAATCAATTAGGTGGTAGGTAAGGAGGGGGTCGAGTGCGTGTCCAATTCTCATGCAAAATTCGCCAGAATTGAAGAGGTATAAACTCTTCTCCATCCCGGCACCTCGCAAGGTGTGTCGCATTTCCCCCAGAAGATGAAGCAACAGAGAGAGTCTTTCACAAACTTCTGCAAAAGAAAATCACATACCGTGAGATCTGGCGACCTTGGAGACCAGTCATGCAAAGTAAGATCCGTACGCCCTTACGGTCGATCCATCGTTGAGGTAGCTCACAGTTAAGAAATACCTTTATATGCCGTTTGCAGCGCGATAGCATTCCGTGCTGCTGCAAAATAAAGTTTTCGGCGTGTTCTCGCAGTTGTTCAAATACTCAGCTCTCCAGCATATCCAGGTAGGTGACACCTATAACTTAGCGAGTGAGCTTTATTCAGGACTTTAGAGCTAGCTGCATCACAGAGACCACTACCGGCGACCACACGAACCGGCAGCTTGCACCTGGTGCCAGGCTAAACTCTTAAGCTTCGATACGGAAGCTAAAATCGAAACCAAGCTCATACTTTCATTCGTGCAGAAGAACCTACCGACTATAGATTGCGGCTTTTGAACACATTTCCCGAAAAACGTCTTGAGCAGCTTGTTCGGCAGCCCACACGCAATGAAAATACTCTGGTTTAGACCTTGTAACTGCAAAGAAGCCGGACCTTATCGATGGCGCAGTAGAGAGACGGGGATTAGTGATCATGCTGTCATCATAGCGGCTATGATTACGAGAGCTGATAAGTGAGTAAAGAAGGTTAGGAGATTCTTTCTGGTGCAAAGACCAGAAAAATCAGTTGTTAGCGTCTCACTTAGACAATAAACTGCAATCATTTAGTTCCAGTATAATGGATACACAGGAATAATGGGCAGAATTTAAAGAGTTTGTAAATTTCGCTCTGCACAAACATGTGTTAGTAAGTGCATTAAGGATGGTAAAGACCCACAGAGGTTTAATAACGAAATTCGGAAAATGCTGAGGAAACAACGTCTGTTGCACTCTCGGTTCAAAACAGAACGCTAAAATGACGACAGGCCTAGGGTAGCAGAGATTCTCGCATCTGTGAAAAGCTCTATGCGAGAGGCATACAGCAACTACCACCGTCATACGTTAGCAAAAGAGCTGACCGAGAACCGGAGAAAATTATGATCCTGTGTAAAATTGCTTACCAGTTTGGTGCGGCGGTAGAAGACAGCAAAACGAAAGCCGAAGTTATAAATTCCGCGTTTAATAAATCGTTCACGCAGGAGAATCGCACATACATTCTCCCTCATGCGACCATGGCACACATTCCCGTATGGATGACTTTGTACTAAGCATGCCTGACGTCGATAATAAGCTGAAAGAATTGACAAGAAATAAGTCGGCAGGTCAGATTGGAATCCTAATTCCACCTCGCCAGGTGGCACAACGGTTAGCACACTGCACTCTTGATGCGGGGACGACGGTTCAAACCCACGTCCGGGCATCCTGATTTAGGTTTCCCACGATTTCCCTAAATCGCTTCAGACAAATTACTGGATGGTTCCTTTGAAAGGTCACGGCTGACTTCCTTCCCTAACCGATGGGACAGCAGATGACCTCACTGTTTGGTCCCTCACCCCCCCCCCCCAAAATCAACCAACCAGCAAACCATTGCCCTATTGTCATTTAGCTTGCATTTATAGTAAATCTGTCGCCCACAGCAAAGTCACAAACGACTGGAAAAAAGCGCAGGTGACTCCCGTGTATAAGAAAGGTAAAAGAACAGACTCGCAGAATTACAGACCAGTATCCTTAATATCGGTTTGCAACGAATCAGCACAGTTTTAGAAACCATCGTTCGTGTGAAACTCACCCCGCCCTATTCTCATATGATATATTGCAAACTATGGATGAAGGTCAACAGGCAGTTTCCACATCCAGAGATTTCCGACAAGCATCTGATACGGTACCCACTGCAGAGTGTTAATGAAGGTACGAGCAGAAGGAATGTGTACCCAGACATGTCAGAGGCTCGAAGACTTCTTAAGTAGTAGAACCCAGTATGCTGTCCTCGACGGCGAGCTTTCATCAGAGACAAGGGTATCTTCAGGAGTGCCCCAGGGAGGTGTGATAGGTCATTATTTTCCGTCATTATTTTCTGTGTGTATAAATGATCTTGTGAACAGGCTGGGGAGCAATTGCGGTTGTTTGCTGATGATGTTGTGTGTGCATGAAGATGTTGAAGATGAATGACTGTAAGAGGATAATAGATGACTTAGACAAAATTTCTAGTTGGTGTGATGAGTGGCACTAGCTGTAAATGTAAGTTCGCGCGGCTGAGAAGGAAAAACCGACCGGTCATGTTCGAAAACAGCATGAATAGTGTCCTGCTTGATAAAGTCGCGTCGTTTTAATATCTGGGCATAACGTTGCAAAGCGATGTGAGATGGAACGAGCACGTGAGAGCTGTGGCAGAAAAGGCGAAAGGTCGACTTCGGTTTATTGGGAGAATTTTAGGAAAGTGTGGTTCATCTGTAAAGGAGACCGCATATAGCACGCTAGTGCGGTCTATTCAACACCAGATCGGATTGAAGGCAGACATCTAAGGAATTCAGAGGCGGGCTTCTAGATTTGTTACCGGCAGGTTCGAAAAACATGCAAGTGTTATGGAGATATTTCGGGAACTCAAATGGAAATTCCTGGAGGGAAGGCGAGGCTCTTTTCGAGGAACACTATTGACAAAATGTAGAGAACCGGCATCTGGAGCTAAATTCAGATCTATTCAACGACCGCCAACATACGCTTCGATTAAGGACCCCGAAGATAAGATCCGAGGAAGTAGGGATCATACGGAAGCAAGCAGACAATTGTTTTTCTCTCGCTCTACCTGCGAGTGGAACAGGAAGGGAAATGACTAGTAGTGGTAGAGGGTACCATCCGCCATGTGCCGTAAAGTGGATTGCAGAGTATATATGTAAATATAGATGTAGATGCAGCTGTAGATGATACAGTCTTGTGACATCTGGTAAATGTTTCTTTAACCAGTCTATGCCAATGAGTAGCACTACGACAGTGCTGACAGAATATTTACTGGCGTAAACAGCTCCATAATATCCAGTCGGTGTCTCACAGATTTTGCGTACGAAATAATCTGTGTGAAGGTACCGGTCGAAGGTGGGTCAAACATGGTAATTGGATGCCTTTAGACAGCTCTCGCGTCAAGAACGGAAGGAGTAGAACTTTCTTCTTATTTACTTACTTCTTCACGGGGTCACGTAGTGGTTGAATGTTTCTGAGAAAACTTGAATATCAGGTAAAGTTCCTCATCATGATATACTGGAGAGCATCCACGGTGGCGGGTACGGCGGATATTCTGTGCAACGAGGAAGATCCGCTGCGACGCTGCCATTATTCTAGCGTCGGTTCATGTACCATCACAGCTGCACGCACGCACGTACGCAAGCACGATGTTTCGTCAGTAATAATGATGTAGCTTCTTCCTCTTGAAACCTTCCCGTCTCCTCTATATCTCTTTTTTTTTGTTACGCAACTTTCCCTTCTACAATAACCTATGAAACCTTCCCTTAGGATCTCTATCTCTTGCTTAATAATAACAAATGAAATCTTCCCTCCGAAATTTATTCTCTTTCTCAACCTTCGCATACAAATTTAATTGCTGCTTATTAAAAGTGATTTTCTGATTATTTCGACGAAACATAGAATGTGTCGTCGTCGTGGCCCTCAGTCGTTATCTGCAATAACCCAAAAATGTTCCTTACCTTTTTTACTGTTACTGGATCGCCATCTAACTGCTAAATCGAACTGCATCATGAATATACTTACTCTGTTTTACTATACTCTATTAGCTGCTGGTGGGCTTTCATAATAAGTGGCTGTATTTATTACCAAAGCTGACGTTATCCTTTAATAGCAAAGCTGACGTTATTCTTTAATTAATTTGACTGAAGTTACGTAATTCATAGTTACACTTTTTCCTGACAACAATAAAATTTTTGCAAAGTTTTATGTTGGATAGTTTTTGGGATGGATTATAATCAGTAATGCAACATTGCTGGCAAAAATTAATTATATTCTGAAAACGCTCCTAATATTTACTGTTGGCAATGAAATGATTTTACAAACGTTCAAATGGGACTTACTTTTGACAATAATCTTACAACTAGCATTGCGCAAACATACCTTCAGTAGTCTTGAGTTTCTCAAAGAAAATAATTCAATAATATTAGTTCCTCTTATGATAATAGTTAGTTAATGTCTCTGTACATCCGTTTATAATCTCTTGTAAATCATAGCTGGTGCCTGGCAGGCACACTGCTCCTCTCTACCTCTCGCTTCAGACCTGCTACCGACTCGCTTCACTACTCGCTTACTACTGACTTCCTACGAACGCTAAAGTGCGATCTCTCCTGCCAACAATGCTTTCTGGTGCAGACAATCCCTGCTACCATTACAAAATGTATCAATGCGCGGTCTTTCCCGCTCTTTTCTTAAAATGTATCCATACGCGGTCTCTCCCGCCCTTTTTAAAATTATATCAATTTGTGGTCTCTCTCGCCAACAATACTTTGGTGCAGACATTCCCTGTTACCACAATTATTTCCAACATGACAAATATTAAATTATTCCTACTTAATCCCATTAATAAAATATAAACATCTTTCATAAATTGTGTTTTGACAATAGACAATAGAAATATACACGTCTTACACTCTAAACACTGTCACTGTTTCACGTTTCGTCTTTCACGTTTCGTCTTCTGAACAATACCGATATGTTTCGTTCATCAAACGAATTTTTGCATTGCTTGCGTTCGGCATCCACAGTGAGCAAATACATTTAAAGCATTTTCAAACTATAAAATGTGTGACCTTGAGGACATCAGCAATAGGTCGTTTATGGGTTACTAAAACTTAATTTTCTTTCATTATGCAGTTTGCCGCAGCGTTATGATTATGTATTTAATTGAAAGAAATATGTTTTATGAAGAAAACTGCATTATTACAAGGCCAAAGATGAATAATTGCGCTATTAATAATTTTTAATGCAGCCTGCAGTCACAGACGTACAAAAGATGTCGTAACTAGCAGTAATTAATACTTACTTACTACACAGTAAGAAATCCACACCATCATCTTCGCTGTCTGACGTAGATGGCTCGTTTGCAGCAGGATCTATCTTGCAGTTTTTATGCATTTCTTATGTAAGGTGACCGCGCAGATGTTGAGAACCTGTCTATTGCCTCATGCAAATGCCACATCTGCAATTTTAAATGTATTGTTCTTTTCCACAATATATGCTTTCACCTGAGCCCATACCAACTAGACTGGGTTGTAATTAAAATGTTATGGGGGTAATCTAACAATATTGTGTCCATGATGATTTGCAGTGTCGTCTATCTCACAGACTCTGTACGAGACCTTGTGGGTGTTGACAAGAACCGTCAGTCCTGCTCGGGTATGTGACGAGCTGTAAGGTATTCCGTTAGATGACAACCGTGCAATAATAGGTGTTCGAAAAGAAGCCGAATCTTTGAAATAGCGCGCTGCGGCTTCTGAGTGCACCTAGTGGCAGGTTTAGACAACAAACTGCAAGTTTTTGTAAATTTGTGGTAAGGTTCTATGGGACCAAACTGCTGAGGTCATCAGTCCCTAGGCTTAGACACTAATTAAACGAACTTAAACTAACTTACGCTAAGGACAAGACACACACACCAATGCCCGAGGGAGGACTCGAAGCTGGCCGGGGTGGCTCAGCGGTTCTAGGCGCCACAGTCTGGGACTGCGCGACCGCTACGGTTGCAGGTTCGAATCCTGCGTCGGGGATGGATGTGTGTGATGTCCTTAGGTTAGTTAGGTTTAAGTAGTTCTAAGTTCTAGGGGACTGATGACCTCAGAAGTTAAGTCCCATAGTGCTCAGAGCCATTTGAACCATTTTTGAAGACTCGAGCCTCCGACGGGGGGAGCCGCGTGAACCGTGACAAGGCGACTGAGACCGCTCGGCTACCCCCGCGCGGCCAACAAACTGCCATTTGCCTCGTGTCGCTCGGACAATTAGCAAGCGAATCATAGCCGCTGAAGTAAGCATGTGTACAACCTGATGTTCGGATTAGTGCAATGAAGGAGCTTGAAGAACAACGAGTGTGTTTGATATTCTGCTAAAAACTTGGCAAAACTTTCACAGAGACATTTCAAATGCTTAGCCAAGCATACGTGGAGGACTGTATGAGTCGCACACAGTGCTACGAGTGGTTTAACCGTTTTTAACAGGGCAGAATGTCGGTCTGTGACAATTCAAAGTCTGGACGTTCTTCCACATCAACAGACGATGGCCATGTGGATAGCGCTCGTGCCGTGATTCTCGGAAATCGTCATTTAACTGTTCGGGAAGTTGCTGAGCAGGATGGCATCAGCATAGGATCGTGTCGTCAAATTTTGAGTGAAAAACTTGAGATGCATCGTGTCAGTGCAAAATTCGTACGGCGTTTGTTGGCTGAAGATCAGTAACAGACCCATGTTGAAATGTGCGAGGAACTGCTTGCCGCTGATAATGACATGGAAATCTTTCTTAAGAACATCATTACAGGCGATGAGACGTGGTTGTACGGCTATGGTGCTGAAACGAAGATGCTGTCGGTGCAGTGGGTGGTCAAAGGGTCACCTCGTCCAAAAAAAGGAGGCGCATGAGCCAGTCAAAGATCAAGGTGAGGTTGGTCGTGTTTTTTGACTATAAAGGCATTACCCGTCATGAATTTGTGCCACGTGGTCAGTTGGTAAACAAGGAAGTCTACCAGGGAATCCTAGTGCGCATGAGGGATGCTGTTTGCAGGAAGAGGCCTGAACTGTGGGAAAACCAGAGTTGGATGTTGCATCATGACAATGCGCCAATTCACGCGTCACTCCTCTGCAGCTATCTAACAAAACACCACATTCTCATTGTGCCCCGTCCACCGTATACTTCAGACCTGGCCCCAGCAGAATTTTCCCTGTTTCCCAAATTGAAAAAGACGTTGAAAGGGCATCGTTTCCAAATCTTCGAGAAGATACAAGACAATGCGAAGACAAACCTGCGGGCCATCCCACAAAATGTGTCCCAAGAGGCGTTCCGAAACTGGGAGAAACGATGGGAGCGGTGTATTGTCAATGGAGGGTACTATTTTGAAGGGGACAGTGCTTAAAATTTTGTACCATAAGCAATAAAGATGATACAGCAAAAGTTCAGTTTCTTTTTGAACACATCTCATAATCCCTTTAGGGAACTCGTAGTCGGAGCTTTGTTCACTTGCACTAAGTGGATTCTCCCATCAAAATAACCGAACATGCAGGAATATACAGCAACAACGGTTCTTCATATTTGAAGATGCTGTACATCGTCGTTTCAACGTGATTATCTACAGAATTCTTAGCCTTTAACGCCTTAAAAGTAACGTTACTCTGGGGAATAAAGCCAATTTCTGATGATCTGACATGAACCACTATACTTCTGTTTGTTGTGTACGGCTTTGTACACTACAGTAAGGAGAGCTGAGCTACACAGCGATGCAGCAACTGTCATCGTGGGTAAGCTGGGGGGGAGCAGAAATTATTAGCGAAAAAATTACCACAGTGAACAGTGTCTTTCAATACCCTCAACATGGTCCATTTGCTTCCTTTAAAACGTCAGATTCTTTCACACGTGGAACTAATTTTACTGCCGTCGGATATTCGCCTTTAGCATATATGTTGAATACTATGCGCCGCAAAACATTTTAACTTGTGTTTCTCTAAGTGTACGAAGACTCATTGCAGATAATACAGCAACAAATAGAGTACAGGTAATGCAACAGCAACAAGGATGAGGCTGTCTGAACTATTGCATGAACGACGGTGTTGCAGCCACGGCTAGGCAGTGTCTGTGTAGCGTCACGTAGGGACGAAGCTGAGCGCGAGTGGGCTGTGTGGTTGTTGCCGACCGTCCTACATAGCGACGGCGAGGGCGCTTGTGATACAGAGCTGCTGGAGGCGTGGGTGAGTGGATGTGCTCCACTGGGTCTGTTGGATGCCACACAACCGTTCTCAGCATCTGGTGGAAGCTTGCATTTCCGTAGTCAACTTTGAGGTGCTGGCAGAGTGGTATCGATATGTGATACCACACTATTCCCTTACCATATGGAACTTTTAATCCACCGTACTCACCGCTCATTTTTCAGCACACAGCCCTTGCATGGGTTTGACTGTCAGTAGTTTCATCTAGATAATAAATTGGAGACGTGTCAATTTGATTGATCTGCAGCGCTCTCAAAAACACAGTCCTTGCAGCTACAATATCGCTTCGTCCCATCAGTAGTTACCTCCTGTCGTTAGTTTTCTGATGTATGAACTCCGTGACGTTCAATATCCTCAACATGGTCCATTTGCTTCCTTTAAAATTTCTGATTCTTTCACACGTGGAACTAATTTTACTGCCGTCGGATATTCGCCTTTAGCATACATGTTGAATACTATGCGCCGCAAATCATTTTCCACAAAATCGTCTAGGACACTCACTTCTTTTTGCGGTTGTGTTGCTTGCCAGGTAATTTGGAAACAGCTGAGCCACAGGCTTGCATAGACGCCTTAGCTCCGCTGGATATCCTCTGCATGGTTCTCAAACCAATACCACGCACTTCAGCCGCCTGCCCCTGTCATTTGGCAACGGTGCGACACGCTGCTTGTGCCGGTGTGGATTCAGCAGAAGACTGTCTTTTACAGTGTTGATACACATGTAGCACTATTCCTCCGCTCGTCTGTGCAGCACTTGGCGTAGTTGCTTGCCATCACTCATAATGAGTGCTGTGAGACAAAACAATCACTCAGCATGGAATACTACGGCTGATAAAACAGTAAGCTTTACGAGCACAGCACGACGCTCACAGATGGAAGGGAAGAATGTCTTTGATGCGCGATTGGCTGTGAATCACGTGGTACTCTTCTGCATGCTTCTGCCTATCCGATCTTCACCGGCCTTCATTCTGCTCACCGCTTCTTACGACGCACCTAAGTACCAGCAATGTCGCTGCAGTCACAGCTTCAGCGCTACCTATCCTATATCCAATTCGGCTGGATTTGCACCGAGCAGCCCGAGGCAGATCAACACCCGTAAGTCTGATAGTCGGGTTTTCGACTCGCAACAAGCTTTGCTGAGGTGTAGGTGACCATTTATAATGCGCCAAGCACCCGCAGCTTGAAAAAGCGCATCACTTGTTAATGTCGCGTCAACTTACTATCGACTTTAATGTTTTTAGTGAATGAAGACTTTAAGAGGTTTGCAATGTTTTCCTATATTTTTTATGTTAAATGTTGTAGATATGTGACACCTAATGTTCGAGAAAAACTGTGTCCTGTCAAGTCAGCGAGTCTGCAACGCCCAGCCGACTGCTGGATCGCGGCATACGCCAAAGACGACAACTACTGAGCAGCTGGCCACTAGAAACCTTTGCCAGCGACTGCTAAGAAGAAACACTTATTGTTTCAGAGAGAATTAGCGTGATATGTTTGTTCGCAGACAATGGTTCTTGTCTTGTCCTGTTTGAGTACAGTATCTGAGTATTGTTCGAGTAGCCGGTCTCTAGAGACATTATCTCAAGAGTTTGATGAGGTCCGCTCACACCTACAATACGTGAATTAGTCTGCAATGGAAATAGAAGTTAAGTGCGTTCAAAGCAGTTTTAAGTCACTTCGAAAAATATTTTGAGAAGATTAGCGGCTTGTGTGGAAAGTGACTATTTCCTCGATATTGGTAGTGTGAAGACTCGCCACGTGTAGGAAAAGCTCCGATTTATTGAAATGTGACACTAGTTTCCCCTATTTGTGATTAATGGTACGCTGTGCTGCTTAATAACACGTGTTTAGGGGAGAAACATATTTCAATATTTTTGGGAGATTTTCCGTTAGTGTATGTGAAGAGACTTGTTCATGCCAAGTCGTTTAGTTCTTTTGTGATTGAGGATTAAAGCACTCACTGAGGGATAGTGGCGTTGCACTGCATTATTGTAGATTATATAGGTGTACGCAAGCACTGATGAATAGTGACTTAGCGATATTTGATTAGCATTTATTGTGCGACTTCAGCGTTAGAGTCGTAATATATTAAATTCCGGAAATGTTCTTCGATGCACTGAATGTGCAGTCTATATTAAAGAGAACGGTCGCCCTACGTAATATTTATTTACAGTTTTTTATTGAGAAACAATCGGAAGTAATTGAGGATTTGACAGCTTTCCCCCTTGTCCCTAAACGACAAATCAAGAACCATTTATTAGAGAGCACGCTAAATTTCTTTAAAAGTGATCAGTGAGTGCTGTGTTTTGAGTTTTAAATATTAATGGGTCGCGGAAGTCAACGCCTAAAGTGGTTAAGCTTTGTTTAATTATTTAAAGTTCATGTAGTTGAAAAGCGGCGGTGACACTCATGTTTTTTGTTTTATTACATTTCCGTTTAGTGGGTCTTTGAATAGAGAACCAGCACTCATAAAGTGATAGGCTGACTTGTATCTGTAAGCGAATTGCTGGTAGGAAATAAAGAATTAACTGTTTTAATCTGAAAAAGTCAGTACCCGAGTTGTCCTTTATCCCTACACTATTACAAGAAAAATATTCAAAAGTTTATTTCAAGGCAGACTAATATTTCGAATTTATCTTTTCGTATCAAAATAAATCCCAAGGCCAATAAATAAAAGAGTGGTATATTTGTAAAAACAAAGTTCAAATAAAATAAAACCCTAAAAAGAAGGAGTAATATTTTTCAGTTAATAACTTGCAACGAAAAGAAAGATAATTAATCTTTATTTAGACAGGGAAAGCAAGTTTACGTTTTATTGAAAAGTGAGTAATTATAAATGAAAATTTATTCCATTTAATTATGAAAGGTTTTATTACGATACTATTTCTATAGAGTCAAGGACATTGTTGTAGTAGGACGCTACTTATAGAGGTTATCGTTGATTGACAACGAAAGATAAGCAATTTTAAATTATATCTTTGCCTAGTGAACGTATTTACGTAAAAATTTATAACGTTCACACTGATTGGTTGTATACACGATTGTTCGTTGAAGCTTTAAACGAGCAGCAACTACAAGAGGTAACAGATTTATATGACGTATTCATCCGCTGTATATGAAAGCTGTCGTTTCTGGTACTTACGTTGTTGATAAAGTTGTTTAATTGTGTTGTCAGACCGAGTACACGGAGTAAGCTTCGCTATAGATTGCTGTTATTGGTAAAGTAAACATATCATTCCTACTCCACGTAGAATCATGCATTTAGTATTTTTCTGGTGACTGATACTAGCTTTGCTGCTAGTTTATCTTTCGAACCTAGTGAACCGTCATAGTCAGATGCGCTGTTGTAACTAATGTCCAGATACCTATCACTGACCCCATTATACCATGAAAAGTATTATTGTGGTCATCCTATGGTGCATAGTGTGATTTATAGCGTGACAAGCTGAATATCAAATCTTAAGTGACGTCGTTGTGTTAGTGGAGACGATTATTTCAACTCACACAGACTGATCGTAAGCGAGGTTTTGTCAGTACAACTTATTGTAGTATTACGAGAGTAAGCTATATTGTACGACGTTGCTTTTCACCTGCGTATTGTAGTGCTGTTAGAGCCTGTTCATACAGTATATCTAGCACGAGTTAGTGATATCTGAAGGGTGGCGCTGTACACATTCTGATTTCCAAGCAACCCCGGAGTTGAAAGCACTTGCTAAAAGTCCCATTATGATTCTCCAGACAGACTGACGAGATTTCAGTCGGACTGTAGAACCTTGCTTGGATCATATCGTGTATGGAGAGACATTGATTCTTCTGTGATCTTTTTCATACGCTTTACCTGCAACACCAAAGGGGGTATTATTAATATCGGTTCGTGGTCGTCTCTTTAACAGAATCGATGATTCACTTCTGCCACATTAATGACTTGGTGTAACATTGAGTTGCACTGTGGTCCGGCATGGGGAAAGCGTGTATGACACTGTTTGTTCTAAAACGCTACCTCTCGACAGGATTTTGGATGATCATGATCATGTGCTAATGGGAAGGTAATCAGACTTTGTTTTGTCACTGAACTGAAAGGACGAAAAGTAATTCTAGCGGGAATCGAACCGACGGTCTGTAGCCGAAAAGTACAAATATGTAGTGATGCAAACTAAAGAGGGTCGCCAGCCCAGATTGGACAACAGGGTCATTCCATGTCAAATCAACCAATTGTAGTACATTATTTGAACCATGACCTCTCAGATTTTGATGAATTTTTTTTAGGTAATGTACCCACTAACACTAGTTTAAATTTGAGATTTCAAATTTTTCTGATCTTTGGTTTTTGAGTTTCAACAGTTTAAAAATTAAAAAAACCTCTGTTTTTGATCAATCAATGATTGTTTTAAAATGCTGTAGCTCAAAAACTATGCAACCTAGAGAGCTCAAACTTGCACCATTGTTTTTCTCTATAAATTCCCTTCAGTTTGATATGTAACATGACTATGCTACCTAAATCTGAAAATTTTAAACTATTCCAAAAAAATTTTTTTTGAAATTTCCAAAATATGTACCCATGGAATTTTTATAAAAATTGTATGTGTTGTCAAGTCTAACTGACTACATGCATGCAAAATTTCAAGATGGGATCTCAATGGGTTCTTGTATAAAATAATATTTTACTACCGCAATAGACACTAGAGAGGTGAAAAACAGACTATTTCTAGGCTATGAATACTAAGGTAGGCCTATGTAATTCTCACAAACTTAAATTATTATGTTAGCCTTTTTATGCAACATTACCCTCTTATTGTTTGTTGATTAATTAAATGATAGTGTTGTTTTAATTTAATGTTCATGATTCTTTTAACTATGCATCATAAGGAAGTTAACACCTTTTTAATTGGTAATATAGATGCTACAAGTTAAAATTTTGAATAAAGCCACTCGCCCTCATCCTTAGTTGTCAATGGCAGAGATTATCTTTTTCTTAGTTTTCCAGTGTTATTTGTAATCATTTACAACCAGTTCCTTATATTAGAAATTGGCGTATAAGTAATTTCACTTGGGAAAAAGATTAAATTGTTGATATCTGCATGGATAGAACTGTATTTCTAATACCAATTGGTATTTACAAAGTTAATACATGTGGTATTTATACAACAAAGTGTTAAGTGAGGGTAGGTGTAACATAATTTAAACGTGCTTCTTTTATGATCTTTTAAGATATTTTTCCAAAGCAAGAGAAGACTACTTAATTTCTTTAGAACTTAAAGTGTAGGTTCTTTCCGTAGGTGTTGTTGGATTCACTGTTTGTAAAAGAGTATTTCCTGGTACATCTAATATATCTCTTGGCTGTGGATAATAAAAAGACTGGGCTGGACCCTTTGGGTGCAAAAAATTTATTCGGTACATGTCATTGTATTTTTCTTCAATGCATCCTAGCCACCAAGAGTCATCATATGCGACTGTCACAAAACCAGCAGTAATATTTTCCATATGTGACGGTGTTATTTGGTTCAGTGTTGTCACATATTCAAGAGACTCATCCAGACTAAAATGATAAGGTTTGACAGTAATTTGACTCTCTGTGCAGGGTTTATATGAATGAAACTCTTGTGTTCCCACAATCGCTTTTGAGTCACTAAACCGAGAAAGTAAGTATTCTTTGGTCAGTTCATAGTCCTCTGTTGTGCAGTATCCAGAGTCAATGTTTTTTATGTTTTCCATGGCAAATACATAAAGTGATTTGGGTGTTAACATTTGTTGGTTATATGGCATTTGTAAGCTTGCTTTAGCAGCTAGCCGCTTAACAGTTCCGCCAAGACCATCGCATGCTCTCTTGCCATTGGATGTTGTGAAGAACTCCCACTCTGCTTCAACTTCAAAATCAGTTTTATGCAAACACAAATTAAGGAAGTTTTTCTTATTTGTATATTGTGCAGCGTAGCCATCAGAAAAGTAAGTAATCTTTTTAAGTGCAAAAGGCAAGTTTTGCTTTATGATCCCTAGCAGCTTTTTCTGGAATACATAGAAAGCGACGGCATCATGTTTCAGGCAATCTGATATGAAGACATACTGCAGATGTTTTAGTTTTCCCTCCCATTTATAATATACGATGCAGTGTAGCTTCCCCGTTACATCAAGGTAGCCATAAGTGAGGTAGTGGCCAAAACTAGAGCCATGACACTATATGAAAATCTCACGTTTCTTTATAATAAGAAGCGAATGTCATACAAAATCGAAAGATTCTTAAATTATTATTTTTTATACATTTTATTCTCGCATTAAAATATCATTTAATGAATTAACAAGCAATAAGAGGGTAATGTTGCATAAAAAGGCTAACATAATAATTTAAGTTTGTTAGAATTACATAGGCCTACCTTAGTATTCATAGCCTAGAAATAGTCTGCTTTTCACCTCACTAGTGTCTATTGCAGTAGTAAAATATTATTTTATACAAGAACCCATTGAGATCCCATCTTGAAATTTTGCATGCATGTAGTCAGTTAGACTGGACAACACACACAATTTTTATAAAAAAACCGAGGGTACGTATTTTGGAAACTTCAAAAAACTTTTTTGGAATAATTTAAAATTTTCAGATTTAGGTAGCATAGTCATGTTACATATCAAATTGAAGGACATTTATAGAGGAAAACAATGGTGCAAGTTTGAGCTCTCTAGGTTGTATAGTTTTTGAGCTACAGCATTTTAAAACAATCATTGATTGATCAAAAACAGTTTTTTTTTTATTTTTAAACCCTTGAAACTCAAAAACCAAAGATCACAAAAATCTGAAATTTCAAATTTAAACTAGTTTTAGTGGGCAGATTACCTGAAAAAAAAATTCATCCAAATCTGAGATATCAAGGTTCAGACTGTTAGTTGATTTGAGATGGAATGACCCAACAGTTATTTCAACAAAATGTACTTTCATATTTCCTAATGTAAAGTAACTGCTGAATTAAGTATCGTTTCAATAAACGAAACAACATGTAGTCAGATACGAACACAATAGCAATGTAGAAACAATCTTCACTTTGTCTCTGTCTGATAATAATATGACAACATATTACTTCGCACTAACGTTAGTTATTGTACCGTGTAATGAAAACAATAACTGCACTAAGCCTCTTAAATCGGGAAAGCACCAATCATTTAAAACATGTGGGTGGCACCGAAACCAGTTCTTTTGACGTAGTTACCAAACCATTACCTTAACTAACATGAACGGCAGTTATATTCATTGCCTACTGATGACCTTTTACATTGCACAGACCATGGTGTGCACATGGTGACCCTGAATCTGTTCTTGGTTATATCAGGTCTTTTGGATTAAACTTATAACAGCACATAAATCTCAAGAAGAAATACATAAACATTTAATGATACACTGACTAAAGCATGGGGGACACTTAAACTGTTCTGTCTTACAACTTTCTCTATTATCAACACGTTCAAGAGCACCGGTAATATACAGAGCCACAGATACCGTATCATTATGTACAAACCTTTTACGCATGTACAGTTTGTGTAGTTCTTCAATCTGTAACATTTAGTGACCTATTTTGAAATCACTATTTTTGTTCAAAACTTTTATATTCTGTGAACTACTTTAAAAATACGTCTTTAGGTAGAACCATAAATAAAATAGTCTGTCGCTGTTAAGAGAACTTGTAATCCGTAACTACCAAGTGGAGCACTTTGAAAAATATGTTACTTTCAAAGCCAAAACAATTGCTTCGAAGAATTTAATACTTCTTCATTTTAACACTTTCATTGTGGTTTGAAGCTCGGACTATTCATGGAATCGGAATAGGAGCCTGACAAGGTAAGTGTCCTAGGAAAAAGCAGTGTGTGTTACTCACTATTACACTTCAACAGTTATATTATGAAAACTTACGCAAAATCTACTGCTTCATGTGTAAAAGTACAAAACTAAAACACTGCCTTGCCTGAGGGTTGACGTACAGAAAATCTTTTGTGGCAATGAAGCAAATGCATTATGATACGATCATGGCTCTTGATGTAAAGTGCTGTACATAGCTACTTCTTGGCGTCAGGTATAACTTTTAGAGCAAACCATTAAATCCCATGATGCTGCTGCTGGTAACCAATTCCATCTGAGGCATTTTAGTCCACCAGAAACTTTAGCGTCGCTGAGCTTCCCTCCATCTTTTCCTACTACATACGACACTACAGTCGCTATGCACGAACCAGCTACATTAATTAGCAGTTGGTGCATAAATTACGTAATTGGACAGATTTGAAAATGACACTTACAGAAAAATTCCAGTCAACAGATATCTTACAAACCTGAGAAAAATATTTACATTCATCTTTAAGTCAAAGAAGTCAATAGTTACAGATGTTACATAACTGATATTGAACGTGTCACGGATATAGCCACAGTGTAACATAACATCCGTGACACTCTGTGCCTCTTTTGTTACCCACTAGAATAACAGCGACCCACGAGGGCAGCAAGTGACACTTCTAAATATGATATCGTATGGGCGGGAATAGCACCGGTTATACTGATTTGTAACATAGTTTTTATAAGAGGGAACGTATGTAGTGCCATAAAAATCGGCAATAGCTAAAAAATGTCTTTCTTTGGTTTCCTAAGTACCCTAGGGGATATGAAACAATACATTACAGGACAATTTATATACGACTCCCTTGTAATGTTCAGATATTTAATGAAGAATAAAATTTTCCTTTAATAACAAAAAATTGCTAGTGAACACCAGAAGACTTGATCTTTTGCTGAAAGACGTCGTATAGCTACTCAACAATGTGAAGTTATCTTCGCTACACACCAAACCAAACAAGTGGATGTGGAACATAGAAAGCCGGAAGGGAATGCAATAGCTACATTATTTAACGTACTGCATAAGTCACCACTTCTGTAGCTAAAGGGTTAACCACGCAGACGTGGTGATAAAACGTCAAAAACATGAAAACTGTTCCCCAGCACAGAGGTAATCACTTCCACAATTATTGTTACAACTTAGCCACAAACGGCAAGAATCTTCAACATCTTCGTTTTGAAGCAAAAGTAATTACATTTACAAAAATATCCCTGTATTAGGAAGTCGAATAAAGTTTCGACTCTAATAAAAATTTTACGTGTCAAGGAAAGTGTCTATCATAATAAGAACCGACAACAACTGAAATATGTCTTGTAAATAATAGATTTTTGATCAATGCATGTAATACCTGTTGGTCGGGCTTCATCCACAGCTGCATTGATTAAAAATGATAGTGCATTGAGAATGGATAGTTTCTAGCTGAAATCTAGATCTGCCAAGAAAATTTAAAAAAGGGCGTCTGATACCTGAAATGTTTTATTTACAAGTCAATACAACAGTCGCTGAGTGCAACAGCCTTCTGAATGGAAGGTAGCCTGATGAACTGAAATATGTGCTTTTCATGCATCTTCCTACTGCCAGCGAGGCAATACGTAGTTATATTCAAAAGTATTTCTTCATGAATAAGTTGTAGTCTGTGTCATTAAATCAGTGAGATTCAACTGTTTTTACATTAATGTCGCAATACTTCATGTCTCTCGGTAATTTACTAATGTATGGAACGCAAAAATATAACAATTATTTTGCCAATTAAGTAGAAAAATAATTAAAAACAAACGTTATCTTTACGATACATGTGACTGACTGCTTTCTCACCGCTTGGAGCGCTAGTGTCTCTCCAGCTGTCAACGGTGACAACTTTCGCACCAGAGAGTTTATTTATTTAATTAATCAATTTATTTATTAACATTATAGAGCGGCCCACCACCTTGGTGACTATAGTGGGTCGTTTGCTACAGCCAACCAGACAATTTTCAGAATTTTGGTACTTTTCTTATTTTTATATAATTAAATTGTTACTTAAAAAAAGAAAAAAACAAAACAAGAAAAATCACAAGATACATAAAGTGCAGTTGGAAAAAATTACTATATTCTTAAGGAGGAAACAATACACCAGATGAAAGGTTTAGACAGCAAAAAATTTGAGCCTGTCTCACCTGAGCTAGCATATTCTGTTCTACTATAGCTACTACTGTATGTATGTTTGTACATATGTTGTGATTTTAACTCTACCATCCTCCACTGAACAGCGCCGTAAGCGGGAGAGAAGTTTCGGAAGTTGATCTCGAGCCTCGTCTCCCCGAAGGGTGCTTCTTATCTATGTTGTCCGCTTATGTTTGTGTATATATGTCTTATAGTGCATATATACTGTACTTTTATGTTTTACAGTTTGCATCTTACACATTTCACCTGTTACACATTTACGTGTTCGAAAATAATGATCCAAAGAACTAAATAATTACTTGTTTTACTTGTACAAACATGAAAAATAGTTGTTTTATTTCTATTATTAATTTATTTCTAAATTCCATGTTTGTATCACTTGTAGTATTGTTGCAGTCGTGTGATTTGCTATTATGCCGTATATGTACCTGGTGATATTGGAGTGTTCAAATCATCGTCCGTGTCTATATGTTCATCTGTTTCCACATCAGTGTTTGAATCTCTGTAGTCCCGTGCATCATGTTGTGGTCTAGGGTGTGTTTCGGGACGTGATTTGTACATGGTCGCTGTTGCTTGTAACTCTTGTGCAGCGCTCTCGGTATTTCAGTTTCTTTTTTTCAGCAATGAGTGACTAGCATGGGCTACTCTCAGTGTAATTTCCACATTTGAGCAAAACTTCCTTGCCGGCTGTGCGTCACTTAAGTCACCGCTGGAACTTCGCGTACGTCATCGCCTGTCTTCCGTGTCACGTGCTCAGTCATCCTCTCTCAACCGTGTCGCCATTGTCGCTATCATCATCTGTCATCTTAGTAGCCGCCGCCTGTGGTACATCTCCCACCTGCTCTTTAACTTGCGTACCATGGGACTACTATCACCCATGCCACACAGTCTACTATCTTCTCCTACTGCTCACCGCTTGTTTTCTTCGTATCTTCGTGTTACTGCTAAGACACAACCCAGTATCTTTTCCTAACACTCACTGCTTGTTTCCAATGAATATCCTGCTACCATAACATCAATTGCTATATACACATGTCTATATTTCGCTCCTACGATCACGTATATCTTTCTTACATATTCATTATGTAACTCCCCCCCCCCCCCTCCCCATTCACCTCGCATTTCCTGTCTTTCCAAGCTACTACACTGTCACGACAGTTTGACAATTTTTCCTCTCACGTCCTCACACACATCAGTTTCATCAGCTATTTATTTTGCAGCTACTGACTTTCCTAGTGCCATTAGCACCACCATTATTCCACCCAGCAGTCACAGCCGCACTAGTATTTTATGTAACAGTCATAGCCACATCAGCTTAACAGCCAGCTGCCACATCTTTACCAATAACATCTACACCACATCTGGGTGAGACATGACACCACAACAAATCCAAATCGTCAGACCAACCAACACCCCCACGAACCACGTCTCAAAAGAACCATTCAGCACTGCACTCGCCTATCCTAGAACACAAAAAGAGCCATATCGACATCAGATCACCGAACCTATGGACTGTATCCTCAAAATTTCTGTTCCATCTCACTTCATTCTTTTAACCCAGCTTAACCCAAAATTCTTCAATCCAAAACCCTAATTTTCGAAGTAAAAAATTACGTGACCAATCTAAACACATCCTATTTTGTGCCATTTACATACTCTGTCATAATAAAATTCTGATTTCCACTCCCTCCTGCTATGTAAACTTCCTACAGCAAGCTTTTGTTACACTGTGTCCTTGCTCCCTCTCAGTCCCCACACCCCAAACAATCCCAACCTTCTTGGGGCCCTCCTGCCATCACACGCTGTGATCAAAGGAGTTGATCATGAGATCACGGAAGATAAAGATGAGCGGGAACGATTATCAGACCTGCAAAGCCCTTCAGATCCACAACAGCTTTGGTCCCACGTTAGCTAGTAGGAAGATTGAGCCGGTATGTATTTTTTTAGTTCTAATAGCTGTGAAGGCGTGTAAGGCGCATAAGACGCATATTCTCAAAGTTCCCTTCAACTACAGACCACTTACTTGCTAATGGCGCCCTCATTTATCGCTGAAGACACTGCATTAAGCCCTCTAGCTCTCTATCTCAGTCAAACCGATATCTCAGGTGCCTACTCTAAACTGTCACCTATACTTAGACTGCAAACCCCTCCACTCGTCCCCCTGCAAAGCCAACCATCTCTTGAAATAATGTCCTAACCTACAATCCCATCCATTTTCCCATCATTACGACCTATGCAATCCACTCACTTCTGAAAATGTAATACCATATCTCCTCCACCAAATCCAAATCATCCGTCCAGATCCACCCTACTGACACACTATACAACTAAACAATGCCTTATGCTCCACCGCCACTATTGACTATACATTTATTTTTTCGTAACCATCTTTCTCCAAAATATACAGTCCTTCAAGCTAGATACTTTATATAATCCAACAAGTCACACTAGTTCAATATTGTACCTTAATGTCACATCCACATACGCGGGTTGACTGAAAAGTAATGCCTCCACCTTCGTAACTCTTCAATAGTTGGCAGCATTGGTATGCGGCAGGTACTGGTTTCTTCCGTAGCCCCTTCTCTGCAGCTCCAGTTGGTGGGAAGCTTAGCATTGAACGGTTGTGTTGTTACAGTATATAGTATGGAACCTTGCGCAGACGGACGGACAATCCGATTTAAGCAACGTGCAGTCATTGAATTCTTGACAGCAGAAGGTGTCACCCCAAAGGAAATTCATCAGAGAATGAAAGCCGTTTATGGTGACTGTGTTGATGTGAGTACTGTACGTAGTTGGGCGAGTAAGTTTAAAGATACTGAGGCGGGAACATCTGACCTGCGTGACTCACAAAGAGTTGGACGTCCTGTGACAGCAACCACCGAGTTTCATAAGCAAAATGTTGACAGATTGATTCAGGAGGATCGTCGTATTACTCAGAGAGAAATAGCAAGAACAGTCGCCATTTCACAAGAACGTGTGGGTTTGTTTTAATGCAGCATGACAATGCCAAACCACACACTTCACGTGCCACCACGGCAGAACTTCAGAGACTGAATCTCACCACCGTACGGCACTCTCCATACAGTCCAGATTTAGCACCGGCTGAGTTCCATCTGTTCTGAAAGACGATCTGCGGGAACATCATTATGCTTCTGATGAAGACGTTGAGAGAACTGAGAGACTGTGGTTCCGGAAACACAGTGTCGACTTCTTCCACGACGGCTTCAAAAAACTTGTTCATCGTAGGCAGAAATGTATCCAATTGGTTAGTGATTATGTGGAAAAGTGAATATTGGTAATTAAAATCCACATTCTAATGATTATTTCTGCGTTTGATTTATTAAAATATTCCCACCCAAACCCAATTTACGAAGGTGGAGCCATTACTTTTCATTCAACTCTTGTACTCTCAGAATAACTCTAATTTCACTTTCTTCGATCTAGATCATGTTTTTTTTGTTGTCAGTCTTCTTATTGGTTTGATGCAGACCGCCATGGATTCCTCTCCTAGGTCAGACTCATCTGAGAGCTCAGAGTACCACTTGTACTCAACGTCAGCATTTACTTGTTGGGTGTATTTCACTCTCGATGTCTTCCCATTAAATTTTTACCTCCTGCAACCTCCATAACACTAGGGAGATTATTCCGGATGACTTAACACATATCGTATAGTCATATATCTTTCCTTGTCAATGTTTTCCATATGTTCATCTGCTCGTCGATTCTGCAGGGAATATCCTCGTTTATTATCTTATCAGTCCACCTAATTTTCAACATTCTTCTGTAGCATCATATCTCAGACGTTTCGATACTCTTTTTTCTGGTTTTCCCACACTCTATGATTCACCTCTGTACAATGTTGTTCTCGAAATGTTCAAAATTAAGGTGTTATTTGATATTAGTAGACCTATTTTGGCTGAAATGCCCTCTTTACCTGTTCTGATTTGGTTTTTATGTCGTCCTAGCTTCAGGCGTAATACGTAATTTGTTTCTAAAGTAGCAGAATTCCTTTACTTCGTCTGCTTCGTGGTCCCCAATTTTTATGGTAAATTTATCACCAGTAGCATTTCCTCTCTACTTTCATCTTTCTATAGGTTACTCCTAATTCACATTCTTTGTCCAATAGAGTGTTCGTTCCATTCAGTAAATCCTGCAATTCTTCCCTATTTTCACTGAGGACAGGAACGTCATCGGCGAATCTTATGATTGATATAATTTCACCTTGAATTTTTATCCAGCCCCTGAACCTCTTTCATTTCCGTTTTCACTTCTGCGATGTACAGCTTGAACAGTAGGGGAGAAAGACTGCATCTTTGCCTTATACCCTTTTTTATCCTAGCATTTCGTTCTTGATCTTCAATTCTTATCGCTTCTCCCTAATTCTTATGCGTATTGTAGATATCCGTCTTTATTTAGAGATCAATCTGTGAACATATTGCACCATTTTATATTGTCGAACGCTATTCAGAGGTCGCCAAATCCTATGAAAGTATCTTGATTTTTCCTAAACCTTGCTTCCAGTATCAAAGGCAACGTCAGACTTGCCGCTCTGATGCTTTTACTTTTCGTAAAGCTAAACTGATTGTCATCTAACACATCATCAGTTTTCTTTCACATTCTTTTGTACAACTTTCTTGTCAACAACTTGGTCCCATGACATGATGATTGTACAATAGTTTTCGCACTTCTCTGCCCTTGCTATCTTCGGAATCACGCGGATGATATTTTTCCAGAAGCCGAGGGTACGTATCCAGACACATTTCTGCAAACCTCTTCATTTGGTTGCCACTTCTCCCAATGAATTTAGAAATTCAGAATGAATGTACTTCCTTCCGCCTTATTTGATCGCAACTGTTCCAGAGCTCTGTTGAACTCTGACTCTAATATTGGCTCCCCTATGTCTGTCCAATTTCTTCTTCTGTTATATCGTAAGACAGTTTCTGCTCCTCATAGAGGCCTTAGTTGTAGTCTTTCCACTCATTTGCTCTCTCCACTGCTTCTAACAGCGGATTTCCTCGTGCACTCCTAATGTTGACGTCGTTTTTTTAAGGTCAAAGGATGTTTGGTTTGACTTTTCTACATGCTGAATCATTCCTTCCGACGACCATTTCTTTACCAGTTTTTTTTCAGCAAACTTGCCTTGGCCTACCTGCACTCACTATTTCTTACATTTCTAAGTGACTTATATTGATATATTCCTGTACATATACCCTTGTCTAATACGAATTCCATGCTTTAATGTGCAAAATCACGTATCCTTCTGCATTCACTTCTCAGCCCAGTCGGGTCGTTTTCCATCACATGAACCTTCGTAACGCATAGTTGAAAATTTTGCTTCCGCACATCGCATTTCCACACCAGATTTCTATCCATACCCCACATGAATTTCATTTGACACAGTTCCATCCCTACCACGACTTTACCTGAAGCTGGTCGTCAAGCACAGTAGACGACACCCAGTCAAACCACAGCAAGTCTAACTTCAACAGCCTCAAAACATCACGAGGAGTACTCCATCATTAACCAAACAAAATTTATAATGTTCCTACATAAAAAATAAGATATTGGCTGAAAATATAAACAACCAAGCATAAGTCAGAAAAAATCAAACATCTTCAGTGCTAAAGGAAAACAGTAAATACATAAGAATTTTCACTAAGGTACAGAGAAGATAATGATGAGAAAATAGTATACTACAAAGAAGGGGTAACAGACGCCAGTGGAAAGAATTAATTATGTATAACTATTTTACATGAAAAGTGTTGTCCGGATTCGAATCAAGAAGAATAAAAGAGAGCAGAAATATTGCAAAGGCTGGTTAATATTTTGCCCACATGAGGGCCATTAAGAAGCGATGAAGGAGCGCAGCCGGCCGGTGTGGCCGTGCGGTTCTAGGCGCTACAGTCTGAAACCGCGCGACCGCTACGGTCGCAGGTTCGAATCCTGCCTCGGGCATGGATGTGTGTGATGTCCTTAGGTTAGTTCGGTTTAAGTAGTTCTAAGTTCTAGGCGACTGATGACCTCAGAAGTTGAGTCCCATAGTGCTCAGAGCCATTTCAACCATTTGAGCCAAGAAGCGCAGCTGGAGGAGAGTGGGAGCCATGTTTACGCAAAGATACGGCGATTTGTGTAAACAGACCCAGAAGGCAGCAGATACCGGCGTGTGGGTTGTTGCAATGCTCTTCTCTTCCGGAACGCTTTCTATGCAGTCCACAGTGTCGCCTGACGAACAAAATCTCAGCGTGCGGAATATCAGATCAGCTTTGTGATTCGATTGAAGGGCTGCTGTCAAACAGCAAACAGAATATCGCTCTTATCGGAGAGAAGTCCTCAGACATAAACGCGGGTTAGGGTGTACCCCAAAGGGGTGCCGTAAGACTGTTATTATTCATTTATAAATTACAGAGCGCAGCAATCAGTCGTCCTTTTTCTGCAGGTTTTATTCGGAAAATTCAGATTTCGGCTAGTGCTTATCCATTATCAGTGCTAAAAAATACAAGAAGTACATGGTCAGGCGATACTACAAACAGTTACAACTCATGGCATTACCTATATGGCTTATACATTAGCCTACATAGCACTATTTTCTAGTCTCAATGCATGTCAGTTCCCTGTTGTTCGAGCGTCAGTCACAGTTCTTTGAGTACTACTGCATAAAGATGGTAGGCTGTGTGGAGAACATATCGATTGGTTGTATGGCGTCCTCTACATGAACTTCGTAATACATAGCACTCAAAGGAAAGTAAAAAAGAACTTCAAATTTTCATAATAATTATACAAAATAAAACATAAGTAAAATTCTTTACATTGCTGTCCGACTTACTTCCACAATTCCCAGCAAACACAGAAAATTTTCCGGTTCACTCCTTGTGAATCAGCAGTTTTTTATTCTTTGAACACATATGTAACGTCAGACGGGTAAAACCTTTTTGTTTGAATTTGTTTACAAGACACAAGGAGGCACGTGCTATATCCAACTATTAGAATTGATTTGATTTAAATGTCTTTATCTTTGGATTATTTTTCTCTTTATTTAAACATCATGACGGGTATGTTGTTCCTCTTATTTACTGAATAGTTTGCAGACGGCGCCAAATATCAGCAAGACGGATAGTTGGTGTGACTTGGCATTTCGTTACAGATGTAGAGAGTACTAGTCTGCCAAGCGGTTCTAGGCGCTACAGTCTGGAGCCGCGCGACCGCTACGGTCGCAGGTTCGAATCCTGCCTCGGGCATGGATGTGTGTGATGTCCTTAGGTTAGTTAGGTTTAAGTAGTTCTAAGTTCTAGGGGACTGATGACCACAGATGTTCAGTCCCATAGTGCTCAGAGCCATTTGGACCATTTCTGAGTACTAGTCTCTGTGCCATTTCAAAGAGATTTTAATTATAAATACAATAAAACCAATACACTGAATTGCTGTTATTAACAATGTACATGCATCTAAACTAACGTACCATGGAGAAAGTTCTGTAGGTTCAATGTTATAACCATCATAGCCGTGCAGTACTATGCTAATGGCTGCTACATATTGGCAAGACGGCAGGAGCTACTTCGTACCCCCTGAGTCAAACCTTATACTGTTTGCTAGCAACAAGTTTTCAAACAATTCCCAGCACAGCGTATTTTTCATAACGGCCTGTTCATTATTATTCGTTATATAAGTAGGAATGGTCAAGATTCAGAGATATAACAGAAACTCTCATTTGAAACAAAAGACTTCATATGGAAAAGTGCCCTATTTGGAATGGTTTAATGAACATTGTTATTTATTTTCTGTGTTATTCAGTAGATTACCATTATTTACAACGTAGTGTAGAGGAGTTCGAGACGAACAAGTCGGGAAACAATCTCCAACTGGCCTACAAAACCTATCTAAGCTACAGCGCATGCGCGTCGCATGAGATTTTCAATATTCTGTCGCTCTATTTGCGCAAACTACTAGTCCCAGAGAAAAAATGAATGGAACTTTTCTTGTAGGACATTTAATGTAGTTTAATTTTGTACTGCAATACGTTTTCGTTAGAGGCCACGGTTTTCGAGTTCTTCAAGAGAAACGTACAAAAGTAGGTGACATGAAATGTGTTCTAGCTCGGAAGCCATTAGGAAGGGGTCATATGACAACGCGGAGCTTTTTGCTTCAAATGAGCGTTCCTGTCATATCCCTGAATACTGACCATTCTTCCTGGGACACACTGTATGTACAGGATCCCTCACCTAAGAGGCGTCAACCACATTTTTCTGGTTTTTCGACAGATATTTGCAATTTCGTTTTTGAATTGTGTAGATGGAGTGGGCTCAAACATGTTTCATGAAATTCACATTGTCAGCGGAAAGTGTCGGTTTGTTTCTCCTTACGAACAAAGTGATTTTTAGAGCGGGATTTTACGTGCCCATTCAATAGACCGGCCCGAGATTACTGTAGCGGAATATCTGTTTTACCGATATTTCTTTAACAGGGACAGTGAAAGACGGAGAATAACCAGTACACCAGTAGCGACTGAATAGCGCTGCTGC